>NC_081413.1:368528858-369163858 GCF_030272615.1 Cryptomeria japonica | reverse complement strand
ACTATGTCGAAGACAAGAAGCCTTCCTCTCAAGAAAGGTCAATATGGCTTTACTTTGGCAATGATCTAGTAGACAATGCAATTTGTGATTTGTTTATATTTCAATTTGTGAATTCTTTATGTTTCAATTTTTGAATTATTTATGTTTCAATTTCTGAATTGTTTATGTTTCAATTTGTTTAAATTCCTCACTTAGTTCATATAGCTGCAAGAAACACACTTAGTTCACATTAGAAAAAAATCTAGTAGAAAATGCATTTTGTGAATTGTTTATCTTTCAATCTTCTCTTTGTGGGACTTTACTTTGGCAATGATCTAGTACACAATGCAATTTCTGATCTGTTTATGTTTCAATTTGTGATTGCTTGTGTTTCAATTTTTGAATTATTTATATTTCAATTTGTTTAAATTCCTCACTTAGTTCATATGGCTGCAAGAAATACACTTAGTTCACATTAGAAAAAAATCTAGTAGAAAATGCATTTTTGAATTATTTATCTTTCAATCTTTTCTTTGTGGGACTTTACTTTGGCAATGATCTATTAGACAATGCAATTTCTAATTTGTTTATGTTTCAATCATCTCTTTTTCGGACTTTAGTTTGTTTCAATTTCAATATTTATATGCCTATGTTGTTGTGTTCATGTTATATATATATATATATAAAGGAAGTGCCCCATCTATAAAAAAATTAGACAAAAGAATTATTTAATAGTGCCTTAAAAGATATTTTGGTAGATACTGCCAACAAGGAAAACTTGGAAGCTAACAAGATATCTTGTAAGGCACTAGAAAATAGTTCTTTGTCTGGTGACTTTTTACAAATAAGACACTTCCTTTTGTCATTTCGATGCATTGACCTAGTAGACATATTAGACACTGCAATTTATATGTGATGACTGAAATTTGAACACTTATGTGGCCTCTTTTGATAGTGAGAAATATATGAGATCAGTTCAACTGATATATGAGAAATATCACATCAGAAAAGAAAAAAAAATCATATGAGATTTATAATAACATCATCAATTCATTGGAATATTCATTTGAGATATCTGAAAATATTACAAAATATGGCAGTATGTCATTCTATAATCACATCACTGTTATATCAAAACTCAAAATTTCCTCTTTGAAGGGCTCACAAAATATAATTGATTACAAACTTGATCAGTTTTCTATATGGGTATTAAATGGAGGAGGTGTCACAAATCCAACCCCAACAGACTATGGCCTACCAGGGTTCGACCCAGCAACGGTGTTTTCTTGTCTGTGAGGGGTTTGTAAGTAACTTGCTATTTGAGAAAGAAATAACTGGTTGACACCTGAAGTAAGTTGCATGGTGTCTGAGGATCTAGGTGTAACTTCCCAACTTGCATAGTATTAATAACTGCAAAGGATGGGGATAAGAGGTTCATCATTTCCATGAGAATTGGGTGTCAGATGGGTAGAGTGGCCACATCTTTCTTCCTCTTTGCACATTGGGTTGTCTTTTCAGCTGCCTTCCTCTCCTTCTCAAGCTTTACTTCTGCATCTTTCTTTTCCTTCTCTTTTCTTTGAATGAACTTCTCTTGGGAATCCTGCAATTTTCTGGCCTATTTTTCCACCCTCATAGCCTCCTTTTCTATCGCTTATGCTTCACATTGTGCCTTTCCATGTCTCATCTATTCTTTGTTTCATTATGTGAATTCCTCATCTCTTTTCCTTTCAACCTCTTTATCTTTTTCTCTTTGAATGTACTCATTAGATGTCAAGATCTGTGACTGGCTACTAAGACATAGCACCCCTTTCCTACCTCAATGTGAAGATTGATTCATTCTCTACACTGGAAGTCTTAAGAATTTGGTGATTTGCCTTGGCACTTGCTGCCCATCCTCTTGTGTACATGGCACAAACTCAGGTTCATCTTCACTTATGTAAATTTTGTCTTCAAAATCAACACCAAATTGTTGCTCCCAGTTGACTGCATTGGTGAAGTAATGTATCACATCTGCTGGATCAATTTCTGGCAAACTTGGCATGGAAAGGATTTCATCATCACAATTGGTTGCTTATTGGGTCTAGTGTGGTGTGACAACTTGTGTTGGCAAAGACATGCTCGCTGATGTACTTTCCAAACCCTCATTTGGCTGGCTGGTTTGTGGGGGCAAACTTGGTTTGGTAGTTTGTGGTGTCAAACTTGGTACCCTCAACTATTGCTTGTGTTCCACTATGGCATTCTACAAAATCTTGAATGTCTTTCTCATTAAAACCATCCAACCGCAAAAAAGATTCCACTGCCATATATTCTGGTTCTTCATCCCTTGAAGTGGCATCATGTTCTGTTCCAATAGTTGGTTGTATATCAACTACAACCTCAAATGCCTCACTTGGCCTCATATCATTATGTAATGCAAATCGGTTAAGTGGCCAAATCCCTATCCTATGGAAGCCACTGATTATATTAGCCAGTGTCAATTCTTGGGCAAAGGCCTTGCTCGCAAGAGTTTCCAACTCTTCCCTTCCAATTTCAATTTGTGGGTACTTTGACATCCATATACTCCTTTGTTGTTTGAAATAATTCTTGAAAGGTGAGAATACAGAAACATCAAGTGACTGCAGTTTGTATCTTGTATGAGTAGGAAGGGTTACCAAATCTATACCTATCTACCTTTCTTCTTCAACTATCTTGAAGGCTACATGGCTGCCATGACCATCGAAGAATAGTAGGACCCTATGTGAGGGTAAAACTATACCAGGGACTGAACATGCAAAATATTCCAACTAATTTAAGAACAACTCCTTTGGCATCCATGCATGTTCTTGGACTGCCGTGCATGCTCCTGGCTCGCAGTTTGCAATGTAGTTTCAGATATGCCTCTTAGATTTGAACAAATAAAATCCAGAATGCTGAAACCACATGCACTAACACATGCCAAAATAGTAATCCACTCTCTGCTCTTGGAAATTAGGTACGGTAAACACCTCTGGCCCAATTTGGCTATCATGCTCATTCCACAATTCCTCCCAGCTTGCACACCAGTCTCATCACAATTCCAAATCTGACTGCTACCATAGTGATTGAGGTTGTACATTACCTCCAAGTTGTCATAGAAAGAGGCAACAATACAAGGTCAAAGCATAATATCCCTATAAGAGAAAACTCCTATTGTTCTCATCATCAAATTAGGGTGCCTTTGTCTAAAACCCACCCACCATGATCTCCCAGGCATCCCATTTTTGAATGGATTAGGCATATTCTTGATAATTTGGGCAACGACTGATTGAAGTTGACTGATTTGGTGACTGTGACCAATTTTAGCTATGTCTTTGCACCATTGGATAGCTTCATCCTCCTCCTCTACTGATAAAATGGTGCATGGAACCCTCACAATCATGGTTGTGTCTCCCATCAGCCATGCCCTCAAAGAGGCAATGGGGATACCATACTTGATTGATGTGCCTCTAATAGACATGTGCTTGTCTTCTATGCATGATATTGCTTCTTTCATGTTAGATATGATTATTTTGGTTTGGGAACCTTTGAGGCCACTTGTACTTGGGGTGTTTCTAGAATAGGATTACAAACTACAGTAGAATGGTCTTATACAACAACAGTTTCCACATCAATTGCATTGTTAGGTGAATGGTCATCTACAACAGGAGTCACTAGGTCTTCATTTTGGACAAAACTATCTTCATCAGGGAAGTGCACCCCACAAGTGACTCTAAATGTTTGATGTCTAACACATTTATTTCCCTTTCTACCTGGTGCCATTATGTTTAGTGAACCTGCAATGATAAGGTACCAATGATAAAATGCAACTATGTGTGCCTATATAAATATATATATAGAGAGAGAGATAAATGATGAAAAACAAATCAATTTATGTAGGTACCAATGAGTACAAATCCATCATCGAACGTCTTTGAACAAAATAAAATGGTATTGTGTCTCTATTTATGTATGCCTGATAATATAGACAATAACCATATAGCTAGAGAACTCAAAACAACCATGCAGGAGTTAAGTATGTAACTGTGATGCGATTGAAAATTGGATATTGTTGATATTCTATTAGATGGTGAACAGTTATATCATTGAACATATTTCAACAAAATAAACTTGTGGTGTGTAAATACACACACACACACACACACACACACATATATATACATATATATACATATATACATACATATATATACATATATATATATATATACATACATACATATATATACATATATATACATATATATACATACATATACATATATATATATGTATATGTATATGTATATGTATATGTACATATACATATACATATACATATACATATGTACATATACATATACATATATATACATACATATACATATACATATGTATAATATATATATATATATGTATATGTACATATACATATACATATACATATACATATACATATACATATACATATACATATATATATATATATATATACATATACATATACATATACATATACATATACATATACATATACACACACACACACACACACACACATAGGTACAAAACTTTAAACATTATATAACAAGGAGAGAAACTAGAAGCATGAGATCCAGGAGTGAAATATGTAACTCTGATGTGATTAAAAACTAGTTATTGCTGATATAGTATTAAGATGCAGATTCAATAATTGAATGATGTTGTTGTATTTCTCATATGAAATTTATTTGAAGTAATATATTGTATGCCTGATAATATTATTTATAGTGAGCATATTAACAAAATGAAGGCAGAGAAAATAAAAAAAATGCCTCAAAAACTCTTCATTTCTCAAAATTTTAGGGAAATGTAGTTGGTGGTAATTCATGCCAAGTGGACCATAATGTGTATGTGAGAAGGTTTTTATATGTCGACAATAACACACACATATCTGTGTGTGTGTGTGTGTGTGTGTGTGTGTGGACAATAACCTTATAGCCAGTATATGGTCACTGTAAGTAATAGTATCAGGCATACACATTATTTTAATGATAAATAATGAAGGGGTTTCGAATAATTATGAACAATAATCAACTTTTTTTGCATTCTCTGTAATTATTTTGGCATTATAAATAGAGGGACACCATTTAACAGTGCACCCATAAAATGAAGTGATAAATAATGAAAGGGTTTCAAATAAAACAAATAGATAATCATTTTTTTTGCCATTCTCTGTGAGGATTTTGGCATTATTATATTGTAAGTATTTTGACATTATTAAACTATAACAGAGCATTGAAATGAAACCTATATCGCAAAATGAAGCAAAGAAAGTGGAGTCAAGTTCACACTATAATGAAGCAAAGAAATTGGAGTAAAGTTCACACTATTAATGGACAATAACCATATAGGCACATTAAACTGTAAGAGAGCATTGAAATGAAACTGTAAACCGCATACAAAGAAATCATCAATAGACAAAGTATAATGCAGCTACAAAGGAGATAAACCATCATTGGACATCCAATATGGTTGTTAATATTATTTACAGTGACTATATTGAAAGAAATGTTGATTTATTGAAAAAAATATAATTTCAATTGAAAGATTTATAGCATTTAACATTGACTACAGAGGGAATTTAGCTATTTAGTGTGTACCAACCTAAATGTGCACCCTTGAAAAAGGAATGTGCAGAGGATATTTGCAGAGCTCAAGAATATGCAATGAATTGGATTGTAATGAAAGTGACATGAAAAATTATGTCTTATAATATAATTCAAATGTGCAATGCATTCAATTGTGGTAGCTAGCTATTTTCAAATTTGAATTTTTGTGGGAAATAGTCGGTCATGTCATATTAAATATGTCGTCCTCCATTGCTTCGAATTGTTTAGTTTTCTTCCATGCTCTAAATGAAACTTGGTTTTTTAAATTTGATTCTATGCAAATTCTTTGTTACTGGGGAGCCTTACACATGTTGTTGCAAATGTAGGTACCAAATGTAGATCCATTTAATGCATGAAGCTGTGAAGTGATATTTGGAAGAATGTACACTTGAGTGTCTAAAAAGTCTAAATTTGATTATTTTTATGTCATGTAATGCACCAATAGTTGCGCATATGTAATTTTAATTGGAGTACATTTGTACTTTTTAGCCACTTGCATAAAGTGGCAAATGTAAACATTAAGTTTTAAAGAAAATAAAAATGTTTAGTATTTGTGCAAGTTGTTTTGTATTAAAAGAGGAAATGTACCAGTAGTTTTTTTTTTTTTACTTTTTTGTTGTCAACTACTAATTCATTTGTGAACATGTATTGATGTTAAAATAAATATTTACTAGTATTTTTATATTTATGTACTGACAATTTTGTTTTAATGTTTTGTGGGGTCAACATGGCAATAAGGTTTCAGTTATTGGAACTATGCTATCTATTGGTAATCTTCCCCTAAAGCAAAAAACAAAATATTCAAAGCCATGATTAAATTAAAATAGAAACCACAATCCTACACCATTCAAAGCAAATGTATGATGTGCAAATTTTATGGAATAAAAGTGCACAAACATAAAACAAATGTTTGTAGAGAGGACTGTGAATATTACACACTGATATACACAACAAATGAAAAATGATGTACGCAATACATATAATGTTAAAATCAAACACTATATTGATCTTTGTAAGTGTATTTAAATCATGTCCTTACACTTCCCACAAACTCATGTAAAAATCACTCTCTCAATTTGTGTATGTACGCTTTTTAGATGAAATTTTAATATAAACTTACTATGTATCATTTTAGAACCTTCAAAATAATATATTCAATGAACATTAGGAATATTAAAGTCATACAATACAACCATATGCTTTTTGTACTGCGGGTCTTATGGGGATCCAAATAATTTGTAAACTTTTACAATAATAAAAGTATGGTAAATTATATGTCAAAAGTTCTCTAAGCCCTTTCGGATGCAACCATGAGGTCTACTATTAAAAGTTGACCTCCAAGATGGCTTTATAAAAGCCCTTTTAACTTACAACATTAGACTCACAAAAGCTCAAAATTACACACATTAGTAAGTTCGATTCCCGTCGGGTTCACCAAAATGAATGCATGCAAATGTTATAAAGAGAATGTGCATATAAACTAAGCTTATTCAAACAAGAACATGCAAACCTCAAAATGATAAGTATGTTGATGTGATGATGATTGGATAGAGATGTGGTTGCTCATTAATCCAACAACATGACAACAGGATGTAAATGATTGAATGATAAACTTGACAACATAAGGATATCATATGAAGAGATGATTAAAATGAGAGAAGAGGCCTCAATTTATATATTTTCAAATTTGAAATGGTTGGTGGGGATAAAAGGATGATGAAGGGTCAAGATTGAATGTGAGAGGATAGGACAAGTGGGAGATACAAGAGATTTAGCCAAAAAGGCATTCCTTGACTCCACACTCCTCAAGGTCATAGGGAAGAGATCCCAAGTACATTGGGAAGAGAAACAACGAATGGAAAATTCTTTGGGAAGGACAAAGGGAATTTAAACTTCCTTGGAAATAGGAAGTCTTGGAAGAATAAAGGATAAAAGGAATTAAAAATTCCATCAAAAGAGGGGGCATGGGGATATTCAAGAAATTCAAAATTTCCTAGATAGACAAAAGTGGGTAGCATTTAAGGTTGGAAGGTGAGATGGAAGAACCATTTATGGCATATTGTTGAATCATTTCTAATCTTGGATATTAGGAATGTGCAAATGATTAAGGAGGGGATTAGGTGAGGTAATGAGGGATTATGAGAGCAAGTGGGAAAGTTAGGAGGATGTGATATGAGGAGAGAGAATGGGTGGATAAATTTAATAATAGGAGAAATGGTAAGAGGGTTAATTAACTTAAATCAATTATTTAAAGAATTGATTTAGTAGGAGGATTTGTAGGACAAGGTTAGACAATTAAATAAATGTGAATTTATTTAATTAATGGTGAAGGTTAAAATTAATTAAATAAATGTAAATTTATTTAATTAAGGGTGAAGGCTAAATTTAATTAAATAAATGTAAATTTATTTAATTAAAGATGGTGGGTTAAGATAAAGGATTAATTAAATAAATAATAAATATTTATTTAATTGGATAGAAAGAGATAAGGTCAAGTGTGGCTAGGCATGGATAAATTTAGGTGTCTACACTTCCATTGCTCTTCTCTAGAATTGTGTGGTAGGTGGCTCTCAATTGTTGCAATAGGATTTCCTGCATAAGATTGATGCAAATATTTTGAAGACTGTGATTCTAGATTGATTTGAGAAATTGATGTTGTTTATATAGATTTTCAAGAGAGATAGGGAGGGATTTTGAACTCAAGTCCTAATTGGGAGTGAACTGATTTAGATTGATTTGTTGGCTCATTTGATTGATTTGTTAACTTAGATTGATTGAGTAGTCAACTAGATAGATTGAATAGTGGACTGAATAGATTAGCCAATTGATCGGGTAGATTGAGGAGATGACTAATTTGATTGATTAGTCAGAAAAGGTGATTTGGAGTGAAAAGCACAGATTGGAGAGTTAACTGATTTGATCAACCAGTTATGATTTTCAACATATGTTAGGAAATTGAATTGAAATTCATTTTTATTTTGATTTGAATTTGAATTTGGATTTTTGAATGTTGAAATGAACATGAGATTTATGAAAATTCATTGAAATTTAAATTTGGTGAAATGCGAATTTGGGAGAAATGAAACTAGATGAAATTAGGTGAAATTCGAATTTGGGGAAAATGGAAGAATAAATTAATTTAATAAATAATTTAAATGAAATTATCTAATCATTAGAAATGGAATTAATTAAATAATAAAGATCATTTAATTAAGGAATAAATTACTATTAATTAAATAATTAATATTTAATTATTTGAGAAAGAGGTTAAATGATAAATTTAGAAAGAATTACTTTACTAAATTAGTGTGCGATTTATGAGACATTTTTAGGTGTCTACACTTTGGATTTTGAATGATTTTTTGGATTCCAAGAAAGATGTATTTATTTTCCACAATGTTTAGAAAGGCATAGAATAATATGAATGTATGGAGGAGTTGATGAAAGATGGAGGTAGCTTATTATAGATTCAGAGCTGACTTCATTTCCAAGGACTATCTCATCATGAGATAACATGTTTATCCAAGCTAGATGACTGGATAGTGTAAGACAATGGCATAGTGCATTTAATGGCATGTGGTCCATATGAAGGGACTTGTTAAGAGCTTTTTGAAATCATGTTTTTTGCATTTTTCATTTTTTCCTTAGTTTTGATCACGATCAAAGATGAAAAAAGGGATATGGATGGAGATAGGATATGGACAGGAGAAGCAAGATCACATATAGAAATGGATGATGGAAGAAAATAATATGATAGGATAAGGGATATGGACTAGAGGATATGGATAAGGTGAAGCAAAGAGGATTCCTGATGCTTATGAAGATCCTCATCTTTGTCAAAAATCAAAGATGGAAAAAACAAGATGGATGTAGATAGGGTGCTAGATAGTGGATGAAGGTTAATAGGAGATGTGGTAGGATAGGATAGATTGGATGAAACTTCACCCAAAGTATAGAGGTATCCATTTGCAAAATGGTGATGTATGAAATCTTTAGAACATCTAACGTTGCTTGGATAAGTGTTCCTGAATATTTAAAAGATAGAGACCCAACCCACACTTAGAACCTCCAAAAAATTCAATAGAACATATCTAGTGACTAGGAAGCATACTCAAAGGGGAAGAATAATCCTAAACTAGATCAAGGTACTTTGTATTTAATTACCCATGTGTGTGCAAATGCATTCATTTTAGTTCATATGATCATTGTCGATCCTTAGAATTTGATGTTACTAGCTATGTGAGTTACCCTAACTTCAAAAGCATCTTGGATAGAGCCTCGTTGCTAGCAAGCTGATAATATGATGAAACTATAAAGATCTGGTCAACTACTGAGAGGGGGGGGTGAATCAGTAGATAGAAAATAGACTAAACTTCCACCAAACAAACTTTCAACTATGAATCAACTCATAAAGTATACCGGTTTAGACACTCATACAAATATACAATTGCACTATTAAACTTTACTGGTTGTCCTAATACTCAGCGACACAATGCAATAGACCTTGAAACTTAAATAGCATTTGACAAAGCCTTAAACCACTTCACTAATACTAGTAAAAACATGTTTTAGATCATTTCCGGTTATTCAAATATATCCATGCAAATTTACCAGTCACTCAAATCAACCATATCAAAAACACATCCACAAAATCATTCACCACTTGACACAATTATTTTTCATGTGGAAACCCAAATGGGAAAAACCATGGTGGGGATGAATACCCACTATTATTTTGAACTCTTCTGAAGTTCGCCTTGTTAGGATCCAAGACTTGTTAGAAGCTTATACAATAATCTCCTATTAGGAATAGATTTGGTTAAGGACCACCTGGTTAAGGGGTTGACTACAAATACCCTGTTAAAGGCAATACCCTGTTAAAGGTAACCTCAGTGGAGGATTTCAAATCTAAGATAATGGATAACCTGGTTAGAGGATCTTAACAACAACCTATTAAAGCTTACCCGGTTAAGGGATTTAACTGTTGTAATGGTTAGAGAACAATAGGTTCTTGATTGATCTGGAAATAACACTTCCTTGCTTAATCAGATCCTTTATCCCTCCTATCTGCCTTCACAACATTTTGCAGACACACCTCCTGGTTCGACAACAATAACTCACACACTTAACCAAATTGCCAACACTTCATTGAATCAAATCATCGACCTTAAATGCAAATACATTAGGTCGGTAACACAACACAAACCCTATAAATCTCATAGAGATTACAAACATATCGGTTCAATCCTGACCATTAGATTACATGAAATCAACATTACATTCTTCTAGGCATCTTCAACCATTTCTGGATCACTGCACATTGAATCATGTAACTCATCACACATTTTTTACTTCATGCTATGCATTTGATCATTCCCAAGATAAACGGTTATCTTCACCCACCAAAACCAATTTGAAACTCATCACGTGCATCATTCTTACGTGGCATCTTCATCATTGATCATCATTCAGTCATACATCATCACAACTGATCTCCAAACTTCATTGGTTAGGGTTCTGCATCTCAACTGGTTAGGGTTACCGATTGATCTTCACTGCATCAACATTGATTGCTTTACTGCATCATTACCGGTAGCTATACTTGCTTCATTACCGATTGCAATTGACATCAATGACAACACTATACTTCTCCAATGCAATCTTCATGCAATGCCAACACAAGCGTCCATAGCTACAATGAGGTTATTGTTGTAATCTCATGAATATTGCTTCATTTCCAGCTAGGCATCCATAGCCTCGGTAGAGTTACTCACATGTTCCCAAAGGAAATGATATTGATATTGCATTTCATTGCATTTATTTTTCTTTTCTCGGTATTCCTTTTCTTGCTCATTCTTTTGTTTTGATCTTTTGATATTGCTTTTAACATCATATATTTTCTTGCACTGGCTTGCAAGAACTAAAGCTCACATGGTTAAAGAATTACAGTGACACTAAAGTAGGATTTAAGATTTTTCACTAGCCACATCTTCACCTAAGAATCTATAATGACTTGCATCGATGTATTGAGTTTATGAAATATAGTAATCAAAAGATGTTGGTATCAAGATACAACAAATGATTCTCTTTCTGAATCATGTATGCATCCCAACCAAAAGATAATGTTAAAGAGGAACAACCTCAGATTCTGAAGTGTTTCATGAATATATATCTAGGAAATGAATTGAACATAATATTTGAGTATTGGAAAGCATGTGAAGAAATGATGTAAATGCCTATTTCATAGATGAAGGGTTTATGCAAAGAATTGAATGAGAGGGATGGAAGAATGAAAAATAGGTGTTGGATAATAGATAGGATGTTGGAAGATTTATGGTTGGGTGGATAGAAATTTCTTTAAGATCAATGTTGGCACACGCCTTGAGAGGTGGTGGAATTCTAGAGGACAAGTGGATTTTGGATTTTAAGATTTTGATGGTGGAGTGGATATAGAATTCGGGACATAAGGACCCAAAATGGATGAAGGAATAATAGATTTGGAAATTGGGAGATTTGTAGATGGACAATTGAAGGATCTTTTGGAATAGCAAGACTAAATGTCAAATTTGATTTTTATTTGAGATGCAATGCTCTTATGGGAATCCATATTGATTTTTTTTTCTTTTCCTTCTAGTTCTTTAGAACGCATTGCTTCTATGAGAAATTTAGGAATCCACATGGTTTTTCATTTTTCTTTTTGCTTAATGGGCTTTTGTGGCCTTTTGAAAATTTCTTTTTGCTTTTGCATCAAATCTTTCTCTGCTTTTATATGTCTTTTAGATTGGACATGTTGATCTTTGGATGTATGTTGATTTTTGGACTTGTTGATTTTATTCTTGGCATCTGAATTGCTTCTAAAGGGAATTGGATTCATGGATAGATAGGAACAATATAAAGGTCTTTTGGAGGGGTTGGTGTAGGTAGGTGGTTGGAAGGTGCTCAAAGATGTGTGCCCTTGCTAATATTGATTTATCACAGGGCAATTGGATTGTGAGCTAGGAATCAAATGGATAGGCAATTGATGGAAGGGATGAAGGATTTGATTTTAAGATAAGACCCAAGATAGATTTGGAGGATAGTGTTGGAATTATACACTTAGATGAGAATGGTTGATGTTGTCATTGATGGAAACTAACTAGTAACAGGGTTCAAAGGTTCTATCAGCAACAAACTTTAGCTACCGACACCGATAGTCACTACAAGGATTATTCACACTGGCATCTAGTTACATCAGCAACAGATTATACTAGCACTCCAAGCCGACTTGGAAATAATATTATTTATGTGAAATGTATTGTAATGTAATATTATATTTGTATGGCCTATTGGTATTATGGATGTGTTGCATTAGTTTTGTCATTGATGTCAACACTTATCCTTCTGGAGATCTACATTGTTGATCTGGCACTATGGTTATATTGGCTTACTGTTGAACCGACACAGTGTGTTCACCGGTATATTATTCACCGATAGGTTATATGGTTCACCAACACTGATGATGACTTGTTATCATCTGGAGATCACTTGATTATGTCAAAGACATTTTTTGGATACTTGGTTTTGGTGTTTTGGTTATTGGTCTAATCAGGTTGACATATTTGTTGTTACCGATAGATTGGTCTAGGTTATGGACCGGTATGTGTTATCTATTCCAGATCAGCATGACACATTATGGAGATTATTTATTGATTGGATATTGGTGTAAATGTATTGAGCCAACATGATGCATCACATCAAGACTTATTTGTAATTGATTTAATTGTAATATTCTTAGTGAGCCAACCTACACATTTGGTCTTAGGTTTTGTATATATGTAAGATCTCATTTGTGAGATGAGATATGGGATATGGTATGGTATTGTAACATGGTATGTGCAAATATTGAAGATCATATGAGCAGACCATAGAGAAGGTTCAAAGAAGGTTTGAAGGTGATTATTAGAGCTTAACTGGTACTGAATCCAGCATTGGAGATGCTATTTTGAGAAGTATATTATTCTAGGATTTAACCATCCTACTGTAGTCATTGCGACTCCCATTTGAGAAGTGTGCTCTAGGCAATTGGCCTTTCTACATGTGCAAACCCCATTTGTATACACATACTATCTGTAGTAGTATCATTTGATTGTGGGTAAGGTTTCCCACCATGGTTTTTCCCCTTACAGGGTTTCCATGTCAAAATCTCTATGTTATGTGTTGTGGATGTTGTTTCTCTTTCTATTTTATTCATTGAGTTTCACCGGTATTGATATTAACTATTAATCTGTTAACCGACATTAAGTTTGGTTTACCGGTATTAAGTATCAAGTTTGTTTAAGTTATAATTGGGTTAAAATTCATAGACAACTGATTCATCCCCCCCTCTCAGTTGCCTTTCGGTTCCTAACAATTGGTATCAGAGCTAAGTCCTCTTTTCGTAGAAGCCTAACAGCTAGGAGATCTTATGGCAATAAACATTTTCAGGAAGGACAATCCTAAACTTGATGGAACTAACTATGGTATATGGAAGATCAGAATGGAGACACATCTGAATTACAATGGAAGAGACATATGGGAAGTTACAAGGAATGGCTATGTTGGTCCTACACCGAATCAACCTAATCTACGAACATTGGGTAATGATCAAGAAAATGATTGCAAAGCAAGAGAAGCACTTTTGAGCGTATTATCATATCAGAAAATCATGGGATTATCAAACCGATCTACTGCTAAAGCTATTTGGGATAAATTGGAGACATTGAATGAAGGAGATACCACTATCAAAATTGCAAAGCTAGAATGTTACCGGGTCAGGTATGAAAATTTGAAAATGAAAGAAGATGAAAGAATTTCTTCTTTTATGGAAAGAGTTAATGAAATTGTTTTAGGAATACAATATTGTGGAGGATCCTTAAGTGAAGATGAAATTGTTTCTAATGTTTTAAGAGCTTTTCCACTGGCATACAAAATGAAAGTAACTGCTATTAATGAGTTGATAACAATGCCTAATACATCAATATCTAGAGATACCTTGGTTGGAAAACTTTCAACATTTGAGCTTGAGGAATTTGGTCCTGTTACTACAATTAAGACAATTTAGCCTTCAGAGCATCATCATCTACAACATCATCATCATCATCTAACAAATCTGATTGGAAAGCACTATATGCAAAATAACTTGAAGATATCAGAATGGAAAATGAAGAACTAGAAGAACTTGAAGCACTATTTGCAAGGGAAATGCCTAAAGGTCCAATTGGAAGTAAGTATGAAGGTAAAGCACCGTTTAAATGTTTTAACTACAATAAAGTTGGTCATATAGCATCTATATGTCTTGACAGACATACAAGATTTAGAGAGGAAGCTAAAAGACCATATAAGCCTAACCCTGAATATCAAAGATACAGATTTAAGAAGAACATAGATAAATTTTGTTACTATGATGATGAAGGAGTTACTGATGATTTTGATGAAGAACCGACAGACAATGGATGAGATTTTGTTATAATAAAAGAAGATCAATTGACACCTACTGTTCCACCAGTAGAGCAAGCCCTGGCAGCTAAAATTGAAGAAAAGGATGAATGGATCATAGATTCTGGATGTTCACATCATATGACTGGTGATAAAAGTAAATTCTTATCTTTTTAGGAATATAGTGGAGGTCTAGTAAGATTTAGCGATGATAAAGCTTGTTTAATCAAAGGAAAAGGCACTATATCCTTGGATGGTAAGCACAATACTGACAATGTTTATTATGTTGAAGGTTTGAAGCACAATCTTTTGAGTGTTGGTCAATTAGTTGAAAAGGTATTTCAGTTACAATTCAAGAATGGTAAATGCAAAATCATGAACAAAACTGGATTAGATATTGCAACCAGTAATCAGACTAAAGGTAATATCTTTCATTTGAACAACAGTGATAATACATGCTTGATTGCACATAATGATGAAAGTTGGTTATGGCATAAGAGACTTTGTCATGTGAATTTTGATTGCATTATAAAGATCAGTTCAACTAAGGCAGTAAGGGATTTACCTAAGATTGTGAAACCTCATAATCCGGTATGTAAGGAATGTCAAATGGGAAAGCAAGTTAGAACAACTTTTAAGAGTATTTCTGAGAAATCCAATAATATTCTTGATTTAATTCATACTGACTTCCTGTGGTTCGGCAAGAACAAGAAGTCTATAGGGAGATAGATACTTTATGCTAATTATTGATGATCATTCTAGAATGTGTTGGGTTACTTTTCTCAGGAAGAAATCAGAAGCTTTTGGAAAATTCAAAATATTCAAGGCAATGGTAGAGAATGAAACTGGTAAGAAAATCAAATGTTTGAGATCTGATCAAGGAGGTGAATTTACATCTAAGGAATTTAATACATTATGTGAAGTGAATGGAATCAAAAGACAACTATCAGCACCCCAGACACCTCAGCAAAATGGAATTGTGGAAAGGAAGAACATAACTATTCTGGAAGAAGCTAGAAGCATGTATTGGAAGCAAATCTACCTCATGTGTACTAGAGAGAAGTAGTGAATATAGCAGTTTACACTTTCAACAGAGTTCACATCAAAGGTGAAACCAACACTAATACATTTGGACTAGATTTTCAACTGAGGTTTTCGACGGAGAAGGTATATTGTGGCCAAATTTGATTTTTTTTTGAAAAAATGCCCGCATTCGTCGTAATTCCGACAAAAATTACCCATTTGGTTTTGACGAAGAAGGCATTATCAATGAGAATTTTCTTTTTTTCAAAAAAGTGCTCGAGTTCATCGTAATTCCAACGACAACGGCCATTACAAAATAAAAAAAGAGGCGGGGAATTCATTTGTGAATTTCAATCCCGCGTAGGCGTCCATGGCGACTTCAACCCCAAGAACATCAAACCCGCATTGAAGGCAATCCCACGCAGGAGGTAGATTCAAATTGCCCTAGTTTTTAATTTCATGTTGCAAAAAATATACACGTGGTGGTTAATTGTCCTAGTTTAATCTCGTAAAACCATAGAACTGTGATTGAGGAGTGAGCGTTCAATTTTGTATCAGCAATCCGTTCCTCTTGTATACGTGCGTGTTGATTGTTCACATGAGATCACATCTCTTTGCGGCATCGTATCAAACAATTCACGAGCCTTGTCCATGTTTCCACATTTTTCATTCATGTCAAGCAGGGCATTTGCAAGACAACACCTAACAAAATTCCTCTATCTGTTATGCTTTGATGGATGTCCATACCCTGTTCCAAAGCTCCCATTTTTGCATAGGCAGGGAGGATGCTGGCAAAGGTTGTGGAATTTGGCTTTATGCCTTCCAATTTCATTTGCTTGAAAGTGTCTAAAGCCTTTTTGACAAATCCATTTTATGCATATCCAGCAATCATTGCAGTCCAAGAGACAACATTTCTTTCAGGCATTCTATCAAATAGTTCACGTGCCTTGTCTATGCTTCCACATTTTGCATACATGTCTACCAAGGCAATTACAACTACAACATTTGACAAAATTTCTCTATCCTTTATGCTTCAATAAATATCCATACCCTGTTCCAAATCTCCCATTTTGGCACAGGCAGGGAAGATAGTAGCAATGGTCGTGGAATTTGGCTTTACACCGGTCGATTGCATTTGCTTGAAAGTTTCTAAAGCCTTCTCAAAAAATCCATTTTGTGTAGTTGCAACTACATTTGACAAAATTCCTCTATCTTTTATGCTTTGATGGATGTCCATACCCTGTTCCAAAGCTCCCATTTTGGCACAGGCTGGGAGTATGCTGGCAAACGTAACTAAAGAAATGCAATGATCAGCTCCAAAGACATCAAACCACTACTAACAAAACCGAGAGTCTAAAATATGATAGGGAATAGTGTGAGCTATCTTGAAATAAAATATTTTATTTTCAATTTCAACTAAAACATAATTACTCAGCCATTTAATGTTATTAATAAGTGTTTAATTTATGAAAGAGATAAATGGTTGGCCATAAGTACATGAGTTACTAAATGCACACAAATAAGTGAATTTGGCATTCAAAACTATCTACAATAAATTCAATTCTTGTCCATTAGTCATTTATGTTTGCAATAAGCATCTTTCTTTGTTTTTCTTAATCTTTATTCATAGTTATGTGCATATTTCACATTCTATAATTAGGATATCAATTGCTATGGCTGAACACTAGCATGATGTTTGTGTTGTGGTATAGATGCATGGAAACATAATTATAGGATTGTTATATTATAGAGATCATAAATCTAGATATCGCATATTAGTTATAGCTCTTCTTGGATTGAGTCTAAAGTTGACATACAGTCATAAAGCCATTATTAGCATATCTATCCATTTCTAGTAAAGACAATTGAGAAAGTCATTTTGATATTGAGAGTTTCTTATCTGTTTACCTATTGATCATTATTAAGCCATAATATTTAGGTCTATTTATCTCTCTTGAAAAACCTCTGTAAGTATCCTAGATTGTCCCTACTACTCACTCTTCAATTCAAAAAAATGGAGTTCTAAAGATTTGTTGCACAAGATGGTGTTGAACGTATCAACAAGGCTAGTATGGAAGGCATGTTCAAGCTTCCACTTGTACAACTTACAACAAATGATTTGTTGATAGAAGAAATTCTTGAAATAGGGATACAATCAAAAGACAAGTAAGTACATACAAACCTCCTTAGTTGAAAGTAAAATCCATGTATAAAAAGAGTACATTGAATCCCAATCCATAAACACAATAGAGATACCGATGGATACTTAATTGGATGTAGCATGTCACACCAAAGTGGTTAGAGTATGCTCAGAATGTTTCATAAAGCCACATTAGTATTTTACCCAGATCATTATCTACCAAAACTAACTATAGTAATCCTTTTGAGGATTAATTTCATGGTGCTACATTTAGTTCCACTTCTTGTTGGAGATAAGAACAGTTCTTTCTTGAGGTAGATGAATATCCCATCAACAAAGAACAAGACCCTTTCTAGAATATAACAAATTCTACTCCAACAAAAGATCATGGGGGTTTCACTAGAGCTATTGAATAAGAGATAAACTTCTACTGTTGCATAAAAAGCATTGGCATGTTCTTTATTTATTGATGTAAACTCTCTGTGACGCCACCACAACCAACAAAGGTGTAAAAAGTTGTTTGCAATGCATGGATTTTTAGGATTGTCCTTTGAGAAAATATAATTAAAGCATGGAAGAAGGATCTGCCAGCTCCTGAGGGAAAGACCATGTCAGACAATAATTTCTATTTTCTTGCCTGTGAAGAAAGACCATGTCAGACAATATCAACGAACAACAAAATAAGGAGACAATTGCTAGATTGTGGTCTAACTTGAAAAGAAAAGGTGATGGAAAATGTTATTGTCCATGCAAAATTTGTAAGGGGTTAAAGACTAGAAGACTTCTAATCAAAACAATGAAGAAACATTGTAGGCTGCATGGTCACATTGAAGGTGGACATGATTATCATCCATTGGTAAGTTTTTCATTATATCATTTTGACAATTTATATAGATAATAAATCATGTGATGATGAGATCATGATCATGGTTTATTTGTTCCTATCAATTTTATATAGGTCGAGCACCCCGAAGCATGTGGTATGGATCAACACAACCCTGAGAATATGGTTTTCAAAGTGGACAAATATGGAGGTGTGAATATCAAAGCTGAAGATAATGATCCCATGGAAGATGACGATCATGAGCCAGAAAACACAATTGAAGATGATGGTACAAATACATTGATCCATGACTCATTTAGTACTCGCGCAGCTAATCATGATGATGAAGATGACCTTGATGTTGTTCATGATGTCCCTCTACTTGAGAAGGCATCTGAGGCCCTTTATGAAGGCTCGCAGGCAACTCTTCTCTCCATTGTATTGTTGTTGGTGAACTTGAAGGTTATGAATGGTTTATCCAACATAACAATGTCACGTATGTTAAGGCATGTCATATATGTCATAATAAACTATGAATCATGTTGTACCATTAATATTCTTTATTATAACAAATTATATTTTGTTGTTGTAGATTGATAGGTGAGTTTTTGTTACCACCATCATATATTCTACCTCGCTCATACCGAGAATTATCTGTCGTTATGAAAGATATTGGAATGGAGTATCAAGCAATAGATGCTTGTCCCAATGATCATATTATATATCACAAACAACATGAATTTCAAACTGAATGCCCTGAATGTCATATCAGTAGATATCGAACAGATCAAATAACAAAAAGGTTTCCTCACAAGGTTTTCGCTATATTCCTATTATTCCACATATGCAATGATTATTCAAGTGCACTAGCTTGGCACAATTTATGGATTACCATGCACGCAATAAAAGTTGAGATGACATTATTCGAATGCCTGCGGATGGTTCAACATTTATGGACATAGAGGAAAAGTGGCCACACTTTAAAGAAGAACCTTGTAATCTCAGGCTTTCATTGGCAGCGGACAGTGTCAATCCATTTGGAGAGATGAGATCTATTTACTCAATGTGGCCTGTTTTTGTTATCAACAATAACATTCCTCCATGGATGTCAATAAAGAGGGAGCACATAATGTTGGAAATGATTGTTCTAGGTATTTTATCATTTAAATATAGTCGTCTAAATTTAATTATAAATATTGCAGTAAAATGGTCATAATAATTATGTAATGTTTTTGTTCATTCGATTAGGTAAGTACCAAGTTAAAGATATGAATGTATATATTGAGCCTCTTATTGATGAGTTGCTGGAGTTATGGAATGGTGTCACTAGGTATGACGTCTCTAGACCAATAGGACAAAGACAATTTCAATTCCATGCGATGCTTCTATGGACAATACATGATGCCCCTGGGCTAACACATTTTTGTGGTATGTTATAGTGTTTAAGTTGTGCATGAACATTATAATTAAAAAAATTATCATATTTAATCCAATTATACATTATCTTGTAGGTCTTCAAACAAAGGGAAAATTTGCATGTCCTGTTTGTTGTCCAAAGATGAAATCTCGTCATTAAAAAAGTTTCGAAAAGCAGGTGTTTGATGAGTATAGGCACTTTCTCCACAAAAATCATAAGAATCAAAATACTGAAAAACATCTTTTCAATGGGAAAGAAGAGAATACATCAAAGCCACGAAGAATGACACCTCACCTGTGGAAGTTGGAATATAATAGAATTAATCATCAAGGTAATGCCATTCCATCTATTGGTTTGTCATAAAACATCTTTTCTATTTTGTTTTGTTTACTGATGATGTGATTGATGATCATGAAGGTCGTGAAGGCATAAATGACCACCTTCCTAAGGGAATAAAAAGTTATCCCCAACAATTTAGTAGGTTGCCCTACTACGAGCAGTTACAAATTGTTGGTGTAAATAATTATTCATCATGGATATTATTACACTTTACTTAAGTTTACTTAGGATAATGCATTTCATAGTAGTTTGGATATGAGACACTTGGGTGTTTGTGCCACATTGGGATAGTGTGTGTAGGAGAAATTCCACCTTTTATGGTGTTGATCTTGTTGTTACACTCCACTCTTGTTGTTACACTCCACATTCAGTGGGTGATCCACCTCATGTGGACTATTATATTATTTCTCCTACCTACCCACACCTATTTCCTACCTACCCTTGTTTCTTATTGAGCCACATGTCATGTTTGTGTGCTCACATATCCCTAGCCTTGCCTATATAAGCAAGCTCATCTACATTGTATGTAACTATTGAATCATGTTATTGATAATTTTCTATTGATGAGAATACAGTTTATTATTGTCCCATATTATGTCTCTATTTTGTACATTTCATTGAGCTCTTGATCTTGGCAAAATCTAACACAAATTGTTCATTTGTTTGATAGTATGCATATTGGAAAGAATATAACAGAGACATTATGAAAAATATTGGATGGAAGGCGTGACAAAGAAAAAATTGTCAAAATATGTAGTGACATTCAAGATTCCAATCATGCAATGATAAATGTCATTCAATCAAATAGCCATGGAGACCAGATTAATATAAGTGAGCTTCCTTGGTTATTAACGGGCCAACAAAGCAATGCTATAAAAGAAGTCATACAAAAAATTCGATTTCCCACAAGATTTGCTGCGAACATAAACAATCTCATATCAAAGAAAAGTGAATTTGGGCCAGGGATGAAAATGCATGATTGTCATACCTTCACTAAGGTAATTCATGTTCTTGTGTTGTATAGATATTATATTTACGATTTGTTTTACTTCTTATGTAATATATTTTTTTGCATCTTGAATACCTTGTAGGTGGTTGTCATGTAAAGAAATCCATAAAGACAATATAAAATATTGGAAGAGAAAAATTTCTCATTTAATGTGTGAAATGCAAAAGTGTCTACCTCCATCTTTTTTCAATGCAAAAGAACACTACCTCATACACCAAGTTGAGGAGATTGAATTGTGTGGACCTATACACACTAGGTCAATGTGGATGGTTGAGAGACACTCAAATTTTTTGAAGGCTTTGATTCGACAAAGAGCACATCCTGAGGGTTCTATGGTGGAGGGATATATGGTATACCAGACTATGGTGTACATTTCTGAATATCTTCCTAAGTTTGCAACAAAGATCCACATGGATCGCATTTGGGATCCCAACACCATTAACAAATTCAAAGGGGAGTACTTGACGGGGAAAGGTAGATTGAGGAAAGTGAGAGGTAATTATAAGATGTTATTGTATTTAATTAATTCTTAATCTTCAAAATAAATCGGTTGTAAGACATCTATTTATTTTTTGTACAGTTGGTCGAGAGTGGGATGCACTACATTTGTATATTGCAAACAATCTTGATTGGATGACGGTATGGATTGAACGTTGTCAACATTCGGGACGCACGTTAACATGGGAAGGTGTGGCTTCATTGGTTAAAGAAGCACATCATAATGAAGATTCCAATGTTACGCAAAGGGAAATTGATTTAGCATATGGTTTAAGAGATAAACAGGTATGTATAAATTTATTAATCACCCATATGTTTATCAACTCACAATGCAATAAATTTTACATGTTTGACATATCGCAGGTCAAACACCACAATGCTATGTGCTGCAATGGTCATAAATTTTGCATTAAAAAGTTGGATGACACAAAGAAAACTTGTGATTCTGGCATCACTACAGTCTTTGAGGTGACAAATATTTCATCGAGAAATGAAATTCATCCTCAACAGTCTCAAAATTGATACTATGGCATTTTGGATGATATACTTGAGTGTGACTTCAATTCCTTCAAATTAGTTTTGTTCATCGTCAAATAGTACAGGCTACGATTGAATAAAAATGATCATGATAGAACTGTTATTGAACATGATAATGGTTTTATAATGCTAAATGCAAGGTCATTTGAACCAGTTGGGGATGAGCCCTATGTTCTACCAAGCCAATGTGAGCAAGTATTATACTCAGAGGTTCCACATAAACCGGGTTGGTCATTTGTTGTTAGATATGATCCAAGAGGAAGGCCGATAAAGTATAATGTGATGGAAGAAGAAGATACTAAAGAAGAAGATACCGAAGAAGTAGAAGATGAAGTGGATTATGATCACGATCGACAGTTTCACAATGACGAAGAAGAAGAAGAAGAAGAAGAAGAAGAAGATGATGATGATGATGATGATGATGATGATGATGATGATGATGATGATGGTGATGATGATGGTGAAGACAATGATGATGATGATGATGACGATGATGATGATGATGATGATAATGATGATGATGATGATGATGATGATGATGATGATGATGATGATGATGATGATGATGATGATGATGATGATGATGACCTTGATGTTCATGATGATGAGGAATGCGATTAGTATATTATCTATTGAATATTGACTTCTTGATAGAATTTTTTTTACATAATTAATTCATTCTGTTTTGAATTCTAATGCCATTACATAATTAATTCATGATGCACCTTTTAATATGGAGATGGAGATAGGGGGTGTGACTATTTATGTGACAATTTTTAAACTGTGTTTATTTATGGAAATTGGATTGTTTATTAGCTATGTGACTATTTATGTGACCATTTAGTTGAGGATCCTGCATAGTCTACATAAAGTAAAGGTAAGGAATTACAAAATTTACAATGATTTTGATGAAATCTTTTTATTATTTAATACTCTTTTTGTCTACAAAGTTCATGTTGTTCATGTTGTGTATGATGTAATTTCGCTAACGTTTTTTATATTTTTTCTTTGTCACAGGCCGACATGGATCCATCACATATCGCAGACAAAGATGTACCTTGCAACACTTCTACCGAGTAGGTAAACCTCATTGTAATTGTACAAATTAGGTAGAAGCAAACTGTTACATTATTATGTTCTTTTTTTTAGTGATTTATACTAATTTTATAATTGTTAATGATATTCTTGACACAGACGGATGTTCGGGGAAAGGGAAAGGGAGTTGCAGTACCTGAGCACCTTTCTATGGATGTGGAATCATTAGGGTTAAGCAATGATGACCCTAAAGATCCCACAGACCTTGTGAAATTGTTTAAAATGCCTCTTATAAAAAATAGAAAAGAGATTGTTTCTTTGGCAGTCGTGCATCCTACCACTGATGAGATACGTCAGAGGGTGGAATTATTGTATAAGACAGTAGAAAACTTGCAAGTAAGTAGTAATGAAATCTTTAATTATAACAAAAGTTCAATAATGGTTTATATTTTATTCTCTTTTTATGTCACTAACTAAAATATGTACGTATTGTTTTTACAACAATTTATCTGCCCTCATGAAAGTCGTTCCTACGATCAGGGTGTTGCAAGATCAGGTGATGACGATTTTCTTGTATTATCACTTGCTTGGCTTATCACTCTGAGTACCCAAAACACATCATACTTGATACTGTCAATTTTTAAAATAAAGGTTCATCCTTGTTTACAATTCTTGCACTTTTCATATATTTAATGTATTATTCTTTAGGTGCTATCAATGTTACTGTGCAAATGTCGACATAGACTCATCAGAGGTCACCCTCACCTGTATTGCCGACTGCAATGTCAGCAACACATAGCATGCAGACATCCTCTAGTGCACGTCATATTGGCCCGCCCACTATTGGTAGATCCCTCTTTTTCTCTATCTTCTGTCATGTGTTTATTTCCCTTCAAGCGTTCTTTCTTGAATTCTAATGTCATTTCATAGTGGATTCATTTTTTGTAGGAGGAGATGCACATGAGGATGTGCCACAGGCGACTACTGCTGATAACATAGCATCGTTTCCTGGATCTTCTTGTATTGCTAGTACGGGAACATTGCAGGCCACATTCATGGTGAGCGATGAAGAAATGCTTCCCTTAAAGATACAAAAGGTTCCAGGTACTTTAAAATTATTAATATACATACTCTAATTGTAATTTACTTTATGATCACTCATTTTGGACTAATATTGATCCCATGAATTTTTTGCAGGCAATGATATTTTCTATAAACATCTTAGTGACATTGCATTGCAGATATTTGGGCCCACCATACATAAAAGGTGGTACATCATATGTGAACTAACCCTTATCCACTTTTGATTCCATATCATTGCTAGAATACTTTTCCTTTGATCCATTTCTTGAAGTGTAATAAATGTAGCTTCAGTTCATTTCTGAATCTAACAGGTTTGTTTTTCCTTTAAAAGGTGGAATGACCAAGAAAAAAGGTTAAAAGATGAATTGACAAACCAAATGGTTGAGTGGTTTGGAAATGACACCTTTGACAAAACCAAGCTCCTTGAAAAAGTTGTCACATATCTAAAGTATGTTAAGGACCAATACAGGACCCATTTGGAGAGGAACCTAAAGTATGAGAGTCCCCCCATGATTCCAGAGAGGGAGTGAAAGGACCTGATTTTGGATGCCAAGGAGAGAATTGAAAGGAAAAAAGGAAATACACTAGTAGACACCAAAAGAAGGTACAAGATACTATTAAGAATGTAATTATGTACTAATTAATTACTCTTTATATTTATATAATCTAACATATTTCAAAATTTTTATAGACTGAGTGACACGTCAAAGGCAACCAAGGCAAGGCAAGAAAAGCACGGGCAACACAAACTCGGCTTTGGTGGTTACATGAAACTTGTTGCATGAATTGTAAGTATCTCATGTAAACTCCCATATTGTCTCAAAATATTAATAAATTGCAAATGTTTTTTTTATCAAACAATGCAAGCAAAATTCACGGTACCAAGCAAAAATGCAGGGCTCTGAGTTCAATAGAGAGCCCACAGAAGATGACAAGAGAATTGCCTACAAGCAAGGCTATTCAGCCATGGTTGATCGGCTATGAGAATTGAGTGGGAATACACAACATTCGAATTGAGTTGTTTCAAATTGAATACTTTACCAATAATCTAATTGATTTTGAGTTCCAACATAAAGTGACTATATTTGTTTTAAATAAGCAAGCAATGATAACAATGTGCATGTCATTGGAATGCAGCCTGCTAATTGTGAAACACCACCTGCACATGAAGGTCGGGATGTGCTTCCCAGTAGTGGAGGTATTCATTTGCTATTAAAATTTATTTATTTAGCTATTAATGCAATTAAACATCTTAATTTGTAATTAGAGTAGTAATTAATGTAACCTTTCTTGTTAATATTTTAGAGCATATAGTCGGTGGTGAGCAAGTGGAGCATGATCTAGGTACACAACCTCAAGAACGTGATGTTTCCCACTCAGGTGAAGAGGACTATGGTGTTTAGCATGTTGAGGTTGAGGCTACACAAAATGATGTGGCCCCATCAGGTAAAGAGTACAACAATTATGTTCTCTAAATTAATGAAATACTTGTAACCATAATAATTTTTTTTTTTGAATTTAACCCATTTCTTTGTTATTGCAGAGGACCCCCCTTCACTTCAGTGTCCTCGTCCTCAGTATAGGACTAGGCATACATTGAGATCACAAGCAGTTGGCGGAACATCTGCAGAGGGGGGAAATGATGAAGACACCAATGTTCCACTTAGTCTTTTCATAACTTCAAAGAAAAAACAAAGAAAGAAATGATTGTAATCTAACTTATTTGATAATGACTAATTTTTATGTGTTAGTGAATGTAATTATGTGCTAATTAATGGATATGGATGATATGTGTTAATTAATATTGATGAATGTTGTGTGTTAATTAATGTTAATCAATGTTATGTGTTAATGAACGTTATGTGATATTAATGAATGAATGCTATATTTTATTAATGGTAGAAAGAATTAATGAATGAATGTTATAAGATGTTAACGGGGAATTTAGAGTGATGTTAGGGGGGGGGAGGGGCCAAATGAGCTTCCACCTTCACGTGGTTGGCCATGTTAAGTAGAGAATATTAAACTATTCTCAAAACCAAGCGAAGCTCAACAAGGTAACACACTTTTCAATATTTCATTATGTTGCACAGTTAATCTTATTGAATAATGTATATTGAATCTTAATTGCAGGGTGCAACAATGCCAACACGAACAACAACACCACGAGTTGCTGGGTATATTGAACTCCCATATTGTCTTGTCTTTACATGAACAATATGAGTTGCTTCTAGTGTTGATATCCAAGGTGAGACTGCAAAAGTTATGAATATGCCTCATCCTTGTAAGTTTTTTTATTAAAACTCCTAATTCTTGAGACTAAACTTTTTGTTCTCGATGTTTTTCACTAGTTGTCATAACCTCTGACTTTGATGCTTGTGCCTTAATAGAACTAGATGTTTCTTGTATGCATAGTTGGTCAAGGACTGCATTATGATGCTATAGGGCTACAAAATAAGATTATTTATTGTATTGAGTTGCACATTTGACATGAGTTGCCCTATGACTGCTATGCACATTTATGTATATACACTATTTCTAGTCTGTATATTGATATTAAATTTGAGAAAATATTACAAAACTCAGAGTCTGCAGCATTTTCTTACAATTACTTGTGATCATTTTTTTAGGAGTCCTGGTATCCATTTATAATAGTATGGATGCATACAAGCTTTGGACCCTTCAAAAGAAAGTTTGTTACAAACAACCGGTCATTTTCAAGAAGCGATTATAAGTCCTTTTTAGCATCTGTGGCTTCCTTTGCTTGTTGTTCTATTGCAACCTCCTATAACTTCTCTTGAGCATCTTCTTTCTATCCCATATACTTATCTTTGCACTCCCGATACACATCATCACTAGGCCAAGTAAAACTAGCAATCTTCTGTTTCATATCTTCTAGCCGCTTCAAAGTGACTTGTACATGCCCAATCTTTGTTTCTATGAAACCATAATGAGATTTCACTTTTTCAATTTCCTCAATTGTTTGGACAAATAAGGATGTGTCATCAGTACTAATAATCTGATTGATCCTTAGGGACAAATTGTGGTCCACCTCCTTTAACGAAGTCTTCTCTTCCTTTAGCTGGACACGACCAATGAAACCTCCTGGAAACATTTCAAATTTATGATTTGAATATTCTTTCCTATAAAGTTGGGCTTTTCTTTTTATACTTGCTCCTTCCACTGAAAGAATATTCATCTCTTTTATAAACTCACATGTGGACCTTAGATTGTAATTCTCTTATGCATCTACATGGGAAGAACACATGAGCTCTAACTCTTTACCTCTAGGCACCCACTTATTCAGGATTGGTTCCAAAGTGGCTTCTTCTTCTCTCAATTTGATCAAAATCTCAAGAATCCTCTTCATATTTATGTATACATTAGAGGTTTTGACTGAGTCGGCAAACTTCAAGATGGTGGCTTTCACCTTCTCCTCATATTTGTTTGCATACAATGTCTGAGCTTGTTTCAATTTTTCCAACTCATGTTGGACATTTTTAGGTAATTGGGAACTAGAAGGCATAGGAGAAGGGGGATATTCAATGATGGGACTAGTAGGAGGGGGTCTTGCTGGAGAGGAGGCTATCATGAGTGTAGAAGATTCACTGGGATGATATTGACCTGCTAGTTGACTATGGAGTCTAGGAATTATGCTGTCTCTGTTGGCTATTCCTTCTTTAGCATCATTGTAAGCTTTTAAAATAGTCTCCAACTTCAATTGGAGATTAGCCTTTTCTTGTGCCTCTTTCTCTGCCACCGCAACACTAAATTTTGTAGTCTCTAAGACTGTGCTTGTAGCTTCCACTACCCTTGTGTCTTGGACTCTTTTAACTATCATGCCTCCTAAGAGGCTAGAATCTGATGCATCCTTCCTTCTTTTGTTTTCATCCTTCTTTAAAGACCACATGACAAGAGTAGCATTATCTTTTCTGAATGTCACTCCTTCCATAGGCTTTGTTTCTTTCCTCACTGCATCAAGCACTAAGGCATCAACTATATCCCATTCAGGGAGAATCAACACACCAGCCTTTGCTACCATTTCTCTTCCTTTCTCAGGGGTTTTGAACTCCTCCATCATTTCTTGCTTAACCTCTTCTTTTACCTGAGTTGTATTTTTAAGAGGTTGTTCACTTTTCCTCTATTCACATCTAGTCTCGAATTGATCAATATTTTGCTTCCATAGAAACTGTATAAAAGCTCCTAATGTGACAAAATTATTGTCAGCTAGGAATTCTTCACTAGCTTACTTAACAGTAAGGTCCATTTCTTGGCCCTTTAACTCACCATCAGTCAAATCCATTTCAGCATTAGGTGGCTCTTCTGGCATCCCCTCTTGGGTCTCCTCATAGGTATAGGCAATCTCACCGTGACTCCCTAACTGCAATAATTGTTCAGCCACAACTTGTTCATCTCCAATGTGGATAGGAGACTGAGATGGAGAATATTGAGGCTCATCAGTTTCAATTTCCTTTCCCACTCTCTGCTTCTTAGGGGAATCCTGGATGTTAATGACATCTTCAATTTTCCTCTTCCCTTTTGAAGTGGAAGGCTCACCTGTCATAGGCATTATCACAGTGTACTTTGACCTTTTGTGCATTACATAGTCACCACGTGGGATATCTCTAGCAAAGGTAGGCTTAGCAAATACCATCTTAACCTTATCAGTCTCATTTTGCATTATGGCCTCCCTCTTTTCTTTTAAGGCTTGCATGAGATCTTCAAAATAAAGAATCAGGAATTATATTTTCTCCTCAAATGGATTGAAGCTAGAAAGGGGGTCATAGCCAGTGTCAAATTGATGGATAAAATCAAGGACTTTCTTATATGCCACCCACTTCTCCTTCCTCAGTTCTTGCTCATCTAAGCTGAATTCATTTCTAATCAGATCTTCTGGGAACTAAAATTGATGTGGCCTACCTTTGCACACTACTCTTTTTCTGAACATGCCATTGAAAAAATCCTCGGGGTCTACACATCTTGACATTGCAGTAGATAGCCTATATGGCTTAAAGAATTCTTCAAAAAATCTCCATCCACTCTTAGTGATCACAAAATGGTGAGCCATGGTAATAGTTGGGAAAATAGTCCCTTTACCTCTATTGGTTAGCTTTGCTTCTTGTACTCCCCCAATTTGTCTCGGGACTTCTGCAATCCCTATCTTCAATGGGACCTGATAGGGTAGTAAAAAGGGGGTGCCTCTAAATCCAAACACTCTAAAAATAGTGTACACAGGGTACAAATATATGTCTCCCCAAATGTGGACAATCTTGATATCCTCTGCAAACTCCTTTGGTCTGAGAAACTCCAAAAGAGCCTTAGGAATTCTAGGGTTTTCTCTGCATAGAAGAATTCTAATTTTAGATGCAAAGCATCTATCAAACTTGAAATAACTTGCATCTTCTCTATCCCAAGATAGAATAGTACTCCACAATTGCACTGGCATCTCCTCTTTATCCTTGACCTTAATTAGGTCCATCTCCTTTCCAAAATAATCAGCACCTTTGAATAGAAACATATGCATTAACATGGAGTACCATCCAAATGGCCTATCCACCTTACCATATTTGAATCCTACTAGCCCTTTATGAATTGCATCAGCAAGGTATGAGGCATAATCAAATGTTATTGCTAGGGAGGGGTTTAGAATTTATGCAATCATTAACATATAATGGGTTGGCATATTCTTTTCAGCATCCTCTCCAAAAATCTGGCATAATGCCCAATACATACCCTTAGCTCTCAGAGTGAATAGGTTGAGAGAGAATGGTTCCATTGTGCTGGGGCCTACAACTATTAACCCCCCTATCTTTACAAATAATTCTTTCAATGGGCCACTTCTAAGATGATCCCTTTGTGTGTTGTAAACCTGGGCTAACAACTCAAAGTCAATAGGTTCTAACAAATTGGAGGACTCACCAAGTTTAAACACTTTCCTGAATTCATCTTCATTTATCTCAATCAAGACTGATCCCTTTATGTTCCTGATGCATCTTTCCACAGAGTCATAATTCTGTGCAATTAGGGCTAATAGATCTACATCCATAAAAACACCTGGGACCACAAGCTTTCCTACATCCTGCTCCCATATGCCATTCAAAGGAGCTGGAGAATTCCTCTGCCCAAAACCGACTTTGAAGAGTCCTAAGCCTGACAATCCTATTTCAGGGTCCCTCAACCAATTACCCTTATCATAAAGGCCATCTCCAATTTTTAGACGAGGATTCTTAGGTACTAGCTCTTTGGCCTTAGCCCCAACATTGGTGGACATGGTTAATTGCTCTAAAAAATCATCACAGATATTTTGGTCCTGGTAATTCACTTTCCCTGTAAATTCTCTTCTGGGTGCCATTCTAGTCAAACAATTATACCACTAGAAGCTAGCACAAACCTCTAATGAATTAATTCACACAACAGTATTTGAGAACAAACCAAGAGTTATCAAGAAAAGCACAAGAAACCTGATTATTCGCTTGAAGAAAATTGCTCTGCAACAATTCACTCTGCAACAAACTTCGATGAAACAATACTTAGCAATCAAGTTGATGCGGACTGAAAAGGGCAAGTTGGCATTTAAGTTTTTAGAAATTAACTCCGCATGCTTCGGCTTTCTTTTCAGAATTAAATTCACCAAATCGAATTCAAAACTGGCTCCAACGGGTCATAATTTCTCTAAGTCCTTCCTCTGTTTCTCTCTTTCGCTACTTCACAGAACATAAAACCCATGCTCTTTTCTTTCGCGAAACAACGCTGGCCGTTGGATCTTGAGAACTTACATCGCCTTTATCTTCATTTAATCTCTTTTCTTTAGTGTCGGGCCCTACCTCCTTTTCACCACTTCGTGGAGTTTAACAGTCGTGCACTTTTCCTTCGCGAGGCCGCGCCAAGCGTTAGATCAAACTTAAATCACCTGGCCTTTAACTCCAACCAGGACCGTCAATCCTTTTAACTAACTGTGCCTCATCTTGACGGCTAACGGTTTTTTCCATTTCACTGAGGTTAAGCTGTGGGCATCTTCGGGTCACGAAACAATGAGAAGCATTGGATCAATCTTGAGTTGAATTCCTTTTAAGTGGGCCCTTTATCTAGGAATTACTTACCCCACTTGTTATCCGGTTAATAAATGCCACATGGCAGTCAGCCATTAGCCCTGGAAACTCCTTTTGGTTCCACCCTTAATCCACCACATGTTCCCTTTTACTATTCCCACATAACTGTCGGTTGCACCTAGGCGGGCCCTCAACCACTTTTTTAAACCACGTGTCACGTCACTCCTTCATGTGATTTCCACCTGTCTTTCACGACTTCGCGAACATTATTCTTCGTTTGGCTTGCAGCCACAAAACCACGAGAACCGTTAGATCAAAACAGACCTGATCTACTTTTAACTTCATGCCATGCCTGTCGCTTGGGCCCATCGGCCTTTTCACTACTTTGTAATGACTAACTTGCTAGCATCTTATCTTCGCAAATTCACGCAAGCCATTAGATCTCAAGAACTTGCTCGTTGTTTACTCTTTGTATGACAACCTTGCCCGGACCCACTACATACCACCAACTGAGTGCCTTGTCACCACCATGTCATCGCCAACTGGAGTTACCACATTTACTACCACTCTTAGTGGGACCCTCCACCTTTTCTCTATTTCGCTGAAGGTATAGCTCATGCATCTCCCAGCCAGGAAACAACGAGAAGCCATTGATCTTTTTCCAAGCTCTACAAAAAGCTCTACAAAAAGTGGCAGTTGTTATGCCACATCACTCCTCAGTGTGATTTCCACCTATCTTTCGCGACTTCGCGAATATTATTCTTCGTTTGGCTTGCAGCCACGAAACCATGAGAACCGTTAGATTAAAACAAACCTGATTTGCTTTTAACTTCATGCCATGCCTGTCCCTTGGGCCCATCGGCCTTTTCACTACTTTGCAATGACTAACTTGCTAGCATCTTATCTTTACGAATTCATGCAAGCTGTTAGATCTCAAGAACTTGCTCGTTGTTTACTCTTTTTATGACAACCTTGCCTGAACCTATTGCATACCGCCCACTGAGTGCCTTGTCACCACCATGTCATCACCAACTGGGGTTACCACATTTACTACAACTCTTAGTGGGACCCCCCACCTTTTCGCTATTTCGCTGAAGGTATAGCTCGTGCATATCCCGACCACAAAACAATGAGAAGCCATTGATCTTTTTCCAACCCGATCATTCTTTAACCAAAGAAGGCCGCTTATCTCTAGAACCCACCAAACCCTTTCGCCACTTCACGAAGGTTAAAACATGTTCAGCTTGATCTCATGAAACCACGATGTCCGTCCGATCAGATGAAACTTGATTGATGTTTAGCTTTGGTCCAAACCTATATGCTAGGTCCACCTTCGCCTTTCGCTACTTCGCAGAAACTAAGTTTCGAGCACTTTTTGGTCGCGAATCAACACGGGCTGTCAGATCAATAGAAAATTGCATGATACTTATAAGGCCCGATGGACATTAGAAAAGGCAGATTAAAAGAGAACAAGAATAAAATATTTAAAGGGACCGCCTAGGTAAATGACAAGGGGAGAACACTTTTATGATAAATGGACCCATCGCTTAAGTGAATATAGTAAAGCCAAATTAGAAACCAAAAGGGCTTTTCTCAGGCATTGAAGAAACTTAAAACCTAAACCCTGAACCCCTTAGGATTTAAAACAAATTGAAAGAAATTCCTTCCTTCGATGGCTCTTTTAAATTTATTCTTTTTATAAAAATGATCATCGTTGGAATTACGACGAATACCAAGCTTTCGACCGACGACTTCTTTGATCGTCGGCAGAGTCCATTGGATTGTCGAATTTCCGATGGGCATGGCATCATCAACCAATCCGACGCCGAGTTTTCGACGATGGATTTTGTCAACACTCCAACGAAAATTCATCAAAAATCCGACAAACAGCCGTTGGAAATCAGCTCCAAATGTACTAGTGCGGTAAGACCCCTTATGAACTATAGTTTGGTAATACTCTTACTCTTAAATACTTTAGAATATTTGGAAGCAAATGCTATATTAGGAGAGATGAGTATATTGGTAAATTTGATCCTAGAAGTGATGAAGGAATATTTCTTGGTTATTCATCTAAGAGTAAGGCACATAGATGTTTTAATAAAAGATTTTAGAAAATCATTGAGAGTGCTAATGTGAAGATAGATGAACACTTTAGAGGAAATTCAAGGTCTATAGATTCTGAACCAGCAGTTGAGATGATCATAAATGAACCTATACAAAGTGCACCAATACAGAATGTGGATCCAGTCACACCGACATCATCAGAGAATTCCACGGTGACTGAAGAACAACAACATGTGAATAAACCCTGGTATGTAAGATTGAATCACTCAGAAAATCAGATAATTGGGAATAAGTATCAAGGTGTTATGACAAGAGGAAGACTAGAAAATGAAGAGGTATGTTTAATTTCTCAAATTGAACTAGCATATGTTATTAAAGCTTGTCAAGATGAACATTAGATTAAAGGAATGGAAGATGAACAAGAACAAATTGAAAAGAACAATACATGGACATTAGTTCCCTGGCCTAAAGACAAAAATGTAATTGGAACTAAATGAATATTAAGAAATAAACTTAATAAAGATGGTAAGGTAATCAAGAACAAAGCAAGATTAGCGTGTAAAGGATATTCACAAAAAGAGGGAATTGATTACAATGAAACCTTTGCACTGGTAGCTAGAATTGAGGCAGTTAGATTATTTTTTGCATTTGCAGCTCATAAGAACTATAAAGTATATCAGATAGATGTAAAATGTTCATTTCTAAATGGAGATCTTGAAGAGGAAGTTTACATTGAACAACCTGATGGATTTTCATTGACAAATGTTAAAGATATGGTTTTTAGATTAAGGAAAGTTTTGTATGGATTGAAGCAAGCTTCTAGAGCTTGGTATGCTAGATTGGACAAATATCTTTTGAAGCTTGGTTACACTAAAGGTAATGTTGACAGTAACTTATATTTCAAAGTGACTAATGATGACATCTTGGTTATTGAAGCTTTTGTTGATGATATCATTTTTGGAGGAGAAGATGGATTGTGCAAGGACTTTGCTAACAAAATGCAGGAAGAATTTGAAATGTCTATGATTTGGGAGATAAAATTCTTTTTAGGATTGCAGATTTCACAAACTGATAAAGGTATATTCATATGTCAAACAAAATACTTGAAGGAACTACTGAAGAAATTTGGTATGGAAAACTCTAAACTGGTAAGTACTCCTATGACTACAACTGATAAATTGACATTGAAGGATGATTCAGCTCCTGTTAATCCAACAAGATACAAATCTATGATTGGAGGTTTATTGTATTTGACACAAACAAGACTTGATATAATGAATGCAATATGTATTGTTTCAATATTTTAGAGTAATCCTAAAGAAAATCATGAATCAACAGTAAAAAGGATTTTCCGGTATCTACAAGACACAACAAATCTTGGTTTATGGTATCCTAAAAAAGAAAATTTTGATTTATGTGCATACACCAATGCAAATTGGGCAGAAGATGTAGATGACAAAAAGAGTACCACTGGCAGTGCATTCTTTCTTGGCAGCAGATTGATTTCATGGATAAGCAAGAAGCAAAGTTGTACATCATTATCAACAACAAAATCAGAAAATGTTGTAGTAGCAACTAATTGTACTTAGGTATTATGGATTAAGCAAATGTTAAAGGACATAAAGCTAAAATGCAAAGAACCTATAATCATTTATTGTGATAATTCGGCAGCAATTGACATATCAAAGAATCCGGTATTTCACTCTAAGACTAAGCATGTTTCTATCAAATATAACTTTCTGAAAGAGAATGTTGAAGAAAAAGAAGTAAGGTTGGTTTATGTGAATACTAAAGAGCAGATTGTAGATATCTTTACTAAGCCTTTGCCTAAGGAAACTTTTGAATATCCCAGAGAGCAACTTGGGGTAATACCCTCACCGGTAGAGACTTAGACAGTTGAAGATTGACATCAAACAGGTAGAAACTAACAGAGAAACCTTTTTTCCGGCTTTGATGGAGGAGAGCTACTTCTCAGGGGGAGTGGTTGGTTGTATGTTCTGGTATTTTTAATTGATATCAAAGGGGGAGAGATATCTATGGAAAAAATTTGTATTTGGGAGACATTATTCATTGGGGGAGAGTTATTTTACTCTTTGTATTTTGGTTTTGATTTCTGGTATTGATGCATTCTGGAGATTGTTGGTTTTTGGTTTTTGGCGTTCTGTTTTGGCACTTAGATGTTTTTCCATCTAGTGTTTCCATCAATGCCAAAGGGGGAGATTGTTGGTATTATGGATGTGTTGCATTAGTTTTGTCATTGATGTCAACACTTATCCTTTTGGAGATCTACATTGTTGATTTGGCACTATGGTTATATTGGTTTACTATTGAATCGACACATTGTGTTCACCGGAAAGTTCAGTGACTTATGCACAGTCACTAGTGTATTATTCACCGGCAAGTTATATGGTTCACTAGCACTGATGATGACTTGTTATCATCTGGAGATCACTTTATTATGTCGAAAATATGGTTTGGATACTTGGTTTTGGTGTTTTGGTTATTGATCTAATCAGGTTGACATATTTGTTGTTACCGACGGATTGGTCTAGGTTATGGACTGGTATGCGTTATCTATTCTAGATCAGCATGACACGCTATGGAGATGGTTTATTTATTGGATATTGTTGTAAATGTATTGAGCTGACATGATGCATCACATCAAGAATTATTTGTAATTGATTTAATTGTAATATTCTTAGTGAGCCGACCTACACATTTGGTCTTAGGTTTTGTATATATGTAAGATCTCATTTGTGAGATTAGATATGGGATATGGTATGTAAGGTTATGGTATGGTATTGTAACATGGTATGTGTGAATATTGAAGATCATATGAGCAAACCATAGAGAAGGTTCAAGGAAGGTTTGAAGGTGATTATCAAAGCTTAACTAGTACTGAATCTAGCATTGGAGATGCTATTTTGAGCAGTACATTATTCTAGGATTTAACCATCCTACTGTAGTCATTGCGACTCCCATTTGAGAAGTGTGCTCTAGACGGTTGACCTTTCTGCATGTGCAGACCCCATTTGTATACACATACTATCTGCATTAGTATTATCTAAGTGTGGGTAAGGTTTCCCACCGTGGTTTTTCCCCTTATAGTATTTCCATGTCAAAATCTATGTGTTATGTGTTGTGGATGTTGTTTCTCTTTCTGTTTTATGCATTGAGTTTCACCGGTATTGATATTAACTGTTAATCTATTAACTAACATTAAGTTTGGTTTACCAGTATTAAGTATCAAGTTTTCTTAAGTTATAATTGGGTTAAAATTCATAGACAACTGATTCACCCCCCTCCTCTCAGTTGCCTTCCGGTTCCTAAGATGGCTGACATGATGTATTGTAAGGACTCATATATGTATGAGATCTTGTAGGTCATTTGGTTAAGAAATAGTAGTATGCGAAGTAGGTAATAAAATGTATGTATGATACCGGATAATTGTATATGCACTTTGATGTATTTATGTTAAGAGAGAATAAGAAGCAAAACAGAGCGAATACTATTTACCAGCAAAGTTTTGGCAGAGGTATTAGATAGAGCTTAAATTGGTATTGAATCCAACATTATAGATGCTATTTTGAGCAGTACATTGTTATTGGATTTAACATCCAATTTTAGTCAGTGGGACTCCATTTTGTTGTTGAGCAGTGAGGCAGTTGGCCTTCCTGCATTTACAAGCCCCTATTGTACTAAGTAATATTTATTCTTATTGGTCAGTGAGTAAATATTGTGGGTCACAAATCCCATCAAGGTTTTTGCCTTACAGGGTTTCCTCACCAAAAATATTTTTTTTATGGTGTGCATTGATGCTCATTCTTTTGCTTGTCTTTACTGCATTATTATTTGCTTACCGATATATTAGTTTCAGTTATAAATTTGCAAATAAGTTTAAATCTTTCATCTACTGGTCAGACACTGATTCACCCCCCCCATCTTTGGGATTAACCAAATATCTAACAATTGGTATCAGAGCCTCGCCCTCTATTTGCAGAAGCCCAACAGCTTGAGGAAGATTCTGAAACCAATATCGATGGAAATTTTGAGACAACAGTTGGAAGGAGCTCTTGAAGATTTTGATGCAGAAAAATTTAAAAATATCAAACTAGAAGATGAAATCAGATCTGCTGGGGAATTCATCAAAGCACTTCAAGAAAACTTGGTCATAGAAAATATAAAGAGAAAATAATTACATGTGCAACTGCAAAACCAAGATGATGAAGAAAAGGAAACTCTCAGAGATATTGCAGAGAAATAGAGACAAGAGAACAGTAACATGAGGAATGGGACGCAAGATTTAACCATGAGACTATGTAAGGATATTGAAGATAGAAAGAGGAATGAGGAAGATTTGACCAGAAGACTTAATGAAAGATCAGATTAATCTCTAAGGCTTAGTTATGAAAATGATATGCTAAAAATAGATTTGATTCACATGCATAAAGAGGAACTTATGAGACAATTTAGTACTTTGGAAAATGATTTGGTTGCTGAAAATGAATACAAAGACAAATTCAAGAAGAGTTCAGACAAGCTTGATGATATGCTAAAAAGTCAAAACCTTGATGGAGAAACAGTTGGACTTGGATTTGAACATGGAGAAAGTTCTGGAACTATAAACAATCATGATCACAACAAACTGGTAAGGCAACCTAATGCTTATGAATTCAATGGAAAATGCTTTAATTGCAAAAAATTTGGTTATAGAGAAAATCAGTGTAGATTTAGGAATAATCAGAATACAAACTTACCCACCGGTCAATGTTCCAAATGCAATAAAAATGGTCATAACTCAAAAATTTGTAGAATGAATGTGAAATGCTATGTTTGTGGTAGATTTGGACATCTATCTAATCAATGCAGAACTCAAACTGGTCAAGGTTATGGAAAAGTTATTCAAAGAAACAATGTAACCTGTTATGCATGCAACAAGATTGGGCATATTGCAAGATTTTGCAAAAGCAAGAATGTACCGACAAACAATAGAGGATCTAATGACAAAGGAAAAGAAAATGTGAATGAAATCAAGCAAGAATTCACTAAACAATTGGTCAAGAAGAGAGATCGGACAAATGATGATTCTGTCTCTACACCGGCAGAACAAAGCATTCCTGCACCGACATGAAATTCTTCATCTAACTAAGGAATAATCCTTAGGGGTAAGGAAACTAACTAAAGATCATGGAATTTACCCTCATTTGGTGGTAAGAAGTCATATTTCTTCTTTACCGACACATATGTTGAGTATTCACTTCACCGGCAAAGCATTTATTGTGGTTGTAAGTTAACTTTTTGGTTATAAAGCACTTAAATTTCTCATTTTGACTCACCAAGCATTCAAAGAGTGCAAAGTTGAGCACCAACATCCAAGAAGCAAAGTAGCAAGATTATCAAGACATCCAAGGATTTCAGTTAAAAGGTATTTATCTTACAAAATGGCTTCTTCATCCTCCGTTCCTGAATTCATTGCAAACCCTACTATTGTGGAAAATATCAAGCGTCCTAAACCAGTCTTTAAGATCATTCCCTAAGATAGCTAAGTTGGATGACTCCATTGGTGCATTTTCAAAAATTCCAAAGGGAGTCGTATTTGTTGAAGACCCTAGGGCATACATTCACTATAACATAGAAGATTTAGGGTCCGAAGATTTAAAGAATATGTTCATGAATATTATCACTGACAAACAAGGTTTAGTCAAACAGGAGCACAAAGTTGTTGAATATTTAGGGTTCATTAACATCCTTCACATGCCTAAATTTTCTGATGAGATTGTCTGTTATGTTCTTAGCAAAGTACACGGTGAATTTTTGTGGCTAAACTCAGTTTTCAAGATCACTAAGAAAGCAATTAAGGCTATTACTAGTTTATCTTCTACCGACACTAGGCCTGATAAGAAAAAGAGATTCCAAACAAAGAGGTTATGAACCTAACTGACACAACATCAAATAACAGATCACTTAGGGTTAGTAATATAACCGATAACAATGTTAAATATGCAAGTATGGTTATTAGATACAAAGTTGCTCATACTAATAGGCTGAATTCTATTTCAAGTTTATGCATTCATAGTGCCTATGAGATGATTATAAATAATGCTAAAATTGACATTTGTGAATGGCTGAAAGATGAACTATTAGAAAATTTGGATAAAATTAAAGGTGATAAGAAGGGAACATTCAAGTTTGGGAATTTCATTGTATGCTTAATGGTATATTTCTCAAAGGAGATTCCCAGTATTGGACACAAGGACTTTGCCTATGATATTTATGTTGGAAAACAAATTAAGGAGGCAATTACCGACATGGGTTCAGATAGTGACAAATAGGTAAAGGATTACTTCAAGGACTTTCAAGATAAAATGAAGCAAAGGGGAAGGATTCCCCAAAGCATTGTTGACAATATGATTGGTTCTTTGGAACTAACATCGGTTTTGGATCAAGAGATGGCTATTTATGAAGAGAAGATTGAGAAATTGGAAAGAGAGAAAGCAAGGTTGAAGATGAAAACCTGAGAGTTAAAGAACAAACTTGGTCCTAGATTGGATAATTTGTTAACACACTGAAATAAGCTATCTAAGACAACTATTCAAGGGAACAAATCACCGAAACAACATATGCATTATCTCACTGGGATGATCCGATAGACAAAGACTGTAATTTCTGACAATACAAAGTTTTTGCAAAGTCTTGACTTGGTTTTGGCAGACATTTTTTAGATTGTACATAACTGGCTACAGGGTTCTAAGTAATTTTTGAATTTTTTTGACATCCTTTGTCATTGATGTCAAAGGGGGAGTGGTGTAATGAGAAAAATATACAGAAGGAGATCACTTTTTTAGGGGGAGCACTCTTAGTTTTTGGGCTTCAAATTTTGGATATCAATTTTGATTTTTCTCATGAGTGTTGCCATCAATTCCAAAGGGGGATATTGTTGGTATTATACACTTAGATGATGGTTGATGTTGTCATTGATGGCAACCAACTGGTAACAATGTTCAAAGGTTTTACTAGTAATAGAATTCACCTACCGGCACTGACAGTCACTACAACGATTATTCACATCGGCATCCAGTTACACCGATAACAGATTATACCGGTAGTCCAGCCGACTTGGAAATAATATTGTTTTTGCGAAATGTATTGTAATGTAATATTATATTTGTATGGCCGACATGATGTATTGTAAAGACTCATATATGTATGATATCTTGTAGGTCATTTGGTTAAGAAATAGTAGTATGCAAAGTAGGTAATAAAATGTATGTATGATACCGAATAATTGTATATGCACTTTGATGTATTTATTTTAAGAGAGAATAAGAAGTAGAGCAGAGTGAAGACTATTTACCATCAAGGTTTTGGCAGAGGTATCAAACAGAGCTCAAACTGGTACTGAATCCAGCATTACAAATGCTATTTTGAGCAGTACATTGTTATTGGATTTAACAATCCAATTGTAGTCATTGGGACTCCATTTTGTTGTTGAGTAGTGAGCTCTAGGCAGTTGGCCTTCTTGCATGTACAGACCCCTATTGTAGTAAGTAATATTTATTCATATTGGCCAGTGAGTAAATATTGTGGGTCACAAATCCCACCGAGGTTTTTCCCTTACCGGGTTTCCTCGCCAAAAATATATGTGTTATGGTGTGCATTGATGCTCATTCTTTTGTTTCTCTTTACTACATTATTATTTGCTTATCGATATATTAGTTTTAGTTATAAAGTTGCAAATAAGTTTAAATATTTCATCTACTGATCAGACACTGATTCACCCTCCCCCCCCTCGTAGTGTCTTTGGGATCAACCAAATATATAACAGATAGGGACTATGTATGCTTGGATTTAGATGGAGGAATACTTTCATCTTCACTTGGAAGAGGATCATCAGAGTTTGTGCTTCGCTCGTGAATTTTAATTGGATAATTGGAGGGGGATAGGAGGGATATCTAGATCTTTCTTAGGAGGTGGGTGTTGAATAGGACCTAGAAGGACACTTTTCTCTTGAGATGGATGTTGGTTCCCAAACCAACAGTCTCTAAGTTATAGAGGAATTTCCACTACCTCATCAACTAACTTAGAGTAGGATTTAGCCAACGAATGAGATTCAGTCACAATGACTGAGATCTCCTGCACTTTTGGCTCTGCGAGACCAAGACAGGTGAACCTATGCAATGTAAGAACAACTAACAATTTTAAAATACTCAGGACATTAAATTTTAGCACATCATCTCAATGAAAGTGTACTAAAGAAGATGGGTGAACTCCTTGTTTTGGCTTTAACCTTAGTTTCTAAGCATCTATGCACTTCATCAAGAGGGGGTTTCTACACTAATCCTACTCCTAATGTAAAAAGAAATGTAGAAAGTAAAAGAGATTTTAAATATGATGATGATTTTGAATACTGGATGTAAGCCCCATGAACAATACCTTATCAGGGAAGCAGAGTCAACCTACAACAAGCAACCCTTGAAACTCAAACAGTGTGAAATATAACCAACTAGGTATAAGTATCAATGCATGACACTGATACTCTTGTCAAATCTTTCCTGTAATCATACTTGAAAACCCTGCATATACAAACACTATTTCTCATTCTACCTTAGGCATTTTAATCTCTTCTTTGAAGAGAATCTGAAAGATAAAGTGACACCAAACTTGTTGGGACAAAATAAAATGATCTTGGATAGTATATTTCATAAAATGACAACAATACATGTAGGAGACAATGTACCTTTGGAAATATTGTCAAACTTGCTAGCACACTGGGTAAACTATTTAAAATAATAAAATATTACATGTTGAAAGAGAAAATTTAAACTACACTAACTTAAAACTATGCATGGAAGTCTTGCTTCAACACTTACAAATGTTACACTCAGAATTATAGAAAAAAAGAAGAAGAGAAGAATATACATCCAAGAGAAGAAAACCTAAAGAAACCCTAAAATAATCTTTGAAAAATCACATGTCTTCATCTTTGAATCTTGAAATCTGAAAATTTTTCTCTCTTCTTTCAAAAATTTCCAAAAATTGCACCTACACCATGTTGGAGAAATATGTCAAAAATCCGAAAATACCATTTTCAGGCACTTGTCACACCAAAATCTGCAAATTTCCAAATATTTCTTCTTTTGGTTGTTATCCATCTCTGACTAAAAAAACTCACTTTTCTCTCTTTGCCTGAAAACTGAAAATTGCCTCCATTTTTTAAAGTCAAAAATGACTTTTCCCTGCATCTTTTCATCTGGCTGAAAATGGAAAAATCACGTGCCTTCCCTCTGTAATAATACATTTCTAGATTCTAAATAAATTTCTCCATTGAGAAAAAAAATAACTTTTACATAGTCACCATTTCTTAGCTACATATATGACTTTAGAAGATTTTTCTTTTTCAGGGATAAATATCGATTCTTCACATGACAAAATTGCATTAGAAAAAAGTGAAATTCCCAATTCCCAACTCCCTTCTACTTTCTCTTTTTATAAATCACATTCATACCATTTACATGTTCATTTGAATTTCTTGCATTTCTTTGGTCAGAGACACAAAATTCTCATATGATTTAATATTTGGTCAAAGGAGAGCATTCTAATATTGTTTTTTATTGTTAACTTGCACCCACATAAATGATATAAGTAGATACAGTATGCCCTCAGTGCCCACATATTGACAATTCTCAATATGGATACCAATCAAACCCTCTCCTCTATTACCATTTAGTTTCTTAACTTGTTTCTGATATTCTCCTAGATTCACAATTGGAGGATGTACATATCTTGTCTATGTTTTCACATTTGGACTGCATATATACTTGAAGCTTTTGAAGATTCCCTGATTCCTCTTGGAAGCATCCCATGCCCTTTAACTATTGACTCCAAATCTCCATCATAGTTGTTGGTTCCCAATTATGGGTTTTACGCTTATGCAGCAACCAAGTTGATCTCTCCACTTCCTATGAGGTTGCCAACCTCAATTATCAGAAAATTTCAAGGACTTGGACCAACTTAACAAGGATACAAGATCCTTCTGCACTTTAGGCTTTGCAAAACCAAAAAGGGTGATCTCTTAATACATTTAAAATCTCTACACCACACTTGTAAATAATATTAAATAAAGCATATAATCTCACCACAAGACTCAGCAACAATTTAAGAAGATGATAAATGATGGCTAATCATCCATTGATCTACAACTTAAAGTGGAGCAATGAGAATGAACAATTTTTCAAGCTATTAGAATTAATGTTTCTCATATGGGCTCAACAGAAAAGGAGAATGCTCCTCAACTTCCTGGAGCCATGAGACATTTCAGCTCATAAACACACATACATGAAATAAAAGATATTATGATTTTTGTAGCAAGAGCTAATGATTTTGACAACAACACTAACTGTAAGCACAATTGCTAGCTGAGATGAGTGCCTCATTCCATTAAACAACTTGATACTGTGAAAAAACTTAAAATACATAAGATAGGATTTTACCCAGTAGCTATTAGATCGAAGATAACACTGTCTTACAGTGTATCTCATCAGTGATTCACATCCAGAACTAGTTACCTAAATCCTTGCATAAGCCCTATCATTCTGCAACTCTATTTAAGCAATTTAATTGACCCCTTGGGCCAAAGCATAAACAAAAAACCACATACATCATAACAATGCACTAAATAAAATAAACCCTTGGTTGATTTTACTCAAAAATTGATAGAGTCATACAATGGAGAGAAGTTGGATCTGAACCAACACTTTACATTCCATTATTCAAATGTTTGCAAAAAACTTGAACACTGGACTCAATATAAAAATTGCTCTACAAAATGCATTACATGCTGCTCAAAATAACTAGTCTACTACATAGATCTAAAACCTCTAGACAAGAACTACCTACAGACCCTGTACAAGAGAAAATTTCAGAACCTTTACAACAAAGAAGAAAGAAGAATAAATAGAATAGAGGAAGACTTTAGATCTTCTCCTTCTTTTCCACATGTCTTCTTCAATTTTCCTTATTGATGCCATGTGTCCTATCTCTTTCATCTCTGTGCATCTGAAAATATCCTTGCATCTTCAAAATCTAATCTACACTTTCCCAAAATATCTTCTAACTAAAAATATTCTTTATTTGTCTTTCCCGTGAAAACACTTCTTGTTTGATGAAAAATATATGACTTGCTGAAGATATCCCATATGTTTTGTCCACACTTTGCCTTCTCATTAATGTATTTTCCACTTTCATTTGTATAATCCCCTTTAACTGAAAGATTATTTCCTTGGTGAGAAAAGAATTATTCACCCTTTAGCCTTTATGAGAACAACTTCTCAAACAATCTTTACTGCATTTACTTGTTTGGTGAAAATTCTTTCACTATTGGCAAGAACATTTACCCAATGAAAACCATTTACAGCTACACACATGATTTTAAAAGAAAACCCTTTTCCCTTAAGAAAAATTCAAACTTCTCAAGGTAAGTTTATATTGGGCAGAAGTAAAATTCTCAATTTACTTTGATTCTTTTTTCCTTTTCATAACACCCATTTCTCTAACATAAAATTTTACCCATACTGGTAAAATCATTAACCCTTCTTTCTGTAGCGGTTCATTATCACCTCAATAATGAGAACATTCTCCCAATTACTTTCACACAAGTAAAAAAACAATTCTGAAAGTATATTGTTCTCCTATAATATATGAGAAGATTACACCCTTTTAAATAAAATGTCCATTTCATATGTTTCCCATTTTGATAAGATTTGTATATGGGTAAAGAATTTACCCCATTGAATACAAATGAATATTTCACAACCTAAAATATTTCTCCTTACACCTTTCATGAAATATTACCACTCATCCATTACTTTGGCTTATCAAAATAAGGCCTCTTGCCAGAAATTTTCCAACTGAAAATACATTTCCTATGAAAACACCCTTACTAGAAGAATAATATGATTATTTTGAATAATATGATTATTCTAAATAATAATATTCACCATGTGCATTCACCTTTTACACATTTTACTTTATTTCTGGTTGAAAATTAAAACTCCTCTTCCTTCATCTTTACCTCAAAGTAAAAACACCTGCAAGTTTATTCCTTTTACATTTTAGTGAAAAAACTTTTCCTATACAATGTGAAACTCATGTTTTCTTTAAAATATTTCACTTCTATGCAAATTCCCCCACATGTACATCCTTTAACAAAAGCTTTTCACTCCATTCATCTTTTACTAGCAACCGACCCCTCTGTGTAAAAGGAAAAAAACTTACTTCCAGAAACATATTTGACACACATATTAATGATTCAATATTTCCTTTGAGGCATTCTCAAACAATCACTGGGATTTATACAAACCTTTGTAAGCAATTTTATCTCATTAAATTGAAAATCATGTTTACTGGTTGCCTGCATTTCCACCTTTTTTGAGGACATTCGTCTGCTCTTTTGAATATGCTCATTTCCTGCATGCCTTTATTTGTATTTCTCTTTTGAATCTACTCATTTCCCACATGCCTTTATTTGTATTTCTCTTTTGAATCTACTCATTTCCCACATGCCTTTATTTGTATTCCCGTGCCATACTATTTTCACTTGTATGAAAATACTCATTTTCAATTACAATCTCCCCTTGTTCACTTTCATTTTATCTCCTTGTGAATGCATTCATCATTTGATAAAAATAATTGCTCACCATTGAAATTTTTTTTTAATTGCCCAGCTAGTGCACTAAAAAATAACTTCCCAAAACTCTAAAAGCTTGCAAAATAATACTTATTATTCCCCTCATCATATTTTTCCGCATATTACCATGCATACCCAAAGCATGATAGGCATATAATTCAATGATGCATGCCCCATATTAAGTCAGTAATTCAATGACTCTGAGAGTTCCCTTCCTACATAGACTGCTTGGAAGAAAATTAACCTATGCTTTACCTTTATTCTCCATGTTTTGAATGTAGTTCTACCTGAGCATTGTCAGCTATAACATCTAAAAAAATTCCTCCACACTTTGATGCCTATGCAAATCTTTTGAAAAACTCCCCCATTGGCTCAGGCATGGAACGTTGTTGGAAGACCGTGGGATTTGATTTTATTCCATTGCACTTGCTTGAAGACTCTAAAGTTGTTTAATAACTCCATTTTCTACTCATTAATTAGTCATTGCAGACCATGATACCGTATTCCTTTGAGTTATTCATTGATATTTCTTATCCACTTAATACCTTTTGCCACGTCTTGCACACAATCGCTGCTGGGAAAGGTTGTGGAATTTGACGATACTTCTGCCAAATGCGATTTGCATGAGATTTTAAAACCTTTCAGCATATGTATTTGTGTTGATCCTGATCATTGCTTCCACGTTTTACATATATCTTTGCTAATTACAACTATAAAATCTGACAAAAGTTCCTTCATTATCAAATAAATATCCACATTGTTCCATCACTTTCATGTTTGGCAGAGGCGTGAAGGAAACTAATAAAGGATCGATGTTTGGGGGATGTGGTGCTAAACCTAGCAAATGTACTTGCTGAAAGCTCCATTGCCTATCCAAAAAATCCATATTGTGCACACTCTGCAAGCGTTGCATTCCATGAGTTGGCCTCTATCGAAGCACTTCAATAAAGCGATGTGTCTTGATAAAATTCCAGCACAAATATGGAAGTCGGCCAAGGTAGAGGTGTACGCAGCTTTCACTCTTTGCAATCACATCATTAAATTGAAATCCTCACTGCCCCATTGGATAACCATACCTTAAACCATAGCATTAGACATCAACATTCAAATTGGGAAAAATGGTTCATGATGGATGAATCGGCCATATCCAACCCGATAACACTGTATTTATCTGCCTTATCAATATTCGATGAAGCTCCCCGATTAATGGTAAAAGCTTCAAATGCCAAGTCCACTTTATGTATGCCAATAGTGCTAAGAGAAATGGAGGAATCGAGCCTTGTTAGGAACTGCGATGGCCATGAGACCGGAACAAAACCCTAATTTCATCCTTCCATCTTTTGGCATACAAAATCCCCTTCATCACAATGCCGCAATGAGTAAGGTCCCTCCTCTTTCCAATCGCGATCATGGGATTGCAGAGATGTAAATAAAGTTGCAAGGGAGATAACATAGCAATCAACATGGCAAATCTTTAATTTGCCATTAAAATATTTCCCTTGATTTTTTTTTCTTTTATTCGCTCTCGGGCCCACCAAAATATCTCGGATGCAAAGTATGGAGCAAAATTTGAGAAATGATATTTTTATTTTGAAATGAATTATTGTGCCTCTCGGAGGCCTGACTAAAACAAAATTCGTTCTCAAACAAGTACACCTGGAAATGATCTGAAAACACTTCAACATTCATTTGGATCAACAATTTGCAAAATTTGATCTCTCGAAGCTGATTTTTACTATTTTGCAAAAAAGACCAAAACCATGTATGTACCCCCGGAAACCACCTTCAAAAACCACTCAAATGGCCACCTGGGACCATGCCACCAGACAGGCACATAGTCTGATATATTGTCAATCACCCTACAAAATAATTTTGCTTGATGATTCCTGAGATGCAAGATATTAATCATCAAATTTCACCACTTAATTTATTTTGCATTGAAAATTGCTAGAAACCTCTTCAAACCCAGTTTCAAAACAATTTTGAAAACATATAAGATGAAATCATGAAAAGATGGAAACTAGTACACATACTCATTTCACTACAAGTAATCTCATGAAACAATTGGTTTGAGAAACTAATCATCCAGGTAAAAGATATTAATGCTCAAAGTGACCCATTTACATGATGTTTCTGAAACACTAAAAAAAGTCCATATGGAATGAGCCTCGAAAACTGACCAAACGAAGAGCTGGGGGGATACAAATTGGGTAGATGGTAGACAAACCTATAGAGAGTCATGGTGTACTACCACTTTTAATTGTAGGTCAACCACGTGTGAAATACAAAATTCTAAAAAGGGTACTGAACTGTTGGTTTACACTGTCTGATTTTTCATGGAACACGGGGGAACAAGAATGTTCTCATCACAATTAACAGGGTAAAATTTTTAGGCCTCCAAATTAGACTACTCAGGCTTTCCAGGAAATGTGAACCAAGCAGATTTGTGCAAACACTTAAAAGTAGGTGCATCAAAAACATGTTATAACTAATTGTAGAAGCTTGCAGATGGATATATGGACTTAATGGAATGTGTCCAACACATTCTCCAAGTGATTTCTCATGAAGTTTACTAGATCCCAACTTATTATCTCTCAAAAGGGCCTTCTCTAATAGCTTTTCAGTGCTGTACGTTTTCATACCTTAGCAAATTTTATATGGAAACCTCTAATTTTTTTGAGAAATTAGAAGGTGCCAATAAGAGCTTTGGCCTGATCTGAGCAGAAATCATACTCTGCGGTAAAAACAATTGTGTCCATTATGAGATTTACAATTTCACACTCATCACTACAGCTTTAGGGTTCTCTCCATGCTCTCTGCAACTTATTTAAGTTCCAAAACCCTTTATTTGTATTTCTCTCGATCTCCCGCATAATTCGGTGCTCATGGGCATTTCAATATAAACTCCATCATGCTTAGTTATGGCAGTCACAAGACTGCGTTATTTAAATACCATTCTGCGAGCTATGCCAGCCACTAGTGCATCACACATGGCCCTCACATTGCGTCCATCATTGCATATACAAAATAGAGGATGAAGCTCCTCATACACACCAATATCATCTCAACAGACACCATCGGATGCCACCTTTCCACTTGGCAGCACAAGCATGAAGGTAAATTTGTGTTATTCTACTACAAGGATCTTTGAAACTCCATTTATATCTTCCATCCGAAGAAATTCCCAAACGCACACCTCTCATCATGGGTGCATGGACTGAATCAGTCTTTATATGTTGATGCGACAGTAACAACAGTGCTCCTTATAAACATATCTCAACCCAAAGCATTTCATTTATAACCAACACTATCACAAAGAAAGCTAGTAAAGTACCAAGGGATTTGGCCTTATTGATTAATTCAATCTCACCTCTACCATTCATCAAATCCTTCCCAAGTCAAATCTGCAATATCTGAATCCCTCACACAACAAAAAAGTCCTAATTCCTTTCTCTGTTGGGTGATGCACAAGCATCAACATACCTCGCGCAAGGGGAAAATCAAATTCTCCTCCTTGGAACTCGCATGTTGCACAAGTCTAAAATATTGCGACCATTCTCAAATAATGAGATTATTGAAAATATATTTCATGGGTGCTACCACTAGTGCGAATCTTCTTCACAGTTATCATACAATCCCCATTTTCTAGGTCTATCTACATTCATTACTCTGGTCTTACTCACATTGCCTTTGGCATACAATGTTGCGACTTGGATTTGGATTTCACTAATCTCAGTCTAAAGCTCTACACAACAACCACCTTAGGTATTTTGCTTGCCCCAAATAATTTTTCCCTCTTTCTGCATTATCTTTCCTTTTGATTTTGTCATTGAATCTTATCCTGCACTTTGTCACTGTGCCTTCTTTCTTGCGCGGGATAAAATTATTTCTTCATTCCTTTATTTCTTGTCCCGCACGTCCCTTTCCGGTCCTTTCAACTCATGTGGGATAAGAGTTATTCTTTGTGCCATGCAAATTCTCTATTCCGCTTTCACTTCAACCTACCCCTAATACTTCATGAGATAAGGAATAACTATCCCAGTGTGTTAAGATCTTGCCCCGCGCCCTTTTATGCTAACTCCACCTACCTTGTGGGATAACTTTTTTATCTCTCGCTTCATTGGTTATCCCACAACCTTCTGTATGGGTTTTAGACCTTATGGAGGATAACGAGAGGCTCAAACTTCCTACCCCCTCATAGATCCCACACTGCCAAATAGTACAGACCCAACACGTTGCGGGGGAAAGAAATATATTTTAAAAATGTGAGGAGTCTTCCCTCATTGATTGACATACTCCTCCATTATGAATGAAGGAAGGCGGGCTCCATCATGCCCTTCTTGATACTCAAATCATTTATTTAAATGATTTTCCAAACAATACCTAAAATGTTAAACTATTTTAACAACCCATAGTGCAAATATATATTTCATGGGTGCTACCACCAATGCATTAAGATCTTGCCCCATGCCCTTTCATGCTAACTCTGCCTACGTTGTGGGAAATTTTTTTTTTATCTCCTGCTTCATTGGTTGTCCCGTGACCTTCTGTATGGGTTTTAGACCTTATGCAAGATAATGAGAGGCTCGAACTTAATACCCCCTAACAGATCCTACGCTACTAAATAGTGCAAACCCAACACGTTGCGGGGGAAAGAAATATATTTTAAAAATGTGAGGAGTCTTCCCTTGTTGATTGACATACTCCTCTATTATGAATGGAGGCAGGTGGGCCCCATCATGCCCTTCTTGATACTCAAATCATTTATTTAAATGATTTTTTAAATAGTACCTAAAATATTAAAATGTTTTAACAACCTCCAGTGCAAATATATATTATTGGCATTGTGTTGTCATTGATGTCAACTAGTATAGGATGTCAACCGGTTTGGGAGATTGACGAGCAGTGTTGTCATTGATGCATACTGGAAATGGTGTCATTGATGTCATCTAACATAATGATCATTGGAGTCACCGGTATACAAGTTAGTGTTGACTTGTGTTGAAGATGTATGTATTGGAGACCAGTATTGGATAACAACCGGTAAGTGGTATGTTGGCAGTACATTGTTTCCAACTGGAAAGTGAGCAAGCAGGGTGAGCTAATGCAGAAGTGCCAACTGGTATGTTGTTGGATGTTTGTATGTGAAACAACAAGACTCCCACCGGATAAAGATGCAGTCACCAAATGATGAGAAGACTCACAAAGAGTGTGCCCAACCAGATCATATGTTTATGTTTGAAGATATGCCTGCTCAAACAATGAAGCCATATTGGTGAAATCTCAGATACAAATGACAAGGATCCACTCCCACTGATAAGTGGATCTTATCTCCCATTATGCACAAAATGCATCTTAGTCCTCTAAGATAAGATAAAAGAGTAGATGACAGCTAGGTTGAAGGCTCTCATCGGATGAACCGGTGAAACACTAAGTTGCATTAGGTACATGAAATGAAACATGTGCACCGGATCAGCAAGGGAAGCCATGATGAGTTGCTAGTATAGAGAAGGAAGGATAAGTTTGTCACATTGAAAAACCATTTGATAGGAGATCCGGTCTATTGATGAAGAAGACAAAGTTGAAGCTATTGCAGATAGGGAGTGCAACCAGATTGAAGATGGAGAAAGGTGTTGCCACAGATGCAGACAGATGGAGATTGTTCAAGGTTGATGACATGGTGGCATCAAGGTGGTTACCGATAAGTATGTCCACGGGTAAAGATGACAAGGTGTAGAAGTGAAAGGCTCCCATCTATTGAAGATGTGCATGAGATATCTTGGCAAGTGTGATGACCGATAAGGGTGTCCCACCAGAAGAGCAGCAAAGTACAAGTTTGAAGGCAGACAGGTTAGGGTAGAACCAGTAGATGAACCTAGTTGTGTGGTTTGTCAGTGATCTTGTTCGGACTGACACAAAAGACTTAGCAAAGGTAGATACCGACAAAGTTGACACACAGGAGACAGGTGTCATGCATACTATGGTCGGTGAAGTGTTGTGGGTGAGGTAGGTGGTGTCTGGTCGACATTAAAGTCGATAGCGTGAATCACAGGCCGAGAGAAGAAGGGTGTGGCTCAAGACTAATCAAAGGATAGAGATATGACTTAGTGGCTTCATGATCGAGGCTGAGTGTCCAAGTGTTGATCAGGGTAGGTGAAGCTATATGCATGATCACTTCATGATGTTTTGACAAGTGCAGGTTACCGTGTTTGCTAAAAATAGCAAACATGTTATGGACGCAGTGTGATTGGTAGTGATAGGTGATCTATTGCAAGTGGTTGATCTCTGGAAGGAGATCTGATTATATTTGGTTTGCCTTGAGGTTGATGAAGGAACCCTGGCATGCCAGAAGTTTGAATGTCGGTCATGGAAAGAAAAATCATAGTATAAATATGCAGATTGAAGACCAGATTTGTTGTTGCTGCATAAGAGAAAAAAGTCAGTGAAGGGAGTAAAAAATAGAGAGTTAATCACTCAAGTGCTCATCGACAAACACAGAGGAGACTGAGTGTGTGAGAGATAATCAGTTAGAAGAGTCCAACCAAAGAGGGTAAGATAACCAGTAGAATGTCATTGAGTCTGATAGTGAAGTGCACCAGTGGTGATTGAACCGACAGAGAAGATTGCAGAGAAGAGAAGAGCAGAGTGAGAATCTGTGAAGAACTAATAAGCTAAGAACCTGCAATGATTAGATAGAAGAGAACTGGTAGAGTGAAGAAGGCTAGTGGTGCTAGCAAAAGTGTGTTAGAGAGATCAAAGAACTGACAGAGAGCAGAGTACTGGCAGAGAAGAGGTAGAGGCTAAACCGGTAATGTTGTAGCAAAGAAGAAAGATTGCAAATGTTACAAAACTCATTTGTAACCGAGCGATTACTTTTGTATTTATTATATGATCTTGTAATCAGTGAGTTGGAGCTCAGTGCAGGGGTTGGTGCCCTAAAATTAGGGGTTAGAGCTCCTTGGGTTGGTGCCCTAAAGAAAGGGTTGTGCTCCTTGGGTCCGTTCCCTAAATGTTATTACTGAACATTTCATTGTGAGGTTGGATTGGAGCAGTAGTCTCTAGCATCATTTATCACCAAGGTTTTTCCCATGTTGGGTTTCCTCGTACATCTAGTTTTAAGTGATGTCCCTTTTGTGTATGGTTGCATTTGTGTCATCCTCCTATCTAACTGGTATGTGTGCTTTATGTTAGATCTGCTAACCAGTATATGTCATTCTGGTATTTGAACACAATGGTCTATTAAGTGTCACCCCTACTCCAGTGTTTGATGGTTCAAACTTTTCTATTTGGAGTCAAAGGATGGAAGTCTACCTATCCTCCGTTGGGTTTGATTTATGGATGTTAGTAGTAAATGGCTTCCCTAGGAAAGTCAGTCCTCCCACCGATCTTGAAGAAAAATGAAGAAGTGAGTGCAATGTCAAATCCATGAATGTTATACTCTGTGGGCTATCTGGTGATGTTTCTTCATAAGTGGATAGATGCAAATCGACAAAGAGTTTATGGGACAAATTGAAGAAGCTCTATGGAAATGAACTTACCACTACAGAAAATGTTTGTGAAGACAAGATGAGAAATGTGTCAAATGAGTCTGCATATGAAGATTAAACAATGAGAAACAATAGTAATGATGAAGATGAAACTCACCTCTTCATGGCTCAAGAATCAAAAGATGAGAGACACACATCAGAGAGTGATCATGCAAATCATTCCTACCAGAAAGATGTGTTTGGTAGTGATAGCGAAGGTGAAGAAGAAGATGAAGCAGAGGTTGATCTTGAAGGTGAACTTGTAAGTGCACTTGAAGAACTTAGTAGAGTGAGAGATGTTGTTCAAGAATGTTGCAGTTGTGGAACAAAATCAGTGAATCAAATGCCTTGAGGAATCTAAGAAATATATCTCAGAGTTGGAGACTCAACAAGAAGACACCAAGGAATGCAGGTGAAAAGATCTTGAGTCCGAGCTAGAGGCCAAGGATAAAGAGTATCAACAGCTAGAAGGAGAAATGGAGAATCTTCAAAATGACCTTGAGAAATGTTAGGATGAGCTCAAGGTGAGAATCCGGTTGTATTGCAGTAGTGATGCCTTGGACAAAATGTTGAAGAAGCAAAAGCATTCCAAGGATACTGGAGGATTAGGAAGTGGTGTCGGTGAATGCTCCACCAGAAAGAATGTCCCCCACAAAGACATTTTGTTTGTCTTCTTCGATGGAGTTAACAAAGGACAGACCTTCACTATCCAGAATGATCCTAGGAAGAAGGTAGATCTGACTACAACCGGCAAGGACATGAGGCTAAGGATGAAGACCGTTGCTGTTGCAGAAAGGAACAATACTGATCATAAAGGAAAAGGAAAGATGACATAAGGTATCTTCCCCAGAAGCAATAACTTGAGAAGAAGACAACATAGAAGACCTCCAACCAATAAAAGGAAATTAAATGTTGCTTCGCACAAGACAAAGCAAGTGTGGGAGAAGAAGGGATTAGATGGAAGAACTGCAGAGTGTGTACAGTTGAGGATCCATCCCCAGAGAAGCAGAAATGGATATGTCAAACCGATAAGATCACCTCATGTTTTGCAAAACAAATTTGTAAGTAATAAGTCCTCCTTCTCCGGTTACTGTTTTATATGTAATGGATATGGCCATAAAGCAGAAGAATGTAGAAAGGTATCTAGGAGAAATAATTTAAGTTTCCATAGACATCATGCATATGGGCATTAAATTTCAAAGAGCAGAAACATTCATATCCCCTCTCCTGGTTATGCAAATGTTATATGTTATCAATGCAATGGATATGATCATAGAAGTCATGAATGTAGGAAAAAGAATTCTCAGTCCTACGGTAGTTAGTGGAACAATCATGCTTAGTATGGAAGCACTTATAGGGCATATGAGTAGAAAAGACCTACATGGAATAAGAGAAGTGTTCCTATACAATCAAGGAATCCATGGAGATCGGTAGCTAGCTACAATGACATAATCAGAAAAGGAGGAGCAAACTAGTATGTTAGAAGGTCCTTCAGTCATGTATTTGGTTTGAACACTGTTTGCTTCTACATCAATGCTTCCAGTCATGTGGCACAATTCGCTAGAGAAAGGACCAATTGGCATAAGAAAGTAAGACCTCATCCCAAGACTGAAAAATGGGAAGAAGAGTGAAGTCAAGTAGGTATGGAGGAAGAAGCAAGAAGATGAAACCATGGACCGACACTATGCATTCAATTCACAAGTGATTTCTCATCAGGCTTAAAAGGAGATACAGGACCATAGGAGGAGTTATACATTGACCATATCATTCACCTCCTCAGTGGAAGAGGATAAATGGAAGAACAGGTTGCTGTCGGAATAAAGGAAGGAAATGAGATGGTAAGTGTGTGTAGTTGTTGCCTTGGCTACACATCTACAAATGAGAGATGGATCATTGCTACATGTGTCAATGGATAGCTAATTTTTAATTGGGATCATAAACAATTGATACAAGAAGACAAGAGTTAGACAAAGATGCTCTGGTAGAGATGATGGACCGAGATAGGAAACCAATATGTGCAATATGTTACCGGTATGGATACTAACTGGTATTGTAGGTTATGAAAGTCAATAAGGTCTAGGATCATTGCAATAAATTGAGTTGCATGGATTGAAGTGATTATGTCTCAGGCGGTATTGGAAAAGACCTAAAAGACATATGTTGGTCCGGTAGTTGATCATGTATGCTTACATCTTTTTGGGCTAACCGGTTTGATATATGGCTTGATAGTGATGTTGTATGGCATTGTGTACATATAAAATCATGTCATAAGTTGTGGTGGATGTCATGGAGCTGAAAGATCATTAGATTGATCACATATGCACAACTCAATTGATATAAGGTGAAGGTTAAAGCTCCATTTTGGAACCTAACGGGCAAAGATGACCTAATATCTATGGCTCGGGGGGAGTTCATAGCCTTGTTTTCTAATTTGTATCAGAATTTCTAGACATAGGTGGAGTGAAAGTGTCTATGGTTGTATCGGCATGATTGATACTTTGGGATGTGCTCATCAATCCAGAGTTGTGAGGTATTTCAATGTCTATCCAATTTGTACTTTATTGAAATCACAACTGGACCACCAAGAGTGTTACTTGCAGTAAGGAAGAGTTACCTATATAGGGGAACATGCTTTTGGTATTAGAGAAGATACAATTAGTATCAGTTTCAGCTTCAACACTTGGTATTAGAAAATTGGGATCAGAATAACTTCTGCATATCAAGGGGAGATGATGTAGTCTGACCTGTAGGTAAGTTATATTCACTAACACATGTTCTTTCAATTGGTATCAGACTTGTATATGCATTAGGTATCTAGTTTGTATATACATTTGGTTGCTGAGAAATTGGTGTCAGTTAGTGTCTGAGACCTCCATCTCAAGTGTTGCGGTTTGAGAGGATGCAAAGTATGATGGTTAAAGGAGGAGAAGCATCTAGTAGAGAAAAAAAATTCTATGCACGGTAAACACAATGAAGAGAGAAACCTTGTCAGTGCCCTTTGCCATTGTTGTCAAAGGGGGAGAGACAATCTATAGTATGCCAGATAGTGGATACTATATGTGTGAGAATAAATAGCACACACAAAGGGGGAGAGAGAATATGTAGTATGTCGGATACTACATGTGTTAACATCAATGCCAAAGGGGGAGATTGTTGGCATTGTGTTGTCATTGATGTCAATTGGTATAGGATGGGAAGCGATATGGGAGATTCATGAGCAGTGTTGTCATTGATGCATATCAAAAATGGTGTCATTGATGTCATCTAGCATGATGATCATTGGAGTCACCGGTACACAAGTTAGTGTTGACTTTTGTTGAAGACATGTATTAGAGACCGATATTGGATAACAACCGGTACATGGTATGTTGGTAGTACATTGTTGCCAACCGGCAAGTGAGCAAGCAGGGTGAACTAATGCAAAAGTGCCAACCAGTATGTTGTTGGATGTGAAACAATAGGACTCTTACAAGATAAAGATGCAGTCACTAGATGATGAGAGAACTCACAGAGAGTGTGCCCAACTAGATCATATGTGCCTTTTTGAAGATATGCCTGCTCAGACAAGGAAGCCATATTGGTACATTGTTGGATGTAGATGACAAGGATCCACTCCCACTGGTAAGTGGAGGTTATCACCCATTATGCATGGAATGCATCTTAGTCCTCTGAGATAACATAGAAGAGTAGATGGCAACTAGGTTGAAGGCTCTCACTGGATGAACTAGTGAAACACTAAGTTGCCTTAGGTGCATGAAATCAGAGATGTACACCAGATCAGCAAGGGCAGACAAGATGAGTTGTCGGTACAGAGAAGGAAGGATAGGTTTTTCACTTTGACAAACAAGTTGATAGGAAAACCAGTCTACTGATGAAGAAGGAAAAGTTAAAGCAGTTGCAGATAGAGAGTGCAACTGGATTGAATATGGAGAAAGGTGTTGCCACAGATGCAGATAGATGGAGATTGTTGAAGGTTGATGAAATGGTAGCATCAAGGTGGTTACCAGTAAGTATATCCACCGATAAAGATGACAAGATGCAGAAGTGAAAGGATCCCATTTATTGAAGATGTGCATGAGATATCTTAGCAAGTGTGATGACTGGTAAGGGTGTCCAACCGGAAGAGAAACAAATTACAAGTTTGAAGGCATACCGGTTAGGGTAGAACCGACAGGGTTAGAGAACCGGTAGATGAACTTGGTTGTGTGTTTTGTCGATGATCTTGTTTGGACCGACATAAAAGAATTAGCAGAGGTAGATACTGACAAAGTTGACACGCAGGAGACATGTGTCATGCATACTATGTTTGGTGAGGTAGGTGGTGATTGGTCGACATTAAATTTGATAGTGTGAGTCACGGGTTGAGAGCAGAAGGGTGTGGCTCAAGATTGATCAGAGGACAAAGATCTGACTTAGTGGCTTCATGATCGAGGCCAGGTGTCCAGGTGCTGATTAGAGTAGGTGAAGCTATCTATGTGATCGCTTCATGATGTTTTGACAAGTACAGGTTACCGTGTTTGCTAAAAATAGAAAACGTGTTATGGACGCAACGTGATTGGCGGTGATAGGTGATCCATTGCAGGTGGTTGATCTCTGGAAGGAGATCTGATTGTATTTGGTTTGCCTCAAGGTTGATGAAGGAACCCTAGCATGCCAAAAGTTTGAATGTCAGTCAAGGCAGGAAAACTCATAGTATAAATATGCAGATTGAAGACTAGATTTGATGTTGGTGCATAAGAGAAAAAATTTGGTGAAGGGAGTAAAAACTAGAGAGTTAATCAGTCAAGTGTTGATCAACAATCATAGAGGAGACTGAGTATGTGAGAGAGAACTGGTTAGAAGATGTTGGCATTCTACACTCAATGAGAATGGTTGATGTTGTCATTGATGGCAACCAATCGGTAACAGGTTTCTACACAATCACTTGCAACATAGACATCATCTACAAGCACTAGCAGACACATTCACCAACATCCAAATTACATCGACAATGAAGTATATCGACACTTAGGTCGACATGAGACAAATTTTTACTTATGTGAATTATATTGTAATGCAATTAATTATTTGTAAGCCGACATGATGTATTTTAAAGATTCATATATGTATGAGATCTTATAGGTTATTTTTGATATATATCATAGAGAGGAAATTATGTAATGGTATTATGTAGAAGATAACGAAAAGATTTTGTAATAAGGAAGATAGGTTATGTGAGTGAATATCATTCACTGATAGGTTTTTGGTTAAGGTTTCTGATATAGCTTAAACCGGTACTGAATCAAGCATTGCAGATGCTAATTTGAGTAGTACATTACCTTGGATTTAATTATCCATTTTTGTAGTCAGTGAGACTCTTCTATTGAGAAGTGAGCTCTAGGTTGTTGGCCTTCCTACATGTGCAGGCCCCTGTTGTAAGTAATATTTATTCATATTGGCCAGTGAGTAAATATTGTGGGTCACAAATCCCACCGAGGTTTTTCCCTTACCGGGTTTCCTTGCCAAAATATCTTGTGTTATGGTGTGCATTTATGTTGTCTCTGTTATTTCTCTTTGTTTCACTATTGTTTTTTTACCAATACATTAATTTAAGTTACAAAGTTGTAAATAAGTTCAAATATTCCATTAACCGGTTAGACACTGATTCACCCCCCCCCCCCCCCTCTCAGTGTCTTTGGGATTGTCATTGCATCTAACAATTGGTATCATGTTGTTCAATGTAAAGTTCCTCTTCAAGATCACCATTCAAAAATGCATATTTTACATCTATCTGATATACTTTATAGTTCTTATGAGCTGCAAATGCAAGAAATAATCTAACTACCTCAATTATAGCTACCGGTGCAAAGGTTTCATTATAATCAATTCCCTCTTTCTATGAATATCCTTAACAAACTAATCTTGCTTTGTTCCTGATTACCTTACCATCTTCATTAAGTTTATTTCTGAATACCCATTTAGTTCCAACTACATTTTTGTCTTTAGGCCGGGGAACTAATGCCCATGTATTGTTCTTTTCAATTTGTTCTAATTCATCTTCCATTTATTTTATCCAATGTTCATCTTGACATGCTTCAATAATAGATGTTGGTTCAATTTGAGAAATTAAGCATACCTCTTCATTTGCCAGTCTTCCTCTTGTCATAACACCTTGATACTTATTCCCAATTATCTGATTTTTTGAGTGATTCAGTCTTACATACCTGGGTTTATTCACATGTTGTTTTTCTTCAGTCACTATGGAATTCTCTGATGATGCCGGTGTGACTGGATCCACATTCTGTACCGGTGCACTCTATATTGGTTCATTTATGATAATCTCAACTGTCGGCCTAGAATCTACAGACCTTGAATTTCCTCTAAAGTGTTCATCTATCTTCACATTAGCACTTTCAATGATCTTCTACAATCTTTTATTAAAACATCTATATGCCTTGCTCTTAGATGAATAACCAAGAAATATTACTTCATCACTTCTAGGATCAAATTTACCAACATACTCATCTCTCCTAATATAGAATTTTCTTCCAAATATTGTGAAGTATATGCTAAAACACTTCTTGATGCACCTAAGGTACCATATGAAGAAATTTTTGGTAGTGCTAGGACCATTGAGAGTGTTGTTTCGATGTAGAAGCAGAGAAAAAGAAGAGAAAAATTCATCCGAGATGCATCCAAGATGGCTAAGGAGGTTAAGGAAAATGTAATGAACTTGAGTGGTATATCTGCTAGTGAACTGGAAGGATTGGAATCGGTAGCTCATGTTTCACCAGTTGTCACTTCTTTGGATACAGATAGTGGAAAAGCAACCAAGTTCAAGAGAGTTGAAAGGAAGAAGAGGAAAAACCCACTGGTACCCTCTCCTTATCCCAAAAGGACTAGAACTTTAAGGAAGAAGCATTCGGTTGTAAGGGAGCATAAGAAGAAACAAACTAAGACACCGGATACCCTTACACCGGAGGAACTGATAAATGAAAGAACACAAGAAGGTAATCTCAGTAATGTGAGAAAACTGCATCATTCTTACAAAGATTCTAACAAGGAAACAATAGAGGCTAGTATTATTTTTCATCTAGACATCTATAAGAAGGTTTTGATTGAAGTTGTAGAAGATCTGCCAAATGATTTGTATCTAAGATTAGATGCTAAAAGAATGTTAGTAATGGAATTAGATAAAAAGTTAAAAGTTGAAGCATTATTGGCATGCACCCTGTAAATTCTAAAGAGGAAATTGATGAACTGATTTCTGAAGAAAACTGCTCAGTTTTTGTGAGTGGACACTGACGGGTTAGCCTAATGGCTAGGAGAGTAAAAGAAATTGTTGATGAAATTGCAGATAGTTGGGATATATTTTTTGTTGAAGAAGAAAAGAAAAATGAAAAGAGTAGACAAAAATTGGATAAGACTTTTACAAAGGTATATCAAAAGGACAAAGGTAAAGGTAAAATTGGTAGTGTACCTGCTATAAGGGTAACAGATAACCTTCCCCCACCAGCATAGGACACCCCACCAATAACTTTGGCAACACTGGTACATACAGGAAATCAACCGGATAAGGCAATTGGAGAAGTAACACATGATGACACTAACCTGGATTTTGAAATTATTTTCACTATAAATGTTGATACACAAGATTTTAATATTGTTTTGGATAAGGATACCTTAGAAGTTAAGGCAACCGATGATAAGAACAGTGAGATCTCGAGGTCACCGACACACACTGTTGACTCTCAGACACCGAGATATCGACAGAAGCTAAGAAACCGGAGACTGAGAAACCGACAGATGCAGAGGTACTTACATAGACTAAAAAACCAGTAGAAGCAAAAGTAATAGCATGGAGTGAGAAACTAGAAGATACTGTAAATAAAGAGGAAACAATTGATGGAAACAAGGAGGAAATTGTTAAGTCAATTGGTCAAAAATTAGTTGAAAGGAAAGTTATTACTGAACCGAGCACATCTACTACTGATTTCTGACCTACAAATGTGACTAATGTTCTTTTGGATTCAATTAAGAGGATAATAGATTGTAATGCCTTAGCATTTAAGGCTATTGACGACACATTACCTATTTTGAAGATGATTGCACCAACCTGTAGGATAGATCACATTGATGATTCTTTAGGTAAATTGGACGCATTATCCAAATTTATTGCTGAAAATGTTCTAACCATAGATAAGGTAAATGAGGAAACTATAAAGGAAAGAGTAGATAAAAAGAAAGGTGAATTATTTGGAGAAAACCATCAAAGACCGTAATGAGCACATTGACTCCTTATTACCGAGTACTAAATTCAACAATTTTGGAGTATAAGGATTTGTATAAAGAAGCTTGCAAGCCTCACCACCTGATTGAAGATATTGATGAGGAAATTAAGAAGACACAGAAGGAGATAGATGACAATGCAGATAATATGATAGGTTCTTTGGAACTTACCTTAGTTTTTTAACAGAAAATGGCAATTTATGAGGAAAAGTTAGAGAAACTTGAGAAAGAGAAAGCAAGGATAAGGTTAAAGGCCCGGGGGATGAAAAATAAGCTTGTTCCTAGATTGGACAATCTTATAACTCAGCGGGTTGAGCTATCAAAGGCAACAATTCAAGGAGAACTGTCACCAGAGCAACAGATGCACTATCTGACTGACATGATCTAGCAGGCATAAACCATTATTTCTGACAGTAACAAATTCATGCAGAGCCTAAATCTAATTTTGGCGGACATCTTTCAAATTGTAAGCAACCAGTTATAGGCCATGAGGTAGCATTTTTGTATTCTTTGATTCTTTTTGACATCCTTTGTCATTGATGTCAAAGGGGGAGTAGTATGGAGAAAAAATTATATAAAAAGAAAAAAATGCATAGAAGAAATCACTTGCTCAGGGGGAGCACACTTTTTTGGGATCAATTTTTGGACTTCATCTTTGGACAACAGCTTTTGGATTTTTCTCATGAGTGTTGCAATCAATGCCAAAGGGGGAGATTGTTGGTATTCTACACTCGATGAGAATGGTTGATGTTGTCATTGATGGCAACCAACCGATAACAGGTTTCTACACAATCACCGACAACATAGACATCATCTACAGGCACTGACAGATACATTCACCGGCATCCAGATGACACCGGCAATGAAGTATACTGGTACTCAAGCCGACATGAGACAAAGTTTTACTTATTTGAATTATATTGTAATGTAATTAATTATTTTTAAGCCGACATGATGTATTGTAAAGACTCATATATGTATGAGATCTTATAGGTCATTTTTGATATATAGCATAGAGAGGAAATTATGTAATGGTATTATGTAGAAGATAACAAAAAGATTTTGTAATAAGGAAGATAGGTTATGTGAGTGAATATCATTCACCGACAGGTTTTTGGTTAAGGTTTCTGACATAGCTTAAACTGGTACTGAATCAAGCATTGCAAATGCTAATTTGAGAAGTACATTATCTTGAATTTAATTATATATTTTTGTAGTCAGTGAGACTCTTCTATTGAGCAATGAGCTCTAGGCTGTTGACCTTCCTACATGTGTAGGCCCCTGTTGTAAGTAATATTTATTCATATTGGCCAGTGAGTAAATATTGTGGGTCACAAATCCCACCGAGGTTTTTCCCTTACCGGGTTTCCTCACCAAAATATCTTGTGTTATGGTGTGCATTTATGTTGGCTTTGTTATTTCTCTTTGTTGCACTATTGCTTGTTTACCGATACATTAATTTAAGTTACAAAGTTGTAAATAAGTTCAAATATTCCATTAACCGGTTAGACATTGATTCACTCCCCCCTCTTAGTATCTTTGGGACTGTCATTTCATCTAACAGAAGAGTCCAACTGGCAAGGGTAAGGTAATCAGTAGACTTTCATTGAGCCTGATAGTGAAGTGCACCAGTGGTGATTGAACCAGTAGAGAAGATTGTAGAGAAGAGAAGAGGAGTGAAAATCTATGAAGAACTGGTAAGATGAGAACCTATAGTGATTAGATAGCAGAGAATTGGAAGAGTGAAGAATACTGGTGGTGCTAGCAATAGTGTGTTAGAGAGCAGAGAACTGACAGAGAGCAAAGTACAGACAGAGAAGAGGTAGAGGCTGAATTGGTAAGGTTGCAGCAAAGAAGAAATATTGCAGAGGTTACAAAACTCATTTGTAACTAGGAGATTACTTTTGTATTTATTATATGATATTGTAATCACTGAGTTGGAGCTCAGTGCAGGGGTTGGTGCTCCTTGGGTTGGTACCCTAAAGCAGGGGTGGTGCTCCTTGGGTTGGTGCCTTAAATGTTGTAACCGAATATTTCATTGTGAGGCTGGATCGGAGTAGTAGTCTCCACTAGTATTTCTCACCAAGGTTTTCCACATGTTGGTTTTTCCTCATACATCCGGTGTTATATGATGTCCCTTTTGTGTATGGTTGCATTTGTGCCATCCTCTTATCTAATCGGTATGTGTGCTTTATGTTAGATTTGCTAACCGGTATATACACATAGAATAGAAAAGGGTAAAGGTTGGAAACCACTGATTCACCCCTCCCCCCTCTTAGTGGCATCTTGTTTTCAACATTACTCACATCCCCTTTGGCATAGAAAGTTGTGACTGGGATTTGGATTTCACTAATATTTTTCTTAAGTTCTACACAACAACCATGCTAGGTATTTTGCTTTCCCCAAATCATTTTTCCCTCTTCCCGCATTGTCTTTCCTTTTGATTTTTTGCCATTGAATCTTATCCCGCACCTTGTTAGCATGCCTACCTTTCCTGCACGGGATAAAATTCTTGTTCCATTCCTTTATTTCTTTTCCCACATGTCCCTTTCCGGTCCCTTCAGCTCATGCAGGATAAGAGTTATTCTTTTTGTTGTGCAGATTCTCTATTCCACACTCACTTCAACCTACCTCTAATACTCCACGCGATAAGGAATAACTATCCCATCGCATTAAGATCTTACCCCTTGCCCTTTCATGCTAACTCTACCTACTTTGTGGGATAATTTTTTTATCTCCTACTTCATTGGCTATCCCAACACCTTCTGTATAGGTTTTAGACCTTACGCAGAATAACGAGAGGCTTGAACTTCCTACTCCCTCATAGATCCCACACTGCCAAATAGTGTAGACCCAACACGTTGCGGGAAAAGAAATATATTTTAAAAATGTGAAGAGTCTTCCCTCATTGATTGACATACTCCTTCATTATGAATGAAGGCAGATGGGCCCCATCATCGCCTTCTTGATACTCGAATCATTTATTTAAATGATTTTCCAAACAATACCTAAAATGTTAAAATATTTTAACAACCCCCCCTTTTACTTTTCCTTGACCCACAATAGTAATATTGACAAATTCTTATTTTAATATTAAAATAAATCAAAAATTATAATTTCTCTTTGAATCCTTCTGAAATATTTTATATATTTCCCCATGTTGGCAATTTGGAGGAATTGATTATGTGTTGCATTGATGTTTGTCACTGATGTCAACACTAATTGTTTTGTTGTCTATTGGCTTCCGGTAGAGTGGTTGGATTATAATGTTGATCTGGAGATTTGTCTTCGGGTTTGGTCCGGCTATTGGAATTGGTTTGGATTGGTTATTCATGTTTCCTGATGTGTATAACATTTAGTTGGTTCAGGATTTGATAATCTGGATACTATCATATGTTCTAGTAAGCCTTTTGGTTACCAGTAAGGGTTCTACGGGTAGCGCTTTGATAAATATCTTTTGGTGAATCCAATAAGTGGTGTTGGTGTGGCTTCTAGAAGGTTATCAAGATGCTGATGGTTATCATGTTCATGTTCCAATTGATCGTGGTGTTTCATTTGTCTTATGGCGACCTATTTTGGGTCTAGTGTTATTCTGTCAAGTTATGGACCAGTTTATGTAACGTGTTGGTTGATGCTCCCGATGCATCATCAATTGGATTTATTTTTTGGTTTATGTTGTTTTGGTCTTAGGCCAACTTGGTTTATCATTGGTTTGTGGGATTATGCAATAGATCTATCATATTATCTTTTAGGTGGCCGACCTAATTGTTTAGGTCTCGGGTTGGTATAAATATGATGTAAGATCTCTTTGCAGATCATGGTATGTGGGATTAAGGTTATGGGATTATCTATGTGCGAATAAAGTTGTAATCATATGCAGAGGTTTTGGTATATCATAGGCAATCGAATTGGGTTTGTAAAAGAGGTTTAACATGTCCAATATTGAGCTTAACCAGAACTGTATTCATGAATAGGAGATGTTATTCTTGCAGTTCATTTATCTTTCCGGATTGTAGTATGGATTTATTTTGTAGTCAATGAGGCTCCTTTTGTGATGAGCAATGCGCTCTAGGCTATTGGCCTTTCTGCATATGTAGGCCTCTCTTATTGTAATCACATACTTGTTGCAGAAGTATTATCTAACTGTGAGTAGGCTTCCCACCGTGGTTTTTCCCTTTACCGGATTTTCCACGTACAAATTATGGTGTTATGTGTTATGTATGAATGGTAATTATTTTGTGATTTATGTTTATGCTTACTTGTTATATCTGCTATTCTAGTAAAATGTTTTGTGTTCTTAAATTTTTATAATTTGTTGACAAATGATTCACCCCCCCCTCTTAGTTGTCCACCGATTATCCTAACACCCCCAAATTTGAACTTTTTAATATTATGAAATTGACATGATTTAAATGTTGGCAATTAACACTCATTGGATTCATATGTTGTCATTGATGGAAACATGGAAACATGGTAACTTGGCAACAAGATTCATAAGGAAGCATACACCGGCACTAGGAGGCATTCATCGACAGACACCGACATTGGAGAATCAAGGGTTACACCACCACCGACACCGGTATCCAACACTTAAGTGAAGCCAACTTTAGTCTTGGACCTGAAGGAAGTTTTATTTGTAAAAACATTTTGTAATTATTGTATATGGCCAACATTGTAATGCATTGTAAGCCGACATAAGGAATATTGTTTGTGAAGGGTATATAGGTCAGTTTGTTAAGGTCATTATAAATATAGATGAAAAAGATTGTAATAAGGATACAAGAGACTGTGTAATGAAAAGTATATGTATGTAGATCATTTCTATGTGAATGTTATATCATGCAATGATCTGTGGATAGGTTGGAAAGCATTCTTGGAGGAGACGAGATACCGGTAGAAGTGTTCAGGGTTTATGAACTGGTACAGAGCATAACTATAACCAGAACTCTTTTTGGCATAACAGATGCATTTTGTGAGTTCATTATTACTATTTTATTTCAGCAGAAGCTTGTAGTTAGTGAGACTCTTTTGTGATGAGCAGTGTGCTCTAGGCAGTGTGCCTTCTTGCATGTGCAGGCCCCCATATTATGTAATATCTTTCATATGGCCAGTGAACTGATATTGTGGGGTCACAAATCCCACTGTGGTTTTTCCTCTTTGAGGTTTTCCGCATATAAATTATGTGTGTTATGGTGTTCATTTATGTGGATGGTTTATTTGCTTCAAGTTATATGTTTCTTCATTTACCGTTTTATATGTGTATGTTATTAAACGGTAAAATCACATCTCACTGGCAGGACACTGATTCACCCCCATCTCAATATTCTTAGATCCCAATAATTGATATGAGATCCTAGTTCCTCGGAAAAAGTTTAATAGCTTGAGGAAGATCCTAAAACTAGAATCATTGAACATGGCTATGGAGAAGCAACTTGAGATGGCTCTTGAGGATTTTGATGTTGAAAGGATGAAGAATTTAAAATTGCAAGATGAATTGAATTCTGCTAATTAATTCATCCCTATCCTACAAGAAAGGTTATCATCTGCTCAAGCCAAGAGAAAGGAACTTTTGCAAAACCAGGATGATGAAGAGAAAAATGCACTTAGGAACAATGTCAGAAACTGAGTCAAGCAAACATGCTCATGAAGAATGAAATACAAGACCTAACTATGAGGTTATCAAAAGATATTGAGGAGAGAAAGAAGAAGGAAGACAATCTTGTTATATCTCTGAAGAATAATTTTGATGAATGTGGCAGATTGACTCATGAGAATAATCTGTTGAGAATTGATTTGGTACACTCCTAGAATAATGAACAAGAGCTTGAAAGACAAATAACTACTCTGAGAGATGATCTGACTACTGCAAGTGAATATAAAGAAAAATTTAGGATTAGTGTTGCACAGTTGGATGACTTATTGAAAAGACAAAGGCAGAATGACGATTCTAGAGGACTTGGATTTGTACAAGGTGAAAGCTCTGGTACTGCAAATGAATATCAGACAACCGATATGCAAAACTCATCAGACTAGAGGAAACCGGTAAGGCAATCTAATGCTTATAAATTCAATGGTAGATGCCTTGTTTGTAATAAATTTGTGCATATGGCTAAGAAATGTAGAAATAGAGAAAATCAAAACTACAATTTTGTTCCCGGTCAATCCACAAATTGCAAGAAATATGGTCATAAATCAAAAGATTGTAAAATGAATGTTAAATGTCATGCATGTTGAAAGTTTGGTCATTTGGATAATCAATGTAGGTCAAGGAACGACACCGGATATGTTAAAGAAATTAAAAAGAACAATGTTACATGTTATGCATGCAACAAAAGAGGTCATAGTGCTAAGTATTGCAGAAGCAAGACTCAACCGGTTAGCAATGAGAAAGGAAAGTAGATGGTGGATGAAATACAAAAAGATCACACCAAGAGATGGGTTAGAAAGTCTGAAGAACCAAGTGGAGATGGATCTATACCGGTAACTCCATCGGTAGAATAGAGCATTCCTGCACCGGCAAGAAATTCCACCGGTAACTGAGGCATACGCCTTAGGGGTTGGAAAATCTATTGCAAATATTGTATTCCCTGGAGGAGATCTGAAAGAGATCTGGAGATTTGTCTTAATCATTGATGAAGGTTTACCCGGCATAATACTTTGAAACCAACATCCAATAGGGTACATCACGAAGCATTTATGACAGTGAAGGATTAGGGTTTACTAGTTGATAAAAGGGGGAAAGTGAATTCATTTTCACTCACCCAACATTCAAGCAATCCAGAGCAAAGTAAAGGTGAATCTCAGGCGATTAAGAGCGAGAAAAGGCATTCTGAGAGAATTTTCAGCAATCATTAGAGAAGCAATCAAATCTTCACACCGACGATCATTTTCAGGTATTCCTTCGAAATGGCATCCGAATCATCTGCTCCTACTTTCATTGCAAATCCCACCTTTGTTGAAGTTAAGGATTGGCTAAGGCCCGTTTTTAAGGAAGTTCCCTAGATAGCTAAGAAAGAAGACTCTACGGGTGCATTCTCTAGGGTTCTCGACAGCGTGATGTATGTTGAAGATGTAAGGGCATATATTCACTATACCTTGGAGGATCTAGTTACATAATAGATAAAGGGCATGTATCAATCTGTGAAACTAGGAAGCTCCGAAACAATCAAGATGGAATATAAGATCATTGAGGATCTAGGGTTAACTGATATCCTATACATACCAGAATTCAAAGATGAGGTGATCAGATATGTTCTGAGCAGGGTTCACAATGAGTCCATCTAGTTGGATCGGCCCTACATGATCACAAAGGAAGAAATTCAAGCAGTCACTGGATTACCCAAAGTCAGACAAGAACTTGGCAAGAATATTTCCACCACTGCGGTTGAGAAGCTCATCGATGCAACCCATGATGGAAGATCTATGAGGGTTAGCACAATCAAAGACACTGATGTGAAATTTGTCAGCATGATAATCGGCTATAAGGTAACTCAATCTAGTCGATTGAACTCTATTGCTAGTTCATGCATCCATGCTTCTTATCAGATGTTAAAGAATAATGAGAATTATTATTTATGTGAATGGATGAGAAGTGAACTAATGCTCAATCTTGGAAAGATCAAGAGTGTTAAGAAAGGAACTTTTAGGTTTGGAAATCTCATTGTTTGTTTAATGCTTTACTTCATAAATGAGCTACCCAGTCTAGGGAAGAAGAATTGGGCTCATGACATACCAATAGGTATGCAAATCAAGGAATAAATCACTGATCTTGGTACTGACAGGGATGAAAAGCTTTGGGGATATTTCAAAACATTTCAGGAAAATATGAGACAGAGGGAAAGAATATCAAAGCACATTATGGAGAAGTACTCCACTGATATCTGTTTTATGGAGAAAACTAATGAAACTCTTATGGAGGCAGTAGAACCTAGGACCATATGGGTCATTGAGCTTGAATATGAAGTTGATGATAGCATTTTTGAACTTTATGCAAAAATTTTGCTTGAAGCTCCATTGGATGATAGGACAGAACACTTCGGTACTGCTAAAGAAAAGGCTCTTGAAGTCAAAATTGGCTTTGACAAGAAAAGAAGAGAGAAGAAAATTGATAAGATGTCTACATTTGTATATAATGTAATCCATAAGATAGACACTCAATTGGGTTCTAGATCCAAACCAGCAAAGGAACCGATAATGGTTAGTGCTCAGGAGGCAAAAAGGCCTAAAAATTTCATTTCTTCTGTCACTTCTGACTCTGATCTAGAGGATAATGAACCTCTAGCATTCAGAAGGGAACAAAGAAAGAAAGTTGAGCAGTCTCTAGTAGAGGAGAAGAAGGTGGAGCCAAGGAGGAAGCTTGTGAGAACATTAACAAAACCTACTACACCCCCACTTCGGCAAGGAAACCTATTCAGAAGAGGAAACCAATCACATCCACTCCAAAAACCCACAAAAAGAAGAAGAAGAGTGATGATGCTACTGAATCTAATAAGGCTATAATGATTTGTGCTGAATTGATTGATGAAGTAACCAAGGATGGAATTTTGAAGAATGTATCCATTTATTATGAAGATTTAGAGGATAATAAGCAACATGAGATTGAAGAGGCAATTTTGTTACACATAGATATATATAAGAAAGTCGTGATGCAGTCAAGAGGGATAGAGAAATTAAGGAAGTAGAACTTTTGGGTATATGTGGTTCAATAAAAAATGAGGAAATGAAACGATGCATTGATGTTCCAAACAAAACAGTTTTTAGTAGTAAACCCCGACAAATAAGTCTAATGATGGGCAGGGTAAATGAGGTAGTAAATGAGACCAAAGATGGTTGGACCAAATTCTTCCAAAAGAATCCTGATTTTCTCACCTCCCAAGAAGAATTTGTAAAAGAAACAACTTCCACCATCCCAAACAGATCTAAAGGGAAAGGTATTTTGGGTAGTTCAGCTCCAATTTTGAATAAACCGGCAGTAACTATAAGTATACAGACACCACCGACAGTAAAGGAGAGTGTACAATCAATACCGACAGAGATAACTTTTGAATAAGATAATATATAGGGTACTGACAATATTGTGGATAATACTCTATCGACAGTAATAGATATAGCACCAAGTGGCGAAGCCACTGATGCTAAGGAGGATAAGGTAAAGGAAACTGAGACTATACCGGCAGTTAATATTGAGTCCCCGACAAAGGTTTTGGCAATTGACACTTCTCAAGTTAAGAAGAAATCAATCATTGAGATGAGTCCCACTGAGTTAATGATGATGGCTACTAAAGGAGGGATTGACAGATAAAGGAATAATAGATCACTCAATCATAGTTTTGCACAGACTAATTCATGATTGTTAGATTGAAAATGAAATAAGCCCTTCTGACAAGCTTAAGGCATTAATTGGGCATATATCTAACAACTTTCAATCTTTGCAGAAAATTTTAGACCGACAGGCACTTGAGAGATTTACTACAGCTAAGAGAGTTACTTCTGATCGGATTATTGAAATAGAGAAGAAGAAAATTGAAAGAAAATTGATACTTATTGAGAATTGTTTGAAACAGTGTACAAATATCTACAGGGTCTATTGTAACATAGAAACTCTTACAACAAATGTAGATAGCAGATTAAAAGAGTTACATGATAAGGTTTCCAATTTTGCAGATTCTTTTGATGGATTGACCTCACTAACAACATATGTTGATGGAAAAAAAAATTCTTTGGAGAACCAAATTTCTGCTTTTGAAAAGGAAAGAGACAAGATCATTTGAAGAGCCAGGAGTCTTAGAGGATTGGTGAGTCCAAGATTGGATTCACTCGGTGTACATAAGAGGGAATGTATGGATATGATTGCTAAGTCCACACCGACAGAATTCAAAGAGAAGGAAACATTTTCACACTTACTGAGTGGACTTGTATCCATATCTGAAACCTTCAAAACTAGCTGGGATACATATTTACAATTGCTAGACAAGGCTTACCTAGAAATTTTGAAATTGGTCAAACTTTGGTAAAGTAATCTGTATTTATTCATTCTTTCAATTCTTTCACTGGTATTTGACATTGATGCCAAAGGGGGAGTGTATATAATGTGAAAATATTAGACAAAAAAATATGGGAAGGATATCAGAAAGGAGTGTATTTCTCAGGGGGAGCATACTTCAAGTTGAACTGGTAGGGAATCCATTTTTCACATGAGTGTTGCCATCAATGCCAAAGGGGGAGATTGTTAGCAATTGACGCTCATTGGATTCATATGTTGTCATTGATGGCAACATGGTAACTTGGCAACAAGATTCATAATGAAGCATGCACCATCATACATCGGCACCAGGAGGCATTCACCGACAAACACCAACATTGGAGAATCTAGGGTAACATCAACACCGACATCTAGCACTTCAGTGAAGTCGACATCAGTCTTGGACCCGAAGGAGGTTTTATTTGTAAAATCATTCTATAATTATTGTATAAGGCTGACATTGTAATGCATTGTAACCCGACATAAGGCATATTGTTTGTGAAGGGTATATAGGTCAGTTTGCTAAGGTCATTATAAATATAGATGAAAAATATTGTAATAAGGATATAGGAGACTATGTAATGAAAACTATATGTATGTAGATCATTTGTATGCGAATGTTATATCATGCAATGATCTATAGATAGCTTGGAAAACATTATTGGAGGAGAGGAGATATCGGTAGAAGTGTTCAGGGATTATGAACTGGTACAAAGCATAACTATAATTGGAACTCTTTTTGGCATAGAAGATGCATTTTGTGAGTTTATTATTACTATTTTATTTCAGTAGAAGTTTGTAGTTAGTGAGACTCTTTTGTGATGAGCAGTGTGCTCTAGGCAGTGTGCTTTCCTGCATGTGTAGGCCCCCATATTATGTAATATCTTTCATATGGCCAGTGAACTGATATTGTGGGTCACAAATCCCACTGTGGTTTTTCCTCTTTGAGGTTTTCCATGTATAAATTATGTGTGTTATGGTGTTCATTTATGTGGATGGTTTATTTGCTTCAAGTTATATGTTTCTTCATTTACCGGTTTATATGTGTATGTTAAAAAAAAGGTAAAATCACATCTCACCGATAGAACACTGATTCACCCCCACCTCTCAGTGTTCTTGGATCCCAACATTAAATAATATAATTTTCTTTTAATGGACTTAAAATGGTCAAACTAGGTCATAGCGTTAGTCAGACCCGACTAAAAAACAAAATTATTTCCATGCAACTAACTTGAGGAAAATACCTTGAACACTCTAATTCACTGATTGGATGTGCTCGAGACATGAGAAACTAAGTTCGGATCATCAAATTTGAACATTTTTGCAACTTTGAACTTTTCCCAAAACACCTGAGTAGCCTCTGGAACTGGCTTCAAAAACTTACCCAAACACCTAATCAGACCTTGCGAGCTAACACACTAAAAGATTGTAAAACTGATAATCTAGGGCATTTGATGGATTTTCATTAGGACATCTAAGGCAAAAGTTATTAATCATCAAATTTGCCTACTCAGAAAAATTGGAAAGCGTTGCTTCTGAACCCTAAAAAAGTCCATTTGGAACGGCCCTTGAAAACAGATCAAATGATGAGAAGGGGGGCTACAAACTGAGAATATGGTAGATAATTTTATTGAGAATCATGGTGTATAATAACTTTTCAATTCAGGTCAACTAGGCATGAAATAAAAAATCTCAAAGTTGATACCAAACTAGTGTTTGACACTGTTCAGTTTGCAAAACTGAACTTTTTGTAAACGAAAGTGGCTTTGAAAACTTGTCAAACAGATTGATGGGGTTCTGCCACTAGGCATGTGGATTCAAAAAATAGTAGGGAAACATAGACAACTTTCAGTTAGGATTGACATTCAACTGGTACAAAGTTATAAATTCTTAAAGTGGGTTACACAGAAAAGGTGCAAAACTGCAAATCAGCAACCCAACTTCTAGACCTCCAAAGGATATTTCACAGACACATCAAATATGATATAGGGAAGCTGAAAAAAGGTATATGGCATATCTATAGGTCATATAAAAATCCCCTAAAGGGATTTTGAATGGCATTTTTCCAGTGCAAAAATATGAGCTCACCAAATGAGCTACAGAGGCCTGCCTTGAAAAGCGATTTTGAATGAAATCTACAAAATTTTGAGCCCGAGTCTTCAAAATTAGAAAAAAAAATTGAAGTCCCAACAATGGAAGGGGATCATTGTGAATGATATACAAAAAGATGAGGGGATCGTCATAAAATCTTGGTAAAAAATTGGATTAGATTGGAGTCGGGGTATCTTGATCTTGATTTATGTTATGACTCATTTCCTTTCACTTTGGATTATTTTCTTGACATGGGGTAGGAGTTTGGATATGTATGGGGGATTCTTGGAAGGATTCAACATTTTGGCATAATGAGAAAGGATTTTGAATAGGAATCTCTAGAGTAGGTTTGACTGGAAACAGAGCGTATGGAGGCATTGGATCTAGGACTTCTAAATTGTACAAGGTGTATTAAGAAATGGATTAGCTTGGACTTGTACTATGGATATCCCTTGGGGGTAAACTTGAAATACATCATCATTAGATTTATCACTTGGTTTTGAGTAACATGAGGTAGATAGGACTTTGATATAATGACTTTGGAATGAGCCATTGCTAGACTTGGGTGGATGATTTCGATCATGCTTGAAAAATGCATTTTAACATAATTCACTTCTCTTGCTTTGTGATTGTATATAGGCCATGAAATATTCCTAGGAGTATGTTGATGAATGGAAAGGTGGATACTATGAAGCACTAGTTTATTAGTCAAACACAAAATTAGGATGAGATAGATGTAAAATAGGTTAATGACAAAATGGAAGGACCAGATTGAGGACACTGCTGAAAAGTATTAAGGATTGTTTTTGACCCGGGTTGAGATTTTGATTGATGATACCCTATACTAGACTAATGGGTAAGGGAACCTAGACTAATTGGGGAGTTATTGATAAAGGATGGTCTTTTGATATCAATAACCTCCTAAGAAAATGTTTGGACTTAATCCCAAGACAATGCAAGTGCAAAATGGGGACTATACAACCTATGGGGACATATGGGTTCTAGACAAATTTTTGATTGAAAAGATGTGAATAAGACAACATAAAATTTGTGTTTGATCATATCAGAGTTTGGGTTCACCAATGTTTTTATGGTTAAAATCATCATAACTGAGCTAATTAGATTAAGACAAATCATAAAAACCCAACTAATTAACAAATTCTAAATGTAAATACCAATGAAAGTATGAAATTAAAACAAAAATAGATTATGTATGAATCTAATTGAAATCTCCCTATTGTGTAGATGTAAATCGCTTCCATTGTTCTTCTCTTCCTTGTGAAATGTTGGCTCTCAGAATTGCGATTATCAACTTGCAAAATGGTACAAGAATTAAAAGTTCTTGATTCTTGAAATTGAGAGAATTGAGCTGAATTTATAGATTATGGATTATGCAAGAGCATCCAGTGGCATTGGGGAAAGCTTGCATCACCCAAAAATATTTTGGTGAAAGAATCAGGTTAAAAGTATTAACAGTTTGAAAGTTATTCAAGTTTCAGTTTCTCAAAACACAGAAAAAATTCTTTCGAGTCAAATTTGAGGCAATAAACGGTTTCAAATGGCCCTAAAATGGTGAGAATTAGCAAAGAATTTTTTTTTAGTATATTCTTCACTAAGAGAGCTTTTTGATGGTTTAAACATCGTGTCAATCCAATTCCTGGATCAAAAGTTATGGCTATTGGAAGTTGGACAATTTTTGAAAAGTTTCAATTTTCGAATCTGGCTGTATTTTCATATTTCTAATTTTTTGTTTTGGCATTTGTTTGCCAATTGGTAATTTCTAAATTGTAAAATCATCTCCAAAATGGTGAAAGGCTATTTAGGACTCATGGAAGGAAACTTGTGAGTTAGTTGTTGTATGTGATTTTTTGGGAGTTTAGTTTTGGGTTGGAAAATTTGCATTGTAAGGGTTTTCAAGAAAACTCTGTAAGATGTTGTATTGCAGCCTGTGATGATTTATTCCTCTTATTTGTAATTGCATGTATTGAAAATAGTTTTATAATAATAATAACATATAGATTTTATGTTGTTTTTTGTTGTTTTTTTCTATTCTTCGGGTTGTGCCCTCATTAAGTGGTATCAGAGTGATTTGTTCCTGAGCATGTGAATAGATCACCCAATGTGAGGTAGTTCACACCAGGACTTGTGATCATGGGACCGTGTTCAAGATGCCTCCAAGAGTGATGCATGGTGGTATAAATGTCATTGGTAAGAATGTTGGGTTAAACGAGGGTTTGAGAGTCATCCAAAGATAAATTGATGCATTGCAAGAAGAGATGAGAAGAGGGTTTAATCTGAGGAGAGGAGAACATGATGACGAAGGAGAGGTTGAAGATACATCCTCAAGTGAATTGGAAGAAGTAATAGATCAAGATCAAACTTGATTATTGAGGGTCATTTCCCAGATTGGGAAGAGACTCAAAATTGAAGTCTCTAATTGTTCTGGAAATCTAAACCCGGAAGAGCTAATCGAATGGGTCAATGAACTGGAGGAATATTTTGAATATGAGGAGATAGAAGACCCACATCGGGTCAAGTTTGTGAAAATGAAGTTGAAAGGTCATGCAAATATTTGGTGGAAAGAGGCCCAACTTGATAAAAATTAAAAGAGGAAAGGGAAAAATCACTAGATGGGATCAAATGGTTGATAAACTGAAGAAAAAATTCACTCCTATGTACTATGAGTTGGATCTGCTAAAGAAATTGCAAGGAATAAAGAAAAGAAGCAAGTATGTGAAGGAATATACAAAATAATTTTATAAAATAATCATTAGAATAGGCCATGCAGAGGCCAACAAGGAAAAGTTTTCCCATTATCTAAATGGGTTAAGGTTGACTATTCAAGAGGAGTTGAGTCTGGTCAGAATGGCTAGTATTGAAGAAGCATATCAGTTTTCTTTGAAGGTTGAAGAGAAGCTGAATAAGATGTTCAAAAATAAGAAAAAAGAGAAAATTCAAGGTGGAAGAGGCGATGGAAGATGCTTAGGGAATCAAAATGAAGATCAGAAGAAAAAAGATGATTCGAGTCCCAACTGAAATTAGAAGGGTGATAATTTATATCACCCATGTGATTAGAATAATGGCAAACAAAGAGGAAGAGGAAGGCCTAGACAAGGAACCGAGAGAGGTGGTTTTAGAGGAACTTGTTTCTAATGTGGAGAAGAAGGACATATAGCCTTTGAATGTCCACAACACCAAGGGAGGAAAGATAGAAGAAATAATGGCCATGCACAAGTTGTACATGCCAACCAAGAAGCTTAGTCTAAACATTCTGATGATGCTAAAAGGGGAGAATCCCTAGTTATCAAGAGAACCCTAATGAATGAGGAGAAAGAACCAGATGAGAGGAGGAATTTGTTTTGCAACAAATGCAAATGTGAAAATAAGTGTTGTGATGTGATTATTGATAGTGGGAGCACTGATAATTTGGGTTCTTAAAAAATTGTTACAAAGTTGAAGCTAAACATGGAAATACATCCATAGCCATATCAGATAGCATGATTGCAGAATGATCACAATGTTTTGGTAAATGAACAGTGTCTAGTAAAATTCAAGATTGGTAGTTACTGTGATGAGGTACTTTGTGATATCATACTCATGGATGCATGTCACATGATGTTAGGGAGGCCATGGTAGTTTGATATGTGTGTTGTACATGACGGCCATGTGAATACCTATACCCTAACAAAGGATGGAGTTTACTATAAGTTGAAGCCTCTGAAGAAGGTGGAAGAAAATGTATATAGTAATACTAGAATATGTTTTGTTGATGGGAGAAATTTTTTGGAAGGAATGAAACATGAACCTGTGTGTTTTCCTTTAATTCTAAGAGTGGATAAAGAACATAGTGAAGAGGTGCCAGTAGAAGTTTATGGTTTGTTGAATGAATTTCAAGATATTGTGTTCGATAATGTGCCTAATGGTTTACCACTTGTGAGGAAGATCAATCATCAGATTCACCTGATCCCTAGAGCCAATTTTCCAAATAAGGCAGCCTATAGAATGACTCCAATAGAAAATGAAGAGTTGAACCGATAGGTTCAAGAGTTGTTGAGAAAAGGATTGATCCAGAAAATCCTGAGTCATGTGTGATACCTGCAATACTAGCACCAAAGAAGAATGGGGAATGGAAAATGTGTATGGACTCCAGGGCTATAAACAAGATAAAAATCAAGTACAGATTTCCCTTGCCAAGGATAGATGACCTTACGAATTACTTGGGTGGAGTAGAGTACTTAACAAAGGTTGATTTGAAGAGTGAATATCATCAAATCCAAATTAGAGAGGGGGACAAGTGGAAGATTGTCTTTGAAACCAAAGAAGGCCTATATGAGTGGTTAGTCATGCATTTTGGGCTAACCAATGCACCAAGCACATTCATACAACTCATGAACGAGGTATTAAAATAATTTTTGGGTAAGTTTGTTATTATGTACCTTGATAATATTTTGATTTTCAGTAAGACATTGGAGGAGCATTTGATGCATATTTGTAGAATTTTTGAGAAGCTAAGAGAGGAGAAATTGTTGATTAATTTGAAGAAGTAAATTTTTGTGAAGAAGGAGTTGGTGTACTTGGGGTTTGTTGTCTCAACAAAAGGTCTTAAAATGGACTCAGAGAAGGTGAAGGCTATTTTGGAGTGGCCTAACCAAAGGACTACTACTAAGGTGAGATATTTCCATGGTTTGACTAGTTTTTACAGGAAGCTCATTAGAAACTTCAGTAGCATTTGTGCACCCCTAATTGAAACAATGAGAGGGGATAGAAAAGAATTCAGGTGGAGTATGGGAGCAACAAAGAGGTTTTATTTATTTAAGAAGAAGGTGATAGAGCAACCTCTTTTATCCCTTCCAAATTTCAATAAGGTGTTTCAGGTGGATTATGATGCCAACAGTAATGTCATTGGAGCTATTTTGAGCCAAGAAGGTAGGCCCATTGCATGATGTAAAGAAGAAATATTATGTTTATGATCAAGAATTTTACGCAATAGCTCAATAATTAAAGAAATGGAGACACTATCTATTGCCAAAGAAATTTGATTTGCATACTAATCATCAAGCATTGTAGTACTTGAATAGTCAAGGAAAATTGAATCAGAGACATTTGAATGGGTGGATTTTTTGTGAAGTTATACTTTTCTCTTGAAGTTGTTGGCATTTGCATGAAGATTGCATTAATGAAATGTTATGTTGTCAATGATGTCAATTAACCGGTAATGATGTTGCTACAATGTTGTTTGGTAACCGGTAGGAAGAGCTAGTGAAGGGAACTGTAACCGGTAGGTGAGTTTGTGGAGTGAACTGGTATTACTAAGTATTAGAGAGTTGAACCGATAAACCCTACCTATTGATTTGATAAACCCTAACTGATTAAGTTTTTTATATTGGTTTATGACCTGATGATGAGCGGTAATGATTATGACACATATGCATATTGTATGAGAACAAAGTGTTTTTGGCATGTTGAGATAACGGTTTTTGTCTAGGGAATAGCAAGTTTATTGCATGTAATGCAAAACGCGTGATGAGTTAATGAGTTCAATGAAGCAGTGATCAAGAAGTGGTCGAGGCTATCTTGAATGATGTGCAGAGATTGTTATGTTAAAATCCCCTAACCGGGTAAGCTCTAACAAGCTTAGTGTTATTCAAATCCTCTAACTAGGTGGTCCATTAGCTTGGATTTAAAATCCTCTACCGAGGTTTCTCCTCATAGGGTATTGCTTTTACTAGGTCATTATAGTCAATCCCTTAATCGGGTGGTCCCTAACAGGATCTATGATGAGTTAATGAGTTCTATGAAGTGGTGAAAAGGAAAATATCTATAGTTTGTGTAAAGGCAAATAGGAGCATGAAAAGGATCTAAACAAGCAAGTGTAGTGCTATTCAACTAGATCAACAAACCCCTATTGTTTTCTAACAATTATAGCAGTTAAAATCCCCTCACCAGGTAAGCTCTAACAAGCTTAGTGTTATTCAAATCCTCTAACCAGGTGGTCCATTAGCTTAGATTTAAAATCCTCTGCCGAGGTTACTCCTCATAGGGTATTGCTTTTAATAGGTCATTATAGTCAATCCCTTAACCGGGTGGTTCCTAACAGGATCTGTGATGAGTTAATGAGTTCGATGAAGTGGTGATCAAGGAGCAGTCGAGGTTATCTTGAATGATGTGCAAAGATTGTTATGTAATCCAATGGTCATACTTGAACTGACTTGTTTGTAGTCTCTAAGAGAGAATTAGGTTTTTGTTTTGTTACTGACCTATTGATTTATTTATAAGGTCGATGAGTTATTTTGTTTCAGAGTTGGCAAATTTCTAGTTGAGTGTGCAGTTGCCGGACTAGATGATGTATCTACAGTTTGTGTAAAGGCAGATAGGAGCATGAAAAGGATCTGAACAAGCAAGTGTAGTTCTATTCAAACAGATCAACAAACCCCTGTTGTTTTCTAACAATTATAGCAGTTAAAATCCCCTAATCGGGTAAGCTCTAACAAGCTTAGTGTTATTCAAATCTTCTAACCAGGTGGTCCATTAGCTTGGATTTAAAAACCTCTACTGAGGTTACTCCTCATAGGGTATTACTTTTAATAGGGCCTTAGAGTCAATCCCTTAACCGGGTGGTCCCTAACAGGATCTGTTCTTAACAAGACTTTTTGTAAAGCTTTAACAGGCTTGGCTCCTAACAGGGAGAACTTTAGAAGAGTTCAGAATACTTGTGGGTATCCATCCCCACTATGGTTTTTCCCATTTGGGTTTCCACATCAAAAATATTGTGTCAAGTGGTGAATGTTTTTGTGGTTATGTTTACTATGGTTGAATTGCTTAACTGATTAATCCACTTTGATATGTTATGTTAACTGGCAGCAATCTGAAATGACGTTTTACTTATGTCAATAAAATATTTGGATGTTTGTGAGTTTCAAGTTGTTTACTATTAATCTATTATAATAGTCAACCGGTTTATCTTGATAGTGATATTGCATTTGTAGTTCAGTGGTTTAACTTGTCCATTTGGATTTTACTTTGAGAGGTTGATTTTGAGATTGGTGAAAGTTCATATTAGTTTTCTATCTACTGATTCACCCCCCCCTCTCAGTAGTTGACCAGATCCTTATTCTTTCATCATACCATCAATTGGTATCAGAGCTTCTCAGGTCCTCTAAGGTCTAAGCCTAACAGTTTGAGGTAAAGATCTTGTAGAACATGATGAAGAAGGAAGGTCTGAAGTTTAATAGAGAGAAATACAAAATATGGAGTCATAGAATGAAAATTTATATTAAGATTCTAGTAAGTCAATACTGGGAACATGTTGGTACTCAATATGTTGCACCTAGTGGGATTGTGACTGATGATTAGAAGAAAGAGCAACGAGAAAAAAATCTAGCATTGTAGGCTATTATCATTTCTTTGTCTGATGTAGTATGTAGATGTCCATGGTCTAGAGACTGCTTATGAGGTATGGAAGAAACTTGAAGAGATTTATATCGGTGATGAACATGTGAAGATTGCCAAAGAAGAGAGTCTAAGAGGAAAGTTTGATAACATGTGGATGGCTGAAGGTGAGAATATTCAACAATATGGTCAAAGGATAAAAGAGATTGTTGGTGAGATCAAGAGTGCTAGTGGTAAAGTGGAAGATGCCATAGTGGTTAGTAAGGTGTATAGAGCCCTTCTACCAGTCTACGTTATCCGAGTTGTAGCCATCAAGGAGCTAAAGTCAATTGACATAACTAAGGTAACCCTTGAATCCATCATTGGTAAGCTTACTACTTTTGAATTAAATAGTTATTAAGGTAGTGTTCATAAATCTAAATCTGCATTTAGAGCTTCAATTTCTAACCCATCTATGAGAAAAAGTAGAGATGTCAGTCACAATTATGAATCTAGATCCAGTAGAGAAGTTGATGATGAAGACAATTTGGTTGAGCTTGAAACATTGTTGGACAAGCGGCTATTAGGAATCCCATAGATACTGAGAGTGGGAGGGTGAATCAGTATCTGACCATTTGTTACAATTTCTTAACTTAAAACATGCAGAACATATTATATTTGAGTACCGGTATGCAAGAAATAATGCAATAAACAGAATCAAGAACATCCACATGAAAAGCACACCATAACACAAGGATTTAACGAGGAAATGCAGTGTGGGAAAAACCTTGGTGGGATTTGTGACCCACAATATTCACTCACTGGCCAATAAGAGAATATTACTTACAATAGGGGCCTGCACATGCAGGAAGGCCAACTGCCTAGAGCTCACTACTCAATGGGAAGTCTCACTGACTTACAATGTGGATTATACAAATCCAATATCTTGTACTGCTTTACAATAGCATCTATAATGCCAGATCCAGTACTGGTTGTTGTTCTGCTTCTTACATAAACCTTTTAGCCTATATTTTGCATAATAGGTTTGCCTTATATTTTTTCTTTTTCTTCACTTATTTTTTCTTACAAAATGTCTACAATGATCTCTTTTATTGATAAGAGTCATTTTACAATTTCCCAAGTCGGCTTACAAAGTTTGTATAATAATAAACAAAATATAATATAACAAAATCCTGTCGGCCTCTGTGTCGGTGCCGGTGTCCTGAGTGCTGGTGTAGAGTGTGATTTGTTGATGTCAGTGCACTATCTTGTTGGTGTAATGCCTTGTCGGTGCACTATCTTGTCGATGTAATGCCTTGTTGGTGCCATAGGGTTGCAAGGTTGCCATCAATGACAAAACCTTCAATCACCTACAATGTCTCATTGGAGTGTGCATATGCCAACAATCTCCCCCTTTGGCATTGATGGCAACACTCATGAGAAATTTCAAAAGTGTATCCAAAAATTATCAAAAAATGTGAAGTCCAAAAATGTTACCAAAAATGTGTGTGCTCCCCCTGAGCATGTGATTCCTGTGATGTTGAATTTTCTCATCCCACTACTCCCCCTTTGGCATCAATGACAAAGTTTATCAAGATGTCAGTAGAGTTTGTGGTTTCAACCTTGTAACTGGGTAGTTACAATTTGAAATAGATCCGCCAAAATCAAGTTTATTCTCTCCATAAACATTTTACTATCTCTTATTGTTGTCTTTGTTCTATTAACTGTACCGGTGAGATGTTGCAAGTGCTCTGCCGGTGTTTTCTGTCCCTGAATTAGTGCCTCGGATACTTCCTTCCGTAGTGATGCTAGATTGTCCAATCTTGGACTCAGTTTTAATCTTAGATTCTTTGCCTTATTCACTATTCTTTCTTTCTCTCTTTCCAATTTAAGTAAATCTTCTTCAAAATTTGTTATCTTCTCCTCAAAAACTAATAGTGTATCAGGTGAGTTAACAAAATTATTTGCAAATTTATTGATCTCATCCTATTCCTTGCTCATCTTCTTGTCTATATCTACAGTCAAAAGGTTTGTCATACAGGTGTCTTTGTACAAAGTTTTGTACTCTTTTAATAAATTACACAATTCCAGTAGAAGTGTGTCAAAATCTCTGTTACAATTCTTTATTTGCTCATCAAAGAATCTCTGCTTTTCAATTTCTACTTTATCTTTCAATGTCTCTTCCTTTATTTTCTCAATGTTTTCTGTGATATATTTACACAAGGTATCAAGGTTCCCTAAAGAATCTTTATTGTCTATATTACAATTAGGAGCAATTACCTTCAAAATTGGTATGGTGTCATCAATTGCCTTATAAGCTTGTGAGCTGCAATCTGTTATCTTTTTAATTGAGTCTAATAGTACCTCAGTCACATTAGTTGATTTGTAGCCTGATGATGAACCAACATTCTGAATATTGTCAGTAGAAGTAACCAAGCTTGTATTAACCTCTGGTAGGTCTGTTTGTGTCTGCATTTCCTTAAGCAATGGTTTTTCTACTTCTCCAGTTGCCGGTGGCACTGTTTCCTTATGAACCTGTTCCTTTTTCTGTTCCTATTGCTGTTCCGGAGCCTTTTGCTCTCTTTGTTTCTCTGTTTGTTGCATTGTCTCAGTCTGGATCTAAGTCTCTACCTTTTGCTCTTTGTCTTCTGTCGGTTTCTCCTGTGTGTTATCAGTTAGCTCAACTATCGGAGGCTCACTAGCCATGTCAATCTTATCAGCTGTATCTTTTTCTACCACAATGTTGATCTTTTGAGTATCAACATCCACAGTATATAAGACTTCAGGATTAGGATTACCATCATCTACATCCATACTTTCAGTTGTCAGTTGATCTTCTGTAGCTGTTGTTTTTACCAGTGGAGTAATCAAAGGAGGTGGGGGTAAGTTGTCTTTAACCTTGATGCTAGGTGGTCCACCAACTTTACCTTTACCCTTGTCTCTTTCTTTCTGATAAACTTTTATAGGTTTGGGGTTCCTATATTCTTCTTGTTTTTCTTTTTCCACAAGGAAAATGTCCCATGCATTTTTTGTCTCCTCGGTCACCTCATTAACTCTTCCAACCATTAAAGCAATGTGTCGGTGTGCAGTAGAAAATAATGACCGATTGGCTTGAGAAATTAAGTCATCAATTTCTTTGGGTGAATTCACCGAATATACAACAAGTAGCTTTTCAATCTTTATTTTCATGTCCAGTTCTATTACTGCTTGTCTTCTTGCTTCCAGTCTCTTAAATAGTTCATCTAGAATTTTATTTACTACTTCCATAAAAAATTCCTTATACATATCCATATGCAATATAACACTATTCTCAACTTATTCTTTTTCATTAGCTATTAGAGTGTCATTTATTTTCTCTATATTTTTCAGTTTCCCTTCCTTTGTTATTTCATTCAACAGTATGTCAAGAGGGGCCAAGTCCTTATTTATCCTCTTATTCTTTTTGGGTGTTAGTTTCTTCTTCTTTGGTGTAGCCTTTCTTACCGGAGATCTCACTGCTTGTTGTTTTTGTCTTGTCCTCCTGGGTGAGGGTGTGGTTGCCGGTGAGGGATCTCTTTTCCTTACAACTCTCTTGAAAGTTGCAGGCATGTCACTTTTCGAAGAAGTACCTACTGGTGATAGGTGAGTTTCAGGTTGTGTAGCTGCTAACTCATCCTTTGTTATACCGGTTTGCTTTAACACATCTTCTTTAATGGCCTTTGCTTGTCTAGAACCTTTTCTTACAACTACCTCAACCTTTTTCACTCTTTTCTTTGATTGTATTTGGCTTTCAATAGTTTCTACACTACCAAATATTTCTTCCTTAGGTTCTCTAGGGGCTTCCAGAAGTGCTTTAGTATAAGTTTCAATTATATGATCATCTGTTTTGTAGCCCATCTCCATTACCCAAACAGTCCTGGGGATGACTGCTCCCATCTAGATCTCATCCTTCTTGATTACAAAGCATATTTCATCCTTATATTTGTCAACAATCTTTTGTGATAACCTAATTCTTTTCTTCATTTTGACTTTTAGTGCTTGAAAGAAATCATGAATATTGTTTTCCTTATCTTCTCCCATATTATTGAATAGTTTGGTTAACTGTTTGCCTACCGGTATATCATATCCAAGTTCTTTATAGCCTATACTGGGAACCTGCTTGGTTATATGTAGCATCAAACATACTAGCAGATTTCCAAACCTAAAAGTTCCTTTCTTGTCCTTCTTAATCTTTCCAAGGTTGTCAATTAATTCATCCTTTAACTACTCACATACATCAATCTTTGCATTATCAGTGACCATATCATAAGCACTCTTAATGCATAAACTTGAAACTAAATTTAGTCTATTTGCATGAGTAGCTTTATACCCTAATATCATGCTAATAAATCTCACATTAATGTACATTACATCATTTACTCTTAGGGACCTTTTATCGAATGTGGCACTAGTTAGGTTTGTAACTAGGTCATTGGATACCTTCTTAGTTTTGTCTGGTCTTTTACCAGTGGTTGGTAACCCTGTGACAGCTTTCATAGCTTCCTTAGTGATTTTGTGGATTGCATCTAGCCAGAAAAATTCACCATGTACCTTGCTTAAGACTATCCTAATCACATCCTTGGGGAATTTAGGAATGCTAAGGATCTCTGTAAATCCTAGGGTCTCAATGATCTTGTGTTCATCTTTTATATTGTCGGATTCATCACATACCACAGTTTTAAATATGGTTTTAATCTCTTCATCTTCTAATTCCTCAATGTTGTAGTGGATGTAAATTCTGGGGTCTTCGGCATAAACAACTCCCTTGGGAATTTGGGAAAAAGTGCCTAAGGTATCATCTTTCTTTGCTACCTCGAGAACTAATTGAAATACGGGCCTAGGTCTTTTTATCACTTCAACAACAGTAGGGTTTGCTATATATTCAATTGCAGAGGTGGATGCCATGATAAAATACCTTTTACTACCTTTAGGATGGATGATTTCTTGGAGTGTTCTTGCCTCTTGCTCGAAAATGCCTTAGCTCAGAATCTTCGCACTCTTCGTAGGTTTGAAATCTCGGTGAAATGAAATGGAGCCAAAACCTCAAATTTATAGTATCTTTTTGCCATCTACCACATTAAATGCATGCTACTTAGGTGTTCACTTAACATTATCTGTCGGTAACAAGTAATTTCCAACTTTTTATCTCTAGCCGAGGGAATAATAGCACATGTGTCATTAGACTCCCAAACCCTCAAGGAAACTTTCTTCAATTTGATGAAGAACTTTCTGCCATTGGAGCATTGCTATGTCCTGTCGGTGAAGCATCACTCTATCCTGCTGGTGGAGCATTGATTGGTTCTACCAGTGGAGGAGTATTCCCAATATTTAGATCAACTTTTCTAATCCACTATTTTGAGAATTCTTGCTTAACCTCTTCAACTTTTTCTTTGCCTTTCAAGCTAGAACTTTTGTTGTCTACCGGTGATCCTTTACTTCTACAAAATTTTGCAATATGCCCAATCTTGTTATATGCATAACAACTTACATTATTCTTCTGAATAGCTTTTCCATAACCTATGTCGGTTTGTGCTCTACACTGATTAGATAAATGTCCAAATCTTCCACAAACATAACATCTCACATTCATTCTGCAATTTTCAGAGTTGTGACCAACTTTGCTGCATTTTGAACATTGACCGGTGGGTGTGTTGATATTCTAATAATTTCTAGATCTACATTCATTTTCTCTATGACCATACTTATTACAGTTAAAACATTTTCCATTGAATTTATAAGCATTAGGTTGTCTTACCGGTTTGCTGTGATCCTGAGTATTTGCAGTACCGAAGCTTTCACCAACTTCAAAGCCAATTCCAGAAGTGTCACCTTTAGGTTTTTGATTCTTCAGCAAGGTGCCAAGTTCCTCTAAGCTTTTCTTTAATTTTCTTTATGTTGATTTGCAATTTCTAGTTCTCTTTCTAAGACCTCTTTCTATCTTATTAGTTCATTTGAGTCATTCTGAGTATGCATCAGATCTATCTTCAACGTGTCATTTTCATAGCTAAGTCTTATGTTCTCATTTGCTGCATCACTTAGTCTTCTGGTCAATTCTTCTTCATTCTTCTTCCTATCCTCAATCTCTTTACAAAATCTCATAGTCATATCCCGCATCTCATTCTTTGTTGTCATGTTCTCTTGTTTTAGCTTGCTTATCTGATCATTAAGTGATTCCTTTTCATCATTCTCATTTTGCAACTTTTCACAAAGTTCTCTTCTCTTATTTCTTGCAACAGTAAGATTCTCTTGAAGTGCCTGAATGATATCCTGAGCTGCCCTTAAATCATCTTCTAGTTTGATATTTTTCAATTTCTCTGCATCATAGTCTGAAAGAGCTCCTTCCAGTTGCTTCATCAGATTTTCCATCTTTACCGGTGTCAAGATCTTCCTCAAGCTGTTAGGCTTCTGAAAATAGAGGACCAAGATTTGATACCACTTGTTAGGAATCCCACAGATACTGAGAGGGGGGGTGAATCAGTATCTGACTGGTTGTTATAATTTCTTAACTTAAAACATGCAGAACATATTATAACAGAGTACCTGTATGCAAGAAATAATGCAATAAATAGAATCAAGAACATCCACATGAAAATCACACCATAACACAAGGATTTAACGAGGAAACCTGGTGTGGGAAAAACCTCAGTGGGATTTGTGACCCACAATATTCACTCACTGGCCAATAAGAGAATATTACTTACAATAGGGGCCTGCACATGCAGGAAGGCCAACTGCCTAGAGCTCATTGCTCAATGGGAAGTCTCACTAACTTACAATGTGGATTATACAAATCCAATATCTTGTACTACTTTACAATAGCATCTATAATGCCAGATCCAGTACCGGTTGCTGCTCTGCTTCTTACATAAACCTTTTAGCCTATATTTCGCATAATAGGTCTGCCTTATATTTTTTCTTTTTCTTCACTTATTTTTTCTTACAAAATGTCTACAATGATCTCTTTTATATATAAGAGTCATTTTACAATTTACCAAGTCAGCTTACAAATTTTTTATAATAATAAACAAAATATAATATAAAAAAATCCTGTCAGCCTCTGTGCTGGTATGCTTCCTTTCTTTGTGCCAGTGCCAGTGTCCTGAGTGCCGGTGTAGAGTGTGATTTGTTGATGCCGGTGCACTATCTTGTTAGTGTAATGCCTTGTCGATGCCATAGGATTGCAAGGTTGCCATCAATGACAAAACCTTCAATCACCTACAATGTCTCATTGGAGTTTGCATATGCCAACAACGGTTGCCCTGAGGTACCGGTAAATACAGAGGTAAATTATCTTTAAAATGTTTTGCATGCAACAAGATTGGACACATTGCAGCTAACTGTCCTAATGGTGATAATGAGCACAAGCGAGAAAAGTTCAAGAAGTACAAGGGATAAGGCAAAAGAGATTGTCTTATTGAAGTTGATGGTGGTATCATTGATGAGGAATCTGAGGGTGACGCTAATGAAGATATTGTCTTTGTAGCCATTAAAGAGGAGACATTTGATCAGAAGGCATTAGTTTCTCACATGGATAATTCTGATGATTGGATCATTCATAGTGGTTGTTCACATCACATGACCGATGACCGGAGCAAATTTATTTCCTTGAAGGAATTTGATGGCGGAGTTGTGAGATTTGGTAATGACTCACCCTGCATGGTAAAAGGTAAGGGAACTATTTCTCTTATTGGAAAGAGCAGTGTAGATGATGTCTACTGGGTTGAAGGACTAAAGCATAATCTTTTGAGTGTTTTTCAACTCAATGATAGAGGATATCCATTGGAGTTTAAGAGTGGTATGTGCAAAATCTATGGGAGCAAAGGCGAACTGATTGCAACCGGCAAGAAGACTAAAGGTAACCTGTTTCACTTAAATCCTAAAGTTAGCAACTGTTTAGTTGCTAAAGTAGATGATAGTTGGCTTTGGCATAGGATATTTTGTCATATAAATTTTGATAACATTGTTAAAGTGAGTAAGTCCAAGACAATGAGAGGTTTGCCTTAGTTGGACAAAGCAGTTAATGCTCTATGGAAGGAATGTCAGTTGGGAGAGATGACATCCTCAACTTTAAGAGCAAATCTTTTTCAGCGGAACATCTATTAGATTTGGTTCATATAGATCTTTATGGGCCAATAAGGACTAAAAGTATTCAAGGTGATAGATATTTTACGATCTTCATTGATTATTTCATAAGAATGATGTGGGTCACATTATTGGAGGATAAAACAAAAGCATTTATTAAATTCAAGGCATTCAGGGCCTTAGCTGAAAAGAAGAGTGGTAAGAAGATAAAGTGTCTGCGGAATGATCAAGGTGGTGAATTTAATTCTGAGGAATTCACTAGATATTGTGAAGAAAATGGTATCAAGTGACAACTCTCTACATCGAGGACACCACACCAGAATGGTATTGCAGAGAGGAACAACCGGCCAATTGTTGAAGCTGCTAGAACAATGTTGATACAAGGAGGTGTAGTGAAATTTTTTTGGAGAGAAGTTTTCAGCACAACTATCTACACTATGAAGCAGACTTTGGTAAAAAGAGGTAAGGATAAGACTCTATGAATATTGGTATGGTGGATCACTTAATGTCAGTTATTTTAAGATATTTGGCATTAAATGTTTTATTAAGATAGGTGACTATGTTAGTAAGTTTGAGGCTAAAAGTGATGAAGGTATATTTCTTGGTATATGTTTGAGTGGATGAGTATCCTGAAATCTCAGGGGAAACTAGTGTGGAGAAAAAGGATGAAGATCCTTGCATTTTGTTTTTGGAACAAGAACCGGTAAAGCTTGAAACTAGTAAAGAGAATGTTGTTGTACCAATTCAACCAGAATAGGTAGAGTCAAAAGAAGATGATGATAATGAAGAAGAAGAACCTAAAGATAATGATCATATTATTCCGAGGTATGTGAGACTCAATCACAATCCTGACCAAATTATTGGAGATAAGGATGTTGGAGTATTAACCAGAAAAAGAATTAGAGAAAATTCTTGCATGATCTCCACTATTGAGCCTAGAACTGCTAAGGAAGCATTTGGAGATGATCATTGGATTAAAGATATGGAGGAGGAGCTTGATAAAATTGAGAAGAATAATACATGGACCCTAGTACCCAGACCGGTGAATAAAAATGTGATAGGTACTAAGTGGGTATTCAGGAACAAACTGAATGAAGATGGTATAGTAGTCTGAAACAAAGCTAGATTGGTTTGCCAAGGTTATGCACAGGAAGAAGGAGAAGATTATAGTGAGACTATTGCACCAATTGCTAGATTAGAAGGTGTCAGGACTTTACTTGCATTTGTAGCACATAAGGGATTCAAAGTATATCAGATGGATGTGAAGTTAGCATTTTTGAATGGAATACTGGAAGAAGAAGTATACATTGAGCAGCCAAATGGTTATGCTTTGACTGATGAAAAATACATGGTATACAAATTGCACAAAGCACTATATGGGTTAAAGCAAGCACCGAGAGCATGATATGAAAGGCTTCATTCACACCTAATGAGATAGGTTTTCAGAGAACCAATGAAGATAGCAACATATATCTCAAATCTGAAGGAGATAAGATATTGGTTAGTGAAGTGTTTGTAGATGATATCATATTTGGAGGCAATGATGACATGAGCAAAGACTTTGCAAATGAAATGAAAAGTGAGTTTGAAATGTCTCTAGTGGGAGAGATAAAAAAATTCATAGGCTTGCAAATACAACAAATGAAGAGTGGTATTTTCATCACACATTCTAAGTATATGAAAGAGGTATTAAAGAGATTTGGTATGAGTGACTATAAACCAGTTGGGACACCAATGGTTACAGGATGTAAATTCTCTAAGGAAGATGAAGCCACATCTGTTGATAAAAAGGAGTATAGGTCAATGATTGGGAAATTGCACTATGTTGTTCATAGTAGACCAGATATAGCTCATGCAGTTGGTCTAGTTGGTAGATTTCAGAAGAATCCTAAGGAAACACATTTGGTAGCAACCAAGAGGATATTAAAATATTTATAAGGCACTGTTGACTATGGATTATGGTATCCATATGCAGGTAACTTTAACTTGAAGGTGTATACAGATGCAGACTAGCCAGGTACTATTGATGATAGGAAAAACACAACCAGTGGATCATTCTTTCTTGGATGAAGACTTGTTTCATGGAGTAGCAAAAAGAGGAGTTGTATATCACAGTCTACTATTGAAGTTGAGTATGTTGCAACTTATATGAATTGTACCCAAGCTATCTGGATGAGACACATTCTGGAAGGTTTCAAGATGAAGTTTTCAGAACCTGTAAAGATCTTATGTGACAATACCAGTGCCATAAATATTTCCAAGAACCCTGTTTTGCATACACGAACCGAGCATATTGAATTGAAGTATCATTTCTTGAGGGAAAAAGTGTAGAGTAAAGATGTGATATTGGAGCATGTTTCTACCAAGGAGCAGCTTGTAGATATCTTTACTAAACCTCTTTCTACTTTTGAGTATCTTAGAAGTTAGCTAGGGGTTGTACCCCTTCATGAGGTCAATTGGGCATGATATAGAGTACACTAGTCCCAGAGCTACTTGTAGAATTTTATAGTAAGATTGGTGTAGGAGTGGAGTTATTCCATAGGGGGAGAGTCAAGTTGCAGGTTGTTGATGTTGAACAGTGAAGTTTGACATTGCATGTTTTACTTTCACTTTGGCATTGTTGTCAAAGGGGGAGAAGAACTATGTGATTATGGGGAGAAGAACTATGTGATTATGGGGAGAAGAATTGTATGATTGATAGATAGAAGGTATATAGCCAGTTACCAGTTGAAGACAAGGAGAGTAAATGGTAAAATGTAAACCAAGATTCCTATTCACAATCATAGCAATCAATGGTATTGATATTTATATTTCCATCAATACCAAAGGGGGATATTGTTGGCATTATCATGAAGATTGCATTAATGAAATGTTATGTTGTCATTGATGTCAATTAACCGGTAATGATATTGTTACAATGTTGTTTTGTAACTGGTAGGAAGAGCTAGTGAAGAGAACAGTAACTGGTAGGTGAGTTTGTGGAGTGAAGTGGTATTGCTCAGTATTGGAGAGTTAAACCGGTAAACCATACCTATTGATTTGATAAACCCTAACCGATTAAGTTTGTTGTATTGGTTTATGAGCTAATGATGAGTGGTAATGATTATAACACATATGCATATTGTATGAGAAGAGTTTCAAAGTATTTTTGGTGCGTTGAGATAATGGTTTTTTTCTAGGGAATGAGCAATTTTATTGCATGTAATGCAAAATGCGTGATGAGTTACTGAGTTTGATGAAGCAGTGATCAAGGAGCAGTCGAGGCTATCTTCAATGATGTGCAGAGATTGTTATATAATCCAATGGTCATACTTTAATCAACTTGTTTGTAATTTCTATGAGAGAATTAGGTTTTTGTTGTGTTATTGACCTATTGATTTGTGTATAAGGTCGATGAGTTGTTTTGTTTCAAAGTTGACAAATTTCTAGTTGAGTGTGTGGTTGCCAAACCAGATGATGTATCTATAGTTTGTGTAAAGGCAAATAGGAGCATGAAAAGGATCTAAACAAGTAAGTGTAGTGCTATTCAAACAGATCAACAAACCCCTTTTGTTTTCTAACAATTACAGTAGTTAAAATCCCCTAACCAGGTAAGCTCTAACAAGCTTAGTGTTATTCAAATCCTCTAACTAGGTGGTCCATTATCTTGGATTTAAAATCCTCTACCGAGGTTACTCCTCATAGGGTATTTCTTTTAATAGGTCATTATAGTCAATCCCTTAACTGAGTGGTCCCTAACAGGATCAGTTCTTAACAAGACTTTTTGTAAAGCTTTAACAGGCTTGGCTCCTAACAGGGCGAACTTAAGAAGAGTTTAGAATACTTGTGGGTATTCATCCCCACCGTGGTTTTTCCCATTTGGGTTTCCACATCAAAAATATTGTGTCAAGTGGTGAATGTTTGTGTGGTTATGTTTACTATCATTGAATTGCTTAACTACTTAATCCACTTTGATATGTTATGTTAACCGATGACAATCTAAAATGAGGTTTTACTTATGTTAGTAAAGTATTTGGATGTTTGTGAGTTTCAAGTTGTTTAATGTTAATCTGTTATAATAGTCAACTAGTTTATCTTGACAGTGATATTGCATTTGTAGTTCAGTTGTTTAACTTGTCAGTTAGGATCAATGATTTTTTTAGTGGCTAATAAATATTCACCAAATGGCTATTTTTTAAAATTTAGAAATCAAAATTTGGCTAATAGTTCAAGTTTTAAGGTGACCTAAATCGCCACATATTTTTTTTGATCGATAACATATAGTAATATATTTCTTTGAAAAAGATGTATTACATTCGAGGGGCAGAAAGACAATCTACAAAAACCAAGGGGACACGCCCCTACTACAAAAAACCCAAGCATCTACCTATAAAGACCCATATTCACAAAAAGGGTTGTATACGAATACAAAAAGGACCACACCACTAACCCCAGCCAGCCCAACCTAACTACAAAACCATCCCAAAGCTTCCTCTCGTGAGAAATTGAGAATACCCCTACTGGGACCAGCCACCTGCTGCTCACACCCACCACCTAGCACTGTTCTAGGCCTTCCTCCACACAACAACCCATGCTCCACCACCTTCTTTGGTTTCTTTGGGAGTTGATGCCGAACCAGAGGCCTCCCATTCTCGTCTAGGGGAGCCTCAGACTGAATGGGAGTCACCTTCCCATGGATGTTGAAACGCTCCGTCGGCCCCAACTAGCGAACAAAGTTCACAATCTCCGCCCAGCCATTTTTGTATCCTCCACCTGTGAAGCAACTGGCTGAGAAGCAGACCAAACTACAAAAGGTTGCAACCCCCCAACATCCACACCAATCCTCCTGCTTGGGCCCTCCGCCATCCTCAACCCCACACCAATGTCAAAACGGGCCACCACATCCTGCAAACCTCCTGACCATTTGGGTCGTAAAACCAGTGAAGAGATCTGCTACACTTCCTCCTTCAACTTCCCCACCTGCAAGGCCAAAGCAGTAAACAGAGATGAGATGTTAAGATTTGTTCTAGGTCGCCAATCCTGGGAAAGAAATTCCTCTCCCAACAGAAGCCGAATAGCCCTCTGGAAGGCATCTCCGTCCACTCTGAAAATGTTCGTAAGCCTGATGCTCAAGATCAACCCTCGAAAAGCAGACAATTGTCTGTCCAACTCTAGCGAAAAATTCACCTCCATTCTCTCTCTCCACTACACAGAAAACAACCCTGAACACTCCATCAAAAACCAAGTTTTCCCACAAAATGCCAGGGATCAATCACACAAGGGACTAAAAGGCCACCTCCATCTCTTGTCATGAAAGCTTCACATGCTTCACATTAATCCCAACATCATCGCCAGCCACTCCCTCTGCACACCTCCATCATCAACCAACACTTCGAGGCCACTTGCAACAAGATTGAAGAACACACACCACAAGGGACTTAAATTCCCACAGTGCTAAGGTTGCGAGTGGTCACAAAAAATCAAACTTGGGTTCACTTTTCCAAAGCCATCAACTCGAGTCTTACTCAAAAAGACTACAATCTCTATAGTCCTCAAACATGCTAAACAAATTTTCCAAGGAACCATTTGCTCCCACATTAGAAAATTTGTCAGCTTCCAAATTAGCCTCCCTCGGGACATGGGTAATTTTAAAATCTTCAAAATTGTTCAGCAGCAATTGCATCCTATGCACCTGCTTATCTAGAAACCACACTTCCAATCATCCTTATGCAATCCCATTGACCACTACCTGAGAATCACCTTCTAAATGAAGTTTCTTGACTCCCAACTTCCCAGCCATAAGGATAGCTTCCACCGCAGCTTGACATTTGGCAACATTGTTCGATCCATCCACCAATTGCTTGGCTGCAATGGCCGAAATGTTTCCCTGATCATCTTGAGCAATCACCCCAGCACCCGAGGGCCCTATATTTCCCCTTGATGTACCATCAAAATTAATCTTAATTCACCCCTTCTCAGGTGGAGTCCACTCCGAGGTTGGATTGCCCTTACTCTAAAGATTAGCCCTCAGCAACCCATTAACAGGCCTGAATTTGACAAGAGGCCAACTCAACAAAAATTTAGCATCCACTTGTGAGAAAGGAGTCTTAGCTAGATTCACATTAGAGGCAGCATTCGAAACCAATTCTGAGATGGCCCTCTCCAGTCTAGTCAAAAACCGCTCACAATTTTCCGCTCTACCATCAAACACTCTCCAGTTACGCTCCTTCCAAAGTTCCCATTACACAGTAGAGGGTAAGATCTTCCAAATAGCAGCAAAAATGGAATTTTTACCCAATCTCAGCCAAGATTCTAGCCATTCACACAATTTCCTGGCCATGGGGCCCATCCAATTCAATCTCTGCAACCCAAAAGCCACACCTTCTGAGCAAAATCGCAATTTAGCAAAAGATGATCCACATCTTCCTCAACCTTTTCACATAGAACATAGTGAAAAGGACCTACAAACCCCATTTTCTTTAGGTGATCTCCAAAAAGAATCCGCTTATTGCCAGCCAGCCATGCAAAGGCTCCAGCTTTCGAAAGGCACACATTGTTCCAACAAATCTTAGATTCCCATTCCTTCATCTTGGCATCCCTTTCCAAAAGAGTGATTCCCACTTTCACTGAGTAACAGCCATTCTTCGACCCGCACCAAATAATTTCATCCTCCTCCTTTGATAATGAAACCTCATGGTTATCCATGATCTTGCACAGATACCTTTCCTCCGCTTCCCCCAAATTTAAATCCTGAGGGTCTTTCCAGCTCCTTCTCTGCCCCAGTAGGGGAGTATCATTCGACAAAAAATCGCACACCTTAGAGCCCCAAACCTATCCAGTCTTTAAAACTGTCTGCTAAAGAGCCTGAGATTCTAAAGATGGATGTCCATCCCAGGAATCTTGCCAAAAGTTCGCCTTATGCCCATCACCAATACGCCACGAAATGTGATTTGTTATCAGGCTTCTACAACTCACCAAAAAATTCCACAAAGTTGACCCTCTTGGGGGATCTCTCACTGTTAGGATCCTTTCCTTTTCCCTGCTATCCAAATACTTAGCTTGTAAAATTTTGACCCATCTCTGTTCTAGTTTACTATACATTTGCCAAACCAACTTAGCCCCCATGGCCTCGTTAATAATCTTCCAATCATGGAGTCCAGCCCCTCCCCCACCTTTGGGTTTACAAACTCTATCCCAAGCCATAAGCGGACCTTTATCCTGATCCTGACTACCATTCCACAAAAAATTCCTCATCTTCTGCTGCATATTCTTAATGATAGAGGCTGGTAGTTTGAAGCAAGCCATTGGGAAAATAGGCATAGCCGAAACAACTATCTTCAACATTAGGATGCGCCCAGCCAAAGAAAGCCACTTGCTCTTCTAGCCCTCCATCTTAGCTTTGCAACCATCAAGCAACCCTTTCCACATTTCCAACTTACCTGCTCCTCCAAAGAGCGGCATACCAAGGAACTTACCTGGGAGTTGACCAATCTTTATCTCGAACACTCTAGCAATAGCTCTCTATGACCAACCTTCCGTATGAAAGAAAAAAACCTTAGATTTGAGCCAGTTTATCTCTTGACCAGTAGCCCCCAAGTATCTGTCCAAGACTTTCTTCATGACTGAGGCCTCATGCATAGAAGCAACCCCAAACAGACAGGTGTCATCCGCAAACTGACAATGAGTTGTGGGAACAACCCCTTGAGAAATCTCAATACCCTTCCACAACCCTTGATCTCTCTTACTAGCAATCGATCGTCCAAGAAATTCAGCCATCAAAATGAAGAGAAAGGGGGATATTGGATCCCCTTGCCGAATACCCCTTGATGTTGAAAAGAAGCCATGAGGGCTACCATTAACTAAAACCAAAGCCAAGAACTGCATAATCATATTGGAAATCCACTTAATCCAGAACTTACCAAAACCAAATCTTTCCAACACAGCCACAAGAAAAGCCCTATCCACCCTATCATAGGCTTTCTGGATATCAAGCTTTAAAATCATTCTCCTCTGTCTCTCCTTCATTGCTGTATGAATAGCTTCATGGGCTACAATCACCCCATCCACAATATTCCTTCCAAGGGTAAAACCACTTTGCTTACAGGAGATCAACTTATCAAGAATTAACTTAAGCCTATTGGCAACAACTTTTGAAATGATTTTGTAAATGGTGTTGCACAATGAGATAGGATGAAACTCCTCCATCCCAGTCGGCTTGGCCTTTTTAGGAATGAGCGCCACCATCGTACAGTTGAATTCCTTCAAAAAAAAGCCTCTAGATCTAGACTCTTCAACCACTGCAAGCAGTTCCTCTCCAAGAACCTCCCAAAAGGATTGAAAAAAGAATGCTTGAAACCCATCAGGGCCTGGTGCCTTCTCCCCACCCAACCCAAACACCACAACTTTAACTTCCTTCAGTGAAACAGGCTCCTCCAGCATGGAGTTGTCCTCCCTGGAAACTAAAGGAGGGATCAGCTCCAGAAGCTCCACCTGAACCCCCGGCTAGGCTATCCCATTCTTCTTCCACAAATTTTCAAAGAAACTCACAACCTCTTTACCTATACTATCTGGGTCTTCAATAACCAAACCATCCACAAGCCTCAAAGAAAGAATTTTGTTAAGACTTCGCCTCGCTTTCACCGAACTATGAAAGAATTTTGTATTTCTGTCACCCGCTTTCAGCCAATTAACACGCGACTTCTATTTCCAATAGATCTCCTCTCTTTGCAAAACTTCACCATACCTACTAAGAAGGTCTTTCTCCATCAGGAAATCCACTTCATCCATTCCATCTGCCATGAATTTAGCATTCAAGGCCCCCAGATCACCTTCGAGTCTTCTCTTCTCATCAAAAATAATACCAAACACCTCCCTATTCCAAGATTTTAATTTCTGCTTCACATAGCTAATCTTTTTGAAAAATTGATAGGCCAGGAACCCTTCCACCACTGGGGCTTCCTTCCACCACCCCACTACAAGCTCTTTAAAACTTGGTTCCCTAAACCACATCTTTTCCATCTTGAAGGGACATCGAATAGCGATAGCATCATTCTGCACAACCAAGGAGACCGGAAAATGGTCTGACCCTGAAATGGCAAGTACCTCAGCCTCAAAAACAACAGGGGCAACACTCCAATCCCCTGCAAGGAAGAATCTATCCAATTTCTCTACAATATTGGAAAAACCTCTACGCCTATTAGTCCAAGTGAAATCCCCTCCTTTAGCAACCACTTCTAGAAGAGTGTTGTCATTAACAAAGGATTGGAAATCCAAATGTGACCAGCTCAATCTCCTCACCCCTCCACGCTTCTCAGAGGAAGAGAGGGTGGCATTGAAATCTCCAGCCATGATGGCTAAAAGGGGCCTCACTTCCTCAAGGCACCTGGAGACATCCTCCCATAATTCACACTTCTCAATGGCCAAAGTCAGCCCATAGACATTAACAAGAAAGCAAGAGAAATTCATTCTCTTCGAAATCACCTTAACCATCTGCCAATACTTAGAGCTTGACACAACTTCCAAATGAATAGCCAACAGATTCCATAGAATGCCCAAACCACCTGACACCCCATCAGAATCCACAAAGTGACCCAACCATTTCTGCCTAACCCCAAAAATGCGAGCAACAACACCATGACCCAATTTAGTTTCCTGAATACAAATTACTTTTGGCTTATCCTGATCAAAACCTCTTTTGACCAGACGACATTTGTCAGGGGCATTGCAGCCCCTGACATTCCAGGTTAGGAACTTCATTGCTGCCCAGGAGAGAATAAGTCTCTCCCGGATCTCAAAATCCTCGTCTGGCCCTTCATGTTGCTTGCTTCCTCTAGCAATATTTGTCTATTCTTTCTTCCTCTCAAATTCCCTTTAGACTTAGGGGGATTTAAATTAGACTGTTTGATGGTCCTAACTTCTATCTCTCCTACTTCTGTTGACAGTACCAAAGAATTGTCACTTAAACCTTCCTCCTCCTCTGACTCCAACTCTCTTGTTACTCCATTATCCTTGCTTGGGGACATGTGAATGTCCTTGAATCTGATCGTATTACCTTCTACATTTGCACTAAGGTCCTCTACTGCTACCAGTGACTTAGCACTATCATCCATCTCCTGATACTTCAATCCATCCGTCGAGGTGTTGTAGAATCTATGCTGAGATGGATGCCCTCCCCCTATTTTGCTTACCTTTTCATCAGGCCCAGCACCTACCTCCAACCGCTTCCCTTCAATTCGAGAGTCACCTTCCCAGCTACTGCCCTTACACACTTGGTCCTCTTTCTCTTCTCCCAAACTGAGTCCTTGCCTGTGAGAGAACTCAACAACCTGTTCAGGCAATCCGCCCGACACCAGCATAGAGGACTTATCTCCATCCAACACAGAGGCCTGAAGCAGCTTCTCCTGACCTGGGTTGGGGTTAGAAAGTTCCTCCACCCCTACTTGCCTATCTAAGCAAAGGCAAATGACCTCATCACTAGCGGCCTCCGTTACAAAAATCAAGTTGATATTTCCCAAGCTCTGATCTGCAACCGCACCAACTAATAGCTTCTCCTCCAGAGCACGATCTACCTTTCCTTTACCCTTTTGACCCAACAAATAGTCTCGATCCTCATGGCCCCATTCTTTACAAATCTTACATTTGACTATGATTTCTTCAATTTCTATATGCTGTCTCCATACTCCTTCTGGGGACCTCATTTCAACTACCTTTGGTAGCCCAAGATGTGACTTCCACATAACACAGATACGAGCATACATGCATGAACTAAGTTTATCAACCACTTCATCTGACTTGATAAATCTCCCTATTTTCTCCCCTACACTCTTAAAAATTTGCTCCTTCCAATACTCATGAGGAAGATTGTACAGTCTTATCCACACAGGAATTTCCTCAATATTAGCTTGTCTTGGGTCGAAATTAGGGGTCCAATCCCTTATATAAAAACCAACTCCTGAAATCAGAAATGGCCCCGACTCCATCAAAGCAGTCTTCTCCTCAGCCGAACCAGCAATGATAAGAAAAAACCCATTAGTAAGAGTTTTTATCTCAAAGTGGTTACCCCATTCTTCATCAACCCATTTTCTCACTCTGGGAAAAGCTAGCCATTCACCTCCCCATTTCATGAAGAAGGCTCTTTCGCACAGAAATAGTACCGATTCCTTCGAGGCCTCCGATTCAATACAGATACTTACTGACCTATTCTCAGTTGTTTTTGGTATCCCACCCAGAGAGGAGTCTTTCAGGGGGCGCTGAACTTTCTTCTTAATCCTTTCCTCGACTACTGCTTGGTCCATTTCGAGAAGTTTGGATACCTTGAATGGCCCCATTTAGCTTTATCTTGCTCAAAAGGAAATCGGTTAGTCCCCCTACTATGAGCCTCCCTTCGACTCCTTCCCGACTCTTGCCAATGCCACTGGTTTGAATGCGGAGGACACCATGGCCGCCGATACACCCTCTAAGCAAAGTCCTGATCCCATCCCCGCAATCAAGCCGCACCTCCACCTGGAAACCCTAACGTCCTCCTGCGCTCCTCCATATTTTTTATTTCACTTTAAATCGCCACATTTTTACAAAAGATTGTTTTAGCCTTATTTAAATCGCCAAAGACTATTTTATTGAAAATTTGAACTCAAATATTCACCAAAATATTTGATACATGATTGGATCAGATTAGCCAAAATTTTATAATTTATTATAAAAATATTAAATTAATTCGCCAATAATAAATCATAATTATTAGTTACAATAGGGTTTTATTAGAAATTTTTCATTGCCACCATTAATTCAAAATATAATCTAATGTCCATCATTGTATTCCTTGAGGTAGATTGTAGCTACAAGTGGTAATGCTCATGGAGGCTGAGTTGCTTTTGAATTGTCGACCTCAATGGAAATCAATGGTATAAAAATAATTTTGGGCCCCATGAGTATTACAAATTTTAAGTACATTTTATTTGACAAAATATAAATAATTCTATTAGATTAATTTAAATTAATGACAATAACTAAATAAAGTAGTGTCTACCCTTTAAACTCGTTAATGATTTCCACCTTATGCCTCTACTTTTCTATAAGAAGTTTTTTTTTAAATGAAATTATTTGCAATAGTAATTAATAGATACTTGTATTATTTTCTAAGATTCGCCAAGATTTTCTACCAAAAAAATTGATGTAAAAAAATTCGCTAATAATATTAATATTTTTCTTTTAAAAAATGAAAGATTCGCAATAAAAATTATTAATTTTATCCAAAATAAATAAAAAATTTGCCAAGATTTTATATCTTTTTTTTTAGGTGGGGCTCTTAAAGTTATCAATGGTTTGGATTTTACTTTGAGAGGTTGATTCTGAGATTGGTGAAACTTTATATCAGTTTTCTACCTACTGATTCAACCCCCCGTCTCAGTAGTTGACCGGATTCTTATTCTTTCATCATACCATCAATTCTACATACCATCCACAGACTAATGGGTAGAATGAAGTAGTAAATAGGAGTTTGGGTAACCTACTGAGATGCTTGGTATAAAATAAACCCAAGGGATGGGATCTGATTTTACCATAGGTGGAAATTTATTACAATAATTCTATCAATAGAAGCACTAGTAGATCACCATTATAAATTATTTATGGAGGTAGCCCAAGGACCGCTCCAGAATTGAGGAAGATGGACCAAGAAAAGCATACAAGTGCCAAAGCCAAATACTTTGTAGAACAAATAAAAAATATACATGAAGAGGTTAGGAAGCACATCAATGAGATGAATCTGCAATATAAGGTGAAGGTATATTAGAAAAGGAGGTATAAGGAGTTCTAGGTTGCTGACAAGATGATAGTTCATTTGAGGAAGGAAAGGTTTCCAGTGGGGACATACAATAAGCTAAAGATCAAGAAGTTTGGTCCCTGCAGGATTTTGAAGAAATATGATTCGGGGAATGCATATGAGGTAGAGTTGCCAGATGGAATCAATATCTCCCATGTGTTCAACATTGCAGACTTAACAAAATATCGTGAATGTGGCATAGAGGAGGAGCCAACAATTGAACAGTACAAAATCCTTGTACCTACTTTAGAGAAGGAGGAGATCAAAGCAATTTTGGATAGCCACGTGCGAAAGAGTACCAAAAATAGGAAGTATTCATGGAGTATCTAGTAAAATGGAAGGGGATACTTGTTGAGGATTCTTCATGGTTGTCCAAGGCATAGGTTGACCATTTGAGTTTCCCTCAGCCATTTGAGAAATGACAGGGTCGCTTCTTAAACCACCCCTAGTGTCAGTTGTTGTATGTGAGTTTTTGGGAGTTTAGTTCTAGGTTGGAAAATTTGCATTGTAAGGGTTTTCTAGAAAACTTTGTAAGTTGTTGTATTGCAGTCTGTGAGGATTGATTCCTCTTATTTGTAATTGCATGTATTGAAAATAGTTTTCAAATAATAATAGCATATAGATATTTTGTGTTTCTTTTATTGTGTTTTTCTATTCTTTAGGTTGTGCCCTCATCACTGGATGAAGAAAAGGGATGGTCAAGATTGAATTGAGAATAGATCTGATTAATGGTTGAGATTGCTTGAGACAAAATTGATTGAGAAATAAACCCATTCGATTGATGAGTTAATTGGATTGATTGATCAATGAACTGGATAGATTGATCAGTGAACTATGTTTGTTGAAGAGATAACTGAATTGATTAATTTGTTCCAAAAAGGTTTATTGGGAGTTAGAAAAGGTGATTGGGGAGTTAACTAGGGAGATGACTAAATTGATTGGAAAGTTGATTGAATTGATTGCCTAGTCAGACTGAAAGTTAGTGCCAATTAGGATTTCAACATGTTGCAGGAAATTGATTTGAAGTTCAATTTTGATTTGCATTTGAGCTGAATTTTGATTTTTGAATCATGAAATTGAAATGCACATTTGATTGAAATTAGATAAATTAAGAGTTTGGGGATTTTTGGATTTTTGAATTTTTGAATTTTGAATATTTGAATTAGCAAAGAATGAATTAGTTAATTAAATAATTTAAAGAAATTATTTAATTATTATAAATTAAATAATTAAGATTATTTAATTAAAGGTAATAAATCAAAATTAATTAAATAATAAATATTTAATTAATTATAAGAAGGATGATTAATTGTTTGATTGATTAAGATTTAAATTTATAATTAAAATATGGTGAAAAGGTGATGATTAAATTAGTTCAGAAGAAAAAGAAATAGCTTAATTAAATAATTAAAAAATTATTTAATAAAGATGAATAATTAGTGGATTAGTGATGAGACATATTTTAGGTGTCTACGCGGGCTACGCAACAGGGTGACCCAAGATTGGGCTGTACTAATGCATCAAGGCAGTGGAGGAGATTGGTTATTGGAGGATCCTATATGAGGTTGCAGTTCCTCCACACCTCAGGGTAGGTAGCTACAGAAAAGCATCACAGACTACCTCTAGGTGGGATAGACAGAGGGCTTCTAATAGTGGAGTGATGGGACCACCACAAGCATGGTCACTAGGAGGGGGACGATGAGATGATCCAGGGACTGGGCCTTTGAGAGCTCAGATTCCTTTGAGGCCTACTAGCTCCAAGGGAGGGAGTTCATCATATCTCTCTTGGGTCCATTTTGTATCAGTTTTGTACAATGATGTAGACACCTTCGAGTGGTTTGGTAATCATATGATTTTGGACATCATTGTATCATGACACATTATTTTTTGATATATATGAGAGATGATCTATTTTGGCGGTGTTATATACATGTTTGATCCTATGTGATGTATGTGTGATTATGTTTATGATATGATGTTACTATATGCTTTATGATGTCTATGAGATGCATTTTATTATATATGATGCTTTATATGATCTATGATGTAGATGTGATATATGCTATGATTCTATGATGCACTCCAATGTTTATGAGATGAATTTTTTTTAATGTTTATGTTTATGCTATGCATAATTATTTAATGCAAATTTTCTATGCTCACAATGATATAAAATATATGCATGTATGGTGATTATGCTAATATGATATACTAATAAATTTGTGTGTCACATGTGATATGATTATATACATGTTCATGATATATGGAGGATGTATGCCATTTGATATATATGATATGTATGATGCATACTAACATGGGAAGATGTAGATAAACACTTACGTGAAATGCATATATTTTTGGTGTGTCATTATGCTCATTCTTGTGATTCTAGACTACATAGGCTTCAGAAGGGAAAAATGAAGGACACACAGGAAAGGGGGATGGAAGGTATAAGATATGGAGGTGAAATGGGCTTCTTGTCCATTATCATCATTGAGCTTTATTATGGAAAATGTATTGTGACCATCTAGATATAGGTTCGACCTAGATAATCATCATATCATTTGCATGGAGATTAGATAGTTGCAGATAAGAAATGCCCCAATTCACACTAGACTCACAATGTCCTCATATCCTTGGACAAGTCATAGTATTACTAAGAGAAAATCCACAAACAACAAATAGGTGATCATATCCCATCCTTGCCTTTCTAGTCAAAGACATCCTAGAGATAGAATCTCTAGTCAAAGACATCCCCAAAAAACTAAAAGACATGTCACCACAAAATAAAATCAAAGAATTGACACCAACATAAATTGAAATCCTCAAGTTATAAGTGTATCTTGTCACATATGTTAGCCTATTTTGATCTAGTCACAATTTTATTATCCTAATAGAGGATAGATAATGTTGAAAAACCTTATTGTAGTCAAAGTTCATCAAAAGATTGATTTGTTGAAAGCTCACTATTGCTTGTGTCCCATTTGTAACTGACTTCATGAAATTGATACTTTATTGCAAAGAAGAATGAAAAATTTATTGTGGATCGACAATGCAAGTGATATTTTATTGTGGATTGGGTGCAAAAAGAAGGAAGGAAGGAAAATATGATGCTCCTCAAAACATGTGATGCCAAGGTTCCACTCTTACCATTAGGTTTAAGATCTCTCCCCAGTTATAGGTAGGACCTGATTTATTATGGGTGAAAGGAAAGGGTGGAAAGGGGTTTATTTTAGATGGCAAACTAATCTTAGGTAGATCAATAATAAGCCATGATGGGGATGAAATTTTTTATTATAGAATGATAGGTTGTGAGTTTGTGCAAAGTGAAAAGGGAAAAACTGAATACTGAAGGAGGGAGGAGCAAAAGTCTCTACACATGACGCTGGTAACCTAGTTTTCACCATGGTACTTGCCCAGGGTGCCACCAAAGTAGTTTTCACCATTGGATGAATTTATTTCTCTTTACTTTTTTCAATTTTTCAATTTTTTTATGTCACAAGGCTAATGTTTTCTATTTTTTCACCATAGTGACAATTTTATATATATTTAGTTTTTTGTATTTATGATATTTTTTTATTTTTTTGTATTTTTTATTAGGATACTCTGAAAATCTGTGTAAAACTTATGAAGGTCATGTTGTTGATTGGATCATCCAACGATTCTTCTTCTAGTGTCAATAACTAATATGCACTTGATCCATAGACTGTTGTGATAATGTAAGGTCAAAGCCAATTTGGTTCAAACTTGCCCCCATTTCACTCCGTCTAGCTGATTTTTGGGGTTTTCTCTGAGGACCAAGTCACCCACCTCAAATGTGTGGAGTTTCACTCTATGATTGTAACTACAACTCATATGTTGTTGATCTACCTTGAAATGACTGAATGTAGTTTGTTGATGCTCATCTAACAATTCCAAATCTTGCAAGCAGGAGACCTTGTAGTCTTCATTGGTGATAAGATTGTGTAAAGAGACCCGTAAGGATGGTAAATAAACCTCAATAGGAAATATGTCTATAACACCATAGACAAGTGAATAGGGGTAGCTCCAATAGGTGTGCAGACACTTGTGTGATAGGGCTATAGTATAGGATTGAGTTGGACATGCTAGTTATGGCCAATGTTGTTGATTGTCTTTTTAGGGATTCAAAGGATGGTTTTCTTAGAGGTCTTATCTTGGTCGTTACCTTGAGGGTAGTATGGAATGGAAAAGTGGTGATGAATATGGAATTATTCACAAATCTCATAAACATGTTGATTCTTGAATGGGTGCCCATTATTTGTGATGATGAAAAGGGGAACACCATATCGACATATGACATAGTTTAGGATGAAAGTTGAAATCTTCTTGTTGGTGACTTGGGTGAGAGGAACAACCTTAATCCACTTTGTGAAATACTCAGTGGTAGTAATAATGAATTTATGGCCATTGGAAGATGGAGGGTGAATCTTTCCCATGAGATTGATTTCCTAGTGACAAAAGGGCCATGGCATTTCTAATCATTTAATTTTCAATGATGGTGCATGAATGATGTCTCCATGAATTTGACATTACTTGCATTTATTGACAAACTATAATGAGTCTTTTTCCATTGTAGGCCATTGACCACTAGAGTGTGCACCACATATACCTTCATGAGCCTCATGTAACAAAATTTAAGGTTTTCCATTCTCTAAACATCTAAGGAGAGTACCATCGAGAGCCCATCATTAAAGTGTGTCATCTATGATGATGTAATGGGAGGATTGGTACATGAAAGTACAATGTTGGTTATTGAAAAGATTAGATGGAAAGATATTATCATGAAGGTAGGTTAAAATGTTTCCATACCAAGAGGAGATAAAACCAACAACGATATAATTTTTGAAGGAGAGATCTCATACTTAGGGACCAAGAGATTATCCACCAAGAACTCATAGCAGGTCTCATTTTGTGGTATGTCGATCAAGGAAGCAATAGTAGCCATATCATCTGTAGCTTGATTATTGTCTCTTGGAATCTATTCAAAGACTATCTGGGTGAATTATTGTTTGAAATCATCCAATATGTTCTTTTATGACATTATATTATCATTCTTAGTCTGATAATCATCATTTGCTTGATGAATCACAAGCTGAAAGTCCCTAAAAACATGAAGTTCTTGGATCTTCCACTAAATTACAATCTATAGACTTGTGGTCAATGCTTCATATTCTTCTATATTATTTGTACAATAGAATGATACCTAATATAATTTAGGAATAGAATCCCCTTGAGGTGATTGAGACATTAAGCCCATCAAGATACCAAACAAATGTAGTCGCGCAAGCACGATTTAGACCATGAGGTCCTACTTAGATGTTGATATGAGAAAGAGTCCAAGGGTCATCACTTCCCAAGTAACTTCAATTCCCACGTAACCCTTCCTTCAAAGCTTTCACCCATCAGGTATTTTTTTATAGTGAGTTAGAATGCCAAGGTATTTTAGCCGTACTCACTTTGGGTCGTTCCCTTCTCACGATTATCACTTGCTTGCAAAAGCAAATGGTCGGGAAGGCAGGCCCTCTAAAGGTGACACACAATAAAAAACATGAGCATGGTATTGAAGATTTGGATTTCTGATCACCCTAAGAAGGATGAGAGCATACTCTCCTACTCCAATGTCAAACTCGACAATCAAAGCAAACATACATTCATTCCATCCTATTTAGAAATCACAAGGTGCCTAAACATTAATTGCAAACACAAAGTTTAGTTGTATGTCCAAGGCAACCTGCAAAATCACCAAGTCAGAAGTTTAATTTGTTTGGTCTTTGACTAGCGAACCTGCAAATAATTCATTAGTAGTTTGTGAAATAATTCTTTGTCAAGCGTTTTGCCACAAAGCTACCAACAATGTTAGAGAATCAAGAGAAATGAATCACCATCAAAATTAATCCATAAAAGTTGTGATTCTTTGTCCTCTTAGATTAATCTATGTGAAATTTATAAAAAAATTACCACCCTAGATTAATCTAGATAAAATTTGCATGAATGCATGATTAATTTGCCAAGCTAAATTAATCTAGATGAAGGTTGCATGATTTTGTTTTTTGAAAATTTTGACCATTTATAGTAGCATAATTAAAAATGTCATAACTTCCTCAATATTTATCTAAATCACAAACTGTAAAATGATCTGGAAAGGTAAAAATGTGATCTAATATACCCAGAAATCCTTTATTTTAATTCTGCACGAAATTTTTTACGTGATCAATTAATTATGACTATTTTTTTTTAGAAGAAAAATCTGCAATTTCTCCACAAAAAAATCTGCAACTTCACAAAACATTCAAAAAAAATATTAGATCCAAGCATTTTCACGTCGAGTTCACCAATTAATGTACGTTAGGAAATAGGAAATCATCACAAGCAAAATAAACATTAATCAATAGCTCAATCACAAAAACTCATTGCAATGATCTATCTTAAACAACACTCAATAGAGACATGAAATAAAAGCATTCAAAACTAGAAATTAAGCAAACCAAAGATGTGATTTGAATGCTCCTTCATGCGGCTCCATTGTCCTTCTTTCTTCTCCAAATATTTTTGTTGTAGATCTCACCTTCAAGTGCATAAACCTAATTGAGAAAGCAAGATTGACATTGACACAAGAATACTAGAAGCGTGATTTGACAAAGTGATTAGAAATTCAATAGTCTGATTAGGGGTCTAGAATCAAGGGGGGGGTTTGATTGAAGAAATTCATCCAATTTATAGATAAATTGAAGAAATGGATCAAATTAGCATGATTCAATTCAAATGGAAATTGCAAATCAATTATGTCAATTATGACAAATTTATGACAAATTATGACAACTTCTATGTCAAAATTGATTGATTGTCAATTATGACAAATTTATGACAAATTGACATGTCATTTCCATGAATTTAGGAGAGAAATAGGAGGAAATTGAAATTAGGAATTAAGAAATTAGAAAATTAGAAATGAGGAATTTAGGAAAAAGATGAAATTGATGAAAATTAGAAATTAGGTAAATTAATTAATAATTTATCATTTATTAATTAATTCACAAAGAGGAATAATTAGCCAATTAAATGAACATTTAATTGTGACAAGAAAACTTAGGATAAATAAATAATTTATTAATCCTAAAGGAGGAAATGACAAACCAGGTTAAATGATGAAATCACGAAACCCTAGAAGATGAATTAGGTCTTGATGAAAGATAACTGACTCGATTCGATTTGATTTTGGATTGATAAATGATTTGATTGAGATTGGTTGACAAAAATCAATGACAAATTCACCAAATTGACATGATTGAAAAGGACAAGGATCGATGACGAATCGATCGCAATATGACAAGATTGACAAGGACAAAGATCGACCAAAATCATGACTGAAGATTGTTGTCGACAAGACCAAATTCGAAAGCGAGACAGATGAAGAATGTAGAAGAATGACTCGATGCTCGCAAATGATAAATACCAAGTGCGTGACATAGGAGAAAATGTTAATGCGACGCAAAAACGTAAAATGAGGCAATGCGCAAATGTTAAAGTATGACTCCGCAAGCGTTGACCATTTTTAGGTGTCTACATTTTGCCCCTCTTTGAGACAATGCGATTTTAAGCGTTGTTTCAAAGAACAATAATGAAAATGCCCCAGACAATGACAATGACATATGCATGCCCCCTCGAGGAATTGGCCGGAAACATGCAGAAAATAGGCCAATTGATCGATAAGAATGATAGGAGACGATAGGATCGAACGGATTGCCAAGACTGACGGAAGAAATGTTAGTAAGAAGAAATTAGACAGAGGACAATTAGAGATGAAGGAAAACTTGCTTTCACCAATGCACTTTGTAGGTGAGAACCTTTATTTTAATGTAGCAAAATGGATGCGTAGCATCATGGCATTGAAGGCCAGAGCTGAAATGCAACCCTTTTTGCAAAAGAGAGACACATTGCAGACAAACAACAATCACAACAACAAAGAAATAAATCATGAACCATCCTGGTCACTCTAAATCACTCAGTGACATCATCAAGCAACATAGGAACATGATCGAAGATAAATCAATAAAAAGATAAGATGCACAAATTCCAATAAATCAAACAAACATCTTGATCTTCATTGTCAAAAGTTGAAAGTGCTGATAGGACGATCATGCTGTCTGGTTTCAGAACATGCGGTACCCCGTCTAAGACAGGACACAGTCTGGTTTCGAGTATACCACACCCTGTATAAGACCCATGATAGTAGAGACAAGGACAAATGATGTTGAGGTTGATTGATATGACAATTATGATCAGTTGGAATGTCTGGTTTGATTGAAAAGGCATCTGTTAACGCATGATTTCATTAAAGCACAATGTGTATGATTGTGTGTCGTTGGAGGGATGCTCAGTGATTTGTCTTATGCACAAAGGGGATATTTATTGACAAAATGCAAAATGCCAAAGGAATTGTTTTTGGAATTTGAATGTTTTGAAAAAAAAAAAAATTTGTGTTCATTTTTTCAGGACTTTATTTGACTTTTTAGGGATTATTCCACGACATTTTTTGATTTTTTAAGAGATTTTTTCAGGATATTTTTTTATTTTTAAGAGATTTTCAAGACATTTTTCAATTTTTTATGATTTTTTCAGGACATTATTTGATTTTTTTTGGTTATTTCAGGACATTATTTGATTTTTAAGATTTTGCCCCCAGTGTCTAGCAAGGCAAGGAATATGATAGGTGAATAAATAGGCTTGCTGAAATGATGGTGGATAGAGGGAAGACAAAGGCCTTTTATCATGGAGACAATACGGATGCAATTTTCAAGGGCTATTGCGTGATGGGACAAGAGGCTGGATATGACAATGTAAAGCAGGAACATGGCATGAGGGACATGTCAAGAGGCTTTTGAAACTATGTTTTGCATTTCGCGTCCTTATGTCAGATCAAGATCAAGGGACAGAAAGAGTGTATGGATAGTGATAAGATATGGATAGGATAAGCAAGACCAAGAATGGATAAGGGACATGGACTAAAGGTCGGGATAGGATATGGGATAGTGACAAAAAGTTGCAATAAGCTAGGGAATATGGATGAAAAGTTATAATAAGCAAATGGATAAAGACCAAAAGCTATGACGGACTAAAAGCTGCAAACAAGATGCGTGATGCTCATGAAGATCGCCAGCCTTGTCAAGATCAAAGGTGGAAAGAGGAAATGGACATGAGGGACAATAGGATATGAAGGGTAATAAGATATGAAGGAGGAAACCTGCCCCCAAGTATGGTATGCAAGAAGTTCATAGATTACGCATGACGCCTGTTTGCCAGGTTTTCATCACGGTACTTGCCCAAGGTGCCTGTTTACCAGGTTTTCACTAGAGGGCGAATTATTTTTGCTTTACTTTTTTCTTTCTTTTTTTTTTTTTTTTTTTTTTCTTTTTTCACTTTTTTTTTTTTTTGACTTTTTCAATAGAAGATGGACAAATGATAGGGGATGAAAGAAGGACTCAAACATCTTTTTGTTTGGATAGTAGCCTTGAAAAAAATGGACCATGACCTTTAAAAGTATGCTCAAAGACATTGGTAGGATAAGGACATGGAAAAATAAGATGAAACTAAGGCGAGGATTTATGCAAAGGATTGGATCAAAGGGATCGAAGGATGGAAAATATGCAATGGATAATAGGTAGGGTATTGGAAGAATTGGGCTTGAGTGGATGGAAATGTTGGCAAGATCGACATTGGCACACACCTTGAGGGGTGATGGACTGATGGAGGAAAAATGTATTTTGGATATTGAGATTTGGATGGAGGAATAGCTTGGGATTTTGGGACATAAGGGCCCAAAATGGATGAAGAAGGTGATGGAGGAACAGATTTGAGAGGTTTGGATGGAGGAATAGCAACTTTGGATGCCAAGTTGGATGTTTCTTTAGGCTTTTGTGCTTCAAGGAGCCGCTTAGGGATCCACATGGTTTTTTATTTTTCATGCTTTTGTGGTTCCTTGGAGTGCATTGCTTGCACAAGGGATTTAGGAACCCATATAGATTTTGACTTTGCTTTATTTTGCTCAGTGGGCCTTTGTGGCCTTTTGGGTATATTTTTTTCTTTATAGATCATATTGTTCTTTGTTTTGACATGTCGATTATATTGGACATGTTGATCCTTGAATACATGTGGATTTTTAGACTTATGACTTTTATACTTGGCATCCAAATTGCTTGGAGGGGGAAAGGAATGCATGGATGGATATGAATGAAATGGAGTTCTTTTGGATGGATGAAATTTACTCAAGGATGTATACCTTTGCTGACCTTGCATAGAGGATGAAGGGATATAAGGACCTAAGATGGATGGAAGGTATGATGGGGAAGGTGTATGTTTTGATTTTGATGGATGGGTACCAACGTCTTGAGAGTGAGCTGTGTAGACATGACCCTTAAGATCTTCTTTGATATGAAGGGATTCTTGCTTATGGAGATCTACTCCTTTGCCTTTATGAATATCTTGACTTGTAGGATACTCTTTTCTTTGGGAAGAAGACGCGAGTCCATTATGAGGTGGATATGATATGAGAGAAATAATGAGATCTTGAAGTGGATCGGATTGCACCAAAGTGGAAGAACTCATTATGCATGTCGAGGGTTCATGAACATCTTGCACTGACACGTTAGAATCATGAGGGAGATTAGGATCATGAGGGGGACTAGGATTGTGTAGTGGACATGGTTCAATGACAGGCTCTTCAAGAGATGGAATGGGAGAAATAATGGGATCATCAAAAGAAATGAGATCTTGGAGTGTATATGGAGCATTAGGACAAGGAGATGGAGGAACAAGTGGATCTTGTGGAGGATCTGAAGGAATAATTTGATCTTGACAAGGAGGAAGATCATTGGAATCCTTTTTAAAGGTTCTTTTCTCTTGACTTTCAATGGGATCATCATAAAGGATGGAAAGGATATCTTGATCCTTCTCAGAAAGTGGAATGTCAATGGGATTTGAAAGGACATTTTTTTCATGAAATGGAAGGGGATTGTTTGGGATTGGATGGACCGGCATATCTTGATCTTGCCCGGGGAATGGAGTGTCAATAGGACTTTGGATAGGATGGACAAGAATAAGGGAATCATCATGAGTTTCTGGGAAGAGGGGGTCCTGGTCAACAATTGGATGGGATGATAAGGTTTTAGGATCTTGATCTTGATCTTCTTTAGGACTCATTTCTTCATGCTCTAAATTATCCTCTTGACATGGGGTTGGACTTTGGATATGCATGGGGGATTTTGGAGAGGTATCAATGCTTGAACATGAGGAAGAGAGACTTCGAATGGGGTCCTCTAAAATAGGTAATGGCAATAAAGTGCATGGTGGCATTGGGTCTTGTATTTCTGAAACATGACAAGGATGTGCATCATGAATTGGATTATCATGGCAATCAATTATGGATAGCCCTTGGATAATTGCATCCTTGGGTGTATTGTTTGATGAGGACAATATGGAAGGTTCTTGTGAAACTTATAAAGGTGTAGGGATAGATGCCACTGGAGAGTCAATTTGCTTGTGGGGGGATGAGGCATTGCTAGACATCAGTGTATTATCTTGATCTTCTTCAAAGAACTCACTTGGTAATTTTCTGAAGAGCATTGCAATAAAGCCACCTTTCTTTCGAGGTTTTGACATAGTTGTATCTGGAATTTGAACTTGTTTGGCAAGGAGTTGGTTCGATTTCATATTTTGATGTTGAACTAGATTCAATTGTTCCGACATGTTTGAAACTTGGGTTGGTGTGTGCTGCAACCTTTGCTTTTGAATGTTTGATTGACATTGATATTCCACCATTGGTTGAACCATTTGTTGACATTGTATAGTAGGTTGGACATATTGTTGAAATTGAACCATTGGTTGTATTGGTTGTATATGTTGGACCATTGGTTGTGATGGTTGAAAATCTGATTGATAGTACACACCTTCTTGTTCTTGTTGTGGAGGCACATAATGTTAAAATTGATGTTGTCTCCTTTCTTGAAATTGTTTCATCATCTCTATTTGTGAGAGGAGAGCCGATATGTCTGATTGTTCAAGAAGAGATCTTACATCAATTGACTCAATCTTTGGATTTCGACCTGGAAATTTTTGAAACATTTTGGACATTTGTGATCTATTCTTCTCAATGTTTTTCACTCTTTGTTCCAATATCTCATTTTCTTGAGCTAGTTTCTCCTCTAATTTTTGTATTTGGAGATTTGTTTCATCATAAAAAGTTTGATCAATGTTGCTTTGTTGTTGGGTTGGATAGAATTGTGATTGCATTGTCGGTTGATATGTCAAACTTTGTTGCATCATTGGTGCTTGGAACCTTGTTTCAATAGACATGTCACTATGCAAATGCAATATTTTTGGAATTTTTCAAGGATAATGTATGATATGGAACTAAATGCAAACTAAATAAATGAAGATGCAATCTATGGCAAGAATGCAATCTATTTTTTTGGTTGTTTTTTCAGGATTTTGACAAACTTTTTGGAATGCAAATCTAAAAAGAGACCCTTTGGAAATTGAAATGATATCTAGACCTCAAAGGACAAAAGGACCAAGTGACAAAAGGACAAAATGACAATGTCTCCCCTATATGCTTGGATACTAAGCTAGGTTTGACCAAATGACATTGATGACAAAAAGACAAAAGTTTGATAAGGTCTAGACTTCCTAACAATGACTTAGGGTTTATCAAAGATTTGCATTACTCAAGTATGACAAAACCTAGTTTTGACACTATATGCAAAGGGACAATTACTATGCAAATGACCCTAATATGATATGATAATGACCTAAGCTTAATGAAGAGACCTAGGGTATGCAAATATGAATGTATGACAATGGTATTACTCTAATGCAAGAGGACACATGCAAAATGGATGACCCTTATTGATATGCAAAGGAGTATGACCTAGGTGAAACTTAACCTTGGTAGTTGACAATGAATTTGCAAAATACAAACCTAGGATGAACCTAAATCTAAGTGACATGAATGTTGAGACAAGATTTTGAACAATGTTTGACAACCATGTTTGAAAGTGTTTTGAACTTTGTTGGATGAAATGTTCTTGTGTTTAACCTTGTTTTGAATCAATTTGTCTTGTTTTTGAAATGATAAGCAATTCAACTTTTGACAAGTAAAGAAGACAAGATATTTTAACTTAGACTCAAGACAATCATGCTCATTCACACATTTCTTATGGATGGCAAGGACAGTAGGTACTTGAGAGGTAGACTCGTTATGAGATTCAAGGAGAATACATAGATGCTTGACCCCACGGGCTCCCCTCCACGACACTCACTTCTCAAGGTAGCCAAGCATCAGTCCCCATGGAAATCTCCCCATGGCGAACTTATTATCTCTTCCAAGTATCCGAACTTGTCCTTCTCAAGCAACTAGAAGGGTTTTTGGCTTCTAAATACAAGGTGTTTAGTAAGGATTTCTGTTAAGCGTTACTCCTTGATGTCATGCAAGCGTGATTGAGACATTAAGCCCATCAAGATACCAAACAAATGTAGTCGCGCAAGAACGATTTAGACCATGAGGTCCTACTTAGATGTTGATATGACAAAGAGTCCAAGGGTCATCACTTCCCAAGTAACTGCAATTCCCACGTAACCCTTCCTTCAAAGCTTTCGCCCATCAGGTATTTTTTTATAGTGAGTTAGAATGCCAAGGTATTTTAGCCGTACTCACTTTGGGTCATTCCCTTCTCACGATTATCACTTGCTTGCAAAAGCAAATGGTCGGGAAGGCAGACCCTCTAAAGGTGACACACAATAAAAAACATGAGCATGGTATTGAAGATCTGGATTTTTGATCACCCTAAGAAGGATGAGAGCATACTCTCCTACTCCAATGTCAAACTCAACAATCAAAGCAAACATACATTCATTCAATCCTATTTAGAAATCACAAGGTGCCTAAACATTAATTGCAAACACAAAGTTTAGTTGTATGTCCAAGGCAACCTGCAAAATCACCAAGTCAGAAGTTTAATTTGTTTGGTCTTTGACTAGCGAACCTGCAAATAATTCATTAGTAGTTTGTGAAATAATTCTTTGTCAAGCATTTTGCCACAAAGCTACCAACAATGTTAGAGAATCAAGAGAAATGAATCACCATCAAAATTAATCCATAAAAGTTGTGATTCTTTGTCCTGTTAGATTAATCTATGTGAAATTTATAAAATTTACCACCCTAGATTAATCTAGATAAAATTTGCATGAATGCATGATTAGTTTGCCAAGCTAAATTAATCTAGATGAAGGTTGCATGATTTTGTTTTTTGAAAATTTTGACCACTTACAGCAGCATAATTAAAAATGTCATAACTTCCTCAATATTTATCTAAATCACAAACCGTAAAATGATCTGGAAAGGTAAAAATGTGATCTAATATACCCAGAAATCGTTTATTTTAATTCTGCACGAAATTTTTTACGTGAACAATTAATTATGACTATTTTTGTTTTAGAAGAAAAATCTGCAATTTCTCCACAAAAAAATCTGCAACTTCACAAAACATTCAAAAAGATCCAAGCATTTTCACGTCGGGTTCACCAATTAATGTATGTTAGGAAATAGGAAATCATCACAAGCAAAATAAACATTAATCAATAGCTCAATCACAAAAACTCATTGCAATGATCTATCCTAAACAACACTCAATAGAGACATGAAATAAAAGCATTCAAAACTAGAAATTAAGCAAACCAAAGATGTGATTTGAATGCTCCTTCATGTGGCTCCATTGTCCTTCTTTCTTCTCCAAATATTTTTGTTGTAGATCTCACCTTCAAGTGCATAAACCTAATTGAGAAAGCAAGATTGACATTGACACAAGAATACTAGAAGCGTGATTTGACAAAGTGATTAGAAATTCAATAGTCTGATTAGGGGTCTAGAATCAAGGGGGGGGTTTGATTGAAGAAATTCATCCAATTTATAGATAAATTGAAGAAATGGATCAAATTAGCATGATTCAATTCAAATGGAAATTGCAAATCAATTATGTCAATTATGACAAATTTATGACAAATTATGACAACTTCTATGTCAAAATTGATTGATTGTCAATTATGACAAATTTATGACAAATTGACATGTCATTTCCATGAATTTAGGAGAGAAATAGGAGGAAATTGAAATTAGGAATTAAGAAATTAGAAAATTAGAAATGAGGAATTTAGGAAAAAGATGAAATTGATGAAAATTAGAAATTAGGTAAATTAATTAATAATTTATCATTTATTAATTAATTCACAAAGAGGAATAATTAGCCAATTAAATGAACATTTAATTGTGACAAGAAAACTTAGGATAAATAAATAATTTATTAATCCTAAAGGAGGAAATGACAAACCAGGTTAAATGATGAAATCACGAAACCCTAGAAGATGAATTAGGTCTTGATGAAAGATAATTGACTAGATTCGATTTGATTTTGGATTGATAAATGATTTGATTGAGATTGGTTGACAAAAATCAATGACAAATTGACCAAATTGACATGATTGAAAAGGACAAGGATCGATGACGAATCGATCGCAATATGACAAGATTGACAAGGACAAAGATCGACCAAAATCATGACTGAAGATTGTTGTCGACAAGACCAAATTCGAAAGCGAGATAGATGAAGAATGTAGAAGAATGACTCGATGCTCGCAAATGATAAATACCAAGTGCGTGACATAGGAGAAAATGTTAATGCGACGCAAAAACGTAAAATGAGGCAATGCGCAAATGTTAAAGTATGACTCCGCAAGCGTTGACCATTTTTAGGTGTCTACAGATAGATTCCTAGAGCCATGAATAGAATAAATTTATGTTAAGACCAAGATCGGGGAAACCTTGAACAAACATCTCTGTTGAATTTCTTTGTCGAAGGGGAGGCCAAGGAATCCGGATCATATTTGATAAATTCATCTTGGAGGCCTTAACAATCAGCAGCTCTATTGGTACCTCACTTTAGAATGCTTGTCTAAACATTACTTGTGGAGGAAATGGTAGAAGTTGGTAGTGAAGTAGGGACCATGACAATAGGTCAGTTAGGCACATAAAGAGAGAAAGCATAGGGAATCCACTCATTAGGGCTTATGTTAAAAGTTATATTGGCGGGTTTTATTGGGAGAATAGTTTGCAAAAAGTTTGGGCTAATGCTAAAGATAAGCAAGAAGGACAAGGTGTTGAGATGTTAGAAACTCTTGATATTGCACAAAGTCTTAGCATTTTTTATTTTGTGAGAGACATCAATTGAATTCAAGAACACAAAATAGCCATTAGAAGCCACTAGAAAGTTGACTAATATGTGGCTCCTTATATCTTTTCAAAGTCAAACAAAATATTTCAGCCCTTTTTGTGCCAATTTCTTTTTTGATCTTCTGCCATCACCACTCTATGTTTCATGACTTCCTTCAACTAGAGTCTATTTAATGCTTTGGGATTAGATGCCATGAAATTTTTTGACAACCAATGCATTGCCCAACAATTTTTAATATGGGTTCCTCATAACATTGAATTGTATGTTATAATACCAAAAATTTGTAGGTGACATCCTTATCTCATGATGTTTCTCCTACTTATAAGTAGTACTTGCAAGCAAAGGCTGCACACTAGGAACATTACAGAGAACAAAGAATACTTGTAAATGCAATCAGTTAGAACTCTCTACAGTGGATGGGCCCTACCTCTATGGGATAGAAAAGGGCTTACTAAGTTAGTCTCTAATCTGGGAGTAGGATTCATCACAGTCATATTTGTCTTAATTATCATCGTATTTTCTATTTTGTCCTTTACATAGTTAGCAAGGAGAGCCTTTATCTCTTGTATAACCTTAAGTTCTATTGAATTATACATCTGCACATCATGGCTAGAAATTTGTGCAAGGTAATATTTGAGGTGATTAATTCTTCCTCTTATTCGAAAGCCACAATAATTGCACACCACCAGTCTTGCCTCTGAACTTAGTCTACCATACTTCCTAATAATAGGATTCTTGGACTTGCTTTCACTATGGATATCTAAGGGTTCCATCTCTATCTTGAAAAATAGGAAACCATGACAAACCTTGGTAAACATAAAAAAGAAAGCATGTTTCAAATTTCAAATTTGTTAACCCTAGCTTTAAAAGAAAGAAGAAATGGAGAAAACAAGATACATAAAATAAAAGATATAAACCCTAGAAATGCTTGACTACAACAATAATTAATGAAAACAAATAGTTATGTTCCAAAATCTATTTGGGATGGAGACAACATGGGACAGCGGGATACATTTCAGAGATGGCGGGGAAGAATATGTTCCATAATCTATTTGGGATGGAGACAACATGGGACAGAGGGATGCAAAATTGGAAAATTAAAAAACAGAGAAAATTTCAATTACTCATAGATAAGGAAGTTATTACATATATTAAAAATTAAACCAACCAACCAAAGTACAAAGGAAGTCTTACTGTTACACCGTTGTCCTTTTGTGCTAGTCATGTAGGCTTGGGATGTTAGATACTTGAACAACCCCAAAGACACTGAGAGGGGGGGTGAATCAGTGTCTTACCGATAAACAAAAGATTTAAACTTGTTTGTACTTTACAACAAACATTAATATACCAATAAACAAGCAATAAATCAATAAAGAGAAATAACAGTATAGTCATCAATGCACACCATAACACAAATATTTTTGGCGAGGAAACCCAATAGGGGAAAAACCTTGGTGGGATTTGTGACAAACAATATTTACTCACTGGCCAATATAAAAAAATATTACTTATACAATAGGGGCATGCACATGCAGGAAGGCCAACAACCTAGATCTCACTTCTCAATCACAAAAAGGAGTCACACTGACTACAAAATTGGATGATTAAATCCAATGACAATGTACTACTCAAAATAGCATCTGCAATGTTGGATTCAATACCGGTTTAAGCTCTATCAAATACCTCTGCCATAAACCTTTCTTCACTCTGCTCTACTCTTATTCGCTCATAAAATTATTACATCAAAATGCATATACAGATATTCGCTCTCATATTCATTACCAAATTACATATCCTTACTTCGCTTACATACCATACCTACTTTTTTACACTTACAAAATGACCTATAAGATCTCATACATATATGAGTCTTTACAATACATAATGTTAGCTATACAATAATATTACAATAAAAAACAATATAACTTCCATGTCGGTTGGGAGTGTCGGTAAGATCTTTTGTCGATGTAGATTGGATGTTAGTAAGAATAATCTTGTTGTGTTTGTCGGTGCTGGTAGATGATGTTTATTGCTGGTGTAACCTGTGAACCATGATACCAGTTGGTTGCCATCAATGAAAACATCAACTATTCTCATCTAAGTGTATAATGCCAGCAATCTCCCCCTTTATCATTGATGGCAACACTCATGAGAAAAATCCCAAAACTGATATCCAAAAATGAAGTCCAAAACTGATCCAAAAATAGGAGTGCTTTATTGGCATATGCACACTCCAATGAGACATTGTATGTGATTGAAGGTTTTTTCATTGATGGTAACCTTGCAATCATATGGCACTAGCAAAGGCATTATATCGGCATTAGCAGATCACACTCTACACCGGCACTCAGGACACCAGCACTGGAACAAAGAAAAGAAGTATACCGGCACAGAGGCCGACAGGATTTTGTTATATTATATTTTGTTTATTATTGTAAAAACTTTGTAAGCCGACTTGGCAAATTGTAAAATGACTCTTATATATAAAAGAGATCAGTGTATACATTTTGTAATGAGTGAGGAACCATTAAGGAAAAATATTAGGAAGACCTATTATGCGAAATATAGGCTAAGGGTTTATGTAAGAAGCAGAGCAACAACCGGTACTGAATCAAGCATTATAGATGCTATTGTAAAGTAGTACAAGATATTGGATTTGTATAATCCTCATTGTAAGTCAGTGAGACTTCCCATTGAGCAGTGAGCTCTAGGCAGTTGGCCTTCCTGCATGTGCAGGTCCCTATTTTAAGTAATATTCTCTTATTGGCCAATGAGTGAATATTGTGGGTCACAAATCCCACCGAGGTTTTTCCCACACCGATTTTCCTCGTTAAAACCTTATGTTATGCTGTTTTTTTCATGTGGATGTTCTTGATTCTATTTATTGCATTATTTCTTGCATACCGGTACACTATTATATTATGTTCTGCATGTTTTAATTCAAGAAATATTAAATACTGGTTAGATACTGATTCACCCCCCCTCTCAGTATCTATGGGATTCCTAACAATTGGTATCAGAGCTTGGTCCTCTATTTTTAGAAGCCTAACAACTTGAGGAAGATCTTGACATTGGTAAAGACGGAGAATCTGATGAAGCAACTTGAAGGAGCTCTTACAGACTATGATGTAGAGAAATTGAAAAATATCAAACTAGAATATGATTTAAGGGTAGCTCAGGATATCATTCAGGCACTTCAAGAAAATTTTATTGTTGCAAGAAATAAGAGAAGAGAACTTTGTGAAAAATTGCAAAATGAGAATGATGAAAAGAAATCACTTAATGATATGATAAGCAAGTTGAAACAAGAGAACATGACAACAAAGAATGAGATGCGGGATATGACTATGAGATTTTGCAAAGAGATTGAGGATAGGAAGAAGAATGAAGAAGAATTGACCAGAAGACTAAGTGATGTAGCAAATGAGAACATGAGACTTAGCAATGAAAATGACATGTTGAAGACAGATCTGATGAATACTCAGAATGACTCAAATGAACTGATGAGACAAAAAGAAGTCTTAGAAAGAGATCTAGAAACTGCAAATCAACATAAAGAAAAATTCAAGAAAAGCTCTGAGGAACTTGGCACCTTACTAAAGAATCAAAAACCTAAAGGTGACACTTCTGGAATTGGCTTTGAAGTTGGTGAAAGCTCTGGTACTACAAATACTCAGGATCACAGCAAACCGGTAAGACAACCTAATACTTATAAATTCAATGGAAAATGCTTTAACTATAATAAGTATGGTCATAGAGCAAATGAATGTAGATCTAGAAATTATCAAAATATCAACACACCCACCAGTCAATGTTCTAAATGCAACAAAGTTGGTCACAACTCTGAAAATTGCAGAATGAATGTGAGATGTTATGCTTGTGGAAGATTTGGACATTTATCTAATCAATGCAGAACACAAACTGGCATAGGTTATGGGAAAGCTTTTCAGAAGAATAATGTAACTTGTTATGCATGTAACAAGATTGGGCATATTGCAAAATTCTATAGAAGTAAAGGAACACCGGTAGAAAACAAAAGTTCTAGCTTGAAACGTAAAGAAAAAGTTGAAGAGGTTAAGCAAGAATTCTCAAAATAGTGGATTAGAAAAGTTGGTTTAAATATTGGGAATACTACTCCACCGGTAGAACAAACCAATGCTTCACCGGAAGGACAGAGTGATGCTTCATCGGAAGGACAAAGTGATGGTTCACCGATAGGATAGAGCAGTGCTCCACCAACAAGAAGTTCTTCATCTAATTGAAGAAAGTTTCCTTGAGGGTTTGGCAATCTAATGACACATGTGCTATTATTCCCTCAGTTAGAGATAAGAAGTTGAAAATTACTTTTTACCGACAAACAATGTTAAGAGAATACTTAATCGGCATGCATTTAATGTGGTAGATGGCAAAAAGACACTATAAAATTGAGGTTTTGGCTCCATTCCATTTCACTGAGATTTCAAACCTATGAAGAGCGCAAAGATTTCGAGCTAAGGTATTTTGAGCAAGAGGCAAGAACACTCCAAGCATTCATCCATCCTAAAGGAAGTAAAAGGTATTTAATCATGGCATCCACCTCTACAATTGCATATATAGCAAACCCTACTATTATCAAAGTGATAAAAAGACCTAGGCCCGTATTTCAGTTAGTTCCTGAGGTAGCAAAGAAAGATGATACCTTAGGTGCTTTTTCTCAAATTCCCAAGGGAGTTGTTTATGTTGAAGACCCCAGAATTTACGTCCACTGCAACATTGAGGAACTAGGAGATGAAGAGATTAAAACCATGTTTAAAACTATGATATGTGATAAAACCGGCAATGTAAAAGATGAACACAAGATTATTGAAACCCTAGGATTTATAGAGATCCTTAGCATTCTTGAATTTCCCAAGGATGTGATTAGGATCATCTTAAGTAGGGTACATGGTGAATTTTTCTAGTTAGATACAGTCCACAAAATCACTAAGGAAGCTATGAAAGCTATCACAGGGTTACCGACTACCAGTAAAAGGCCAGATAAAACCAAGAAGGTATCCAATGACCTAGTTACAAACCTAACTGGTGCAACATTCGACAAAAGGTCCCTAAGAGTTAATGATGTAACAGACATTAATGTGAGATTTATCAGCATGATATTAGGGTATAAAGCTACTCATGCAAATAGACTCAATTCAATTTCGAGTTTATGCATTAAGAGTACTTATGATATGGTCACAGAAAATGCAAAGATTGATATATGTGAGTGGTTAAAAGATGAATTAATTGACAACCTTGGAAAGATTAAGAAGGACAAGAAAGGAACTTTCAGGTTTGGAAATCTGTTAGTATGTCTGATGTTACATATAACAAAATAGGTTCCTAGTATAGGCTACAAAGACCTTGGTTATGATATAACGGTAGGTAAACAGTTAACAAAACTATTTAATAACATGGGAGAAAACAAGGAATACAATATTCGTGACTTTTTTCAAGCATTAAAGGCCAAAATGAAGAAAAGAATCAGGTTATCAAAAAAGATTGTCGACAAATACAAAGATGAAATATGCTTTGTAATCAAGAAGGATGAAATTTGGATGGAAGCAGTCATCCCTAGGATAGTTTGGGTAACTGAGATGGGCTATGAGACAGATGATCATATAATTGAAACATATGCTAAAGCACTTCTAGAAGCCCCCAGAGAACCTAAGGAATAAATATTTGGTAGTGCGGAAACTATTGAAAGCCAAATACAATCAAAGAAAAGAGTGAAAAAGGTTGAGGTAGTTGTAAGGAAAGGTTCCAGACAAGCAAAGGCCATCAAAGAAGATGTGTTGAAGAAAACTAGTATAACAGAGGATGAGTTAGCAGCTCCACAACTTGAAACTCACCTATCACCGGTAGGTACTTCTTCGGGGAGTGACATGCCTGTAACTTTCAAAAGAGTTGTAAGGAAAAGAGCTCCCTCACCGGCAACCACACCCTCACCCAGGAGGACAAGACAAAAACAACAAGTAGTGAGATCTCGGGTAAGAAAGGCTACACCAAAGAAGAAGAAACCGACACCCAAAAAGAAGAAGAGGACAAAAAAAGACTTGGCCCCTCTTGATATACTGCTGAATGAAATTACAGAGGAAGGTAAATTGAAAAATATAGAGAAAATATGTGACACTTTAACAGCTGATGAAAAAGAACAAGTTGAAAATAGTGTTATATTGCATATGGATATGTATAAGAAGTTTTTGATGGAAGTAGTAAATGAAATTCTAGATGAACTATTTAAGAGACTGGAAGCAAGAAGACAAGCAGTAATAGAACTGGACAAGAAAATAAAGATTGAAAAGCTACTTGTTGTTTATCCGGTAAACTCACCTAAAGAAATTGATGACCTAATTTCCCAAGCCACCCAATCAGTATTTTCTACTACACACCGGCACATTGCTTTAATGGTTGGAAGAATTAATGAGGTGACCGAGGAAATAGAAAATGGATGTGATATATTCTTAGTTGAAAAAGAAAAACAAGAAGAATAGAGGAACCCCAAACCCATAAAATTTTATCAGAAAGATAGAGACAAGGGTAAAGGTAAAGTTGGTGGACCACCTAGTATCAAGGTTAGAGACAACTTACCCCCACCTCCTTTGATTACTCCTCTGGTAAAAATAACAGCTACAAAAGATCAACCAACAGCTAAGAATATGGATGTAGAGGATGGTAATACTAATCTTGAATTCTTATATACTGTGGATGTTGATACTCAAAAGATCAACATAGTGGTAGACAAAGATATAGCTAATAAGACTGACATGGCTAGTGAGCCTTCAGTAGTTGAGCAAACTGAAAACACACAGGAGAAACCGGCAGAAGACAAAGAGAAAAAGGTAGAGACTCAGACTGAGACAATGCAACAAATAGAGCAAAAGGTTCTGGTACAAGAACATAAGGAAACAGTGCCACCAACAACTGGAGAAATAGAAAAACCATTGCTTAAAGAAATGCAGACACAAACAGACCTACCAGAGCTCAATACAAGCTTGGTTATTTCCACTGGTACTCAGATTGTTGGTTCATCATCAAACTTCAAATCAATTAATGTGACTGAGGTACTATTAGATTCAATCAAAAAGATAACAGACTGCAGCTCACAAGCTTACAAAGCAATTGATGATACCATACCAATTTTGAAGGTAATTGCTCTTTACTGTAATATAGAAAATAAAGATTCTTTAGGACAACTTGATACACTATGTAAATATATCACAGAAAACATTGAGAAAATAAAGGAAGAGTCATTGAAGGATAAAGTAGAAATTGAAAAATAGAAATTCTTTGATGAGCAAATAAAGAAGTGTAACAAAGATTTTGACACACTTCTACCAGAATTGTGTAATTTATTGAAAGAGTACAAAACTCTGTACAAAGACACCTGTAAGACAAAATTTTTTACTATAGATATAGACAAAAAGATGAGCAAGGTACAAGATGAGATCAATAAACTTGCAGATAATTTTGCTAACTCGCTTGATACACTATCAGTTTTTGAGGAGAAGATAACAAATTTTGAAGAAGATTTACTTAAATTGGAAAGAGAGAGAGAAAGAATAGTGAATAAGGCAAAACATTTGAGATCAAAACTAAGTCCAAGATTGGACTATCTAGCATCACTACGAAAGGAAGTATCTGAAGCACTAATATAGGGATAGAAAACACCGGTAGAGCATTTGCAACATCTCACCGGTACAGTGAAGAGAACAAAGACAGCAATAAAGGATAGCAAGAAGTTTATGGATATTATAAACTTGACTTTGGGAGATCTTTTTCAAATTGTAACCACCCAGTTACAAGGTTGAAACTACAAACTCTACTGACATCTTGACAACCTTTGTTATTGATGCCAAAGGGGGAGTAGTGGGATGAGAAAATTCAATATCACAGGAATCATATGCTCAGGGGGAGCACACACATTTTTGGTAACATTTTTGGACTTCACATTTTTGGATACATTTTTTTGAAATTTCTCATGAGTGTTGCCATCAATGCCAAAGGTGGAGATTGTTGGCATATCCACACTCCAATGAGACATTGTATGTGATTGAAGGTTTTGTCATTGATGGCAACCTTGCAATCCTATGGCACCGACAAAGGTATTATACCGACATCAGCAGATCACACCCTACACCGGCACTCAGGACACCGACACAGGCACAAAGAAAAGAAGTATACCGGCACAGAGGCCAATAGGATTTTGTTATATTATATTTTGTTTATTATTGTAAAAACTTTGTAAGCCGACTTGGAAAATTGTAAAATGACTCTTATATATAAAAGAGATCATTGTAGACATTTTGTAATGAGTGAGGAACCATTAAGGAAAAATATTAGGTAGACATATTATGCAAAATATAGGCTAAGGGTTTATGTAAGAAGCAGAGTAGCAACCAGTACTGGATCAGGCATTGGATTTATATAATCCTCATTGTAAGTCAGTGAGACTTCCCATTGAGCAGTGAGCTCTAGGCAGTTGGCCTTCCTGCATGTGTAGGCCCCTATTGTAAGTAATATTCTCTTATTGGCCTGTGAGTGAATATTGTGGGTCACAAATCCCACCAAGGCTTTTCCCACACCAGGTTTCCTCATTAAAACCTTGTGTTATGGTGTGTTTTTCATGTGGATGTTCTTGATTCTGTTTATTACATTATTTCTTGCATACCGGTACACTATTATATTATGTTCTGCATGTTTTAATTCAAGAAATATTAAATACCAGTTAGATACTGATTCACCCCCCCCCCTCTCAGTATCTATGGGATTCCTAACATGCTCCCCCTGAGCAAATGATCTCTTCTATACATTTTTCTCCCCACTACTACTCCCCCTTTGACATAAATGACAAAGGATGTCAAAAAGAGTCAAAGAATTCAAAATTTACCTCAAAGCCTATAACCAGTTGTGTACAATCTGAAATATATCCGCCAAAATTAGAGTAAGATTCTACATAAATTTGGTGTTATCTGAAATAATGGTTTTAGTCTGTTGGATCATACCAGTCAGATAATGCATTTGTTGCTCCAGTGATCTTTCTCCTTGAATTGTTTCTTTAGACAACTCAATCCGCTATGTTATAAGGTTGTCTAATCTAGGACCAAGTTTATTTTTCAGCTCTCGGACCTCATTCTTATCCTTTCTTTTTCTTTTTCTAATTTCTCAATCTTTTCTTCAAAAACTGTCATTTCTTGATAAAAAACTGAAGTTCCGAAGAACCTTTCATGTTGCCTACTATATCATCAATCTCTTTTTGTGTTTTCTTTATCTCTTCCTCAATGTCCTCTGTTAGGTGATGAGGATTGCATGCTTCCTTATACAATTCATTATATTCCAAAATAGTGGAATTAAGTACCGATAACAAAGAATCAATATGCTCAGTACAATCCTTAATAGTTTTATCAAAGAATTCACCTTTCTCCTTGTTCACCCTTTCTTTAACAGTCTCTTCATTAATTTTATCTATGGTTAGAATATTTGAAGCAATGAATTTGGACAATGTGTCCAATTTACCTAAAGATCCATCAATATGATCTATCTTACAATTCGGTGCAATCATTTTCAAAATAGGTAATGTATCACCAATAACCTTAAATGCTAAGGCGTTGCAATCTGTGATCCTCTTTATGGAATCTAAAAGTACATTTGTCACATTTGTAGGTCTGTAATCCATAGTCAAAGTGCTAGGTAGAGTGTGAGGTTCTGCAGTGGGTTTCTTCTCACCTCTGGATGTCTGCACATTAACCTCTACTACTATCTTGTTTCCATTATTGACCTTTTCATTATTCACTGTTTCTTCTTTTTGCTCACTCTGTGTTTCAACTTTACCATCATCCTTGCTCTCTTCCTTGTTGACTGTCAATTCAGCTATACTCTATTCTTGTCCTTTTCCAGTTTCAGTTTGTGCTTTTATTTCTACTTCTACCAGTTTCTCAATGTTAAGATGAGTAGAATCTAGGATGGTATATGTTTCCTTAACTTCAGCTAGTATCTCAATGTTTTGAGAGTCAATAGTGTTGACCGGTGACTCAAGGATCTCAATATTTGTAGCTTTAGTTTGTTTTACCTCTGAGGCTTCCTTATCCATGACAATGTTGAAATCTTGAGTGTCCACATTCATAGTAAAAATAATTTTTTAATCTAGATTAGTATCATCTTGTGTCATTTCTTCTTCCTTGTCTTCCGATTGACTTTTAGTTTGTACCGGTGTCTTTGCAGTTATTGGTGGGGTGTCATGTGCTGGTGGAGGAAGGTTATCCTTGATAGTCAAGTCAAGAATAACACCAACTTTTTTCTTACTCTTATCACTTTTTTGATATACTTTAGTGAAATATTTGTCTATTTTCTATCTATCCTTCTCTTCCTTCTTCTCCTTTTCCACAAAGGATATATCCCATTTGTTAATCGTTTCATCAGCAATTTCTTTGACTCTGCCTACCATTAAGCTAACTTGCTAGTGACCGCTAGAAAAAATTGATCAGTTGGCTTCTGCAATCAATTCATCAATCTCCTACTGGGAATTGACAGGGTGAACCACCAACAATGCTTCAACTTTTAATTTCTTGTCAAGTTCCATTATAGATATTCTTTTTGTCTGAAGTCTCAGATACAGATCATTAGGCAAACCATCAACGACCTCAATTAAAACTTTCTTATAAATATCAAGATGTAGAATGATACTTTCCTCAATTGCTCCTATATAAGAATCTTTGAAAGTATGATAACATTTGTTGATATTGCTACGATTTTCATGCTGGGTAATTTCATTTATAAGTTCTTCTGGGGATAGAATATCTGATACCTTAGGTGTCAGTTTCTTTGGTGTAAGTTTCTTTCTCTGAATGTTGGGCTCTCTCATAGCTTGTTGTTTCTTCCTTAGTGTTCTTGTCCTCTTTGGAGAAGGAGTAGGTGTCGGTGAAGGTTTCCTTTTATTTCTTCCAACTCTTTTAAATTATGCTACTTTATCACTTTCTATCTTAGAAGAAGTAACAACTGGGGAAACATGAGCTACTGGTTGTTGTCTGGTTTTACTTTCCTTCATGCTCTCAGCAATACCACTCATCTATTCAAGTCTCATCAATCCTTTCTTAACATATGCTACAAACTTCAAAGCATCTTTCATTAATTTTTCTCTTTTCTTCCTCTGCTTTTGCATAGATACATCACTCTCAATTGTTTCAATTATGCCAAATATCTTCTCAGTCAGTTCCCTTGGTGCATCAAGAAGTATCCTTGCATAAGACTCAAGAATGTTCAAATCTACATCATAGACCATCTCTATTATCCAAATGGTTTGAGGAGTAACAACCTCCATCCATGTCTCATCTCTCTTCATTATAAAGCATATATGTTTGTCATATTTGTCAATAATGCTTTGAGGAATCCTTTCCCTTGCCTTCATCTTCATTTGAAAGTTCTTGAAATAATCTTTTACCAGCTTGTCACCATCAACACCTATACTGGTAATTGCTTCCATAATTTGTCTTCCAATAGGGATGTCATAAGCAAAGTCCTTGTGACAAATGTCGAGAATCTCCTTTGTGAAATAAAGCATTAGGCATAGAAGTAAGTTACCAAATCTGAAAGTTTCTTTCTTATCACCCTTGATCTTCCCCAAATTGTCTATCGGTTCATCCTTTAGCCATTAAAAAATGTCAATCTTTGCACTGGTCTTCACCATTTCATATGCACTATGTATACACAGACTAGAAACATAATTTAACCTATTTGTATGAGCAACTCTGTAACCAATCACCATACTCACATATTTCACATTCTCATCAATAATATCACTAACCCTAAGGTATCAGATGTAGCATCGGTTAGGTTCATAACCCCCTTGTTTGAAATATTCTTCTTCTTGTCAGGCCTAGTATCGGTAGATGGTAAACTAGTGACCACCTTGATTGCCTCAATAATTTTGAAAACAGAATCTAACCACATAAATTTGCCATCAACCTTGTTAAGTACAAGATGAACTATCTCATCCAGAAATTCAAGAATGTTCAAGATATCAACAAATCCTAAATCCTCAACAATTTTATGCTCTGGCTTGATTAAACCTTTTTTATCAACTATAACGTTCTAGTATATGTTTTTCAAATCATTAGACCCTAAATTCTCTATGTTGCAATGAATATATATCCTCGGATCTTCAGTAAAAGCAACTCCCTTCAAAATTTTAGAAAAGGCACCAATGGAATCATCTTGCTTAGCAATCTCAGGAATGATCTTAAAAATGGGTCTATGATGCTTAACATTTTCTACCATAGTAGGGTTCGCAATAAATTTAGGAACAGAAGATGAAGTATCCATGATACTAAAATAAATACCTTTTCTGTAAGTGAAATCCTCTGAAATGCCCTGAAAATATCTTAGTTGCTTCGCCTCTTGAATTCCTTTGCTTTCTTCATGCTCTTCAAAAATTTGATTGCTTTGTGATTCGAAATGAGGGATTTCCGTGCTTTATAACCAAAAATTTTGCCAACAACCGCATTGAATGCTTCCGATTAAGTGAAAACTTAACATGTCTATCGGTAAAGAAGAAATATAACTTCTTACCATCAACCAAGGGTAAATGCATGATTTTCAATTTGTTGCCTTACCCCTAAGGACTATTTCTTAGTTAGATGAAGAATCTCCTACTGGTGCAGGATTACCCTGTTCTATTAGTGCAGTGATAGATTCATCTCCTCTTTGATCTATCTTTCTAATTCATTGTTTTGAAAATTCTTGCTTGATTTTAGTCACCTTCTCTTTGCCTTTGTTATTAGATCCTTTATTGTTTTCCGGTATAGTCTTGCTTCTACAAAATTTTGCAATATGCCCAATCTTGTTACATGCATAACAAGTTACATTGTTTCTCTGAATAGCCTTTACATAACCTTGACCGGTTTGAGTTCTACATTGATTAGATAAATGTCCAAATCTACCACAAACATAAAATTTCACATTCATTCTGCAATTGTCTGAGTTATGAACATTTTTATTGCATTTGGAACATTGACCGGTGGGTAAGTTTGTATTCTAATTATTCCTAAATCTGCACTGATTTTCTCTATAACCAAATTTATTGCAATTAAAACATTTCCCATTAAATTTATAAGCATTAGGTTGCCTTACAGGTTTGTTGTGATCATGATTGTTTGCAGTCTCGGAACTTTCTCCATCAGGTTTCTGACTTTTCAGCATATCATCAAGATTATTTGAACTCTTCTTGAATTTGTCTTTGTATTCATTTGCAGTGACCAACTCACTTTCCAAAGTGCTAACTTGTCTCAAAAGTTCCTCTTTGTCATGTTGCATGTGAATCAAATCAGTTTTAAGCATATCATTTTCATAACTAAGCCTTTGAGATTCATCTAATATTTTATTTAGTCTTCTAGCCAAATCTTCTTCATTCCTCTTTCTATCTTCAATATCCTTGCATAGTCTCATGGTTAAACCTTTCATCTCATTCTTTATGTTATTGTTCTCTTGTCACAATTTGTCTGTAATATCTTTGAGAGTTTCTTTTTCTTCATCATCTTGATTTAGCAATTGCACATGTAATTCTTTTCTCTTATTCTTTACTATAACCAGGTTATCTTGAATTGCTTTGATAAATTCCTGAGCAATTCTAAGTTCATCTTCCAGTTTGATATTCTTCAATTTTTCTGCATCAAAATCTTCAAGAGCTCCTTCCAACTGTTGTCTCAAACTTTCCATCAGTACTAGTTTCAAAATCTTCCTCAAGTTGTTAGGCTTTTGTAAATAGAGGACTAGGATCTGATGAAAATTGTTAGATACTTGAATAGTCCCAAAGACACTGAGAGGGGGGGGGGGTTGAATCAGTGTCTAACTAGTAAACAAAATATTTAAACTTGTTTGTAACTTTACAACCCAAATTAATATACCAATAAACAAGCAATAAAGCAGTAAAGAGAAATAACAGTATAACCATCAATGCACACCATAACACAAATATTTTTGGCAAGGAAACCCGGTAGGGGAAAAACTTCGATGGGATTTATGACCCACAATATCTACTCACTGGCCAATATGAATAAATATTACTTATACAATAGGGGCCTGCACATGCAGGAAGGCCAACAGCCTAGAGCTCACTGCTCAATCACAAAAAGGAGAAACTGACTACAAAATTGGATGATTAAATCCAATGACAATGTACTACTTAAAATAGCATCTGCAATGCTGGATTCAGTACCAGTTTAATCTTTGTCAAATGCCTCTGCCATAAACCTTTCTTTGCTCTACTCTGCTCTTATTCGCTCATAAAATTATTACATCAAAATGCATATACAGATATTCGCTCTCATATTCATTACCTAATTACATATCCTTACTTCTCTTACATACCATACATTCTTTTTACACTTACAAAATGACCGATAAGATCTCATACATATATGAGTCTTTATAATACATCATGTCATCTATATAATAATATTACAATACAAAACAATATAATTTCCATGTCAGCTAGGAGTGTCGGTAAGATCTTTTGTCGGTGTAGATTGGATGTCGGTGAGAATAATCTTGTTGTGCCCGTCAGTGCTGGTAGATGATGTCTATTCTTGGTGTAACCTGTCAACCGTGTTACTAGTCGGTTGCCATCAATGACAACATCAACTATTCTCATTTGTGTGTATAATGCCATCATGGGAAAATCATGAACATGGCCTTCCTCCCCTCTCCTTAGTGCCTCCAAAAGGCTTCTAGGACTTTATAGGGTCCACGTACTAACCTTCCCAAAACTCCAACCACTGAACTTCCCATCACACCCTATTTTGCAAACAAGAAATTGTTGTATCAATTGTTTTTCTAAGACAGTCACAGTCACTGTTAACTTAGGACAGCCAAAGGTTTTCTTAGTTATTGGTTCTTTAACTTGGTGACCCTTTCCCTTATCAATGGAGCCCTCACACATTCCTCTTTCCCTTCACTAGACTCCCCAAGAACCATTGATGCATTCACACCACTTCAAACTCCATGAAATCACTGTGTTTCATACTGTGACTCAGAAATCAGGCGCTTGCATTCAACTAGCACGTGCCAAAATTATCATGAGCCCCTGCAAACACCAAAATATGAAAAGGCATAATATTTTACAAGTTCCCACCAGTTTTGGTGGTTTTCCTATGGCTAAAAATGATGCATTACATTATTTATGGTCACTATTAACCCTAGGAAGGGTTTTGACAGTGCTTTACAAAAATTGGAATATCTTTTTCAAAACAAAATCAAATTGGATGAAACCAAATCCAAAATAGAGGGGATGTCTTTGAGTACCCTTGGGTTGATGAGTGCCAACTTGGCATTAGGAGTTGTGTCCAAAAGCTATTAGGAGTCCTAATTGGAGAAGTGCTTGAGGGAGTAAGATTTTGTGAGTTGGTGTGATTCAAGGGTTGGAAGACCTCAAGATAGATTTCAACAAGGTGAGAATGCCCTATTTCATGTATGTCAATGGTTGTATGGTACTAGGGAGTAGGAGTGAGTCTTTTGGGGTGTTGAAGCAACTTGAGGAGCTAGTAGCCTAGTAAGGGCTTGGGGTTTGTTCCCTATTGAATAGGTGAACTGGGAGAAATATCTCCCTAATTGATTGAGATTGGTGGATGCTCTGCATCACAATGTTCCAATGTTAACCTTACCTAATTCTTTGTTTCTCATTGAAAATTACACAAATGCTACTGAGGATGTCATGGGAGCCATCTTGTTATAAGATGGTAAAATATAATGCTACTATTCAAAGGTTTTCTTTTCAACAATGAGGGACTATCTAGCTTATGATAGAACTTTATGCATTAGTCTAGGTGATGAGAAAGCATATAAAAATAATATGAGAAAGACTCAAATTATGGGGAACACAAATAGAAATAAAATAGTACTATATAGGCAAGAAAAATTGATTGTGTCCAAGGCATGGTTTCTACTTTTAGAGGCACATAACTCCAATGTGGCAATTCATTTTGGTGGCAAAAAAATAGTGATTCATTTGCAAAGTTGCATGCACTTTCAAGGATGCAAGTAGTAGCAAAATCCATTAGAGGATGTGAGTAATGATGCACTTGCAAATCCAAGATGCATAAAAAAAGTATATAGAACTAAAGAAAAAGACAATAAGTTGTTGAATGAATAGTTCAAAACACGAGGCAAAAAAGAACAAATGAATAGTTCAAACCATGAAGCAAAAAAGAAAGATAGAAGCAATAGTAATATTATATCACTTGGTACCAATTTGAATACTTGGTTTCTCCCCCTATTACTTAAAAGTTAATACTATGCTCTAGATGTCAAAGTAAATTTGGTCATGTACATTGACCGCTACAATTTGGAATGCAAAAGAGGGAATGTACTTGATGGTCTGCTACAATTTTAAGAACACAGAGATTCTATGGCATTGAGAGGTTGCAATCGTAGCCTATGTTGGCTATAATCCTTGTTGCAGCAATAACGAGATGTGAGGTAACAATTTTAAAATTGCAGTCATGTAAGAGCCTCCATGAGAGAAAATACATGATCATTGAGGGAAAATCTAAGATTGGTTGACAAATATAAGATATCAACCATGTAGATCATACAACAATGATAAGGAGAATGCCTAAATAATAGTCCATATGAATCACCAAGTAATAGCAGCATATAGTCATAATAATCCTCACACAAAGAAACCATGGAGTCAAAGAACACTATCCAATGTATAGTTATAGCAAGATAGGAACTTTATATCCATCTATTTTATTGATACATTATTATAGGAGATAAATAGCTATAACAATCCCAATGATGCTATAGGGCAGTCATACTGGATTAAGAGCATGCAATAGTGAATGTACTAGTATCAGCACAGTGCCAATGAAAAGGTCATGCATGAGGAGAATTCATATCAATCAATGGAATAAAAGATAGTATAAGCCCAAACACAAAGGAAGATCATCGCACAGTGTATATTTGTCACAAGCATTAGAAGTCACAAGAAAAATACAATGTTATGAGTCACAATAAGTGCCTTGGAGAGTGAGAAAACACCAAAAAGAAGGTCATCCAGACTGTAGAGCAACATAAAACCCATAGATTGGAGGTAGAATACAATCATGAAGGAATTTTTTAAAAGACAAGGTTAGAGCCTAGTCATGGTAGTATCACAAGCACAATGTTGTCTAGGCCATTTGACAGTCAATGGTGAAAACAAAGTCCCACACTTAATAGTTAAATGATAGTCCCAAAGTCAGGTACATCAAAAGCATAAAAGCAGCAGTTAAAGTGGCTAAGGGTCCCAAAACCAAGAGATCAGGAATGTATAGAGGATCAAGTGAAAAAACCATTATCATGATGATTGTCTAGAGAGATTACAATCTTTATGACTATTATAACTTTATCAGAGAATAATGACAATACACAAAAGGTCATAGTCCATTCACTGGAAAACAACCAAGAGAGAAACAGTGACTTAAGATACAAAGCACAGTCTTACATTCATCAAGATAGTGGCATCAAAGTAAATACAATGAAAAACATAGTCTTAGAAAGGAATCTTGATATTAATGAGGACATTGGAATTTATAGCATTATAACTGATCAAAAGACACCATCATGGAGGTATCCTTCATAGTCATATGATATAACAATAATGAATAATGTATTGATAGCCATCAAAGAATTTGTCATAATGTTTTATTGTAGTAGAACAGTGATCATGATTATAATTTCAATCCAAATGCCTTCAAAGGAGCAACTTCAACAAAGGATTAGCAGTCTAAGGATAGTTTGCAACCATGGAATTTATAAATAGTTCAAAGTCCAACATAGTGAATAATGAAATACTGCTACAACAATACTTCATGGACAGTCCATATCCTTATAACAAATACACTGATAAGGGAAAAAAAGATCACTATTATCATGGGTTTGAGAAAATATAAAATGATCAAACTATATAGTTATTAGCAGTCATAAACTATCTTAGAGGATTGGCAAAGAAAAACATAGGTGTTCTCCTCATAGAACATAGAGATATGAAGCAATAACGAGATGTGAGGTAACAGTTATAAAATTTGGATGAACTCAAAGAGACATTTATGATGAATAATGATGAACAGTAAGTACCAAACTGGTACTGAGAGGGGGGGTGAATTAGTACAGACAAAAACTTTCCCTCAACCAGTTTGACTGCAAAGACTACACTTAACTGGTAAACCGTAACGCCGGTCTAAATCAGGGCACTATCGGTTACACATAGTGAGAGTATGAATAGCATAAACCGGTAAACACCTAGATCTCTACACAGCCTAATATCTCCTTTCCACTTCACCCTTATGCATAAACAGGTAATATATCATCATAAATATAATGACTGCCAGTTCAACATACTTTATCACTTAACAAGAAATATTAAAGCATCACATGAAAAGCATCACACATGACACACAGATTTTTCACGTGGAAACCCAACTGGGAAAAACCACGATGGGGATGAATATCCACAAGCTATTCTTTGAACTTTTTTGAAGTCCACTCTACTAGGAGCCTAGTCTGGTTAAAGACTTTTACAATGGGTTCTACTAGGAACCGATCTTGCTAGGGATCACCCGGTTAAGGGATGGCTAAATACTTGGTTAAAGGAGAACCCTGTTAAAGGTTACCTTACAAGAGGATTTGAAGAACTCATTGAATTGAGTCACCTTGTTAAAGGATTTACACAAAAGCTTGTTAAAGCTACTTGGTTAAGGGATTTTCCAACTACTGAAATGGTTAGAAGTCAATAGGTAATACACTAATCTGATAATAACACTCAATGCCAAGGAAGATCCACTTTAGCTCCTTTTCTTCTGCAATCACACTCTGCAGGTATCAACACACTTCTCCGGTCTGGCAAGAATCAAGTCTCTCTTCACTTGGATACATACATAGCATTTGCCAAGAACTTCAAAATTAAAAACATCATCGACCTTATAGGAAACAGATAGGTCAATAGCATAAACCCTAAACCCTAAACATTTAGGTTTAACAATTCAATCAGTTCAATCCTAGTTGTTAATCACACTGCATCAAATACAACAGTCTTGAACAAATCTCAAGACGTTCTCCAACGTTCATTCTTTGCCACTTCAGGAAGCTGATAACCCATCACGTTCTCTCCATCATTTACAGAGACTTTGCACATTCCCGAGGTAGATAGGATCAATCTCCATGCAAGATCCTCAAGTAAATCCTTCACGCGCACAAGTCTGATGTGGCAACACTATTTGTTCTTCATTACAATGCTAACTCATCACAAGATGTCATCGGTTGAATCACACAAGCTTGGAATGCATCAACCAAAAACCCTGAAGTTGAGACTACCAACCGGTAGTCATGCCAAATGAAACCTCGATACAACTTCCATTTACCGATTCTCATTCTAACATACTGGTTCACCTTGAACAAACATACCGCTTCACTTTTTCACATATACCGGTTTACATCATCACACCAGTTCTCATATGTACTGGTTCACAATATCATACCAGTTCTCTTGCCATTTTGCTTACTATAGTATACTGGTTCATACTTCAACATATTGACATCAATGACAACATACAATATCATCATGCTCTGCACATATGCCAATAATCTCCCCCTTTGGCATTGATGGCAATATACAAAGATATATTTCTGCTTCTGCTTCACATCTTTTCCCCAATACTGCAGATATCTTCTCCACTTCACATCTTCTCCCCCTTTGACAACAATGCCAAAGTGGAGGCACAGAGAGCTATGTTCCACTATGTTGTTCCCCTAAGGAGTAGCATCCTTCATCACACCAATCCTGAAAAAAAAATTATCAATTGCAATACCTGACTGATGTGGAGCACACACCTTTAGTTCACCTCTTGAAGGGGAAACACCCCTAATTCACCTCTCAAATAGGTAAAGGTAGCCTTCGGTAGATGCTTGGTGAATATATTTGCTAATTGCTTCTTAGTGGAAACATGTTCCAGTACAACCTCTTTGTTCTGAACCTTCTCCCTCAAGAAATGATACTTGAGCTCGAAGTGCTTGGTTCTAGCATTTAAAACTAGATTCTTGGAAATGTTAATTGCACTTGTGTTGTCACAAAATATACTTACCAGTTCAAATATAGGAACTTTGAAGCCACTCAATACATGCTTCATCCAAATTGTCTGGGTGCAGTTCATAAATGTTGCAACATATTTCACTTCTATTGTAGACTGAGAGATACAACTCTGCTTCTTACTCATCCATGAGACCAGTCTACCACCAAGAAAGAATGCACCACCGGTTGTGCTTTTCCAGTTGTCCACATTACCAGCCCAATCAGCATCTATAAACACTTTCAGGTTGAAGTCATTACTGTATGGATACCATAATCCATAGTCAATAGTTCCCTTCAGATATCTAAGGATCCGCTTGACTACTACCAAGTGGGATTCTCTTGGACTTTTCCAGAACTGTGCAGTAATGCCTACTGCATGTGCAATATTTGGTCTTCTATGTACTACATAGTGCAACTTACCAATCATTGATCGGTATTCCTTCTCATTCACCAACGTTGAGTCATCCTCTTTTGATAGTTTAGAACCAGTCACCATCGGTGTACCAACCGGTTTGCTATCTTCCATGCCAAAGGTCTTCAACACCTCTTTGACATACTTGGACTGAGTGATAAAGATTCCATCTTTCATTTGTTGAATCTAGAGTCCAATGAAGAACTTAATATCCCCTATAAGTGACATCTCAAATTCCTTCTTCATCTCATCTGCAAAATCATGACTCATCTTGTCATCTCCACCAAAAATTATGTCATCAACAAATACCTCACATATTAGGATCTGATCTCCTTCTGACTTCAGATAGATACTACTATCTTCACGTGTACTCTCGAATACAATCTTCACAAGATGGGAGTGTAAGCGTTCATACCATGCTCTAGGCACCTGCTTCAATCCATACAGGGCTTTATGTAGCCTACACACCATGTCACTATCTTCTGATAGGGAAAACCCATTTGGTTGCTCTATATACACCTCCTCTTCAATTATTCCATTTAGGAATACAGATTTTACATCCATTTTATATACTTTGAATCCCTTCAAGGCTGCATATGCAAGAAGCATACGAACTCCTTCCAATTTGGCTACTAGAGCAAAGGTTTCTCCATAGTCTTCTCCTTCTTCTTGAGAATATCCTTTACACACCAGTCTAGCTTTGTTTCTTACCACTGTGCCATCTTCATTCAGCTTATTTTTGAAAACCCATTTGGTGCCTATGACATTTTTATGCTTAGGTCTGGGTACCAAAGACCATGTACCATTCTTTTCTATCTGGTCAAGTTCCTCTTCCATTGCCTTGATCCAGTCTTCATCTTTATGTGCCTCTTTAAATGTTTTAGGCTCAAATTTAGTGATCATGCAAGAATTTTCTCTGACCTTTCTTCTTGTAAGAATGCATGCATCCTTGTCTCCTATGATCTGCTTTGGATCATGATTCATCTTTACATACCTAGGAATGATCTTAGTTGTTTCTTCTTGCTTTTCTTCTTCATCCTCATCTTCATCAGCATCAACATCTACTAGTGTAGGAGCACTGTTACTGGTGCTAGGCTGTTTTGCAACCGGTTCCCAGAAGGTTACAACTGGTTCATCTACCACTTGCTCACTGTCAGTTTCCTCAGATTTCTCAAAGGTTTCATCAACTCCGACATTAATACTTTCAACAATTTTATGAGTCCTATTGTTGAATCACTTAAGAGCTTTACTCTTGGTGGAATATCCTAGGAATATTCCTTCATCACATTTTGCATCAAACTTACTCTGATGTTCACTCCTCTTGATATAACATTTGCTACCAAACACTCTAAAGTAGCTTACCACTGGTGTCTTACTGGTCCAATACTCATAAGGAGTTTTATCCTTACCTTTCTTAATGAGTACATGTTTCATTGTGTAGACTGCAGTGCTCACCGCTTCTCTCCAGAAAGTGTGAGCAACCTTCCCTTGGATCAACATAGTTCTAGCTGCTTCAACTACTATCTAGTTGTTCCTCTCTACTAGGCCATTCTGCTATGGTTTCTAGGGGCAAACAGTTTCCTCTTGATGTCATTTTCTTCACAGTACTTTTTGAATTTACTAGAAGTGAATTCCTCTCCTTGATCAGTTCTTAGGCACTTAATCCTCTTACCACTTTCTTTTTCAACCAGTGCTCTGAAGGCTTTGAATTTTTCAAAAGCTTCAGACTTGTCTTTCAAGAATGTGACCCACATCATTCTTGAGCAATCATCAGTAAGAATCATAAAATACCTATCTCCCTGCACACTCCTAGTTTTCATAGGACCACACAAATCAGTATGCACAAGATCAAGTAAATTGTCTGCAAGGAAATATTTACCTTTGAAGGTTCAGGAAGACATTTTCCCCAATTGACACTCTCTACACAAAGGATTCTCCGGTTTTCTCAGCACAGGAAATCCTCTAAATGCCTTGATCTTACTGGCCTTCACAATATTGTCAAAGTTTACATGGCAGAGTCTCCTATGCCATATCTAGCTATCATCAAACTTAGCCATTAGACATGTACTGATATTTGCATTCAGCTAAAATAGGTTACCTCTAGTCTGCATACTGGTGGCCATCGGTTCACCACTCTTACCTTTTATTTTACACACTCCATCTCTAAATTCTAGAGTGAGTCCATTATCATTCAACTGGGCAACACTTAAAAGGTTGTGTTTGAGACCTTCTACCCAATACACATTATCAGCACTACTTTTTCCATTCAGAGAGATGGACCCTCTATCTTTTACCATACATGGTGCATCATTACCAAATCAGACCACACCACCATCATACTCTTCCAGAGATAGAAACTTACTCTGGTCACCAGTCATGTGGTGAGAACAACCACTGTCAATAATCCACTCATTGGAGTTATCAAAGTGGGAGATAGGAGCCTTCTTGTCTGACACATCTTCCTTAACTGCTACAAACACAATCTCTTCACTTTCCTCATCTTCTGAATCCTCATCAGTGACACCTTCATCAACTGCTACAAAACAGTTTCTCATGTTTCCTCCTTTAAACTTCTTGAACTTCTCTGATTTGTCCTTATTATCACCATTAGGACAATTTACAACAATGTGTCCTATCCTATTGCAAGAAAATCATTTCAAAGGGAGCTTACCTCTATATTTACTAGTTCCCTTAGGAAGTCTCTTGGCGAGAAGAGCTTCAAATTCATTAGAATTTCCTCATCATCCATTTCTTTGCTTTGTCTTGGTTCACAACTGGTACTTGCTTCTTTTCCCTTTCTAGATGGTGCAGCAGATGCTCTAAAGGCTAATTCAGTCTTCTAAATACTACCATCATAATTAATTAGCTCATAAGCTGTCAATTTAGCAATGATGGAGTCTAGGGATACCTTCGTCTTGTCTATAGAACTCAACTCCTGAATAGCAGCAACCCTTATTGCATAGACTGGTAATAAGGATCTCAAGACTTTTATAACAATAGTGGAATCATCTATTTTACCTCCTACACTCTTGATGTCTCCAACAACAGTTTTGATTCTTATTCCATATTGTTGAATGGTCTCTCCTTCAACCATCTGCATGTCTTCAAACTTTCCCCTAAGGCTCTCTTCCTTAGCTTGTTTCACATGCTCATCACCGCCATAGATATTCTAAAGAGAATCCCATACTTCTTTGGGATTATCTTTATCCTAAACATCAATAAACTCAATGTCAGATAGACTGCTGATTAGGGCTTCCATGATTTGCCCATTCTCCTGAATCTCTCTTTTTTGGTCATCGGTGAGAGTACCGGCAGGAATAACATAAGCATTCTCAAAATAGCTCCACTATTGAGCACCCATGCTTCTAATGTAGATCTTCATTTTGTCCTTCAATATCTTGAAGTTATCTCTGTTGAACTTTGGACCTTCCCTCTTCATCATTAGAGTAGCATCTTTTCCTCAAGCGGTTAAGCTTACAACATAGAGGAGCTGGAATATGCTCTGATACCAATTGATGAATAATGATGAATAGTAAGTACCAAACTGGTACTGAGAGGGGGGGGGTGAATCAGTACAAACAAAAACTTTCCCTCAACTGGTTTGACTGCAAAGACTGCACTTAACTGGTAAACCGTGACACTAGTCTAAATCAGGGCACTACTGGTTACACATAGTGAGAGTATGAATAGCATAAACTGGTAAACACCTAGATCTCTACACAACCTAATATCTCATTTCCACTTCACCCTTATGCATAAATAGGTAATATATAATCAGAAATATAATGACTATTGGTTCAACATACTTTATCACTTAATAGGAAATATTAAAGCATCACACATGACACATAGATTTTTCATGTGGAAACCCAACTGGGAAAAACCATGATGGGGATGAATACCCACAAGCTGTTCTTTGAACTCTTTTGAAGTTTGCTCTATTAGGAGCCTAGTCCGGTTAAAGACTTTTACAATAGGTTCTGATAGGAACCGATCCTGCTACGGATCACCTGGTTAAGGGATGGCTAAATACCCAGTTAAAGGTTAGAAACCTGTTAAAGGTTACCTCACAAGAGGATTTGAAGAACTCATTGAATTGAGTCACCCTGTTAAAGGATTTACACAAAATCCTGTTAAAGCTACCTGGTTAAGCGATTTTCCAATTGTTGAAATGGTTAGAAGTCAAAGGGTAATACACTGATCTGATAACAAAACTCAATGCCAAGGCAGATCCACTTTAGCTCCTTTTCTTCTGCAATCACACTCTACAGGTATCAACACACCTCTCTGGTCTTGCAAGAATCAAGTATCTCTTCACTTGGATACATACATAGCATTTGCCAACAACTTCAAAATGAAAAACATCATTGACCTTATAGGAAATAGATAGGTCGGTAGCATAAACCCTAAACATTTAGGTTTAACAATTCAATCGGTTCAATCCTAACCATTAATCACACTACATCAAATACAAGAGTCTAGAATAGATCTCAAGATGTTCTCCAATGTTCATTCTTTGTCACTTTAGTAAGTTGATAACCCATCACACGCTCTCTATTGTTTACAGAGACTTCGCACATTCCCGAGGTAGATAGGATCAATCTCCATGCAAGATCCTCAAGGAAATCCTTCACATGCACAAGGCTGACGTGGCAACACTATCTGGTCTTCATTACAATGCTAACTCATCACAAGATGTCATCAGTTGAATCACACAAGCTTGGAATGGATCACCCAGAAACCCTAAAGCTGAGACTACCAACTGGTAGTCATGCCAAATGAAACCCCGAGATAAAACTTCCATTTACCGGTTCTCATTCCAACATACCGGTTCACCTTGAACAAACATACCGCTTCACTTTTTCACATATACCGGTTTACATCATCATACTGGTTCTCACATATACTGGTTCATAATATCATACCAATTCTCTTGCCAGTTTTCTTACTACAATATATCGGTTCATACTTCAGCATATTGACATCAATGAAAACATACAATATCATCATGTCATCATGCTCTGCACATATGCCAACAATTTACAAATATAACCTACCCTTTATAATACCTAATTGAAAAAATGGATGCAATGCAAGTCCTTTTATCAATAATGTCTGGCAGATAGTAAAAAACTAGAACAATAAATTCCATATAAAAGTGGTTAGACTTAAAATGATAAGGAAAATTAAAAAATGCTAAAGAAAATGTCAACTAATAAAAAACCTTACAAGGATGAGGCATATTCATAACTTTTGCAGTCTCGCCATGGATATCAACACTAGAAGTAACTCATACTATTAGTGTACATACAAGACAATATTTGAGTTCATTATACCCAGCAACTTGTGCTGTTGTTGTTCGTGTTGGCTCTATTGGACCCTACAATTAAGATTCAATATACATTATTTAATAAGATTAACTGTGCAACATAATGAAATATTGAAAAGTGTGTTATCTTATTGAGCTTCGCTTGGTTTCGAGAATAGTTTAATATTCTCTACTTAACATGGCCAACTACGTGAAGGTAGAAGATCATTTGGCCCCTCCCCCCCCCCTAACATCACTCTAAATTCCCCGTTAACATCTAACATTCATTTATTCTTTCTACCATTAATAAAATATAACATTCATTCATTAATATCACATAACGTTCATTAACACATAACATTGATTAACATTAATTAACACGCAACATTCATCAATATTAATTAACACATATCATTCATAACCATTCATTAGCACATAATTACATTCATTAACACGTAAAAATCAATCATTATCAAATAAGGTAGATTACAATCATTTTTTATTTTTTTTTTCTTTGAAGCTATGAAAAGAATAAGTGGAGCATCATTTTCTTCATCATTTCCCCCCTCTTCAGTTGTTCTGCCCTCTGCTCATGATCTCGATGTGTGCCTAGTCCTATACTGATGACAAGGACACTGAAGCAAAGCAGGGTCCTCTGCAATAACAAAGAAATGGGTTAAATTCAAAACATTTTTTATTATTGTTACAAGTATTTAATTAATTCAAAGAACATAACCATGGCGCTCTTTACCTAATGGGGCCTCAAATGGCCTTATTTTCAAAAAAGAACACAAAATAAACAAGAAAATCAAATTTTGACCTTATTGGCCAAACCTAGGCCCATAGACGAAGTTGAGTATGATATGGAAGGAAGAAATTTTAGGCATATGCAATAATTACTCAAAACTTACAAGACTTGAATGAGAACACTAATGATCACAAACAATGTGGTGATTTTCAAATTAAAGATTAAAAATATTAGGTTGGGGAATTGGTATTTATATATGTATAAATGTAATAATTATAAGAGGGAACCTCTCACATATTAAAACAACCTCTACATATTAAAACATAAGGTGATAGAACTATGTAGGGTTTTTTTAAGAGGATTTATAACAGATGTGTTAGCACATATTTTTACAAAATATTATTTGTTATTTATTTGATGTTTTATATACATTTTCATCATAAGAGCATATATTGCTGCATTATATGTGTAGGATGCATGTTGCGGTATCAGAAAGATCCTGTTGTGACCTGTTTTCAAAATTGGGCAAGTACGGCTAGGGCATGCTAAGGGTTGGCACTGAATAGGGACTACATGATGAAGTTTCATCATGACAGTATTGGGATCCTTATAAAGACATTCTTTGGGCCTATGTGATAGACTTTGTCATTTATTAGAATATGAAGTTTCCATAGAAGGTTGCAAGTGCAAATGATATATCAAGAGGAGCTTGATTAGCATAATTATCAAATTTTAGCTATTGGCATAAGTTACCCCGACAAGACCGACTAGCATAAACAACAAAAGAGCCTATCCATGTGACCTAGACCGACCACTCCGAAGGAGGTTCAAAAGGAGGGTTTCATCGGCGTAACATTCACTATCGGGGGTATGAGAAAATGTTGTGTTGATAGCCGATGAGGTTATCAGTATAACTTACACTAATGAAAGAGAATGTGAAGTAGAGGTCGGCAATGTCATCGGGTCATCAAAAAATATCATTTAATACTACCCTAATACCCAATGGGCTATGTGGCAAAGGTGGTGTCATTGGCAGGACTTTCTTCGATGAGGCAACACCAAAAGGTGGAAATTAGGACTCATCGGGATAACCTAAACCATCGATGAAAAGTGTTTTAGGTTACATCGATACTCAATGAAAAAGACAAGCCAGGCACGGAGAAGGAGACTTGATTGGGATGGGTTACATGATCAAAGATGAAGTCATTGGGATATCATCGCCTCATCGGGAGGAAACATTTTTTGTTATACCGATACTCGAAGAGAAAGAAGAGATAGGTGTGAAAGAGGAGGTTGCATTGGGGAAACATATGTCAATAGGCCAGAGGAATAAAAGATACATAAGTGCAAAGGTAGTGACATTGGGTCATCGAAGAAACATAAAGTGAGTTGTTTTGATGCTCGATAAGATGACCCGATGTAACAAACAAGATATGGATCATGGACGAGGACTCATTGGGATATCTTAAACCATCAAAGGAGTGTATTTAGAGTTATGTCAATGCTCGATGGGCAGAATGCCACAAAGGAATAGAAGGAGGGTACATCGGGATGACCTATGTCGATGAAATATAAAGGTAAAGACAAAGCTTAGATAGAAGGCGAAGCCATCGGGGAAGTTATAACCATCAGAATTATAATAAATGAGCTATGTTGATACTTGATGGAGTGATTGGTAAGACCTATGCTGATGAAAAGGACGGTTGGTGCCAAGTGTTTGAATTATTGGGAGAAGTTATGATGACTAGCCATTTCAAAATTTGATCTTAACGAATCCACCTGCCATTATTAAATACAGACAATGAATAGGTCTATGCTTACACGAGGTCAATTAAAACATCATTTCAATTGAGTAAATGCCCCTGAAGCATTAAATCTATATATAAAAGCTGGTATAAGGAATTGGCATAGAAAACTAAAGCAGACAGAGAGATTGGAGCGAAACTAAGCTACAAAATTTTGAATTTCAGTTAAGCTTGAGGTATTCAGATATGGAGGGCTCTAGTTCAAAAGGCAAAAGAAACGTCACTAGGGTTTCTAAGAGTGCGTCAAAGAAGTCTAAAGGTGGAGAGGGTGCATAGAGGAAGAAATTAAATCAGGACATCATTGATCAAATGAGCTCACCAGGAGAAAAATCTCAGAGATTTAAGGCTAACCTGCCCGTCTGTGACCAGTTAGAAGATTAATTCAAGGAAATTGGTGATGTCTAGACCAGGATTAGAGGTCATGAGTTGTTCTTGTATCATTATTCAAGGATGAGTAAGTCGACCCCAATCTCAAACCCATGGATAACGGGATTGGGTAAACTTGTGGTTCCTAGCATCTTTTTGAATGTCTAGTAGATGAAAACATTGGCTAGGGCTTACAATGCCACAAAAAGATGTATTCAATTATCGAATGGCAAAGCATTCATCCACCTTTCAATGGCCACCATTCAGGAGGTTTTTGGTCTTGGTCTCGAATCTAACGTGCCTCTATCTTTTGAAAAACTAGAAGAAGAGTATACAAAGATGGACGCTGTTTACAATGGGTGGAATTTGGCCATACATAAGGCTGAGAAAGGAAAGTTGATAGATGAAGACGGGCCCCCATTTGACATCAACATTTTCAAGCAATATTTGTAGTATACATTTATGGTATGCGAACAAGTGGGAGGACTTGAAGTTCTGGATGTAGCTCGAGTAGGACCTTTGGTACTTGCTACTGACACACAGATGCATGAGCCAAGATAATTTGACTATGCTACTTATATTGTTGAGAAGATGCATGAGGGTTTCTTAAGCCTTCATAATAACCCCGACAAATGTTTAAAGTTTTACTCTTTGTTAATGCATATTATCTTGTTTTATGGATGACTTAGGGGGTTGTAGCCTGAGGAATTAAAGCTAAATGTTCATGGCAAGGATGGACAGGAGTAGCCTATTCAACTCTGGGTGTCACTATGGGATTCTCAGTTCATGAGATCTCACTATATAAAATTTGAAGAATTCTTTGTACAACCTTTATACAGAGCTTTTGGAGTCTCTTTTGATGGGTCATTTTCAAAAGAAATCAAAAGATTCCTTAGACCCCATGAACATGGGGATACCAGGGTGAATCACAATTGGGGTGACTGGTATGTATGCCAAGACTTCACATATGTTAGATTTTTTGGATTCAAAGGAGCTCCTTATGTGATACTGAAGCCTGCACCTAACAGAATTGCCTACCTAGAGATTGTAAGGCAAATGAATGAATCAAATGCAATGCATTTTGGGGGTGCCCACAAGCAAGTTTTCTTCCCTGGGACTTTACATTTTGGTGATTTCACTAATGTATCTACAAAGTTATATGAAATTATTGACAAGAGGTTAATAGAAGATTATAACCTCTATGAGCACATAGGTCAAAAGAATTATGACTTAGAGGGTTATATCCACCAGAGCAAAAAAGGGCAAAATCTGGGCGATTATTTTCATGAGAACATTGAAGCCTAGGATATCTTCAGGAACAAAGAATCCGAGGAGGCTATGCAAATCATTCAGGATCTGAACTATAAACTGGAAGAAAAAAGACAAAGACTGCAGGAGTTGGGAGAAGAAGAAGAAGTTGAGAGCGAGTCAGGTGAGAATGAGGTTGTTTCAAGATTAAGGAGGCCTGAAAGGGAGGAGGAGCCTGAAGCATAGGACATAACTATTATGAGGATGAATGTAGACGTATATTTTAGGCTAGTTGAGGATACCTCTTTTGTGTCTGATGATGAGTTCATCAAATCGAAGGAATTTAAGTCTTTCAAGTATCATTTCAAAGGAAAAAGGCTAAGAGAACCAATGCCTGATATAACACCAGAAAATGAGGCAGAGATGCTTAGGAAATTGAAGGTTGATATTGATGTAGAAGTATAATGCATGACTCCTCAAAGGGAAAGGCAGCTTCTTGTAGAGGCAGGAATTATCCTCTTTCCAGGCTAGGATCTTAGTGCATCCTTTATTTTTGATAGCCTATTGCATTTAGAGAAGAAGGACTTCAAGTTATATTTTCAGGGCGTGGATGATATCTTCATTGGATCAAGATATGATCCAAATGATGAGGCTATGCATTTGTGGGGCCTCTATCCTCCAAATAAGAGGCCAGATATCAAAGATGTAGACAAGGCTTTTGGACAAATCATAAAGTTGAAGGTCGGTGAAGTGGATCCCATGGTCACAGTAGATATGGAAGTTGATATTTCAAATTTGAATAAAGCACAGATGAAGATGCTGATGAAAGAAGCAAGAAAATATAAATCATTGTATGAGGAGCTTTTAAGAATCAGGGGCCAACTTGTACCCTAGATAGGAGATGAGTCCAAATTGAAAAAGAAGTGCAAAGAAATGCACAAAGAGAACAAAAAGTTGAAGGAAAGAATGTGAAGCATAAGGACAAACACATCATGTGTCCTACTATCTAAATGATTTGAGAATCTGCAGAAGATACTGGAGGAATTATGGACTGTTTACCAGAGAAACATGGATAACACAGTGTCACACCAAAGGATCCTTGATAGGTTAAACATGCTACTGCAAGATCAGACACTAAATGATAAATGGATCAATAAGGTTAAAAAATTGATTGACACTCATGAAGGATTCACAAGAGAGTTGAAAATTGAATATGAGGAGTGTAAGGGTATTGTCAATCATGGATTCCCAAGTGTGGTAGAGGATACATGGGTAATAAAGGACAAAAACCAGTGGATTACCGAATGAAGATCCTTACTCAGTTCAACCCTTAGCGTTGCTCGTGCGGATACTCTAGATATGCATGAAATAAGGGAAAAGGTTGAGAGTTTTGTCACAATGGAAATAGTGGTTAGAGACATTATCTTCAATGTGTATACATATAAAGATGAGGGATATCTTCGACATATCCAAAAACGTGGTCAACGGCTGGATGGAAAGAATTAGTTTATGTTATTATTTTGTTTCTAGAAATTACGGAGTCAGTTTGGTTTCTATTAATTTTAGTTTGTAATAATGAAAGGGTGTGTCATGTCATTTATATCTTTTGAGTCATATATATATAGAGTCATTTTTGTATTCTAGAGGGGACAAAATGAAGAGAAAATCATTATTTTTCAAGATGGTCTATTGGAACCAGTAGTGTTATGTAAAGCAGGTTTGTAGAAATGAAAATCCATTTTGTGCAAGAAAATGTATCAGGAAGTATCTATGAGTCTGCAGTTTTTGTACACCCATCGTTCCAAGAAATTAATATATAAGATTTACTGCTTTTTATCTTCAAATCGTTTCATGTTATATGATGTTGATGAGTTAAAATCCCTTGGGTAAATCTAAATAAGGTTTGTTGCAGTGTTTTATAACTTGTTATATAGATAATAGAATTTTTTTTGTTTCTCTTATAACATACATTGAAGTCATTGCAGTGATAGTCTTGCATACCTGTGAGTTTTCTCAAACTATCTCCAAGGACCACAAATATGTGTTCGTTAAATAACATGTAAATTGTCATATAAGGCACCGGTCTGTTGTTGGTTTTCTGTGAATAGGTTTTGGTGTGTACAAATTCCTCACTAGAGAAAAATATTAGTAGTTTCTATTAGCTTTGTTCTCTCATAACTACTCAAGGTTCCAACAGCATTCTTCTATAAGCTTTGTTCCTTATCAATTATACTCAAGTTTTTTAGATTAAAATAAGTGAAAAGCATATCATAAAGCATAGTTGTAGGAAATAGTTCATCATTCCTGTAAATAGCTAGATTCAATAATTTAAATTCACTATAAAGAAATCTCTTTATGCTTTGGAGATTGGGGTATACCCACCTAAGGTCTAGTGGAGCCTATAGTGTGGAGGAATTTGGTCTTTGACCATTCCTGTTCATTGGGCAAGGTTGATTGGATCAGTTAGGGATTTGGCAAGTCTCTTTGATTTCCAATCTATGGTTTTGGGAACCAACATATTCGTGACTCTACTGGGGAGTTGTAATAAGAAGTGTTCAGGATTTCTGGTGGTTTTGTTTCAAACTCTGTTGGAGGAAGGAGCCCATAAGATTAATAAAAGTATTATTCCTCTTAGGAGGTGGTGACTCTACATTTAATATATGAGTAATAATTGGTTTTTTGAGAAAAAAAGAGAAACCCCTAGGAATTTGTCAATAAGATTTATGCAGGGGAGAAGGTCTTTGCACAAGGGACAACATAATCTTGTTCAGTTGAGTCCAAAGAGAAGAAACAAAGAAAAGAAATCAACATCAAATATGGAATTCGGGGGTTATAAGAAGTTTCCTCATAGAGAGGATGGTTCTTCATCTGGTGATAGATTTGAAAATCTAGAGTAAAATTCTTTTTATAACTTAAACATAAAAGATAATTAAGGTGCCCATGATGAAACCCTGACTACTGAGGAGCAGGAGGATAGGCAGTTGGATGCAATTATTCTTAGAATGGCTGAATTAAATGGAGATGAATCTAAGATGGAAAAGGCTCTTAAGAGACAACCAGATTAGGTATTGCAGAAACTCAAATTAGAAAGAGATGCCATTCAAAGCCCTAAGTCAAACAGGGTTGAAGAAGAGAAAGGAAGAGATAAAGAAAGTACCATAACAACTCCTAGGTATAGTCTCCCTCACCTAAGAAACTTGGAACAACCATTTAGGGTTTATAATAATCCATTATCAGATGTTATGGATAATAATTATGAAAAGAGGGATAAATGGAAAAATATACCCTACAATGAAAATAAAAATTAGTATAATTATGGACAATACAATAATCATAATGATGAAAGAAGAACTAACAGTGGGGAAATTTCTGGTAACTGGAATGGTAGAGATAGGATCAACAATGTAAGCAATAAAAGGGGGAATTATGGTAACAATGGAAACTATAGCCACAATGGTAATGGGAACAATCAAAATGGAAATACCAATAATGGTGGAGGTAACAATGGAAACAATGGTAATAATAAAGGAAATAGAAATTACCAAACTAACAACTATGGTGGTGGACCACCTATGACAATTGAAAGGTACAAACAGTTGGATTTTAGTGGGATAGTTGGATATCCTAATCAGATTTCAAATGACTTAAGATCAGCTGTCCCTAAATTCACCAGAAATGGAACTGATTCTACAGAACAACATGTAATAAATGTAAAAAATATCATTGAAGAGTTTGAAGTCCCTTACGAAGATGTTTTTATGAAACTGTTTATTCAATCTCTAACAGAGGATGCAGGAGAATGGTATAGAAATATTTCCGACAGATGCAATGGTAGTTGGCATGAGTTTGTGACAATATTCTTGGAAGAATTTGGAGAATATAATGATACTTCATTTGCATCTCATGAATTGACTAGCATAAAAAAGAACCAGTCTCTGAATTTAATAAGAAGTTTAATAAAGTACTTAATAGAATACCAAGAGATATTAGACCTGTTGATTCATTTTTTATTGATTTTTATTTGAGTGCTTTTGATAGCAAGACTCATTATGAGATCCTATCTCACAAGCCTACTACCTTGCAACAAGCTTTTAAAACAACTACTACCATTGAAAATAACAGAAAGGCTGCTGGGAGAATTTGCAAGAGAGATGATCCAAAATTATATAATCCCAAAGCAACAAAAAAGGATGAGTTTGGCTAAATCATGGACATGTTGAAAGACATGAAGGGTAAGAAAAATCACAATGAGAAGCCGCCCCCATATAGAAGTAACAAGCCTATAAGTTACAATAGACCAAGATTGCATGGCATGCCATATAATACAAACTCGAAAGATGGTAAGCCAGTAAATGCAAATCTAAGAAAAGAAATTCCTGATCCATTGAAGAAGGTAAATAATTTTGTGGAAGAATATCCATGGTGTGAAGTCTGCAATTTACCCCATGTTGCAGAACAATGTATGACTGATCGGGGTTTTGTAGAAGAAAAGGACCGTGAGAGTGAATATGAGCCCATAGTGAATGTACTTTCATCAAATCCATTTTGGGGTAGGGATGAGGATTCATCTGAGGATGAGAAATCATTAGATGTACAATGGAGAAGAGAGAGCCAGGAGCATAGTGTACAACAATTTTTTACTGATGATGATGTGGACATCCCATCCCTAAGGACATTGTTTCATAATGGAGAGCCAGTGCATTCCTTGAAAAACTTAGCATATGAAGAAAAGAAAGCCTATACTGTGGTGGCAGTAGCTCAGGCAAAAAGCAATTATCAGCTAAGGAACAAAATAGTGAACCCAGAGAAGGGTAAGCCATCCAGGATATTTGCAAAAGTTCCTAAAGCTAGTGGAAATAAAGACACCATCGCTAACAAGGAAAAGGAAGGTGCAGTAGAAAAGATCAAACAAACAGAACCTCTTAAATTAACAAAGCCAATCAAAAAGAAACAAATTAGTAAACCACTCTCAAATTGTGGATCATTTATGTCTTAGGCTTTATCACAGGTGAAAATATTTGTGCCTTTTCTTGAAGTAATGAAATTCCCTGATTACAAACATGAAACACTCAAGATTTTGTCTAATGTTGGTGAAGTTAATAAAGAGGATCATAAGCCAAAAGTTGAAGATCCACCTGTTGTCTATTTGGGAACTTCTATCACTAAAAATCTTACCCAGGTTGATCCTTTTTATCTGACTTTGATGATTAACAATAAGATGGTTAAGAATTGTATGATAGATTCAGGTGCAACCATGAACATAATGCCAGAAGATGTCATGAAAGAGCTTGGGATTCATGTGGACACTCCCTATGGGAAATGCTATGCTATGGATAACAGATCAGTCCCAGTTGGAATTATGAAGGATGTAGAGTTTCAATTTCCAGCATGCCCTGATACATCATATAAAATAGACATCACCATTGTGCATGTTCCACCAAATTATGGGATGTTACTATCAAGGAAATGGTCAAATTTGGTGGGGGGACATGTCCAGCTAGATATATTGTATGCGACCATCCTAGTAAAAGAGGTGAACGTAAGGATTGATAGAGAGCCGAGATATTTCTACCTAATAGAGGAAGTTGATCCAAACAAGACAACATGTTTTCTCCAGACAGATATAGATAACTTTCAAGTAAGTATTTCTAAACCCATTCAATGCAAAACTAATAAGTATGAAAATACTATAGAATCACATGAGGATAAGATTAGGAAAATGTACTTTGATGGTGCTTGTAGTAAGGAAGGAAATGGAGTTGGTGTGGTTTTTATTTCTCCTAATCGGAAATCATGCAAATATTCTTTCTTGTTTGCCTTTGAATGTACAAACAATGTTGTTGAATATGAAGCACTCTTGTTAGGTCTTAGAATGGCAAGTAAATATGGCATTAAATTACTAACAGTTTATGGTTATTCAGAGCTAGTCGTATCTCAAGTGAGGGAAAGATTTGCCACAAAATGTAATGCTTCAAAATTATAGAAATGAGGTGTGGGATTCAATTGAATATTTTGATGCATTTTCTATAACATGGATTGAAAGGTCTAACAATATTTTGGCTGATTTTATGGCTAACTTAGCAATTAAACATAATGATATTCATTTTGATGACATCATCCAAGTTGAAATAAAAGCTAGACCTGCGGTACCAAATAACACAAAAATTTGGCAAATATTTGATGATAATGGGGATCTTCTAAAGTTCTTGTTTTGTGAAGATCAGTATGAAGGCCAAAATATGGATTGGAATGAATATGTGGAAGGGGAGAGGTGAGGAATCTCTATTTGGAAAAAATATCCTACAGCTTAAAACAAACAAGATTCCCAAAGGGTTGGTGGAACTAGAGAGGATGTTTGATAATAAGGACATGCCAAATTTCAAGCCCAACACTAGAAGTTGTGAGGGAGTAGAAAAAATAAACTTGGGAAGTGAAAACAATCCTAGAGAGGTTTACATTGGGAAGAAGCTTACAATGAAAATTAGGACTACACTGGTCAATCTGTTAAGAAAATACAGACATGTTTTTTCTTGGTCATATGATGATCTCAAGGCATACAGAGAGGATTTGTTCTATCATGAAATCCCACTGAAATCAGATGCAAAACCATTTAGGCAAAAGCAAAGGCCTATAAATCCCACATTGGCTCCCAAAATGAAGGAAGAATTGATGAAGATGAGGAATGCAAGGATTATAGAGCCTATAAGACATTCTACATGGGTGTCGAACTTGGTACCTGCTAGAAAGAAAAATGGTGATATCAGATTATGTGTGGACTTTAGGAATTTGAATATATCATCTTTAAAGAATAATTATGCTCTGCCTAACATGGAAGCTTTGCTGCAAAAGGTAACAGAAAATGAATTAATTTCTAAGATGGATGGGTTCTCTGGTTACAACCAAGTGAAGGTTAAGGAATCAGAAAAATACGAAACAACTTCCACTACACTATGGGGCACATATGTGTATGCAAGGATGCCATTTGGACTCACCAATGTTGGGGCTACTTTCCAAAGGGCCATGGATGTAGCTTTTGAAGGCCTCATTGATTACATTTTAGTAGTATACCTAGATGATTTGACAGCATACTCCAAGAAAGAAGAGAACCATTTTAATGAACTAGAGAAGATTTTCATTAGAGCACTGGAGTATGGTATCTCTCTAAATTCAAAAAAGTGTCATTTTGAAGTCACTAAGGGTAAATTACTAGGTCATATTGTATCAAAAGATGGAGTAAGGATTGACCATGAGAGGATTGTAGCTATTGACAAAATTCAGATTCCTAAAATAGTCAAGGCTATCCAATCATTCTTTGGACAAATTAATTTTGTTAGGAGGTTTGTGTCGAATTTTTCTAAGATTGTAAAACCTATTACAAAAATGTTGAAGAAGGGTGTAGAGATAAAATGGACTAATGAAGAAATTGAATCTTTTGTAAACATTAAGAGGGCCATCAAGGAAGTGCCTGTACTTAAATCTCCTGATTTCTCTAAACATTTTCAAGTATTTTCTTTTGCTTCTTTTCATACTATTGTTGCAATTATGTTACAAAAAAATGATGAAGGTCATGAACAACCAATGGCATTTTTTAGCAAAACACTACAAGCTTCTGAGTTAAATTATAATATAAATGAGAAACAATCATATGCCCTGGTAAAAGCTATGAAACATTTTAGACCATACTTAGTGGGAGATAATGTCATTGCTTATGTTCCTAATGCAACAGTCAAAGATATTTTTAGGCAGACTGAAACTACTAGGAGAAGATGCAGATGGATCAATCAAATTCAGCAGTTCAACATTGACATCCAGATTACTAAACTGGTAAGAGGTCAAGGATTGGCTAAACTAATGATAAAATCAAATTTGGAAGCAACACAGATAAATCAGGTAGGATTAGAGGATGCTCAAATAAGCATTGAGATGTGTCCTTGGTACAAGAATATTGTCTATTATTTAAAACACATGAAATGTCCAAAGTATTTAAATGATAGTCAGAAAAGAACACTTAAGCTTCAAGCATCTAGGTATGTATTGCTCAAAGGAGATTTATATTGAAAAAACTGTGATGGTATCCTCCTATTTTGTTTGGATGTTTATCAAGAACAATCTATTTTAAAGGAATTACATGAAGGTCTATGTGGGGGACATTTTTCAACAAAAACTATTGCCCATAAAATACTCAATGCTAGTTACTATTGGCCACAAATATTTAAGGACCATTGCTAGAAATTTTTAGTAAAGCTTAAATATGATGGAGCTCTTCCACTCAGACCCATGCAAACTAAAGAACCTTTTTAGATGTGGGGTGTTGATTTTATAGGAGAAATTGCAAACAAATCCAGTGCAAGACACAAATCGATTTTGGTAGCTATTGATTACTTTACCAAATGTGCGGAGGCAATTCCTACAAGGCAGGCTACAAGTAAAGTGGTAACAAAGTTTCTCTTGGAAAATATATTGACAAGGTTTGGGGTACCCCACAAAATTGTTGTAGATAATGGGATGTGTTTTAGATCTAAAGAATTTGCTCATTTCTATGAAAGTTATGGAATCACTTTATCATATTCATCACCTTATCATCCCCAGGGGAATGGACAAGCATAATCTAGTAACAAAAACTTATTAAAGAGCATTAAGAGGATGTTAGGTGATAACAAAAGATCATGGGATTCAAAGTTTAATTTGGCAATATGGGCAGATAGAGTAACAATCAAGAAATCCATAGGGTTTGCTCCTTATCAGCTTGTTTATGGTCAAGAAGCAAGGTTGCCCTTGAACAACCTTCTCCCGGTGTATAAATTTTTCTCAGAGGAATATTTAGAGGATGTTGATTTCATGGAAGATGGGCTGGTATAGTTGGTTGAGTTGGATGAGTACAGAAGAGAGGATTGGGAACAAAATATACAAAAGTAGAAGATGGTAAAAGCATTACATGACAAGAAGGCTTATGATAGGACTTTTGAAGAAAGGGAGTGGGTGCTCAAATGAAATGAAAAAGACCAAGATAAGGGAAAGCATGGAAAATTTGAAGCACTTTGGCTAGGACCGTCTGTCATCCTGGAAAAGAGAGGGCAAAATTCACACATCTTGCAGAATGTTGATGGTGAAATTTAGGAATTTCCATTACATGCTCAGTACCTCAAACATTTTTTCTCTTAAGGAGCAAGGAGTATTCTTGTACTATAATAGTGTAGTTTTCCTTTGTTGTTTGTTTATGTGTATTGTTTGGTTTGCTTTTTAGAGATAGCTAATATCTTGCTATGTCCCTAAAAAGAACATACATCCCCAGAAAGAGCCACTGTTAAAACATATTTTTGCAAAATATTTTGTGCTATTTATTTGATGTTTTATATACATTTTCATCATAAGATCATTTATTGTTGGATTATATGTGCAGGAGGCATGTTGCAGTATTAGAAAGATCCTGATGTGACCTATTTTTAAAATTGGGCAAGTACCGCTAGGGCAAGCTAAGGGTTGGCACTGAATAGGGACTACATGAGGAAGTTTCATCATGACAATATTAAGATCCTTATAAAGACATTCTTTGGGCCTATGTGATAGACTTTGTCATTTATTAGCATATGAAGTTTCCATAAAAGGTTGCAAGTGCAAATGATATATGAAGAGGAGATTGATTAGCATAATTATCAAATTTGAGCTATTGGCATAAGTTATCCTGACAATACTAACTAGCATAAACAACGAAAGAGCCTATCGGCATGACCTAGACCGACCACTCTGAAGGAGGTTCAAAAGGAGGGTTTCATCAGTGCAACATTCACTATGGGGGGTATGAGAAAATGTTGTGCCGATAGGCGATGAGGTTATTGGTATAACTTACATCAATGAAAGAGAATGTGAAGTAGAGATTGGCAATGTCATCGAGTCATCGAAAAATATCATTTCATGCTACCCCGATACCCGACGGGCTAGGTGGCAAAGGTGGTGTCATTGACAGGACTTGCTTTGATGAGGCTACACCACAAGGTGTAAAATAGGACTCATCGGGATAACCTAAACCATCGGTGAAAAGTGTTTTAGGTTATGCCTAATACGTGATGAAAAGGACAAGTCAGGCAAGAAGAAGGAGACTTGATCAGGATGAGTTACATCGATCAAAGAAGAAGTCATCGGGATATCATTGCCTCATCGGGAGGAGACATTTTTTGTTACATGGATACCCAATGAGAAGCAGAGGTAGGTGCAAAAGAGGAGATCTCGTTGGGGAAACATATGCCGCTAGACTAGAGGAAAAAAAGATACATAAGTGCAAAGGTGGTGACATCGGGTCATCAGAGAAACATAAAGTGAGTCGTTCTGATGCTCGATAAGATGAGCCGATATAACAAACAAGCTGCAGACCATGGATGAGGACCCATTGAGATAGCTTAAACCATCAAAGGAGTGTATTTAAATCTATTCCGATGCTCGATGGGAAAAATGCCACGAAGGAATAGAAGGAGGGGAGGAGTTATGATGACTAGCCATTTCAAAATTTGATCTTAACGAATCCACTCGCCATTATTAAATACAAGCAACGAATATGTCTGTGCTTACACGAGGTGAATTAAAGCATCATTTCAATTGAGTAAATTCCCCTAAAGAATTAAATCTATATATAGAATCTGGTATAAGGAATTGGCATAGAAAACTAAAGCAGACAGAGAGATTGGAGCGAAATTAAGCTACAAAATTTTGAATTTCAGTTAAGCTTGAGGTATTCAGATATGGAGGGCTCTAGTTCAAAAGGAAAAAGAAAGGTCATCGATTTTTCTAAGAGTGCCTCAAAGAAGTCTAAAGGTGGAGAGGGTGCATAGAGGAAGAAATTAAATCAAGACATGATTGATCAAATGAGCTCACCAGGAGCCAAATCATAGGGATCTAAGGCTAAACTACTCATCTGTGACCAGTTAGAAGATGATTTCAAGGAGATTGGTGATGTTTGGACCAGGATTAGAGGTCATGAGTTGTTCTTGTATCATTATTCAAGGAGGAGTAAGTCGACCCCAATCTCAAACCCATGGATAACGGGATTGGGTAAACTTGTGGTTCCTAACATTTTTGTGAATGTCCAGTTGATGAAAACATTAGATAGGTCTTACAATGACAAAAAAAGATGTATTCAAATACCAAATGGCAAAGAATTCATCTGCCTTTCAGTGGCCACCATTCAGGAGGTTTTTGGTCTTGGTCACGAGTCTAACGTGCCTTTATCTTTTGAAAAACTAGAAGAAGAGTATACAAAGATGGACACTATTTACAATGGGTGGAATTTGGCCATACATAAGGCTAGGAAAGGAAAGTTGATAGATGAAGATGGGCCTCCATTTGACATCAACATTTTTAGGCAATATTTGCATTACACATATATTACATGCAGACAAGTGGGAGATGTAGCTCGGGTAGGACCTTTGGTACTTGCTGTTGACACACAGATTCATGAGCGGAGACAATTCAACTATGCTACTTATATTATTGAGAAGATGCATGAGGGTTTCTTAAGCCTTCATAATAACCGTGATAAATCTTTTAAGTTTTACTCTTTGTTAATGCATATTGTCTTGTTTTATGGACGACTTAGGGGGTTGTGGCCTAAGGAATTAAAGCTAAATGTTCATGGCAAGAATGGATAGGAGCAACATGTTCAATTATGGGTGTCACTATGGGATTCTCGGTTCATGAGATCTCACTATATCAAATTTGAAGAATTATTTGTGCAACCTTTATATAGAGCTTTCTGAGTCTCTTTTGATGGGTTATTTTCAGAAGAAATCAAAAGATTCCTTTGACCCCATGAACATCGGGATACCAGGGTGAATCACAATTGGGGTAACTGATATGTATGTCAGGACTTCACATGTGTTAGATTTTTTGGATTCTAAGGAGCTCCTTATTTGCTACCAAAGCCTGCACTTGATAGAATTGCCTACCTAGAGATTGTAAGGCAAATAAGTGCATCAAATGCAATGCATTTTGGGAGTGCCCACAAGCAAGTTTTCTTGCCTGGGATGTTACATTTTGGTGATTTCACTATTGTATCTACAAAGGCATATGAAATCATTGGCAAGAGATTAATAGAAGATTATAACCTCCATGATCACACATGTCAAAAGAATTATGACTTAGAGGGTTATATCCACTAGAACAGAAAAGGGAAAAATCTGGGTGATTATTTTCATGAGCACATTGAAGCCTGAGATATCTTCAAGAACAAGGAATCTGAGGGCTCTATGCAAATCATTCAGGATCTGAACCAGAAACTACAAGAAAAAAGACAAAGACTGCAGCAGATGGGAGAAGAAGAAGAAGTTGAGAGCTAGTCATGTGAGAATGAAGTTGTTTCAAGATTGAGGAGGCCTAAAAGGGAGGAGGAGCCTAAAGCACAGGACATAACTATTGCGAGGATGAATGCAGACATAGATGTTAGGTTAGAGGAGCATACATTTTTTGTATCTAATGATGAGTTCATCAAATCAAAGGAATTTAAGTCCTTCATGTATCATTTCAAAGGAAAAAGGCTAAGAGAACCAATGCCTGATATAACACCAAAAAATGTGGCAGAGATGCTTAGGAAATTGATGGTTGATATCGATGCAGAAGTATAATGCATGACTCCTCAAAGGGGAAGGCAGCTTCTTGTAGAGGCAAGAATTATCCTCTTTCTAGGTTGGGATCTTAATGTATCCTCTATTTCTGATAGCCTATTGCATTCAGAGAAGAAGGGCTTCAAGTTAGACGTTCAGGGCATGGATGATATCTTCATTGGATAAAGATATGATCCAAATGATGAGGCAATATGTTTGTGGTCCCTCTATCCTCCAAATAAGAGGCCAAAGATCATATATGTAGACAAGGATTTTGGACAGATGATGAAGTTGAAGGTCGGTGAACTGGATCCCATGGTCATGACGGATATGGGAGTTGATATTTCAAAATTGAATAAAGCACAGATGAAGATGTTGATGAAAGAAGCAGGAAAATACAAATAGTTGTATGTGGAACTTTTAAGCAGTAGGGGCCAACCTGTACCCCAGATAGCAGATGAGTCCAATTTGAAAAACAAGTGTGAAGAACTGCACAAAGAGAATAAAAAGTTGAAGGAAAGAATGCAGAGCATAAGAACAAACACAACATGTGTCCTACTGTCTAAACAATTTGAGAATCTACAGAAGATACTAGCGGAATTTTGGACTGTCTACCAGAGAAACATGGATAACACAATGTCGCACCAGAGGATCCTTGATAGGTTAAACATTCTACTGCAAGATCAGACACTGAATGACAAAAGGATCAATAAGGTTAAAAAACTAATTGACACTCATGAAGGATTCACAAGAGAGTTGAAAATTGAATATGAGGAGTGTAAGGGTATTGTCAATCATGGATTCCCAAGTGTGGTAGATGATACAAGGGTAATAGAGGAAAAAAATTAGTGGATTACTGAATGTGGATCCTTACTTAGTTGATCCCTTACATTGCTCGTGTGGCTACTCTGGATATGCATGAAATAGGGGAACATATTGAGAGTTTTGTCACAGCGAAAATAGCGGCCAGAGACATTATCTTCAATGCCTGTACATATAAAGATGAGGGATATCTTCGACATATCCATAAATATGGTCAATGGCTAGATGGAAAGAATTAGTTTATGTTATTGTTTTGTTTATAGAATTTAGGGAGTCAGTTTGGTTTCTATTAATTTTAGTTTGTACTAATGAAAGGGTGTGTCCTTTCATTTATATATTTTGAGTCATTTATATATAGAGAGTCATTTTTGTATTCTAGAGGGGACAAAACGACAAGAAAATCATTATTTTTCAAGATGGCTTGTTTGAACTAGTAGTGTTATGTAAAGCAGGTCTGCAGAAATGAAAATCCATTTTGTGCAAGCAAATGTATCATGAAGTATTTGTGAGTCTGCAGTTTTTTTACACCCATCATTCCAAGAAATTAATATACACGATTTATTGCTTTTTATCTTCAGATCGTTTCATGTTATATGATGTTGATGAGTTAAAATCCCTTGGGTAAATCTAAATAAGTTTTATTGCAGTGTTTTATATAGATAACATAATTGTTTTTGTTTCTCTTATAACATACATTGAAGTCATTGCAGTGATAGTCTTGCATACCTGTGAGTTTTCTCAAACTATCTCCAAGGACCACAAATATTTGTCCGTTAAATAACATGTAAATTGTTAGATAAGGCACTGGTCTGTTGTTGGTTTTCTATGGATAGGTTTTGGTTTGCATGAAGTCCTCACTAGAGAAAAATATTACTAGTTTCTATTAGCTTTGTTCTTTCATAACTACTCAAGGTTCCAACAACATTCTTCTATAAGCTTTGTTCGTTATCAATTATACTCATGTTTTTTAGAGTAAAATAAGTGAAAATCATATCATAAAGCATAGTTGTAGGAAATAGTTTGCCATTCCTATAAACAACTAGATTCAATAATTTAAATTCACTATAAAGAAATCTCTTTATGCTTTGGAGATTGGGGTATACCCACTAAGGTTTAGTGGAGCCTAAAGTGTAGAGGAATTTGGTCTTTGACCATTCATGTTCATTGGCCAAGGCTGATTGGATCAGTTAGGGATTTGTCAAGTCTCTTGGATTTCCAATCTATGGTTTTGGGAACCAACAAGATGTTCATGAGATATAACACTGAGACAATATAAGGAGAAAAAAATGTACAAGAAAATGAATATTTGAATGGTATGTCTGCTTCCAAAGAGGGTAAAGCATGAGGTATGGATAATGAGGATAATGAAGACTTGAGATGTTATCTACATTGCAACACCACTTTCACTTTAAGCTATGGTATTTCAAGCTTCATGGTCAAGAGAAATTCAAAAGAGTGAAAGAGCTTTTCTTCATGGCATATAATAGTGAGTAAATTGAGAGAATGATATGCAATGACCACTAGTTTCAAACAACAAATAGATAGTGTTAACATCCCTTTGACAATCATATAAAGCAAGTTAAAGAATAAAATAGTTGTTTAAGGCAAAAAAGGATAGAGCATTCAAGATCAAACCAAGTCCAATAGAGAATATTAGAAACAATTCACAAAATGGCACGGTGATTGTCAGTACAGTGAAATTTAAATAGTCTATAGTATAGTATATAAACATCCATCTACATATGTAAATGTGATAAGGTAGTGTGCTTGGGATCACCCATACATAAAATTGAAAGAGCACAATCATTTCATTCATCATGAAATCAAGAATAAGGAGCAATATTTTCAAATGTTTATTGTCCAAGCAAGGACATTATAGCATCCATGTGTAGGTTTAGAGTTTGTATAGGCATTAAGGTGTAGGTGCAAGATAAAGAGTGCAGGTCTGAAAAAGAGTAGCTATTGGATAGTGATTTTGTAAGCAAAGAGAAGTCATGTTAGCAAGGCATAAGTCACATTGCATGCTATCAATAACATGTATAATTAAAGGCATTATAACTACATGTAAGAAAATGCATTCATGATAAAATATTAATTGCTTTGAAGCCAACAATACTCAAGGATATAGTGGTGAGTACAGTGTAGCCCTTGGAGATTTACAATAGATGACAACTTGAACCATGGGCAATAGTATACAAACAAATAAAAATAGTGTACATGCAGTGTTTGGTATCTTAACAATATTTATGCAAGGTTTATAAATAGTGTTGCATCCATGTGCAACCTGATTAAAATATCTTCAAAGGTGTTGATAAAAGATCTTCATCATGTATTGTAATTTTATGGTTTTGATTATGAAGAGTGTTTTTGTGTACTAATATGTTATTGTAAAAAAAATAGTTGAAATTCCCTTTGTGGGTTGCTTGTTGTTGTTTGAGTAGAGCCAACAACAATTCTTGCAGTCAACCCAATGATCTCTTGACTATATTTCTCTGTGATCCTCTATGGTTTGTCTAGGTATAGTAATTTATCATGTAGGTGACTTAGAAACAAGCGGACTCACTCATGTTCTTGGGTGAAGTCCAAGAAATACTTAAAGACATCAAGCTTCTTCTTTGAAACCCTTGCATATTTTGGTTTATACTCATTATTTCTTTTCAAGAGCTCTCCTCAGAGTGGCTCAAAGCTATTGTGGTTGATTTCTTGCAATGGTGCATGTATATATCTCTTGATATTTTTGTGTAGATCAAATCTCCTGAGACCTTCGAAAAAGATTCACCTAGGTCTATTTGTAGGGCTTTGTTAGGAAATTTGGAAAATACAAGTTGTGACATTCGATGTTATCTACACACTCAAGATCTCAATCTCTTATACCATTTGATGCAAGCACATAAATATTCCTCTATCTAACTTAGAAACTAAATAATAGTTAGCACAAATGTATAGATTATTTGCACACAAATTGAATTGACATAAAGATTACAACAAAATATTTATTCAAATATACAATTAGCAATCTCCATGCATATCAATCATCTTCACATTTAATGTCTCTCCCTAGCGTTTCAATTTTTTAGATAGTTATTAATTTGATCAAACACGTGGTAATTATATTTATGGTAGAGTTTCAAAATCCTTTAGGCTTTGATCGATATCATACCCTACTCTATAGCTCAACCTTGCATATTTTCTATTCTTGTTTCTTGCATAGTATGTCTCTATATTATGTCACACACCATCTCTATAGCCTTCCAAAGTAGTGTCATGTTTGTTCATTACCCCTTTTACTAAACTCTATAAACTGCAATCTTGTATTTATTTTTAATCGATGCTTTCCTACATTGTTGGATCTGACATCTTGTTAGAAATCTCCTCTCTATTATGCTTTGATGGATGTTGCATCCTGTTAAAAACCTCACATTTTGGCACTGGCAGAATTGATATTAGCAAAGGTTGTGGAATATGGCTTTTACATCTACCAATTGTCATTCAATCTTGTGCATATGGCTTTTACATGTAGAAGAAATATATTTGATAAATAGGCCATATGGTGGATGATAAGTGGAGGATGTAAGTACTAAAGGTGTAGCACAAGTGGCTTTGGTACATGAAGGTGACTAGAGGTTGTGGAAGGAGAAATGGTGGAAGTTGGATCTATGGTAGAGGTGGGAGTAGATGTTATTTGTGCATGAAAATGTTAAGCTAATACTCATAAAATAGCTAGGAATCCAACTTAAGGCCTTCTATTTGTTAATAAATTTCTCTACCATTGAGCTACTACCCCCTTTCTTACCATTCCATTGGTGGCTTGAGTGTAGATTATTTTCAACACCCATTATAAGACACATTATAGGTTCTTGGGGCTCCTAACCTAGCCTAGTTTTGATAACATTTTGAGCTACTACTCATGGACTAGTTAGGTTTCCAAGCTACGACCTTCTATTTGTTGTTATAATGTGATCTATGACTAAGATTCTAGCCCCTTTCTTTCTAGTCCATTTTTGGTCTAAGTGTTTCTTATTTCCAAAAATTAAAACCATTTGTAAATTTTTGGGTCATGTAGATTACTTTTAAATATACCATGAAACATATCTACTAGTGGTTTTGGATCAGCTGCAATTGGAGTTGTTGGTAGTGCTTCTATTGTTACCTTTGCAATTGGTGTTGTTTGTTTAGATGGCAATGGAACCACATATTGGTAGAAAGGATGAGGGAAAGCACATATTGGTAGCAGTGGACTGGGGGGAGATACATGACAAGAAGCACACACCATTTGATGAACTTCTTTCTACCTCAAGAAGAGGGATTGATGAACATCTTATATAATTTGGTGGATCATCAAAGAGACCTATGAATGTGAGCACTCTAGGAGGCCCTACAAATGAATTGGTTGATTACCTTGGAGGTTGCAGAGTTGCAAATATACTAGCCACTGCACTTTCATAGAAAGATACAAGCCCATTATAGGGTGGCAAACTAGTGTTCACTTCAGTCGTGAGAGGTCATCAAGTGTATGACCGGAAGCTTTGTGCACTAATACGTGCAATCAACAAATCGAAAAACTATCTACTAGGTAGGGAGACAATTGTTCACATGTGCCCTGCCTGGGCCCCCTAATTCCTAAACTCAAAATGTTTCTTGAGCAGTACGAGTTGCTTGAGAAAAAACAATCAGGCCCAGCTACGGCTAACCAAGCTCGGCCAATCAGATATACCAATTCAAGTGCTTCCCCACCTTGGGTTGTCAAGAGAAAGAAAAAGAAAGGTAGATAACTACAAGTGTTTTCCATTTACCCAGTTTCATTGACGAATAAACATGTAGCTCTGTGAACATGTTTATATCACTTCCATTCCCTATTCATTACAGATTTAGGAGTGGAGGTGTTGAAACTCGACCATAAGCCATTATAGTATTTGTAGGATCAAAGCAAGTTTTAGAAGGCATGCCATTACAAGCGGATGCATTTTATGCAATAAATGTTGTCCAGGATACCAATATTAAAACCTAAATCAAGTCTAGCTACAACCCAAGGACAAGGGGTTGCAAAAAAAGGTGAAGATTCTACCTCGAATGGTGAGTGTCATTTGATCTAGAACATGCAAAAGTATCTCTATGGTGAGTGTCGTTGATCTTGTCAGGGCTCGCCAAAGGTTGACGAAGCCTATGTGGGATTGATTGCACAAATGAATTGCCCTCATTTATTTATTTTTTAAGTAATGCCCGTTGTCGTCAAAATTTTGACAAAAGCGGGCAATTTTTTTCAAAAAAAATAAATTTCATACTAATGCCTTCTCCATCAAAACCAAATGCAAAATTATCATTAGAATTACAATGCATTCAAGCATTTTTTCAAAAAAAAATCAAATTTGGTCACAATATACCTTCTCCGTCGGAAATCTCCATCGGAATTCTAGACCAAATGTATTAGTGAGTGGTGTTGGTGCAGTTGTTATTGATGATTATAACATGCTTGTTGGTGTTTCCTAATTGTGTCCTATTTTTTTTATGATCCACATTGATCTTTGTGCGATTTTTTGGTCATTTTCATGAACCGGTGATTTTCTTCATGTTATGCGGTATTTCTGGTGGTGTAGTGTGTTGCGGTTGATCTTGGCATAATTTCTGGTGGAGTTGAGCATTTGGGAATTTGAATTAGGTCCATGTTGTTAGGATAACCAGTGAACAACTGAGAGGGGGAGGTGAATCATTTGTTAACAGATTATGTGAATTAAAGCACTTAAAACCTTATACCCGTTGGAATACAATGAATCCAAGAACACTGAGAGGGGGGGTGAATCAGTGTTCTGCTGGTAACACAAGATTTTAACCTTTTATAACATACACATATAAACCAGTAAATGAAGAAACATATAACATGAATGTAATGCCCATACCCTAGTCGGACTTTTAAAACCCGTTTAACCTTGATTGACTTCCTATGTGGCATTCTTGAATGGTAGATTAACCGATATGCAATGTGTAGTTTAGATAATATAAATAAATTGTGCATACTTATTATTGTGCTTTTGCATCGATTCTCATGTAAATGTAATTGTTTCCTAACCCTTGAGATAAATCTTGAGCTAACGCCTTCATTGAATATGTATATGTATATGCATGCTTGTATGAATTCATGGGTGCAGGAGATTGCAGGTACAACACCGCTTAGGGCAAGGTTCATCTCCTTTGGAATTTGCAAGGTTGAGTATGCTCCTTCATCTTTTGAATTCGGATTTAGTGGTCATATAACTCTCGTCTTGCCTTAGCCATGGTCAGGTGAGCATCGTGTGTGGATTCGTGGGGCTTGCTTTTCATTGGGATGCGTGTCGAGAGATTTGGAGGACTTCCTCGATTGGCATGCCTTGCGTGAGGTAAGTGAGGTTTGTTATCCTAAGTATTAAATTCAAAATTAATGAGTAGGCGTACACAATAGTGATATAGGAATTTAAATAGGTAGTTTCTTTTATATGATTAATCATTAAATTAAGAGATTTGCTTTAAATTATTAATGTAGCAAACTTAAGGTATTTAACTTGGGTTAGCATGCTCATTTACACATTTGCGACATTTACGCATTTGTAGTAGAGAAATTAGAATAAATAAGACTCTTGTATTAGATTAGTCTTTTATTTAAAAATGTCACTTTATTTTGTTGTAGCGAGTTAATTTAATAGTTAATTTTAATAACTACGATTTTAATAAATTATGCATTTTAGAAAGGAAAATTTTTAAGTCGTTTGGGAGATAGAAATAAATTACTCATTTCCGCATTTTGGAAGAAAAGGGATAAATTATTATTATTTAAACGAAATTATTTCCTTTTTACTTGAAAAGTCGATATAGTATAAAAGTTTGACTTTTAGAAAATTAAATTAATCAAAACGCCTTCTTGGTCAATAGTTCCGAATTATAAAAGTAGGCCTAAAATTAATATTGAGGAATTAAAATTTAAAACTCAATAAGAAGAAAGAAGCATTTTAATTTTAATAAGGGAAAACAAATAAGATTAATAAATAATGGAAAGGAATGACTTCCATTTGGGATTTTCATTCATTTTATTTTAAAAATAAATGCCTAATTTCGAAATTAAAAATTAGGGTAAAATTAGGGTTTTCTTTTTAACCTAGTTTTGTAAGCATTTTGGGGCTTCTTGGCCTTTGGTCTTTTTTTTGGAAAAACATGGTTCTTGCAAGGGAGATTGGGGATTTTGGAGAGGGATGGGGAAAGAGAGCAGCTGATTTGGGAGCTCATCTTCATCAAAATCTCTTCCCGGAAAGCGTTTGGAGGTAGGAAATTTTAATCTACCCTTTTGTTTATTGTTATGCCCTCCATGAAATGCTGGAAAAATAGAAAGGAATGCTACCCATGAGTGTTCTTTAGATTTAGTTTTCAGTTTGGTTGAAGGCTTGGTTGTTCTTGGTTTTAAGATTGGCCATGGTTTTTGGGATATTTTGAGAAAGAGAAAATCTTCTCCATTCTTAGTTTAAACAATCTGGAAATTCATTTTATGACTGTAAAAATGAGGGTTTTTCTACATTTTCATTTTGGGTGTTTTGTTCATGTTAATTCAACAAAAAAAATAGTTCCCAGTTGGTTGTTTATTTGGAAAAATCTGGAAAACATATGGGTGATGAATCCCTTTCAAAATGGGAGATTGGCTGGAATTTGTTTTCTTCTCCCTGTCTCTGGCTGTGCGGGTGCATAGAGGTTTTTGTTTTTTAAAAAAAGAGAAACAAAAAAAAAACTATGTTTTTTTTTAAATTTTGCTGTGACCAAATAATTTTTTTTTTAAAAAAATTTAAAACTTAAACTACCCTGAAATCCCCCCATCACTGGGAGGATTCAGGGCTACCATGGTAGCTACTGCTACCAGCTGGTAGCAGCGCTACCAAGGGTAGCGGCCTACTACCAGTTGGTAGCAGCGCTACCAATGGTAGCGTGGCTACCAAGGGGGCCCACGTGGTGTTCCACGTGGGTAACCCCAGATTCAAAGTGTTTATTTGTTTTTAAATTTTATTTATTAAATTAGTTTTTAATTTATTTTTTTTTAATTGTTTTAAACAAAAGAAAATAATAAAATAATAAATTTAGGATATGTTAATAAACAAAAAAAAAAAGAGGGAAAACATTATATTGATTTTATATGGAGTCTTTGTTATTATTTAAATTTAGATTAGGGAAAACATTATATTGATTTTATATGGAGTCTTTGTTATTATTTAAATTTAGATTTTTCTCCCTTATTTAATTAATATTATTTAAGCTGAGTAATGATTAATATATGGAATTTAGAATATTGGAAGCTCGAAAACTCATATAGAGATACATGTTTTTTTTTTTTTGCCACATTCTGATTTATATAACTGGCATTGATAATTACTAATCATAAACTATGGTTAAATGTGGATATTTAACAAATGATATCTTAGGAATTTCTTATATCAACATATAATATTAATCACATGTGGCTTCTTGGTCCCTTCGTAATGAATACATTCCGTGAATTAACCCTTAGTGTTCTGACGATAATTTTAATCAGTTAGATATAAAATTGAGATTTACATATACTTGTTTTATATATATGCAAGGGATTTATAAATCGTTGGGGGGGGTACTAGTGTATAGTTCTAGACCAACATGTCAGTGATGTGTATCTAAGGATTAAGTAAAATACCCGAATGAGAAATGCTTACATTTATGTGAACTTAGTTGGAAAACTTGTAGAGTTGTATTTACTGACTGAAATTGTCATTTGTAGTATGGTTGTGATCGCCAAAAAGGCAAGATTGTAAAGACATGTAAATATGTAACCTTAACTATATAATACCAAAAGGGTCTTGCAGTTGAGCAGACCCGGAGATGTAGCCCATCCGGGGTGAACTCCGAGATCATTCCTATGTTATGCGATGTTTATAGTGTACTTGGTTTTATGTTTTAAATTATCATGTATGGTTGTAATCTTGCATGAGTGTATGGTGGAAGTTTAATGAATTCAAATTTAAGTGCATAATATTAAACATCTGGATAAATGTAGTTATTTAAGTTCATAAACATTGTGAACTACGATTATGGCAAAGTATTTAAAATATTGTAATTAAAGTTGTAAAAAAAAAAAGTAATTTGATAATGTTAATTTAAATTGTAATAGTGGAAGAAATCTAGTTGGAATTACTTCATTGGATTAATTTGTTAATAAGTATGTTAATGGATTGAATGTACAAGGGAAAACAAAGTTAAAACTTATGTCACATTTCCCAGATTGAGATTAAAAGGTTGAACATCATAAAAACATCTATCTTTTTACCTTAGTAAATGAATCACGCCATGTCAATTATGTTTCATTACATTGGATAAATTTGTTAAGTTATTTCATGTTTTAATCTTAACAATAATCCTCACCGGATTAATTTGATAATCGTGTGGACTCAATCAAGTATTCATGTTGTATATTGAATGAATATACTTAGTAATTTATGTTGTAATTATAATCAATAACCCTCACCAGATTACTTCTATAACTGGGTGAACTCAACTAGAGAACCCATATGTTATCCTTATAAAAGGAATCCCTCATGTTTGCTAAAATTGAACTAGCATGGGAAATAATTGATTAGTTGTTTATACATTAAATCATAGTAAAAGTATCTCTCTCCTATTAATTTCATTTAACAAAAAAAGAGATATGCAATAAGATAATTGTATTTTAAATTCTAATAGAAGAACGTTATTATGATCTTAATACTCTAACCTTGAAATGATGAATGTCATCCAGTTAACGATACTTTAATTTAAAGGATGTTCTCGTGTGACCTAATGCATATCCTTCTTAATGAAATTAGTCCATTTAATTGCATTATCAAAACTCCATATGAATTCCATGGCTACTCACATTATACCTTTCATAAAAGAGCTTCAACTCATCAGTTGGCTATGCACGAAATCTAATGAAGGGATCTCACTCTATTAACTGTAGTTTAATCCTTAAGGAACGAAATTCTTCTTATTAACCATACCTTTTAATATTTAAGAAATATATATCTAATGAGGGTGGATACTTTAAAATCAAAAGATGGAATCCTCGTTTTACTAATTGTAGATTTAACCTAAATGAATGAATCTCATTAAGCATGTTTATAGCATTAAAGGATGATGTCAAGTGTGGATGGTTATCTTAAAACCCTAATGAATGAACTTTGTTATATTTAAAATGCTTAAACCTATTGGGAGACCTCCTAATGAAAATTATGAATTAAGTACATTGAATAAATAACTCCTCGATGGCCTCCTAACCACTAAAGTAAGTGAACGCCTCCTAAAATTTTAAGACGTCATATCTTTGGACACATATGTAATTAAGATCTATGCATTATCCCGTAATTAAGATATCCAGATTAATGGATCTGATGACGCAAGTTGAGTTAGGTGTAAGGTTATGTAATCACGTTAGGGAACTCCTTAGGTTTGTTTGAGCCTTCCGCTGTGATATCTAAGTTGACAGATAACTCCGATGTATTTTAATGTCGTGTCTAATTATGAGTTGAGTTAACTTCAACTATCTTAATGTTGTAACTTTGCATTAACGCTCTTAACTATTATTTTAAAAAAAAAAAAAAAATTTACACTCTAATTGAGTGTTTTTAACTTAAACCCTTAGGGGTTTCCTGGCGGGGCATTACAATGAAGTAAACAAACCAGCCACGTGAATGAACACCATAACACAAATAATTTATATGTGGAAAACCTCATAGAGGAAAAACCACGGTGGGATTTGTGACCCACAATATCAATTCACAGGCCATATAAAAGATATTACATAGCATGGGGGCCTGCATATGCAGGAAGGCACACTACCTAGAGCACACTTCTTAACACAAAAGAGTCTCACTGATTACAAGCTTCTACTGAGATAAAACAGTACTCGTGAACTCACAAAATGCATCTGCAATGCCAAAAAGAGTTCTGGTTAAAGCTTTGTTTTGTACTGGTTCATAAACCCTAAACCCTTCTACCGATATCTGCTTTCCTCCAAGAATTCTTTACAAACCATCTACTGATCATAGAATGGTATTACATTCACATACAAATGACCTACATGCATATCCTTCGCATCACCTTTTTCTACTACCTTCTCATATTTCAAAATGACCTAACAGTACAGACTTATATACCCTTTACAAACAATATGCCTTATGTCGGCTTACAATACAAAAAGATATTCAATGTCGGCCCTATACAATAATTACATAATGTTTTTACAAATAAAACCTTTCAAATACAGACTGATGTTGGCTTCACTGAAGTGTTGGATGTCAGTGTTGATGTTGGTGTTTGTGCAAATGGTAAAATCCATTTAAAATTTCAAAGAAATGCACGTAGCAAATTGCGTTAAAAGGGGTTTATAACCTTCAAACAAATTGCAATGAGCAGGGTTTTAAAAAAACTTCCAAACCAATGAAATTTGCAGGCCTATGCCCACGTCTCTCCTCTGTGTGTTGTTGAAATGGCAATAGAAACTTCAAAAAATGCACAGTGCCAGGCAAAACCATATGTCCCACATTGTTTGTGGAAAGGGACATTTTGATATTTAAATGTAAGGCTACACATATCTATGGTGTCAAAGCCTTGAGGCTTTGGACGCAAGGTGCTAACTTGGTGCCCAAATGAACCCCATGCGTGCATGCACGAACCTCGAGGTAGTCAAGAGATAGCATGCAACCAGGTGGACCTCACATGTGCACAGTTCCCGAGGTAAGTGAGTTTTGCAGTAAGAGGACGAGTTAACTAGCGAGCTAGTTGAGGAAGATCCAACGACTATCGTTGGTTCGCAATTTGAAGTTGCAGGAAGGTTACCCTTCGCGAAACAGCGACAAGGCACATGCGGAAAAGGGCGCATTAACAAGTGAACAAGTTTGAAGATGATCAAGGGTTATCGCTGATTTACAATGGAGAAGTTCTCGACCATTACCCTTCGTGAACCAGGGATCGATGAGTTGGCAGGTCTAGGTGGCAGGTGAGCTGGTGGGTCCCAATGAGGTGGCAGTCCAGTGGCATACAGGTGGTGGTCCGTAAGGCAGGTGAAGTGGCAGACAAGTGGTAGATAGGTCAGGTGTCATCCCAGGTGGTGCCACGGGAAAATCACAAGTTGCCATGTGGCAGGACGTAGGTTGTAAAATTGGTGAAAAAACAAAGTTAATAATATTGTTCAGACTATGGCTGAAAATCCAAAAATTTAAATGGTGGCCTACATAAAAGATTAATTCGCCTAGTGGTTATTTTTTGCCCAAATATAAAAGTATTATATACCGTCGAAAAGCTCTCGAGATGAGTAATTCAGTAATGCAGTTTGTTTCAAAAGATCTTAGATATTTTGAGAGAAGTTTCCATGGGAAGGAGAAAGGAAAAAAATTCAGTTGGGGAAAGAGGACACTTGGCAATGTGTTATGTAGATTTTAATCTTTTCCCTCCTCTTTTTATTCTCATTTCTTCTCAATTGTAAGGGTTCCAATTTTTTGGAGATTTTCTCCAAGGGAGAAATCCGAAATTGCAGGTTCCAGTGATGGTAGTTTTCATTCTTTACAAATAACATTGTGTTTCTTCTGGGTTTTCAGTGTTGTCTTTGTTGTAGGTTTTATTTCAGTTTGCAGGTTTACACATATGCAACGCATGTGTGAGTTTCCACAAAATTGTCTCCAAGATACCATTTGAATTATACAATTTTATTTTATCAAGGGTAATTTGGATTTGTCTCTTTCAGTCTTCTCTGAGAATGTAATGTTTGTCTTTTGGGTATTCTTCTAGGAAGGATTTAAATCCTGAAACCAAGCATTAATGATTTTGAATGTATATTGGATATATAAGTATGGTTTTGTGATAGAGAAAAGGATTGTATTAATGTAATGCATTAATACATGAAAATTTAATGTTGAAAGAAACTTGCATCTGAGATTTCTCTTCTAGTTTTATGCAGGACTTTGTGGTCTGGATAAGGCACTGGTCTTTTGTAACATTGAAGGATTGTTAGAACACCATTTTAAAATCAAATAAGAATATCTTTTGCTTTCTATTCTATGGTTTTGTTCCACTTATCTCATGTTCAAACCTATTGAGTTGTCAATGTAGATTTAGCCTATCTACAGTACCCTCCTTGTTTTTGAACCTTTTGAGATTCATCTACTTTCTATTGATGTTGTCATGTGTGTGTAATGGGTCTGATTCAATGGATCAAGGTATACCCACCTAGGTTTTGCAGAGCCTGAAGACTAGAAGGATTTAGATCCTTGTTATGTTGTCCAAGTCCTGAAATGTTTCATAGATTGAAATTGTCTATTTCATAGATCAATTGCAGGTGAACTTGGGTTAACCAGTTTTGGTGAACAACATGTCCATCAATGGAAGTTGTAAGTGAAGTTAGTCCATACAAATAATTAGCAATATTAGCAATGTTTTCATGCAACTTTTTTAACCTCATATCTCAATTTTCTATAAGAATCTCTATATTACAACAGACCCTATAAATGTTAGTACATTGTTTCAAAGAATTTTCAATGAGTGCAAGTTTCTCTTCAACCTTCCTCTTCTCTATCTCAATAATCTGGTCAAAAGAAGCTTTCTTGGCCAGAGTAAATCTTTCAAGTTCTTTCTTGTCGAAAATCTGTTGCAATGATTGAAAGTTTTTAGATATGTGATATGTCAATTCCTTAAGTCATTTTCAATCATACAATCAGGAATAAATCTATGCAAAATTTTTATTGATTGATCTATTATTCCTTTGTCTGCAAATCCTTCCTTCATTAGCTTTTAAGTAGCCATCATCATTAGCTCTATGGGACTCATCTCTATAATTGATTTCTTCTCAACTTGAGAAGTGTCAATTGCCAAAAATTTGTTGGGGAATGAACTATCGATTCAGTCACCTTTTCCTTATCTTCCTTATCCTCTCCCTCCCTCTCATGTTCTCCTGAAAAGTTTTGAAGTAGCCCCAAAGCTTCTCATCCCTATTACTACCAAGATCGGCGATTGCATCTTTGATCTGCATACCTACCGATATGTCATGAGCCCAACATTTATTTCCTAAACCCAGTAGCTCATTCATTAAGTACAACATCAAACAGACAAGAAGATTGCCAAACCGAAAAGTTTCTTTCTTAACAGCTTTGATCTTGCCAATATTAATCATTAATTCACTCCTTAACCATTCACACAAGTCATATTTTTCATTATTCTTTATCATTTGGTGTTCAACATGGATACAAGAACTAGCAACAGAGTTCAATCAACTTGATTGAGTTACCTTATAGCCATTGATCATGCTAGAAAATTTCACATTTGTGTCTTTAATGGTGTTGACCCTAATTGATCTTCCATCATGGGTTGCGCTGGTGAGCTTCTCAACCACAGTGTTGGAGATCTTCTTTCCTAGTTCCTATCCAACTTTGGGTAAGCTGGTGACCTCCTGAATAGCTTCTTTGGTGATCATGTGGGGCTGGTCCAATTAGATGAATTCATTATGGACCCTACTCAAAACATATCTGATCACTTCATCCTTGAATTTTGGTATGTACAGGATTCCGGTTAACCCTACATCCTCAATGATTTGATATTCCAACTCAATTGTATCAGAGCTACCTAGTATCACAGATTGATACATTCCCTTGATTTCCTCAATGCCTAAATCCTCCAATCTGTAGTGAATATAGGCCCTGACATATTCCACATAAACCACATCGTCGGGAACCTTCGAAAATGCACCAGTAGAGTCTTCCTTCGTAGCAATTTGGGGAACTTCCTTGAAAACAGGCCTAATCCTATCCTTAACCTCAACAATAGTGGGATTCATAATGAAAGTAGGAGAAGTTGATGATCGAGATGCCATTTCAAATAAATACCTGGATAATAGTTGTCAGTTGAAAGATTTTGATTACTTCTCAGATAACTGCTGGAAATTCTTTGGAATGCCTTTGCTTTCTCTTGATCGCCTATGATTCGCCTTTGCTTTGCTCTGGTTTTCTCGAGTACTAGGCGAGTGAAAATGAGTCCATTTTCCCTTTTTATCAGCGAGTAAACCCTAATTAATCATTGTCATAAATGCTTAGCGATGTACCCTACTGGATGTCAATTTCATTGTTTTATGTTGGATAAACCTCCATCAATGATCAATACCACTCTCTAGATCTCTTCCAGATCTCTTATGGGGAATATGCAAGATTTGCAATAAATTTGCCAACCCCTAAGGTGTATGCCTCAGTTACCAGTTGAATTTCCTGTCGGTGTAGGAGTGCTTTGTTCTACCAGTGGAGTTATAGGTGCAGTTACCGGTGTAGTTGCATCTCCACTTGGTTCTTCATATTTTCTAACCCATCTCTTGGTGTGATCTTATTATATTTCTTCTACCTTCTGCTTTCCTTTCTCATTTGCTTTATCATTGCTAACTGGTGTAGTCTTTCTTCTATAGTACTTAGCAATATGACCTATTGTATTGCATTCATAACATGTAACATTGTTCTTTTGAATTGCCTTGACATATCCGGTATCATTTCTTGAGGTACATTGATTAGCCAAATGTCCAAACTTTCCACATGCATGACATTTAACATTCATTCTGCAATCTTCTAACTTATGACCATATTTCTTGCAATTTGTACATTGACTGGGAACTGAATTGTAGTTTTGATTTTCTCTATTTCTACATTGTCCAGCCATCTACCCAAATTTATTACAAATAAAGCATCTACCATTGAATTTGTAAGCATTATATTTCCTTACTAGTTTCCTCTGGTCTAATGAGTTCTCCATACCGGTTGTCTGATCTTTATTTTTCAGTACCGAAGCTTTCTCCTTGTACAAATCCAAGTCCTCTAGAATCTTCACTCTGCCTTTGTCTTTTCAATAAATCATCCAACTGTGCAGCACTAATCCTAAATTTTTCTTTATACTCACTTGTAATAGTTAGATCATCTCTCAGAGTCATTATTTGTCCTCCAAGCTCTTGTTCATTATTCTAGGATTGTACCAAATTAGTTCTCAACAGATTATTCTCATGAGCCAATCTGGCACATTCTTCAATTTGTTCTTCAGACATATAGAAAGATTTTCTTCCTTCTTCTTTCTATCCTCAATATCTTTTGATAACCTCATAGTCAGGTCTTGCATTTCATTCTTCATGAGCATGTTTGCTTGACTTAGTTTCTGACATTGTTCCTTAAGTGCATTTTTCTCTTCATCATCCTAGTTTTGCAAAAGTTCCTTTCTCTTAGCTTGAGTAGATGATAACCTTTCTTGTAGAAAAAGAATGAATTCATTAGAAAAATTCAATTCATCTTGTAGTTTTAGGTTCTTCATCCTTTCAACATCATAATCCTCAAGTGCTATCTCAAGTTGCTTCTCTATAGCCATATTCAATGGTTCCGGTTTCAAGATCTTCCTCAAGCTATTAAACTTCCTTCGAGGTACTAGGCTCTAATACCAATTGTTGGAATAGAATGAATCCAAGAACACTGAGAGGGGGGGTGAATCAGTGTTCTGCTGGTAACACAAGATTTTAACCTTTTATAACATACACGTATAAACTAGTAAATGAAGAAATGTATAACATGAAGTAAAAAAACTAGCCACATGAATGAACACCATAACACAAAGAATTTATATGTGGAAAACCTCAAAGAGGAAAAACCACGGTGGGATTTGTGACCCACAATATCAATTCACTGGCCATATGAAAGATATTACATAGCATGGGGGCTTGCACATGCAGGAAGGCACACTGCCTAGAGCACACTGCTCAACACAAAATAGTCTCACTGACTACAAGCTTCTACTGAGATAAAACAGTACTAGTGAACTCACAAAATGCATCTACAATGCCAAAAAAAGTTTCGGTTAAAGCTCTACTATGTACCAGTTCATAAACCCAGAACCCTTCTATCGGTATCTCCTTTCCTCCAAGAATGCTTTACAAACCATCTACTGGTCATAACATGATATTATATTCACATACAAATGACCTACATACATATCCTTCACATCACCTTGTTCTAATACCTTGTCATATTTCAAAATGACCTAGCAGTAGTGACTTATATACCCTTTACAAACAATATGCCATATTTCAGCTTACAATACAAAATGATATTCAATGTCGGCCCTATACAATAATTACAAAATGTTTTTACAAATAAAACCTTTCAGATCTAGACTAATGTCGGCTTCACTGAAGTGTTGGATGTCGGTGCTGGTGTTGACCCTTAATACTCTAATGTTGGTATATGTCGGTCTATGCCTCCAAATGTTGGTATATGCCTTCAATAGAATCTTGTTGCCATCAATGATAACATTTGAATCTAATGAGTGTCAGTTGCCAACAATACCAGTATAACAGATTAATCATTAAAGCATAAATGAAAACCATAGAATCAATACCATGCAACCATGACACATAACACCATTATTTGTATGAGGAAAAGCTGATAAAGGGAAAAACCATGGTGGGAAGCCAACCCACAGTCAGATGATACTTCTGCAACAAGTATATGATTACAATAGGGGCATGCACATGCAGGAAGGCACACTACCTAGAGCGCACTACTCATCACAATGGAGTCTCACTAACTACAAATATTTCAACCACCTCAAGATGTTTGAACTAAAATTTGGAAAGAAGAACTGTCGGTAATAGCAACAAACATGTCAGATTACAGTTCCAGTGAAGCTCAATATGGGAGGTCTAAAACCTCTTACATAAGCCCAACTCAATCACCTATGATCGATCAAATCCTCTGCACAAATGATTATTAAATTATTCGCTCGTTGCCATAATTACTTGATCTACAATGAGATCTTACATACATTTATACCAACCTGGGACCTAACCAAGTAGGTCGGCCACACAAATGACAATACAATAGATTGATTACACAATCTTGAAATAAAATCATAACACATATCGGCCTAAGGCCAAACAAGTATCATCCAATTAATAAAACATCCTAGAAGTGCATTAGAGGATCCACCAACACATTTCATGCAAACTGGTCCATATTCTAGATAGCACCATACCTAAAATAGATCCACACATGCCAAAGGAATGACACCAATCAATTGAGTCATGAACATGATCACCATCAACATCTTGAATCCCTTCTAGAAGTTGTACCAACACCACTTATGCATAACATCAAAGATCTTCAATAAAGCTCATCCAAAGAAACCCTTACTGGATCAATAAGGCAAGCTTACTAGAACATGAGATAGCATCCGATCATCAAGTCAATACCAACTAACTAAAACATACTTCAGAAGCATATGAACCATCCATACAAAGAAATTCCATCAACCAAATCATATCAATGACAATCAATTGATATAATTCCAATCCAATCCACCTACTAGAAGTCGATAAACAACCAAAACAACAAGTGTTGACATCAATGACAAAACATTAGTGTAACACATAATCAATTCCATTATATGACAATCTCCCTCTTGGCATTGATGGCAACACTAGATATGAAAAATATCCAAGTGCCAAGAAAATGCCAAATAAGTCTCCCCCAATGAAAGACCACCAACAATCTCCCATGAAATGATGTAGCAATGAAGCTCTGAACCAAAATAGACCAAATACCGCCAAACTCCCCCTAAGGAGTGCAATCAATAAATAACAATGGTTTTTCACATATATTCCTACCCCTTTGATAGCGATGCCGAAGAATCAAATAGAGTAAATAACTCTAAAACTCAAAGGTGACTACTCCCCCTGAGTAGTAGCATCGATCCATCAATCCAGATCAAAATGTAGCTTTGATAATGCATACCAGACTGATGCACAATTGCATCAATTAAGTCTCTACTAGAGGGGTAGAAACCCCCAATTTGTCTCTCAAATACTCAAATGATTCCCAAGACAAAGGTTTAGTGAAGATGTATTTTATCTGATCTTTAGTGTTCACATAAACCAATCTGAATTATTTTGTTTCCACGTTTTCCTTCAAAAAGTTATACTTGATTGATATGTGCTTAGTCTTGGAGTGCAATACCAGATTCTTTGGTATGTTAATAGTTGTAGAGTTATCACAATGGATAACTACCAGATCATTACAACTCATTTGTATATCCTTCAACATTTGCTTCATCCATAGAACTTGAGTGCAATTGGTTGTGGCTACAACATATTCAGCTTCAACAGTAGATAAGGAAATGCATGACTACTTCTTGTTGATCCATGAAACCAACTTCTTCCCAAGGAAGAATGCTCCACCGGAAGTTCTCTTCTAGTCATCAACATCACCTACCCAATATGCATTTGTATAGACACATAAATTAAAGTCATCATCTTTAGGGTACCGTAAACCATATTGAGTTGTACCTTGCAAATACTAGAATATCCTTTTTATTGCACTTTCATGATTTTCTCTTGGATTATTTTTAAATCTTGATACAATATTAACTATATTCATTATATTTGGTCTAGTCTAAGTTAAATATAGCAAACCATCAATCATGGATTTATATCTTGTAGAATTTACTGAAGGGGGTACATCCTTAATTGACAATTTTTCACCTGTAACCATAGGAGTGCTAAGTGGTTTAGAATTTTCCATACCAAATTTCTTCAACAATTTCGTTAGATACTTAGTTTGACAAATAAAGATGCTTTTGTCAGTCTGAGTAATCTGCAAACCTAGAAAAAATCTTATTTCTCCAGTCATAGATATTTCAAATTCGCTCTGCATATTATTAGAAAATTTGATGCACAATTTTTCTTCACCTCCAAAAATGATATCATCAACAAATACAATAATCAAAATATCATCATTAGTGATCTTATAATATAGGTTACTATCAGCATTATCTTTTATAAAATCAAGCTTCAAAAGATACTTATCCAACCTTGCATACCAAGCTCTGGGAGCCTGTTTTAGTCCATAGGGGGCTTTCCTTAATCTGAAAAACCATATATTTGTCACCTGACAGTAAAAATCCATCTTTTTGCTCAATAAAGACTTCTTCTTAAAGTTCTCCATTCATAAATACACACTTAACATCCATCTGATAGACCTTGTAGTTCTTATAGCCTGCATAAGCAAGAAATAGTCTAACAACTTCAATTCTAGCTATCAGTGCAAAATTTTCACCATAATCAATTCCTTCCTTTTGAGAATATCCTTTATAAACCAATCTAACCTTGTTTCTTACAACTTGTCCATCCCCATTCAGTTTGTTTCCAAAAACTCATTTAGTTCCAATAACATTCTTATTTTTAGGCTGGGGAACTAAAGTCCAAGTATTGTTCTTTTCTATCTGATCTAATTCATCTTCCATATCTTTCATCCAACATTCATCTTTACAAGCTTCAATTACTGATGTTGGTTCAATATGAGAAATGAAACATACCTCTTGATTTTCCAATCTTCTCGTTGTCATAACTTCCATTTTTTTGTCTCCAATGATCTAATTTTCAAAATGATTTAGCCTTACATACATTGGTGTTTTCTGATTTTCAAGTTCTCTGTGTTTCTCTTCAATTACAGTTGAGTTTTATGATGATGTCGGGTTAAGTGTTTCAGTATTTTTTTCTGGTATAGGTACTACCAGTTTAGTTATGATCATTTCCACTGTCAGTTCACTATCATAATATTTAGCTTGGTCTTTGTACTGCTCATCCACTTTCACATTAGAACTCTCCACAATTCTCTGCAATCTTTTGTTATAACATCTATCTATTTTTCTTTTAGTTAAATAACCAAGAAATATTCCTTCATCACATCTAGGGTCAAACTTTCCAATGGAATCATCTCTTTTGATATAACACTTACTTCCAAAGATTCTAAAATATTTAAGAGTAGGGGAATGATCAAACCATAATTTATAAGGGGTCTTACCGGTATCTCCTTTGATATGAACTCTATTGAATGTATAAATTGTTGTACTTACTACTTCTCTCTAGTAGATATGAGGAAAATTAGCTTCCATCATCATTATTCTGGCTACATCCAAAATGGTTATGTTCTTTCTTTCCACAATGTCATTCTGTTGAGGTGTCTAAGGTGCAGATAACTATCTCCTAATGCTATTTTTCTCACAATAATTGTTAAATTCATTGGATGTGAATTCACCACCTTGATATGATCTCAGACACCTGATTTTCATTCTTGTCTTTGTCTCAACCATAGCTTTGTTAGACACAATGCACCACTGAGAGGGGGGTGAATTAGTGGTTCTCAAACTTTTCCCTTTAACTATCCTATGTGATCATACCAGTTATCAGATCTAACTCAATACAGACTAACTTGTTAGTGGGGAGACCAACACAAATGCAATCACACACAAAGGGACATCTCATAACACCAGCATATATGAGGAAAACCCAAGATGGGAAAAACCTCGGTGAGAAGTGTTGTTGGAGTCTACTACTCCAATCTAGCCTCACAATCAATCTTTGATTACAATGTTTAGGACACAAACCCAAGGAGCACCAACCCTTGATTTAGGGCACCAACCCAAGGAGCTACAACCCTTGCACCAAGATACAACTCAGTGAATAAAAAAACATATTTTGATACCAAAGTTATCTTCTTGTTACAAATGAATTTTGTAACTCTTCTTCAAATCTCTCTGTTGGATCTCTTGTCCAGTTCTCTGTCGGTTCTCTCTCTTTGTTGGTTCTTTCTTTTGGTTGACTCTTCTCCCTACTGCTTTGCTACTTTTCACCGATACTACACTATCAGTTCTATACCTACCTTCTTTGTAGTTACCTTCACTTGTTCTCTATCGATATGGTCACTGTCAGTTTTGCACTTTTGTCGGTTAAACACTTCAACCTGGTTCTCCCTCACACTTAGTCTCTTCTCTTTCTCCTTGATGAGAACTTGACTAATTTATCTTTATATGCAGCAATACTTCCTCATCTAGTGACAACCTTTAATGATTTTGGCTTGCATATTTATAACTTGGTTTTCCTGCCAAAAGCCAATTCAAATTTCAGGTGGTTAGGGTTTTCTCATCAACCTTGAGATAAACCAAATCCAATTAGATCTCATCCAATCTAATCGCCTAGATTGATGAACTATAACTCATCAATCAATCCTGCCATTGTTGTGCCTTCTTGATCATGCCTTCTATCTTTGGCAACCTTATTTTGACCTGTCAATTGATTTCTTAGTCGATCACCAAGATTGGTCTTGTAGTTTCCCTCACTTTCCTTGATCTCCTCAATCAGTCTAAGCTAGATCTTTGTTGTCCTCCTGACCTCGAGCCACAAACTTCTATAATGTATCCTGTGAATCTCGCAGTCAACATAAATGTCAACCTGTCACCATCTACCTCGTCACCTAACACTTCACAGACTCAACACACCAACTTGTGCATGCATGCTACTTCACCTCCATGTGGCAACTGTGTCAGTGTCCACCTCTACTAGATCATCTATGTCGATATGAATGGGATCACCAACCAACTCCATTACCAGGTTCATCTACCCATTTAATAACCCTGTCTATTAAACCCTCAAACCGGATTATCATTAATCTTGCACTCTGCTTCTCTTCTGGTGGAACACTCAACCAGTCAGCACACTTGCTAACCTACCTTATGCACATCTTCATCAGATGGGAAGTCTTATGCATCTGCACCATGTCCATATTACCGATGGACTTACATACTAGTAAACACTCTTGATGACACTATGTCATCAACCTTCAACAGACTCCATCTTCAGTCTGGCCATTTTCCTCTGTCTGCGTTTTCTCAGCCTTTCCTTCTTCCTAATCAGCTCGGACCATGTCTCAACCAGTTTTTCAAAGTGACAAACTCATCACACTTCATCAGTTCCAGCAACTCAACATTCCTTCTCTATCGGTCCAGTGCATATCCCTGATCTAATGAACTTGAGGCATTCCTTGTCATCTGCATCCTGCAATGCACTCATGTGGCTTCCATGTTTGTGCAACATATCTTCAAATAGGCACATGTGATTCGGTGTGGGAACGTTCATTGTTAGTCATCTCTTCACATGGTGACTGCATCTTCATCTACTGGGAGTCATGTTGTTCTACAACCACACAATATACCGATGACCTGTACATCCTCCTCTTCATGTGTTGATGTGATTTAGGTAACATTTTGCCTCTTCATCACAAACAGCAACTCAAACACCTTTCTCATTTTGCCTGTACACTGGTCATAAGCTTGCCAGTTGGCAGCCACTCACTTCGTTGATTTGTCTTCTCCATGTCAACACATCACTTACCCAATTAACATACTCTCCTTAACAGTGATACATTGTACCAGTAACCTATCCATTTCATCCATACAAGTTAAACACTCACTTGTGTTCTGTGACTCAGTTGTGACTCCAATGATCATTCAATTGAATGACATTCTCTCCCTTGCCTTACCGGTGTTCTACAACACAAGGTGATATCAAAGATATCTCAACCTGTACACATCCATGATAGTGTTGCACATATATATCTTCTACCGGTATTCATCCTATATCAGTTGACATCAATGACAACACAATGCCAACAAGCTTTAAAGATCTTGAAATTCTCAAAGGCTTCAGATTTCTCCCTTAGAAAAGCAACCCACGTCATTCTAGAATAGTCATCAATGATTAACATAAAATATCTATCACCTTGAAAGCTTCTTGTATTAGCAGGACCACATAGGTCAGTATGAATCAAATCAAGAAGATCATTAGATTTATCAGATATGCTCTTAAAAGAAGTTTTGATTTGCTTACCCATTTGACATTCTTTACATACCAGATTGTGAGGCTTCACAATCTTAGGTAAATCTCTACCTTCCTTAGTTGAACTGATATTTACAATGAAATCAAAATTTACATGACACAACCTCTTATGTCATAGCCAACTTTCATCAATATGTGCAATCAAACATGTCTTTTCACTGGAGTTCAAGTAAAAGACGTTACATTTTGTCTCTGTACCGGTTGCAATCTCCAAACCTGATTTGCTAATGATTTTGCACTTTCCATCCTTGAATTGTAATTGAAATCCTCTGTCTACCAACTATCCTACACTCAAAATACTATGCTTAAGAACTTAAACAAAATAGACATTATCAGTGTTATGCTTACCATCCAATGGAATGGTTAATCTTCATTTGATCATGCATGCCTTGTTATTACCAAATCTGACTTGACCACCATCAAATTCTTGCAGGGTTAGAAACTTTTCTTTATCACCTGTCATATGACGAGAACATCCATTGTCTATTACCCATTCATTTATGTCTTCAATTTTTTTTGCAAGGGCCTTTTCCTTATTCTTGATAACTGGTACCGTATTATCTTCCTTCATAGCATAAAATACCCAGTTTTTTTCATTACCGGATCCACTAGTTGAGTCTCCTGTTGGTTCTTCTTCTGAGTCATCAGTTACTCCTTCCTCATCAGCATAGTAGCATGATTTGTTTTTGTATTTCCTGTACTTATGCTTAATCTAATATTCAAGGTTAAGCTTAAAAGATCTTCTTTCTCTTTCTTCCAATTTTGAATTCCTTTCAGGACATCTAGATGAAAAATGACCTATCTTATTACATGCAAAACATTTGAAAGGATATTTTCCTTCATACTTACTTCCTGATGGACCTCTAGGTATCCTTCTAGCCAATAGGGCTTCAAGTTGATCAAGCTCTTCATCTTCTTTCATGATCTCTTCCAATTCATTTGCATACAAAACTTTCTAATCTTGCTTGTCGATTGATGATGTAGATTCCTTAAATGCAGTATCAACCTTTGTAGCTCCAAGAGGACGAAATTCTTCAAGCTCAAAAGCCCAACAAGAGTATCTGTATTGACAAATGAATTAGGCATGGTTCTTAACTCATTAATTGCAGTTACTTTCATCTTATATGCTGGTGGCAAAACCCTTAACACTTTTTAAACAATCTCTTCCTCGCTCAGAGATCCACCACAACACTGAATTCCTAATACAATTTTATTAACCATTTCCATGAATGTAGAAATTCTTTCATCTTCTTCCATCTTCAAGCTTTCATATCTTACCTAGTAACACTCAATTTTTGCAATTTTAATAGTAAGATCACCTTCATTTAGAGTCTCCAACTTGTCCCACATAGCTTTTGCTGATGATTTGTCTGATAGTCCCATGATTTGTTGATCTGATAGGGCACTTAAGAGGGCTTCTCTAGCTCTACAATCATTCTCAATGTTCTTATCTAAGTCTGGGAGTGCAGAAAGGCCAGATGCTGAATTATGAGGAGTGTAGCCATTTTGAGTTATTTCCCAAATTTCCTTTCCAATGCATCTTAGATGAGTCTTCATCCAAATCTTCCATACTCCATAGTTTGTTCCATCAATCCTAGGGTTATCCTTCCAAAAACATGGGTTGAACTATTAGTTGACATAGGATCTTCCTCAAGAGGTTAAGCTTCTGCAAAAAAGAGGACCAAGCTCTGATACCAATTGTTAGGATAACTGGTGAACAACTGAGGGGGGGGCGAATCAGTTGTTAACAGACCATGTGAATTAAAGCACTTAAAACCTTATACCGATATAGCTAATTAAGCATTAAAGCATAACTGAAAACCAAAGAATCAATGCCATGCAACCATAACACATAACACCATGATTTATACATGGAAAACTCGGTAAAGGGAAAACCCATGGTGGGAAGCCTACCCACAGTTAGATGATACTTCTGCAACAAGTATATGTTTACAATAGGGGCTTGCACATGCAGAAAGGCACATTGCCTAGAACACACTTCTCATCACAATGGAGTCTCACTCACTATAGATATGTCAACCACCTCAAGATGTTTGGACTACAATCCAAAAAGAAGAACTTTCGATAATAGCATCAAACATGTTATATTGCTATTTCATTTAAGCTCAATACCGAAGGTCTAAAACCTCTTACATAAACCCAACTCGATCACCTATGATCGACCAAATCCTCTACATAAATGATTATTACATTATTCACTCCTTGCCATACTACTTAATCTACAATGAGATCTTACATACATTTATACCAACCCGAGACCTAACCAATCAGGTCGGCCACACAAATGATAATACAATAAATTCATTACATAATCCTAAAATAAAATCATAACACATCTCAGCCTAAGGCCAAACAAATATCATCCAATCAATAAAACATCCTGAAAGCGCATCGGAGGATCCACCAACACATTTCATGCAAACCGGTCCATAACCTAGATAGCACCAAACCTAAAATAGATCCACACATGCCAAAGCAATGACACCAATCAATTGAGGCATGAACATGATCACCATCAGTATCCTGAATCCCTTCTAGTAGTTTACCGGGATCCACTTACAGATCATGTGAACCGGTCAAACCTAACCGACATCATTTATTACAATGGAAAATTAGGGTTAACAGCGATAAAAAGGGAAGTTAACTTATTTTCTTCACACAACGATCGAGTATTCAAGCAAATGAATCTCCATAGAATTTCAGAGTTCTAGATAAAATTGAGTGAGCACTTTGTTTTGAGCAATTTGATCTATCAGCAAAATTTTTGAGGCATTTTTCATGTTTTCAGAAACCCTAGCTTTCGTGCAATGGCTTCATCTTCATCCAGCATTGATACTCCCTTGGCGGTTGTGATTAATAACCGCCCTTGTCCCATTTTCAAGAAGCATACATACAAATCTCTTCTAGACAAGACATTAGGTGCATTTTTGCAAGTTTATCATGGATTTCTTCATATGGAGGATATTAGAGCATACATCCACTGCAACAATGAAGAACTTGGCGATTATGAGTTGTCCTGTGTTTTCACCAAAAACATAATTTTTGACAACTAGTTGAAACCAAAATTTGCACATTTGCAAAGGAAGGGTTTCATGCAGTTTATGGATTTCCTGACTTTTGATGAGGTGGAATGGGTACGCTATGTTTTGAGCTGCATTCATGGAGAATTCATCTGGTTGGACCTATTAGTCTCAAATTCTGATTCTCTCCTTTCCTCTCTATAAGAATATTTGATAATTTTGTTTTCATATGAAGAGGGCACCAAGAAAATAGAATTCTAGAATAACATATAACAAGGTTCTCGACAAAACCTTCTACACTTCGAACTTATCCAAAGCTCAGGTGGGTATACCCTTGTGAAAACTTTCACACTTTTAAATTGAGATCCACAGTAAACCAATGCTAAAAACCTATGGATTTCATCACCTCAATGGAACTGAAACATTAAAAGAAAATCTTGTGTTCATTTTCAGTATTGATCCTCAAGAAAAATAGAAAGAATTCCATAACAGGTATCAGTGCCTTATCCAGGCCACAGAGTCACCTAAATCAAGCAAAAGTTTTCAAAACTCGACATTCTCATACATTTCATCATTTTGGCTTTCATGAACCCCATACATGCCTAACATATACATAGGTCCTGTCCCATTTAACTAAAACAATTCATAAGATTCAAAGCAGCAAACAGTTGATCTACTGACGGAAATATTTCATGCAATCCCTCTCCTAAAGAGAAAAGCCCAAAATATGTCTATAAGATTGCCTTACAATCCATGCTCATTTGAACAACCCTAAATTATCCAAATGAAACCAGCAAACTAATGAATGCACACTAGAAGACAAAGAAGATTTAGGCCTGAAACTTCGATCTGTATATTCATATTCATTCTCAAAAATGTTACATAATTCAAAGTAATCTCTGAGAGAACTAGGAAAAACCTAGATATATTTCAACGGAGTTTCTTTACAAATTCTTGTGCTCCCCTTTTCTTAAGTCCTAGTATCCATTTATAACAATATGGATGCATACAAGCTTCGGACATTCCTAAAAATAGTTTGTTACAACCACAATTTCTTTCAACAAGAAGCTATACCTCACTTTCAATCCCAGTGGTCTTTTCAGTGTGTTGCTCCACTACAACATCTTCTAACTGTTCTAGGAATTCCTCTTCTTGCACCGCATACTTTTTGGTCCACTCTTGGAACACGTCATTAGCAGGCCATGAGAAGCTAACAATCTTTTCTTTCAACTTAACTTACCTTTTCCAAGAATTTCTCACTTTCTTAACCTCTAATTCCAAGAAATCGTAATGTGATTTTATCTTCTCTATTTCCTCAACTGTCTTGACAAATAGAGATGTGTCATCTGTATTGATGATTTTATTCACCCTTAGAGACAAGTTAGCTCCTAAATCATCAAGCCATACTTGTTTGTCCTTCAACTAATCTGGGCTAACAAAACCCCAAGGAAACAATTCAAATTTATGCTCAGTATATTCCTTCCTATACAAATTGGCTTTTCTCTCTACACCAACTCTTCCTTCTGATAGCCTGGTCATGATTTTTGCTAGCTCACTTGTGGATTTAATAGTGGCATCAGATCTTGCCTCATCATAAGATGCACACATAAGTTCTAAATCCACTTCCCTAAGCATCCACTTCTCTAAAATTGGCTTCAAAGTAGCCTTGTCTTCATTCAACTCACTCAAAATATCCAAAATTATCTTCATTTTAATGTGCTCAATGGGGGCTTCTACTGTATCAGCAAAACTCAAAATTGTGGCCTTTACCTTTTCTTCATCTTTATTTGCAAATAGGGATTGAGCATGTTTTAACTTTTTAAATTCATGTTGAATGGTCTCATCTGGTTGAAAACCAGAGGTCATGGGAGAAGGGGGAAATTCAATAATAGGACTGGTGGGTGGAGGTCTTGTTGGAGAAGATGCAATCATCAGAGTAGAGGACTCACCTCCTTGGTATTGTCTTGCCAATTGACTCTGTAGTCTAGCAATAATACTATCCCTGTAAGCTACCTCCCTTTTGGCTTCATTATAAGCCTTTAGAATTAATTCTATTTTTATTTGGAGATCAATTGTCTCCTTAGCTTCTTTCTCAGCCACTACCACACTGAATTTTGCAGTTTCAAGAACTGTGCTGGCAGCTTCCACCACTCCTGTTTCCTGGACTCTTTTAACAATCATCCCTCCAAGGAAATTGGATTCTGAGGTATCCTTCCTTCTTCTACTCTCATCCCTCTTTGAGGAGCACATGACCAAAGCAACATTATCCTTGTTGAATGTCCCTCCTTTCATAGGCTTTGTTTCTTTCCCGACTACTTCAAGTACCAAGGCATCTACTATATCCCATTCTGGGAGGATTAGAACACTAGCCTTTGACACCATTTCTCTCCACTTTTTAGGAGTAATGGCTTTGAACTCTGCCATCATTTCTTGTTTCACCTCCTCCTCTACTAAAGTTGCATCTTTGTGAGGATGCTCACTCTTTTTCTTTTCACACCTTGTTTTGAATTGCTCAATGTTTTGCTTCCAAAAGAATTGCATGAAGACCCCTGTTGTGACAAAATTACTATCAGATAGGAACTCCTCACTGGCTTGCTTGGCAGCAAGGTCTAACTCTTTGCCTTTGAAATCATCAATAGTTAAGTTCATCTCAGCACTCAGTGGCTCTTTTGGCATCCCTTCTTGTGTTTCCTCATATGTATAAGCAATCTCTCCAAGACTCCCTAACTACAACAATTTTTCTGCTACTGCCTGTTCCTCTCCTATATGGATAGCGGATAGGGATGGAGAATACAAAGGTTCACCTGTTTTAACTTCTTTCCCCACCTTCTGCCTCTTAGGGGAGTCTTGGATGTCAATGACATCTTCTAATGCTCTCTTCCCTCTTGAAGTAGAGGGCTCACCTGTTACTAGCATTAACACACTATATTTTGGCTTCTTATGCATTACATAATTACCTGGAGGGATGACCTTAGCAAAGGCAGGCTTACTTATCACCAACCTAGCCTTGTCAGGATTATCTCTTATTATAGCTTCCCTCTTTTCCTTCAAAGTTTGTATTAGGTCTTCAAAATAAAGAATTAATAATTTAATCTTTTCCTCAAAGGGATTAAAGCTAGAAAGAGGGTCATAACTATTATCAAATTGATGAATTAAAATCAAGAGCCTTTTTGTATGCAACCCACTTTTCTTTCCTCAATTCCTGCTCATCCAAATTGAATTCATTTCTAATTAGATCCTCAAGGAAATGGAATTGGTGTGGCCTACCTTTACATAGTGCTCTCTTCCTAAATATGCCATTGAAAAAATCCTCAGGGTTAGCAAACCTTGATACTGCAGTAGACAACCTATATGGTTGAAAGAAGTCATCAAAGTGTTTCCAACCACCCTTGGTGATTACAAATTGATGGGCCACGGTGACAGTTGGGAAAATGATTCCATTTCCCCTATTTGTTAGTTCTGCCTCTTGCACACTCCCAATTTGCCTTAGGAACTCTGCAATTCCTATCTTCAATGGGACTTGATAGGGCAATAAATATGGAGAGCCTCTAAAACCATAAACTCTGAAAATAGTAGAGACAGGGTATAAGTATATGTCACCCCAATTGTGCACAATCTTGATACCTTCAGCAAATTGCTTAGGCCTAAGGAATTCCAAAAGAGCTTTGGGAATCCTAGGGTTCTCTAAGCATAAGAGAATCCTAATCTTAGATGAAAAGCATCCGTCAAACTTTAGGTAGCTGGCATCCTCTCTATCCTAGGGCAAAATGGTGCTCCACAATTGTACAGGCATCTCTTCACTATCCTTTTCCTTAACTAGATCCATTTCACTAGCAAAGTAATCAACACCTTTAAATAAAAACATATGCATGAGAAGGGAGTACCATCCATAAGGTTTGTCTACCTTACCAATTTTTATCCCTATCATTCCTGCATGGATCGCATCAGTGAGATAAGGTGCATAATCAAATAGTTTGTTACAACTACAATTTCTTTCAACAAGAAGCTATACGTCACTTTCAATCCCAACGGTCTTTTCAGTTTGTTGCTCCATTACAAAATCTTCTAACTATTCAAGGACTTCCTCTTCTTGCACCGCATACTTTTTGGTCCACTCTTGGAACACATCATCAGCAGGCCATGAGAAGCTAACAATCTTTTCTTTCAACTTAACTAACCTTTTCCAAGAATTTGTCACTTTCTTAACCTCTGATTCCAAGAAACCGTAATGTGATTTTATATTCTCTATTTCCTCAACTATCTTGACAAACAGAGATGTGTCATCTATATTGATGATTTTATTCACCCTTAGAGACAAGTTAGCTCCTAACTCATCAAGCCATACTTGTTTGTCCTTCAATTGATCTGGGCTAACAAAACCCCCAGGAAACAATTAAAATTTATGCTCAGTATATTCCTTCCTGTAAAAATTGGCTTTTCTCCCTACACCAACTCTTCCTTCTGATAGCCTGGTCATGCTTTTTTCTAGCTCACTTATGGATTTAATAGTTGCACCAGATCTTGCCTCATCATAAGATGCACACATAAGTTCTAAATCCACTTCCCTAGGCATTCACTTCTCTAAAATTGGCTCCAAAATAGCCTTGTCTTCATTCAACTCACTCAAAATATCCAAAATTCTCTTCATGTTAATATGCACAATGGGGGCTTCTACACTATCAGCAAAACTCAAAATTGTGGCCTTTTCTTCATATTTATTTGCAAACAGTGCTTGAGCCTATTTTAACTTTTCTAATTCATTTTGAATGGTTTCAGTTGGTTGAAAACTAGAGGTCATGGGAGAAGGGGGAAATTCAACAATAGGACTGGTGGGTGGAGGTCTTGCTGGAGAAGATGCAATCATCAAAGTAGAGGACTCACCTCATTGTTATTGTCCTACCAATTGACTCTGTAGTCTAGCAATAATACTATCCCTATTAGCTACCTCCCTTTTGGATTCATTATAAGCCTATAGAATTGTTTCTATTTTTATTTGGAGATCAGCTCTCTCCTTAGCTTCTTTCTCAGCCACTGCCACACTGAATTTAGTAGTTTCAAGAACTGTGCTGGTAGCTTCCACCACTCCTATGTCTTTGACTCTTTTAACAATCATCCCTCCAAGGAAATTGGATTCTGAGGTATCCTTCCTTCTTCTACTCTCATCCCTCTTTAAGGACAAAATGACCAAAGCATCATTATCCTTGTTGAATGTCACTCCTTCCATAGGCTTATATTCTTTCCTAACTGCTTCAAGTACCAAGGCATCTGCTATATCCCATTCTGGAAGGATTAGAACACCAGCCTTTGCACCATTTATCTCCCCTTTTCAGGAGTAATAGCTTTGAACTCTACCATTATTTCTTGTTTCACCTCCTCCTCTACTGAAGTTGAATCTTTGTGAGGCTACTCACTCTTTTTCTTTTCACACCTTGTCTTGAATTGCACAATGTTTTACTTCCAAACAAATTGAATGAAGGCCCCTGTTGTGACAAAATTACTATCAGCCAGGAACTCCTCACTAGCTTGCTTGACAGTGAGGTCTAACTCTTTTCCTTTAAACTCATCTACAGTTAACTTCATCTCCGCACTCGGTGGCTCTATCCCTTCTTGTGTTTCCTCATATGTATAAGTAATATCTCTGAGACTCCCTAACTGCAACAACTGTTCTGGTACTGCCTATTCATCTCCTATATGGATAAGGGATAGGGATGGAGAATACAAAGGTTCACCTGTTTGCACTTCTTTCCCCACCCTTTGCCTCTTAGGGGAGTCTTGGATGTCAATGGCATCTTCTATTTCTCTCTTCCCTCTTGAAGTAGAGGGCTCACCTATTACTAGCATCAACACACTATATTTTGGCTTCTTATCCATTACATAATTACCTGGAGGGATGGCCTTAGCAAAGGTAGGCTTACTTAGCACCAACCTAGCCTTGTCAGGATTATCTCTGATTATAGCTTCCCTCTTTTCCTTCAAAGTTTGCATTAGGTCTTCAAAATAAAGAATTAATAATTTAATCCTTTCCTCAAAAGGGATTAAAGCTAGAAAGAGGGTCATGACTATTATCAAACTGATGAATAAAATCAAGAGCCTTTTTGTATGCCACCCACTTTTATTTCCTCAAATCCTTCTCATCCAAATTAAATTCATTTCTAATCAGATCCTCAGGGAAATGGAATTGGTGTGGCCTACCTTTACATGTTGCTCTCTTTGTGAACATGTCGTTGAAAAAATCCTCAGGGTCAGCAAACCTTGATACTGCAGTAGACAACCCATATGGTTGAAAGAAGTCATCAAAGTGTTTCCAACCACCCTTGGTGATTACAAATTGATGGGTCATGGTGACAATTGGGAAAATGGTTCCTTTTCCCCTATTTGTTAGCTCTGCCTCTTGCACACTCCCAATTTGCCTTAGGACCTTTGCAATTCCTATCTTCAATGGGACTTGATAGGGCAATAAATATGGAGAGCCTCTGAAACCATAAACTCTAAAAATAGTAGAGACAGGGTATAAGTATATGTCACCCCAATTGTGCATAATCTTGATACCTTCAGCAAATTGCTTAGGCCTAAGGAATTCCAAAAGAGCTTTGGGAATCCTAGGGTTCTCTAAGCATAAGAGAATCCTAATCTTAGATGCAAAGCATCTATCAAACTTTAGGTAGTTGGCATCCTCTCTATCCCTGGACAAAATGGTGCTCCACAATTGTACAGGCATCTCTTCACCATCCTTTTCCTTAACTAGATCCATTTCACTAGAAAAGTAATCAACACCTTTAAATAAAAACATATGCATGAGAAGGAAGTGCCATCCAAAAGGTCTGTCTACCTTACCAATTTTTATCCCTATCAGTCCTACATAGATTGCATCAGTGAGATAAGGTACATAATCAAATGTTACTGTGAGAGAGGGGTTTAGAACCTATGCTATCATTAGCATATAATGGGTTGGTATAGTGGTTTCAGCATCTTCCCCAAAAATCTGATAGAGTGACTAATACATCCCTTTAGCCCTCAGGGTAAACAAATTCAGAGAGAAGGGTTCCATGGTACTAGGGCCTACAATAGTTCGCCCTCTTATTTTGACAAAAAACTCGTTCAAAGGACCACTCCTGAGGTGTTCTCTCTGCACATTTTAGACTTGGGCCAATGTTTCAAAATTAATAGGCTCTAAGTAATTTGATACCTCACTGAGCTTAAACACCTTCCTAAATTTATCATCATTGATTTAAATTAAGGCTCTTCCATTCAAATTCCTGATACACTTAGCCACAGGGTCATAATTGTGTGCAATCTGGGTTAACAAGTCTACATCCATGAAAACCCCAGGGACTATAAGCTTTCCCATGTCTAATTCCCATATACTGTTCATCAGAGCAGAGGCATATCTTTGACTAAAACCCACCTTAAAACTTCCTAGACCCGATATCCCTATCTGTGGATCCCTCAACCAATTGCCTTTGTCATACTTACTGTCTCCAATTCTTAGACGGGGGGTTTTAGGTACCAATTATTTAATTTTGGCTGCGACATTTGTGGACATGGTCAATGGTTCCAAGAAATCATCACATATGTTTATATCCTAATAATTCACCTTCCCTATGAAATCCCTTCTTGGTACCATCCCAGAATCAGAGTTATATTAATTATAATTTTGACTAACCTCTAAGAAAACAAACATGCAATGATCCCAATTCAAGTAGTAATAGCCAAGCAGCATGCAGAAATTCACTGGTTGTTTGAATAAATTCACTCTATGCACCAACTCCTCTGCAGAACTCTTTGAAATGATGCCAACATCCAATTGATGTGAAGCTTAAATACAGTAATAGAGCAATGAATTGAAGCATTTAAAACCACATGCTTCGGCAATCAACTCAGAATTGAATTCGCAGCTGAATTCGAAAAAATGGCTCCAACGGATCATAAAATTTTCTAAGTGTTTCACCTTTCGCTGTTTTGCAGAGGTTAAAATTCTTGCACATTTTCATTGCGAAGCAACCCTGTCGTTTGGATCCTAAGAAACCTGCACGTTGTTTACCTTACCTGGGTCAAGCTGCTTAAAATCGGACCCTACCTTCCTTTTGCTATTTTGTGGAGCATAAACCTTATGCATCTCTCCCACACCAAACAGCGCCTGCCGTTAGATCTTCCACCATCCACTCGATCTTTACTCCCCACAAAAACTACTTATCTTTTCACTAACTGCATGGAAGTTATTACCACTAATGGTTTTCGTTGCTTCATGAAGTTTAAAGACCCTGCATCTTCGGGCTGTGAAACAGCGCTCATCATTGGATCACCTTTGAGATGCGTGACCTTTAACACCCTTGTTCCTTTGAAGTGGGCCCTCCGCACAGAATCCATCTACCTTATTAAGCACGGGTAGATAATTCTTACATGTCAATCCTTTATTTGCTCAAGAATTCCATCAGGCTCCACATCTAGACTGCCACGTGTTCTATTTTACCATGGGTTTCAACACCATCACCACTCAATCAAAGAGGGCCCTACACCATCCTTAGGAGCTACATTTTTAGCTGACGAGTCTCCCTTTTGCCCTAGCTGAATGTCCAACTGTGTTGCCACATCACTGGCCATGTACCCACCAGCTCATTTTATTGTTTTGTGAAAGCTAAACTTCATGTTACTTTGCCCAGCAAAACAACACAGATCGTCAGATCTACTTTAAGATACACCCTCTTTACTTGCCATGTCACCCTTAAGTCGGGCCCATTACCTTTTTGCCACTTTGTGAAAGCTGAACCTCGCACATCTTTCCTTCATGAATTCACACAAACCACCCGATCAATCTTGAGTTGATCGGTATTTAACCACAGCATCTGCTTACCTTTTGGGGCCCACCGGCTTTTCGCCATTTCGCAAAGCATAAAACCCCGATAGCTTTTCTTTGTGAATCAACGTGAACTGTTAGATCCTTCGAAAGGTGATCATTTGTTAGCTCCTTTGTGACCACATTACCTAGGCCCGCCACCTTTTTGCTACTTCGCAAAAGGTAAACCTCGGCTACTTTAGGCTGTAAATCCACACGCACCACCGGATTGGCTTCGAACTTGCATGGTTTTTATGGGGCCTGTCAAAGAACTCAAAACTTAGGAAAAGGGCGCAAATAATTAAAAATTAATAGAGACACGCCTAAGGAAAGTTGTAAAGGGCGGGGGGGGGCTTCACGATGGACTGACCCTTCCACATAAGTGGAAAAAGTAACTTCAAAAAAGAACATAGGGACTCCAAAACATAGCAAGGGGTTAAAAATCAAAAACCCTAAACCTTCAAACCCATAACTCAAAGGCAAGAAATAATGCTAAGCCTAGTTTTGTAGATTTTAGCCGATTATGGAACAAAATCACCCAAAGTTCAAAACAGTGATAACAGCGGCTTTGATTGGGGATAGTTGATCGCAAGATCAATCACAAGAATACAGAAAACTCTAGAGAATAGACCAAGAAAAACACACAAACAACAAACAGAAACAAACCTAATTATATACACACTAAAAACCTATTGTGCATGGACTTAAGAGAAGTAATGCTTCAAGAATTGTCCATGCGCTGGAAACTCCTATACCTCACTATTCATTGTCTACAAAAAATATGAATCTTTTCCGTTCAGATCACAAACAACAGAAGGGCCCACCCATAGTGACTCAAATTTCTAGTGTTTTCCTTTATCTTGCCCTCTTCCATTCCATTGAAGAACTATGTCACCAATTTGAAACTTCCTTACAGTGGTTCTCTTATCAAACAAATACTTGGATTGCAATTGAATCTTCAAATTCCTTTTATGGGCCAAAGTTTTGATATCCTCCACCTCCACCATTTGAATCATTCTATCTTCCATAGGTTCTGACAACTCCATATCCTCAGCTTGCAGGAACTTGTACACCAGAAGAAGATTGTTGATTGGCACCCTAGATTGCATGCCATAAACCAATTCAAATGGTGACACACCAATTGCTTTCTTGACAGTAACCATGTCTGCCCATAGGGCCAATTTCAATTTCTGATCCCACGACTTTTTGTTCTCCTCAAGGATTTTCTTAATAATATTCAGAAGGCTCTTATTGCTGGATTATGCTTGTCCATTACCTTGAGGGTGATATGGTGAAGAATAAGACATAATTATTTCATGACTAGTGCAAAACTCAGTGAACTCCTCTGATCTAAAACTCGTGGCATTATCCATTACCAGTTTCACAGGAACACCAAATCTAATTATAACATTATCCATCAGGAAATCAATAACAACTTTACTAGTGGCTTTTCTAGTGGGTATAGCTTTGATCCACTTAGTGAAGTAATTAGTGGCCACTATGATCCACCTATGACCTCTTCCTGATTTCTCAACTATTTCCCCAATAAAATCAATCCTACATTGGACAAAAGGGACTTCCACTGTAACTGGATTGAGGGGCAAAGCTCCCTCATACTTCAGTTTGAAGAAATTTTTTGGCATGGGTCACATCTTCGAACATGTTCATAGGCATCTTTGAACAAAGTAGGCCAATAGTATCTAGCCTGGACTATCTTACCAGTTGTGGTCTTGGCAGAGTAATAACCTCCACATACTCCATCATGCATTTCAGTTAACATCCTTTTAGCTTGGGATTTGTCTAAACACATCAACAATGCCCCATCTCTATTTCGCCAATATAGATCACCTTGAATAAGGACATACTTTTGAGATTTTATTTTCAATGTCCTTCTCTGGTTGTGAGTCATCCCCTCTGAATATGTTGCATCCCTTAAAAAATATGTTGTCTCTAAGTACCAGGGTTGTGTCTCAATACTTGTGACTAGGATATTCTTAATTTAAACATTATTCACCTCAACATCAAGAAGGTTTGATTCAGCCATCATCTTAGCAAGACCTAAACCTCTTAGCAATTTAGTAATTTTAATCTCTAAATCAAACTCTTGAATTTTGTTTATCCATCTACACCTTTTACCAGTGACCTCAAACTGGGATAGAATGTCCTTGATAGCCGCATGTGGGACATAAGCAATTACTTGTGCATTCACAAGATATGGCCTAAATGCTTTTACAACCTTAACCAAAGCATACACTTGTTTCTCCATAATTTCATATTTTAGCTCTGCAACTTGTAGAGATTTACTATAAAAGGCTATAGGGTGTTCATGCCCTTCATTATCCTTTTGTAGAAGAACTGCAGCCACTGTATGATAAGAAGCAAAAGAAAATAGAGAAAAGGGCTTAGTGTAATCAGGGGACTTCAACACTGGTGCCTCCTGGATAGCCCTTTTAATTTCACCCAAAGCCTTTGAAGCTTCTTCATCCCAGTAGAACTTTTTATCTTTCTTAAGCAATCTAACAATGGGCTTAACTATCTCTACAAAATTGGCAATGAACCTTCTAACAAAATTTACTGTGCCCAAGAAAGACTAGAGACCTTTGACACTTTTTGGCTCAGGTACATTGTTTATAGTTTCAATTCTTTCAGGGTCTATTCTAACCCCTTCCTTGGAGACAATATGCCCAAGCAGCTTTCCTTCAGTGACAGCAAAATGACACTTTTTGGATTTAAGGAGACACCAAATTCCAAAGCTTTATTGAAAACTTTTTCCAAGTGCCCACAGTGGTCATCTACCCTTTTGAAGAAACATGTTAAGTCATCTTGGTACACAACCATGATAATGTTAATGAATTCCTTGAAAGCTACATCCATTTCTCTTTGGAAAGTAGCTCCATCATTTTTAAAACCAAAAGGCATTCTTGCATATACATATGTTCCCCAAGGGGTGGTAAAAGAAATCTTGAACTGTTCAGATTCCTTTACTAACACTTGGTTATATCCTGAGAACCCATCCATTATAGACAATAGGTCACAACCAGTTACTCTCTACAACATTGCTTCCATATTGGGAGAAGAATAATTATCTTTTAAAGAAACAACATTTAAGTTCCTAAAATTAACACAGAGCCTTATGTCCCCATTCTTATTTCTAACTGGGACCAAATTAGACACCCATGATGAATGCCTTATAGGCTTAATGATCCCCCCTTCCCTCAACTTGGTTAACTCTTGTTGCATTTTAATTTCCAAAAGGGGGTTAATAGGTCTTTATTTCTGTCAAAAAGGATTAGCATCTAAAAGCAAAGGGACTTCATGTTGAAAAAGATCTTGCATGTATGCCTTCAAGTCCTCATAAGACCAAGCAAAAATATGCTTATATTTCTTCAATAAATTAATAAGGTTGATTCTGATGTGAGGAGACAATTTCTTTCCAATGTAGACCAACTTAGGGGATGATTCTATCCCCAAGTTCACTTCTTCCAATTCATCTAATTTGGTGGTGGACTGCTGATGCAAATGATTGTCACTGTAACTGAACATACCTTCCAATTCTACTAATCCTTTGGGTATTTCATTAGTTTCCAACTGAACCATGTCATTTCCAAACACTGTTTCTCTATCTTCCACCACTTCTACCAATGCATTGCAATCAATTTTATTTCCATCATAGTCATCAATGTATTGTATGAATCTGAGAATGTCTTCATCATCTGCAAACACTTGCCAATTATATACATTATCAGGAATAGAAAGCCTATCTTTTATCTCAATTGTGGATACACTGGTTAGTGTTACATCATCATTCTTTAATGCAACATTTGCTAAGAAATCAGCCATGATATTCTTTGATCTTTCTATCCGGTTAATAGAGAAAGCACAAAAATGTTCAATCACATCCCAAACAGCATGTTTATAATTTTTCAAATGATCATTCTTACATGCATACTTAGACCTTACCTGAGAAACAACCAACTCTGAATCCCCAAATACTCTTAACAGCTGAATTCCGTGCCTTTTAGCAATTTCAAGCCAAAATAAAAAGGCTTCATATTTAGCAGTGTTATTTGTACACTAGAAGGCTAGCAAAAAAGAGTATTTGAAAGTTATACCTAATGGAGACACAAAAAGAACTCCTGCTCTAGATCCTTCTTTAGAACAAGCTCCATCAAAGTACATGTGCCACAAACCTTATTGTTGAGATTCTAATTCAGTCACAATAGAATCAGTATTTTTTAATTGAGGTAAAATTGGTTGCATTCTAAAATTATGAAGATCTACATCAGTCATACAGTTTAACATACTAGGGTCTATTTTCTCAATTACCCTAGGGGCATGTGGTTCTCTATATAATTTAACTTGGCTTCCATTGATTAGGATTGTAGCATATGATAGATCCAACTGAACATTTCCACCTACTGCTACAGACCATTGTCTACATAGTAGCATGCTATAATGAGGTTTTGTATCAGTTACTATGACATCCATCTTATATGTTGCTTTAGGAAATGCTGCTATTTTTACCTCCACATCTTTCATTGTACCTATTACAGGCACTTCTTTGTTATCCATAGCATATATACACAATACTTACAGATAGTCCCAATTCCTTCATGACACCATATGGCATCACATTTACAGCACCACCAGAATCTATCATGCAATTCTTAATCAATCTATTATTCACCAACAAAGTTACATAGAAAGGATCAACCTGTGAAGGCTCTTGTATAATAGTTGTTCCAACATATACCTCTGGGGTTTGTAGCTCAAGATCATTTTCATCCTTCATTGTACCTGAAGGCAAAGTTGCACTGCTATCAGATATTTTAGAAAATAAAGATAGAGCAGCTTCTCTATGTTCTTTTATTGTTAGTAATTCTACTAATGGAACTGTAACCTTCATCTAGGTCAGAGCTTGAGTCATATCAAAAGTGGAAATATTAATAAACTCATTATTCATTTTAGCTTTCTCTACCTTAAGCTGACTTGCCTTCTTCACTATAGCAATCCCTTGTATATCACTAGTAGCATTATTATCCACACTCTTAGCTACATCTTAGATTGGTCATTATTGGCTTGACCATCTTGAGGAAAGGTTCCATTACTTGTTGTCTTCTTCTGAGATATTTCTTTTATGAACATTGAACCAGTTTCACCCTAATCTCCATCCCTTTTACTACTTCTCAAGTTGTAATTATGCTTGGCTTTGGCTATGGCAGCCTTAGTAAGATTTCTTACCTCTTCATCACTAGGTCTTTGGAGATGAACTTCTTCATCTTCAATGGTTACCACATTCAAAGTAGGATGCCAATCAAGTGTCAACTATCCTTGGTAGCACTTATTATTATTTATCACATCACACTCACTAGACTCACTTTGTGAGGACTCATCATCACTTTCAATAACCGTTTCAAACATGTTAATATCAATCTCACCCTTTTTCTCATATATTCTTCAAGGGCTTGAGCTACAGCACACTGATGAGGAGAATGTGGTCCATCACAAGCCGTGCACCAGGGAGTATATTCCATTTTATGAATATTTCCTCTTTTCAAAGGATCTGGGGTATCTTGGCTTTTGAGTGCTTTTTGGCTTATCATTTTGAGGTTTGCCATCCTTCCAAGTAGTGTTGTAAGGCATTTCATGCAATCTAGGAGGTCTATCTTGCCAATTATAATGAGGTTTTTCATTTTTACTTACCTTAGCAGTGAGATCTTTCATGGGAGTCATTAACTTCTCTATTTTGTCATCCTCCTTGGCAACTTTATTTGGCTGTTGTTTTGATTCTTGCCACAACCTTCCACCAGTTCTCCTCCCTACTTTTCCAGATGCTTTCCTATTACTCTCCACATTAATGGCAATCCTAAAAGAATCTCTCAGACTGTGTGGGTTTTTATCCCTCAAGATGGAAGCCATTTTTGAATCAAAAGAATTATAATAAGTGTTCAAACACATATTATTATCTAGCCTCATTACTTGGTAAAGCCTATGCATTGCTTTCTGAAATCTAGCATTGAAATCTATGACAATCTCATTATCGGAATTTCTAATATTATTGAACTCATTGAGCATGAAGCTCACATTTGTTTTATCACCATATTGCTCCTGGAAGCAATTCTTAAAATCCTCCCAAGAACCAATGTTATTCACATGCAGACCTCTATACCAATCCCTTGCATCATCTACCAAACATTGTACAAATAGTTTCATGATGACATCTTCATCTATAATTTCATAATCATTTATCAGGTCACCGAATGATTTCAGATGCTCTTCTGCACTGATTGCATTATTACCAGCAAATTTATGAAGCCTATCTCTTAATTCAGTAGGAACATGGTTAGGATACCCTCGGATTCTATCAAAAAAGAGTTGTCTATATAATTCCAAGTTAATGGGTCTTCTTTGGGACTAATTAGCATTAGAGTTGTTACCCATATTCATTCTCACATTGGAACAATGAGTCAAAGGGATTTGGCTACCTTGATTAGTAACAGGGACTTGATTAGCTAGAGGAATTCTTACAGGTAAAGCTAACTGAATCTTTACTTGAGGGAGTGAAACAAGCTGAGGTAGAGGTTTTCTTAAGTCTGTTGAAGCAAACATTATAGGAGAAGCCTTTAGATAATTAATTTTCCATGTAACCTCTTGATTGGTTGCTTCTAATTCAGCTTTCTCTAATTCTCTTTGCAGGTCTTCTTTTTCCTTTCTCATTCTTTCTATTTCTTTCTCATGTGCAAATAGCATGTGAGAAACTTCTACTGTAGTTTTAGACCCAAACCCATCTTCCATACATTTCTTTTTTCCTTTTTCAACAACATTCTTAATAGGTTGTGGGTCACCAAGGACCTCCCTACTTGGTTGTAAAGCAAATTTATATGCAGGGTTAATTTTGGCAACTAGATTTTCTTTGATGACTGGTCCTTCATCCTCACTCTTATCTTCTTCTCGGGTGAATAATTCAAGATCAGCAATCTGTCTTAAAAGCCTATCCCTCTCAATCAACTTAGCTTTCACTTCGTTTTCTTGATTTTCTTCCTTTTGTGCCCTTAGGGATATTAAGTGATGGACTCTTCTATTGAGGGATTCAATTTCTTCGGACACCTTATCTTCATCAGGGAACATTTCTTTAGAATCTGACACATTGAATTGGTCGATATCAATTAAACTAATATTTCCACCTACTGTTCTAGGTATAGAATCAATCTTCATATTAGAGCTACTCCTATCCTTCCCTGAGATACTAGTGTGAGAAATATTTTGGTTCAAAACTGGGACATCCTCAATATTGCCAAACAAACCAGAATGGAAACCCAAAATGTCCTGCCCAGATTCACTAGAAGAAGAATTTGAATTTGCATATATGGGTCTATCAAAAAACTTACTCGTATGAATGCTCTTTTGTACCCATGCTGCACTAGATGGATCATGTGCAACTGATCTTTTCTAGCCTATCCGTGTTTGTTCAGGTAATCCCTCTTGGAATGTCTCTTGAGGATGCTTCCTCATAAATGACCTGGAGTTTCTTCCTCTCTGCATTATACTTGCTTCTCTTAATATAATTATACTTATTCAACAGCATTGGTTATACTTGTCAGAGTCACCACCCACAAGAAATATGGGAAAATAAGAAAACAAGTTTTGACAAATCACTTGCATAGATTTAGATAACAGGAAGATTTGCAGAGAGAGAGAGAGATGGCGCAAATGAAAGATAACACAATCTGCCACAAACACACACAGATTCAAACAAACTTCTGAGTTAATACAAGCACCAATCTGTAACATAGATACACACTATGACTCTCCCCAGCAGAGTCGCCACTTTTGTTAGTCTCAAATTATGATTCTCTCCTTTCCTCCTTGTAAGAATATTTGATAACTCTATTTGCATATGAAGAGGGCACCAAAAAAATAGAATTCCAGAATAACATATAACAAGGTTCTCGACAAAACCTTCTACACTTCGAACTTATCCAAAGGTTAGGTGGGTATACCCCTTGTGAAAACTTTCACACTTTTAAATTGAGATCCACAGTAAACCAATGCTAAAAACCTATGGATTTCATCACCCCAATCGAACTGAAACATTAAAAGAAAAACTTGTGTTCATTTTCAGTATTGATCCTCAAGAAAAATAGAAAGAATTCCATAACAGGTATCAGTGCCTTATCCAGCCCACAGAGTCACCTAAATCAAGCAAAAGTTTTAAAAAACTAGACATTCTCATACATTTCATCATTTCAGCTTTCACGAACCCCATACATGCCTAACATATACATAGGTCCTCTCCCATTTAACTAAAACAGTTCATCAGATTCAAAGCAGCAAATAGTTGATCTACTGATAAAAATATTTCATGCACATTTAATCCCTCTCCTGAAGAGAAAAGCCCAAAATATGTCTATAAGATTGCCTTACAATCCATGCTCATTTGAATAACCCTACATTATCCAAATGAAACCAGAAAACTAATGAATGTACACTAGAAGACAAAGAAGATATAGGCCTGAAACTTTGATCTGTATATTCATATTCATTCTTGAAAATGTTACATAATTCACAGTAATCTCAGAGAGAAATAGAAAAAACCTAGATATATTTCAATAGAGTTTCTTTAAAAATTCTTGTGATCCCCTTTTCTTAAGTCTTGGTATCCATTTATTACAATATGGATGCATACAAGCTTCGTGCATTACTAAAAATGGTTTATTACAGCCGCAATTTCTTTCAACAAGAAGCTACAGGTAACTTTCAATCCCATCGGCCTTTTCAATTTGTTGCTCCACTGCAGCATCTTCTAACTATTCTGGGACTTCCTCTTCTTGCACCGCATATGTTTTGGTCCACTCTTCGAACACGTCATCAACAAACCATGAGAAGCTAACAATCTTTTCTTTCAACTTAACTAAACTTTTCCAAGAATTTCTCACTTTCTTAACCTCTGATTCCAAGAAACTGTAATGTGATTTTATCTTCTCTATTTCCTCAACTGTCTTGATAAACACAACACAGATGTGTCATCTGTATTGATGATTTTATTCACCCTTAGAGACAAGTTAGCTCCTAACTCATCAAGCCATACTTGTTTGTCCTTCAACTGATCTGGGCTAACAAAAGCCCCAAGAAACAATTCAAATTTATGCTCAGTATATTCTTTCTTGTACAAATTCTCTTTTCTCTCTACAACTACTCATCCTTTTGATAGCCTGGTCATTCTTTTTTCTAGCTCACTTGTGGATTTAATAGTGGCATCAGATCTTGCCTCATCATAAGATGCACACATAAGTTCTAAATCCACTTCCCTAAGCATCCACTTCTCTAAAATTGGCTCAAAAGTAGCCTTGTCTTCATTCAACTCACTCAAAATATCCAAAATTTTGTTCATGTTAGTGTGCGCAATGGGGGCTTCTACTGTATCAGCAAAACTCAAAATTGTGGCCTTTACCTTTTCTTCATATTTATTTGCAAATAGGGCTTGAGCATGTTTTAACTTTTCCAATTCATGTTGAATGGTCTCATCTGGTTGAAAACAAGAGGTCATGGGAGAAGGGGGAAATTCAATAATAGGACTGGTGGGTGGAGGTCTTGTTGGAGAAGATGCAATCATAAGAGTAGAGGACTCACCTCCTTGGTATTGTCCTGCCAATTGACTCTGTAGTCTAGCAATAATATTATCCCTGTAAGCTACCTTCTTTTGGCTTCATTATAAGCCTTTAGAATTATTTCTATTTTTATTTGGAGATCAGTTCTCTCCTTAGCTTCTTTCTCAGCCATTGCCACACTAAATTATGTAGTTTCAAGAACTGTGCTCGCAGCTTCCACCACTCCTGTGTCCTAGACTCTTTTAACAATCATCCCTCCAAGGAAATTGGATTCTGAGGTATCCTTCCTTCTTCTACTCTCATCCCTCTTTGAGGACCACATGAACAAAGCAGCATTATCCTTGTTGAATGTCCCTCCTTTCATAGGCTTTGTTTCTTTCCCGACTGCTTCAAGTACCAAGGCATCTGCTATATCCCATTCTGGGTGGATTAGAACACTAGCCTTTGACACCATTTCTCTCCACTTTTCAGGAGTAATGGCTTTGAACTCTGCCATCATTTCTTGTTTCACCTCCTCCTCTACTGAAGTTGCATCTTTGTGAGGATGCTCACTCTTTTTATTTTCACACCTTGTTTTGAATTGCTCAATGTTTTTCTTCCAAAAAAATTGCATGAAGACCCCTGTTGTGACAAAATTACTATCAGACAGGAACTCCTCACTGGCTTACTTGGCAGCAAGGTCTAACTCTTTGCCTTTGAACTCATCTATAGTTAAGTTCATCTCAGCACTTAGTGGCTCTTTTGGCATCCCTTCTTGTGTTTCCTCATATGTATAAGCAATCTCTCCAAGACTCCCTAACTGCAACAATTGTTCTGCTACTGCCTGTTCATCTCATATATGGATAGCGGATTGGGATGGAGAATCCAAAGGTTCACCTGTTTTCACTTCTTTCCCCACCCTTTGCCTCTTAGGGGAGTCTTGGATGTCAATGACATCTTCTATTGCTCTCTTCCCTCTTAAAGTAGAGGGCTCACCTATTACTAGCATCAACACACTATATTTTGGCTTCTTATGCATTACATAATTACCTGGAGGGATGGCCTTAGCAAAGGTAGGCTTACTTATCACCAACCTAGCCTTGACAGGACTATCTCTTATTATAGCTTCCCTCTTTTCCTTCAAAGTTTGTATTAGGTCTTCAAAATAAAGAATTAATAATTTAATCTTTTCCTCAAAGGGATTAAAGCTAGAAAGAGGGTCATAACTATTATCAAATTGATGAATTAAATCAAGAGCCTTTTTGTATGCCACCCACTTTTCTTTCCTCAATTCCTGCTCATCCAAATTGAATTCATTTCTAATCAAATCCTTAGGGAAATGGAATTGGCGTGGCCTACCTTTACATAATTCTCTCTTCCTGAACATACCATTGAAAAAATCCTCAGGGTCAACAAACCTTGATACTACAGTAGACAACCTATATGGTTGAAAGAAGTCATCAAAGTGTTTCCAACCACCCTTGGTGATTACAAATTGATGGGCCATGGTGACATTTGGGAAAATGGTTCCATTTCCCCTATTTGTTAGCTCTACCTCTTGCACACTCAAAATTTGCCTTAAGACCTCTGCAATTCCTATCTTCAATGGGACTTGATAGGGCAATAAATATGGAGAGCCTCTGAAACCATAAACTCTAAAATTAGTAGAGACGGGGTATGAGTATATGTCACCGCAATTGTGCGCAATCTTGATACCTTCAGCAAATTGCTTAGGCCTAAGGAATTCCAATAGAGCTTTGGGAATCCTAGGGTTCTCTAAGCATAAGAGAATCCTAATCTTACATGCAAAGCATTTGTCAAAATTTAGGTAGCTGGCATCCTCTCTATCCTATGGAAAAATGGTGCTCCACAATTGTATAGGCATCTCTTCACTATCCTTTTCCTTAACTAGATCCATTTCACTAGCAAAGTAATCAACACCTTTAAATAAAAACATATGCATGAGAAGGGAGTACCATCCAAAAGGTCTATCTACCTTACCAATTTTTATCCCTATCAGTCCTGCATGGATTGCATCAGTGAGATAAGGTGCATAATCAAATGTTACTGCCAGAGTGGGGTTCAGAATCTGTGCTATCATTAGCATATAATGGGTTGGTATAGTGGTTTCAGCATCTTCCCCAAAAATTTGATAGAGTGACCAATACATCCCTTTAGCCCTCAGGATAAACAAATTTAGAGAGAAGGGTTACATGGTACTAGGGCCTACAACAGTTAGCCCTCCTATTTTGACAAAAAAACCCATCCAAAGGACCACTCCTTAGGTGATCTCTCTGCACATTGTAGACTTGGGATAATGTTTCAAAATTAATAGGCTCTAAGTAATTTGATACCTCACTGAGCTTAAACACCTTCCTAAATTCATCATCATTGATTTAAATTAAGGCTCTTCCATTCAAATTCCTGATACACTTAGCCACAGGGTCATAATTGTGTGCAATCTAGGTTAACAAGTCTACATCCATGAAAACCCCGGGGACTATGAGCTTTCCCACGTCTAATTCCCATATACTGTTCATCGGAGAGGAGGCATATCTTTGACTAAAACCCACCTTTAAAAGTCCTAGACTTGATATCCCTATCTGTGGATCCCTTAACTAGTTGCCTTTGTCATACAAACCGTCTCCAATTCTTTGATGGGGGACTTTAGGTACCAATTCTTTAATTTTGGCCGTGACATTTGTGGACATGGTCAGTTGTTGCAAGAAATCATCACATATGTTTCTATCCTTATAATTCACCTTCCCTATGAAATCCCTTCTTGGTTCCATCCCAGAATCATGGTTATATTAATTAAAATTTTGACTAACCTCTGAGAAAACAAACATGCAATGATCCCAATTCAAGTAGTAACAACCAAGCAGCATGTAGAAACTCACTGGTTGTTTGAAGAAATTCACTCTATGCACCAACTCCTCTGTAGAAATCTTTGAAATGATGCCAACGTCCAATTGATGTGAAGCTTTATATGGTAATAGAGAAATGAATTGAAGCATTTAAAACTGCATGCTTTGGCAATCAACTCAGAATTGAATTCGCAGCCGAATTCGAAAAATGGCTCCAACGGATCATAAAATTTTCTAAGTGTTTCACCTTTCGCTATTTCACAGAGGTTAAAATCCTTGCACTTTTTGATTGCGAAGCAACACTATCCTTTGGCTCCTGACAAACCCGCACATTTTTTACCTTACCTAGGTCAAGCTTCTTAAAACGGGGCCCTACCTTCCTTTCGATGTTTTGCGGAGCATAAACCTTACGCATCTCTCCCATGCAAAACAACGTTTGCCATTAGATCTTCCACCATCCACTTGATCTTTACTCCCCACCATGACCACTTATCTTTTCAATAACTGTATGGAAGTTATTACCGCTAATGGTTTTTGCTGCTTCATGAAGTTTAAAGGCCCTGCAACTTTGGGATGCAAAACAACGCTCATCATTGGATCACCTTTGAGACGTGGGGCCTTTAACACTCTTATTCCTTTGAAGTGGGCTCTCCACAGGGAATCCATCTGCCTTATTTAGCATGGGTAGATAATTCTTACGTGTCAATCCTTTATTTTCTCAATAATTCCATCGGGCTCCACATCTAGACTGCCACGTGTTCTATTTTACCATGGGTTTCAACACCATCGCCGCTCAATCAAAGAGGGTCCTACACCATCCTTAGGAGCCATGTGTTTAGCTGATGAGTCTCCCTTTTTCCCTAGCTAAATGTTGAATTGTGTTGCCACATCACCGGCCACGTACTTGCTAGCTTATTTTGCTATTTCGTGAAAGCTAAACTTCATGTTACTTCGCCCAGCAAAACAACGTGGACTGTCAAATCTAATTTGAGATGCACCCTCTTTACTTGCCATGTCACCCTTAAGTCGGGCCCATTACCTTTTTGCCACTTCATGAAAGGTAAACCTCGCACATTTTTCGTTCACGAATTCATGCAAACCACCCGATCAACCTTGAGTTGATCGGTCTTTAACCACAACGTCTGCTTACCTTCTGGGGCCCACCATCTTTTTGCCATTTCGCGAAGCATAAAACCTCGGCAGCTTTTCTTCATGAATCAATGTGAACCATTAGTTCCTCTGAAAGGTGATCATCTATTAGCTCCTTTGTGACCACATTACCTGGGCCCACCACCTTTTCGCTACTTCGCGAAAGGTAAACCTCGGGCTACTTTAGGCTGCGAATCCACGCGCACCATCGGATCAGCTTTGAACTTGCATGGTTTTTATGGGGCCCGTCAAAGAACTCAAAACTTAGGAAAAGGGCACAAATAATTAAAAATTAACAGAGACCCGCCTAAGGAAAGTTGTAAAGGGGGGGGCTTCATGATGGACCGACCCTTCCACATAAGTGAAAAAAGTAACTTTGGAAAAGAACATAGGGACTCCAAAATATAGTAAGGGGTTAAAAATCAAAAACCCTATACCTTCAGACCCATAACTCAAAGGCAAGAAATAATGCTAAGCCCAGTTCTGTAGATTTTAGCTGATTATAGAACAAAATCACCCAAAGTTCAAAACAGTGATAACAGGACCGGTCATACAAGATTACTGAGGAGGTTATCAAGAATGTCACATGTCTTTGCAAAATCGAAGGCATTCCCGATACTAGATGTAAATTATCTCACACTAATATGAATAAACTTACTGGCACAACTTTTGATGGAAGGTCTATGAGGGTAGATGATGTCAGGGACATAGATGTTAAATTTGCAGTAATGGTTATTGGTTATAAGGTTTATCAGTCAAATGGTTAAACTCTGTAGCTGGAAACAACATTTTGGTTGCTTATTAGATGGTAAAGGAGAATGTCCATTATGATCTTTGCAGTGTAATGCTAAAAGAACTCGTGATTAACCTATATAAGATCAAGCAAGACAAAAAGATTACTTTTTGGTATGGCTCCTTCATCATTTGTCTAGTATTTTACTTTTTGGGAATCGTTCCTAGTTTTGGAAACACTCATTGGGCTTTTGACCACCCAATAGAAACCTAGATTGCTCAAATTTTGGATAGACAAGGTGATAAGGATAAGAAAGCCAATCTATGGGTATTTTCAAAATATTTCAGGAGGAAATGAAGAATAGGTCCTAGATTCCTAAATCTATAGTTGAGAGATATAAGGACATAATTTTATTTATGGAAAATAAAGATGAATCTATGATGGAAGCTATACAACCTAGGACTATATGGATAATACCTATGGGTTATGAGGTTGAGGATGCTACTTTGGTTTCCTATGCACAACACCTTTTGCAGGCACTGGTAGATGAAAAGGAAGAGAAATTTGGAGCTGCTAAGGAGAAAGGACACAAAGTTCATCAGGAATAGGTAGCTCTGGCAATCCAAAAGAAGATGACCTGGCTAGCAGCAAAATCATTGATAAGTGATAGATCTAAGGTTGAGCAGCATGTGAACATTTTGGAAGAGCAGAGGAAGAAAGAGTTAAAGAAAAAGAAGAAAGAGGAAAAGGAATCTTGAAAAGAATCTCAGGCCACACCCAATGTGGTCCCAATTACATCAAAAACATCCAAACAACCAAAAGTTGAGCCTGCCAGTCAAACACCGATAGAGCCACCCAAGAAGAAATCTAAGGCGACCTAGCAATATGTGATTGTTTCTTCTAAAATAGAATCAGATATTGAGATCAAGGAGGTTCCCAAGGGAAAGTCATTTTTGCTAGAGTGGTAAGGGAAAAGAAAGAAGAACCAAAGTTTGAACCTGTCAAGGAGACTCCTGGGAGGCCTAAGATCACCATTGTGCATAAGAGAAAATACAAATTAGATGAGCATGCTAAACCAAAATCTAAACGGAGAACCGGTAAGAAAAAGATGAATGCACAAGATTTGATTGAACAGATTGTAAATGATGGTAATTTAGATAACATTTCTTCATTCTTTGACAATTTTGGTGAACAGGATAACAAGCAAATAGAACAGGCTATTGTTTTATATTTTGATTCATTTAGTAGGGCTTTGATAGAATTAGAGAAGGTTTTTCCTTAGGAGTTGTTTGATAGATTAGAGGTCAGAAAGCTACACACTCATACTTTGGATAGACAGATTAAGGAGACCGAATTTTTCAACCTTTGTCCTTATATAACCCCTCTGAAAATAGATGAGTTAATTAATAAAACCGAATCATTAGAATTTAATCCCAAATTTAGAGTTAACAGTCTCTTGTTGGACAGAATTGAAGAAATTAGAAAGGAGACAATTGATATATGGGTGAGCTATTTTGGGTCTTGGTTATGAGTTAAGTTCCAATTTTGTACAATCTTAGAACATTCAATTACCTAAGGATATGTCACTGACAGATAAACCAACTCTATATACTGATAAATTGGCAAGCACTCAACCAGATACCACTATATCGGTTACTGAGTCCCATTTTGAACCAGACGATATCCTAACAGATAATGTTTAGATAATAGAGGATGCAGAGGCAGATGTAAATAAGGATAAAGGTGTAGATGATTCAAAAGTATTGGGAGAGGCACCAAGTGGCAAAACCACCAGTGCACAAGAGCTAAAGGATATAAAGGTTATCTCTTCGGTTGATAAGGGTAAGGAAATTGTGGCGCATCTCTCCTTCGGCTTGGCAATTGACACTTATGCCATAGCTAAAGGGAATTTACCACAACTTTCCATCAGTTTTGATAAACCATACCATAGATGTCACCAGTAGAGAAGATTTTGGTAGCGATAGCTCTTCAGGCACGGGCTACTCAGGAATTAGCTCAGGCAGAGTCAAAGGATAGGAAACTGATTGAGCACAGTTTTGAGGTTTGGAACCAGTTAGTCTCAGAATGTCAAGATCTCGATGGTGTAATCTCTTCGGGTAAATTAGAGGATATCATTGATTTTATCCCTAAGCATTATGATTCTTTACTGAAGATTTCACTAACAAAGGCTAAAGAAAGTTTTATTGTGGCCCGAAAGTTAACATTTTTGCAAATGATTGATACGGGTAAGGAGAAACTTCAGACTTGTTTGCAGTCCATTGATGCAGCTTTGGCTTAAGGAGGTAATGTTTATAAGACTTGTCTAGATTTTGATAAGCTAACTAGCTCCATAGACAAGCAAGTGTCTAACTATAGGAAAAACTTAATTCAAATTTCTAACTCTTACAACTCAAAAATTAATTTGATAAATTCTTTGGATGGTCCAATTTTGACAGTTATGGATCAAATATTTGAATTGGAGAAGGATAGGGACATGATAATAAGGAAATAAAATGAGCTTTGGAATCTAATTGTTCCTCACCTTGATAATCTTCTATTTCATAAAACAGAGTGTATGGCTAACTTGCAGAAGGAGGATCCTACCACTTTGGAAGAAATAGAATATCATGCCAGCATCTTGAATGGACTCATCTCCTTTCTTGAATCTCTTAAGAATGGTTGGGATACTTACTTTTCATTTTTGAAGAATATGTATGCAAATATTTGGAAGTTTGTATACAACCGGCTCATGTCTATAAATGTACATAATTATTTGTGGGCACCCCAATTTTCCATTGATGTCAAAGGGGGAGGAATAAGTGAAAAATGTATATATTTCTAAGGGGGAGCATCAGAGGTATATAGCAGACACATGTACAGATCAACAGATTCAGATTTAGTGGCATTTTCATGAATGGTATCATTTTTCACATGAGTGTTGCCATCAATGCCAAAGGGAGATACTGTTCACAATTGACACTCATTTGGTAAGGTTCATGGATTTATGGGTTGTCATTGATGGAAACTCATCATCTCAGGGTAAATGGTTTCATTGTTTGGTTAATCGATATTTATTGTACTTAACCGGTATTGGTATAATAATTTCTTTACATCGATACTGACACCAGCATTCACTTCATACCCGGCTAAGTCTTGATCCTGATAACATGTCCAGATCCCAGTAATGGATAGGACCTAGCTAAGGAGATCTTTTGGTTCTGATTATGTCTTCATGGATTTTGGTGGAAATGTGTGATAGCCGACATGATCATTGGATTTATGTTTGATTTTCATTATGTTCCGGCAGCCGAATTGTTTATATTTCTTGTTGAAGCTAACATGCTTAAGTTAGAAGGATATTTAAGAAGATCACCTCAGCGATAGATCATATTTGTGTTAGATGGTATACAATCTTTTGATTGTGAATGTATCAGTGAGTTTTGGTATGTGATTGGTAGCGATTGTGAGCAGTTTCATGTGCACGGCTCAACTGGTAGTAGAACAGAGTATCAGACAACCGCTATACAGAGGAGGGTATCAGAGAATTCATAGGAACTTATCCAGCATGGTTAGATGTTATTTATAAGTTCATTTTTATTTGTAAACACTTGTAGTGTTTTGAAAGTTAGTGAGACTTCCTATGTTTTGTGTTTGAGTATTGAGCTCTAAGCGGTTGGCCTTTCTGCATGTGCAGGCCCTCTTATGTAATATTTGTATACCTTGATCAAGTATATAGATATTATGGGTATTATCCCCACCGTGGTTTTTCCCTTTGTAGGGTTTTCCACATATAAATCTTGGTGTTATGGTGTTGCCTTTCATTGTGTTATTTTGTGTATGCATTCTAATTTTATTTATTATTACCGGTTAGTAAGGAATAAGTTCAAAACTAACATTATGGGTAGAACACCGATTCCCCCTCTCCCCTTGTCAGTGTTCTTGGATTCCAACAGGATGAAGTTTTCAACATCTCTAAGATTTTCTTTCACCCGCTAGACCTCAACTTGAGCTTGATCAAGATCCTCAAGAGATACAATAAGTTGTTGTTGAATACTGCTATAATCCATTGATTCACCTTCCCAAATCCTACCCAAGTTGTTAGGCTTCTTTCAAGGGACTAGGCTCTGATACCAATTATTGGAATCAAGGAACACTGAGAGGGGGGTGAATCAATGTTCTACAATTTTTAACATTTTTAATCTGATTCTTCAACCACTTAATGCAAATGAGCAAAAAAAAGATGCAAACACATAAAGCAAATATCCACAACACCATAACACCATGATTTTTATGTAGAAATCTTGTTAAGGTGAAAACCATGGTGGGATTGAGACCCACAATATTAATATACTTTGCTAGAAGTATATAAATATTACATAAGAGGAATACACATGCATTTGGGCACATTGCCTAGAGCTCACTACTCAAATTACAATAAGGGCTACAACCTTGAAAGGCTTATTGTCGTTACAAAAATTAACAAGAAGGTTTGAACTATTGAATAGCATCAACAAATGCCTGATTATAGTTTTGGTTAAGCACAAAACACATAATCTTACTTTGCTCTGCTATACTTCCTTATTCTACTATATTTTGAAGCATAAATCCTTCACATGAACACGTGAAACTATGCACAGTCGCTCACAAATTCTTTCAACATGACCACCAATATAAAAAATGGTCATATCAATCACTCTTTTATATCCACATCATCAAATTATGTCTTCTTCATGTCGGCCCAAAAATGCATAACACACAAGTGATACATGTATACCAAGTCGGCTCAATCCAAACTCAAATGCATATGCAAACCAAAAATAATTGTCCACATGCTTCCCACATGTTGGCTAAACATCCTCAAACCCACAAATGATCACCAAAATCCATCTAGAAGATCCACATGATGAATATCCACACATTACTGGTGATGAACACTTATTCTAACCAAAAACTTGTATACTGAATCTTCCAACTTACTTAAGAATCACCACCATAGGCCACAAACCTGAATAGGTTAGATAATACTTCCCATAGATTTGCAACACAAAGTATTCAACATAAGTAAAATGCCAAGCAAAATACTCTACACTCTGCGGGATCTCCTGTACCAGACCTCGTCGGACCTTACTAAAACTCAAATTACTTTCAATGTGAACAAATTATGAACTATGGATGGATTATCTAACATCATTTTCCATCAATAACAACATATGATCATCTATGCAGTGTCTCTTGCCAACATGAAGTTAGTTCTAAAGGATCTTTCTGAATGTTCCACAACTACCTACAATAGATCCGATAAGGGGTTATTGTATCACTATGACTGCATTTTGCTAATCTAGTTGCTTGCAGTAGATCTGGTGAGGTATTACTGAAACATTGTCTGCACTCTGACTCTTCTATACACACATCTTTTCTGATATATCATATTCCACTACTCATTGTATATTTCTCACTTACTACTCTCCTATCCATGACTCTATCACTTATACACTTCTTACTATGCTACATCATACTCATATGTATCTTACATCCACATATATATATATATATATATCATCACATACATCGACATAATATGTCATCCAAGCACAAGTGATTCATACAATAATACATTGCTCAGATCAAAATGCTAAACATACCTTGACCAAAAATAGATAATCAAGTCATCCTTCAATGATCTTCTACATGTTTTCTTCACACACTTCATTTACCAAAAAATACACTTCAATTAATTGGACAAAACAAGGGTTTATGGGACCCATAGATACAGACCCATAAGCATGAGTTTAAAGCACAACAACTTCCAACTTCAAGATACAAATACCACAGATTCTAGAGGATAGAATAATGTAATACAAACATTTGGGTAGCAATACAACTGATACAACTTTTAACCATGACCAGAAAATACTAGATTTTAGAGCAAAGGATCTTCTGGAAACAACTCCATACATCTCAATACATACCTATCTTGCAATCTTGCTCAATATACCATAATCTCCACTAACCATCAACATTGCATACATACCTAATTGTACATTATCACTGCTCTACATAGCACAATACACACTACATCTAGTCTAACTGGATCACTAGATTTGACATCAATGACAACAATGGCAATATTCACACAAGTCTAACATACTTTTTTTATTTTCTTAGGGTTAAACAAAAGAAATTACAAAAGAACAAGACACTTCAAGCATGTTCTTTTACCCCAAATGAAAATGATGTGAGCCTAATTAAACTAGAAAATGAAAGACAAACACACACCTAAGTTATCCCTACAAGCAAATGATTAGTAGTTTCAATGATTACCCCATCCTGCAAGTAAACTTGTTAGGTTCATTTTAAAAATCCTAAAATAAATTATGAAAAGGGGCCTTTGACAAGACGATAGAGATAGTCATACCACTTTGTTAGGCCACAATATGTTAGGACAAAAACAAAAATCAAATGCAACAATTTAATGCTAATTGAAAGACAATAAAGAAAATCCAGAAAACATACACACAGTTATACCTGACACAGATGCAAAAAGACCCTGACTGAGACTTGAAACCTACAAAATCACAGAGATCAAAGATGCAACAAGATAGATCATATACACAATAATAAATATCAAACATGCAACATAAACTAGCATATGCATGATATAAAAGATCAAGTACACAGTTCTATGAAGTGCATTTGCAAAAATAAAATGCAAAATGTTATAAGATTTGACAACACAAATATGGAAAAAGGATACACAGACATAGAAAGATATCTCGCAGACAGGTTTCTAGTGATCCTAGAAAATAGAAAGTCAAACAAACAACAAACACGATAGAATGGTGCCCAAACACTATTTCAACCCATTATCATTGTTGAGCAGATCTACAACTCGACAATAAAACTTAAAAATGTTAGGAAAGGGGACTAGAGTCCCACCAAGAATGTCAAATTATATGCAGTGCAAATGGAATGATTAAAATTATTGTAAAAACAACAAAGTTCTGTAGTGTCATAAAATTGTGACCCTATCAATTTTTTACTGCATTAGGGTCCTCACGCACACTAGATCGAATCCTCTAGCCTGATCAAAAACCGAAGATCGCTCAGCCCTTAGAAATAGATTCTTCCTTGGCTTCTGCATCACCCCATTTGCACTCTACCCTAGAGAAAGGGGTAGGATAGGGGCGTGGCACCACTATCCCCCCTTGGATATGGGCATGGCGCCCTTTTCCTCCCAGGATAGGGCATGGCGCCCCTGTCCCTGCCCTATTTTGGGGCAGAAACCTTCCTAGGGTTGCATCGTTGATTGTGCATTGGGCGGGAAAACTCCCCCAATGTCATCCTGTGACAATCATATCCACTAACATGTATTTAAGGGGCATTCATCTTCTCATTTTCATAAGTTCAATAAGTTGGATAGGTTGAAGCTGGATAAATTCAAGCGATCAAGCATTCAAGAGCATTCAAGCATTCTTTTCCAGCACTGAGTATTCTCAAGTCTCCCTTCAAGGCTAGGTGTTGCATTCAATTCAAGGATTCAACCATTGAAGAGGAGATTGATTTCAACATTCAATTCCACACAAGCACTTCTATCAACATTGCTACTACAACCTCCCTTGAGGTGATTTACAATTCAGTCTTTCATTTAAATCTACTTGCAAGTGATCTCTTCCATTACGTGGTTAATTTAAAAACTGGGGTTTGACCTAAAGGCAAACCCCAATCCCAACCCATTTTCCTCTCTTTTATGTGTGTAGGTTGTAGGTGCACAGGTGTACTTTCATATTCGAGCTCCATTTGCAAAGGCAAATAAACCTTTTTGTTTCACGGATTTTTGAAGGACCATGTACATTCCCACCACGGTCCAAGCAACTTTTCCTCAAACTCTCAGGGCGACTTCATCTCACCATATTGCTGCTAGATCCAGGTACACAACTTCATCCCATATTCCGATCTCAAGTTATAATTAGTTCTTTGTTACTTTTGCACTACATAAATCAATCAATTTCATTTCCATTTCAAATAAGGAAGAGGGGATCAACTTGTCATTCCCATTTCATTCAGAATTCAATCTTCATCTTTGAAGGTTGAATCTAGTGAATTTCCTCTCCTCTTCCAAATGTAACTTGGTGAAAAGTATTTTTAGGGTAATCAATAGTGAAACTCTCATCTCTCTTTGACGGAAAGGGTAGTTTTCCTCTTGATCTCTCATTCACACATTTCACCACATTATATTTTGGTGAGCCTGACATCTTGCATGCTTTCCTTTGAACAAAATTGCATATTTTTCATTTACAAGTTTCAACTTTCTGTAAACTTAGTGGTTAAATCATTAAAAACCCTAATTTTAAATTTTAAAATTAAACTTGTAATTTGTAAAAATTGCTTGTGGTAATCTTCGATCTGAAAATTGCTTTGTTTGTTAAATTCAATTTCCTCATTGTCTTGTTCAATTTGTAAATAAAATTTACAAAATTAAGAGGTTACTTGTTAAAACTCTAAATTTCAAAAATCATCTTGAACTTGTGAAAAAAATGGATTTCCATTTGATTTTTAGATTTCTAATTGTTCTTAGATTTGTCTTCATTTCTACAATCCAAATTTTTAATTTGCCCCCTTTTTCCCAAAATTCAAATTTTAAAATTAAGTGGTTAGGTCATAAAACCCTAATTTTTAAAATTAATTGGATTTTGTGCAAATTTCAAATCAATTTCATTCCAATTCAGATATCTAAACATTTTACATGGTGTTCGTATCCATTGGGTTTGACCTCTTTCAAAATTGCAATTCAATTCCTCTTTTTCTTCAAAACCCCTAAAGGGTCCTATTCTCACATTTTTGCCTTCATTTCTCCCATCTAGAGGTCGTAAAATTCATCAATTTTTTGGGATTATCTTTAAAATCATCTTAATATACATCCCAGAAAATTTCAAAAAAAGTTGGTCGGACCATGTGCGTTCCCGCCACGGTCCTCGGTTTTTTTCCCAAAATTTTGGGAGACTGTTATGATTGTATTTAATAGCCTAAATCAAGAAGATTGGTTAATTTTGTCAATTTTTGATCCCTCTAGAATTGAAAATATCTCCCAAATTCAAACATTTCAAATTTCAAGAAAAAATTTAAAATTAAGAGGTTAATTAGAGTCTGTCCTGATTTTAAAATTAAGTGGTATTCCCTTGGCCCTAATTCTAAAATTTTAATTTCCTTTCATTTTTGGAAACTGTGTCATCCCCTTCTTCCAACAAAGTTCAAATTGTGTAATCATTACTTTATTAAATTTTGCATTACTCAATTTTGTAAGCTTTGTTCCAAAATTCAAAATTCAAATTTTCTCTTTAGTGCATGAGTTTTACCACTATTAGTCCTACTGATCCTATCCCCGTTAGAAGAAGCATTAGAATTAAGGCTTCCCAAGGTTTAATTACTGAGGATATGGATCCTATTGTGTGGCATTGCACATATTGTTGATTCTAATGTTATGCCTATCAAGAGTTGTGTCAAAACCCTAGGTTATTCACAACCTCCAACATCATGGCTACATCAACTCAAAATGTCATCCCTACAACAATTGGTCATGGGAGAAATCCCTCTTCTTCATTTAATCCTCCATTGTTACCTATGTCTTCCATAAGTATTCCTACTATTCCTCAACCAATCAATGTGACACAAGGGGGAAATTCCTTCAACAACTTTATTCCTCCTTTAAGTGTCCCTTTTCCTACCCAATCATCACCAATGTCTACTTACCATAATGTCCCACCACATTATTCTCAGTTCGTGCCTTATTTCCATAACATCACACCACCTTCCCAATCACCTATGTCTAACATCAATTCTTCTATCGAAATGACAATTAACAATCTTGCTCAAACTGTGTCTTCCTTGCAACAACAAATTGCTTCTATGAATCAATCCAAGTTTAGTGTGCCCACCTTTGATGTTGCGAGCCCACTTTCTCTTGATATTGTTAAAGTCATGCCACCTAAACATGTTGAGATCCCTCAATTGGAACTCTATAATGAAAAAGGTGATCCTCTTACGCATGTTAAAATGTTCCAAACCTTGTGTACTAATTTTGCTTATGATCAAAGATTGCTTGCAAAACTATTTACAAGAACACTAAGAGATAAGGATTTACAATGGTATTTCTCTATGCCTTCGTATTCTATCACTTCCTTTCAACAATTGGCAAATGATTTCATCCAACAATTTCAAAACAACATTGGTCCTAAAATCACTTTGACTGATTTAATGCAAATTGTAAACAAGGTGTTAAAGAAAAAGCGACTGATTTCATTGGTAGATATAAGCATTTGTGTGCTCAAATTTATTTTCATGTACCTAATAATGATATTCAAAGAAATTTCATTTCTAATTTGCAAAAAGATATTAGGGAAAAGTTTATTTTGTCTAAGTTTACTTCATTTCCACAGTTGTGCACAACACTCCACAATTATCAACTAGTTGTGAGTCAAATGGAGCAATCCACTCCTATGGCTTCAAGTGATAAGGGGGAGAGTGTTCAACAACCATTTGTGAAGTTCAAACCAGCAAAAAGATTCATCAAGTTCAATGATCCAATCAACAACACCAATGTGAATGCTACAACAGGTGTGCCTTCTATTTCTAAATTTTTCCAAAGAGAAAGACAACTTACTTCCTTGAATGAATATTTACAAAGTATTATGTCTCAGTTGTTGCACAAAAATATTATCAAACTTCCTCCTATAAAACAAATTTATCCTTCTAAATTGGCATCCCCTTATTTTGATAATAGTTCCTTTTGTCAATTTCATCGTCAACCTAGTCATGATACTGAGAAATGTTTTTCATTGAAGAATAAGACTCAAGACTTGATTGATAATAATACTATATTTGTGCCTGGTGTAAATGATAAAGGGAATAAATTAGTAGCTCCTCCTAATCAAAATCTTAATATTTTCACTGGTCCCTTGCCTTCTCATACCTCTAACGTTATTGAGATTGTGCCTAATTCTCTCTTTTCTGAAGAATTCACTTCTATGGCTCCAAACTTGGTTAATATGGTAGAAACACAAGATACGCCTAAGGATCCTTGTATTACATTTGACCCTAGTGAGACCATTAGAGCACTTGGTGGCCCTTTATACATAGTTGCAAAGGTTAAGGATATCCCTTTCCGTGGTGCCCTGATTGATCCCTCTTGCATGGTTAATGTCATAACTGAAGAGTATCTTTTTACTTTACGATTGCATAAACCAATATATGATGCTTTTAATGTGGTTGTGAAGTTATTTTATGGCTTCGTTTATCCTACCATTGTCTCTATTACTCTTCCTATTGAAGTTCATACTAAATCCTTGGATGTTGACTTTTTTATCATACCCTCTTCTGAACAATTCCGTGTGAAGTTGGGCTATCCTTAGCTATCTTCCATGAAGGCTATTGCTTCTCCAATCCATAATTGTCTAAAATTTCCTCACAATAGAGAAATCATAACTATGAACCATAGCTTATTTTGTCCATCTAAAAGAAGCCCTAGTGTGTTGTCATTATACACTCAGATGAGAATAGTTGATGCTATCATTAATGGCAACCAACTAGTAACATGGTTCACAGGTTACACCGGCAATAGACATCATCTACTAGCGTTGGCAGGCACAACAAGGTTATTCTCACCAGCATCCATTCTACACTGACAGAAAATCTTATCGGCACTCCTAGCCGACATGGAAATTATATTGTTTTGTATTGTAATACTATTTGTATAGCCGACATGATGTATTGTAAAGACTCATATATGTATGAGATCTTATAGGTCATTTTGTAAGCAAGTAAAAAAATTAAGGAATATAATTAGGTAATGAATGCAAGCGGTATATAAGAATGAATAATTGTATATGCATTATGATGTAATTTTTTGATGAGCGAATAAGAGCATAGCAGAGCGAAGAAAGGTTTATGGCAGAGGTATCTAAAAGAGCTTAAACCGGTACCGAATCTTGCATTGTAGATGGTATTTTAGCAGTACATTGTCATTGGATTTAATCATCCAATTGTATAGTCAGTGGGACTCCATTTTTGTTCTTGAGAAATGAGCTCTAGGTTGTTGTCCTTCCTGCATCTGTAGGCCCCTATTATATAAGTAATATTTATTCATATTGGACAGTGAGTAAATATTGTGGGTCACAAATCCCACCGATGCTTTTCCCCTACCGGATTTCCTCGCCAAAAATATCTGTGTTCTAGTGTGCATTGATGGTTACACTGTTATTTCTCTTTGTTGCATTATTACTTGTTTACCAGTATATTAATTTGGGTTAAAAAGTTGCAAAAAAGTTTAAATATTTTGTTAACCGGTTAGACACTGATTCACCCCCCCTCTTAGTTTCTTTGGGACTGATCAAGTATCTAACAATTGGTATTAAAGCCTAGTCCTCTATTTGCAGAAGCCTAACAGCTTGAGGAAGATTCTAAAACCGATACCGATGGAAAGTTTGAGACAACAGTTGGAAGGAGCTCTTCAAGATTTTCATGCAAAAAAATTAAAGAATATCAACCTAGAAGATGAACTCAGAATTGCTTGGGAATTTCTCAAAGCACTTCAATATAACCTAGTTATAGAAAAGAATAAGAGAAAAGAACTACATGTGCAATTGCAAAATCAAGATGATGAAGAAAAAGAAACTCTCAGAGATATTGCAGAGAAATTGAGACAAGAGAATAGTAACATGAAGAATGAGATGCAAGATTTAACCATGAGACTATGCAAGGATATTGAAGATAGAAAGAGGAATGAGGAATATTTGGATAGAAGACTTGATGAAAGATCAGATGAATCTCAAAGGCTTAGTTATGAATATGATATTCTTAAAACTTATTTGATTCACATGCAACATGACAAAGAGGAACTTTTGAGACAAGTTAGCACTTTGGAAAGTTAGTTGATCACTACAAATGAATACAAAGATAAATTCAAGAAAAGTTCAGATAATCTTGATGATATGTTCAAAAGTCAGAAACTTGATAGAGAAACAATTGGACTTGGATTTGAACATGGAGAAAGTTCCAGGACTGCAAACAATCATGATCACAGCAAATCGATAAGGCAACCTAATGCTTATAAATGTAATAGGAAATGTTTTAATTGCAACAAATTTGGTCATAGAGTAAATCGGTGCAGATTTAGGAATAATCAGAATACAAACTTACCCATCAGTCAATGTTCCAAATGCAATAAAAATTGTCATAACTCAGACAATTGCAGAATGAATATGAAATGCTATGTTTGTGGTAGATTTGGACATTTATCTAATCAATGCAAAACTCAAACCAGTCAAGGTTATGGAAAGGCTATTCAAAGAAACAATGTAACTTGTTATGCATATAACAAGATTGCACATATTGCAAAATTTTGTAGAAGTAAGACTGTACCAGCGAAGCAAGGTTTATGGTAGAGGTATCTGAAGGAGCTTAAACCAATACTAAATCCAGCATTGCAGATGCTATTTTAGTAGTTCATTGTCATTGGATTTAATCATCCAATTGTGTAGTTAGTGGGACTCCATTTTTGTTGTTGAGCAATGAGCTCTAGGATGTTGTCCTTCCTGCATCTGTAGGCCACTATTGTCTAAGTAATATTTATTCATATTGGCCAGTGAGTAAATATTGTGGGTCACAAATCCCACCAAGGTTTTTCCCCTACCGGGTTTCCTCGCCAAAAATATTTGTGTTATGGTGTGCATTGATGGTTATACTATTATTTCTCTTTATTGCATTATTACTTATTTACCAGTATATTAATTTGGGTTATAAATTTGCAAACAAGTTTAAATCTTTTGTTAACTGGTTAGACACTGATTCACCCCCCCCCCTCTCAGTTTCTTTGGGACTGATCAAGTATCTAACAATTGGTATTAAATCCTAGTCCTCAATCTGCAGAAGCCTAACAGCTTGAGGAAGATTTTGAAACTGGTACCGATGGAAAGTTTGAGACAACGGTTGGAAGGAGCTCTTCAAGATTTTGATGCAAAAAAAATTGAAGAATATAAACCTAGAAGATGAACTCAGAACTGCTCAGGAATTTATCAAAGCACTTCAACATAACCTAGTTATAGCAAAGAATAAAAGAAAAGAACTACATGTGCAATTGCAAAATCAAGATGATGAAGAAAAAGAAACTCTCAAAGATATTGCAGAGAAATTGAGACAAGAGAATAGTAACATGAAGAATGAGATGCAAGATTTAACCATGAGACTATGCAAGGATATTGAAGATAGAAAGAGGAATGAGGAAGATTTGGACAGAAGACTTAATGAAAGATCAGATGAATCTCAAAGGCTTAGTTATGAAAATGATATTCTTAAAACTTATTTGATTCACATGCAACATGACAAAGAGGAACTTTTGAGACAAGTTAGCACTTTGGAAAGTTATTTGGTCACTGCAAATGAATACAAAGATAAATTCAAGAAAAATTCAGATAATCTTGATGATATGTTGAAAAGTCATAAACCTGATAGAGAAACAATTGGACTTGGATTTGAACATGGAGAAAGTTTCAGGACTACAAACAATCATGATCACAGCAAACCGGTAAGGCAACCTAATACTTATAAATGTAATGGGAAATGTTTTAATTGCAACAAATTTGGTCATAGAGAAAATCAGTGCAGATTTAGGAATAATCAGAATACAAACTTACCCATCAGTCAATGTTCCAAATGCAATAAAAATGGTCATAACTCAGACAATTGTAGAATGAATATGAAATGCTATGTTTGTGGTAGATTTGGACATTTATCTAATCAATGCAGAACTCAAACCAATCAAGGTTATGGAAAGGCTATTCAGAGAAACAATGTAACTTGTTATGCATATAACAAGATTGCGCATATTGTAAAATTTTGTAGAAGTAAGACTGTACTAGCGAACAATAAAGGATCCAATAACAAAGGCAAAGAAAAGGTAACTGAAATCAAGCAAGAATTTTCTAAACAATGGATTAGGAAGAGAGATCAGAGAATTGATGAATCTGTCTCTGCACCGGCAGAACAAGGTAATCCTGCACCGGCAAGAGATTCTTCATCTAACTAAGGAATAATCCTTAGGGGTAAGGAAACAAACTGAAAATCATGCATTTACCCTCAATTGGTGGTAAGAAGTTATATTTCTTCTTTATCGGTGGATATGTGGAGTTTTCACTTCACCGGTGATGCATTTATTACGGTTGTAAGTCAATTTTTGGTTATAAAGGTATTGCAACCTCTCATTTCAATTCACCAAGCATCTAAGCATTCTAAGAGAGAAAAATTGAGCAAAGGAATTCTAAAGGCGAAGCAGCAAAGGTATTTTCAGAGCATTCAAGGATTTTTCAGTTAAAAGGTATTTATCTTTCGTAATGGCATCTTCATCTTCTGTTCCCGAATTCGTAGCAAACCCTACCATTGTGGAAAACATTAAAGGACCTAGACCCATTTTCAAGATCATTCCTACGATAGCAAAACCGGATGACTCTATCGGTGCATTTTCTAGAATCCTTAAAGGAGTCACATTTGCAGAAGATCCTAGGGCATACATACATTGTTACATAGAAAGTTTAGGGTCCGAATATTTGATGAACATGTATATGAATGTAATCACTGACAAGAATGGGGTAGTGAAACTAGAACATAAGGTAGTTGAGGATTTAAGTTTCATAGATATCCTCCATATGCCAGAATTATCAAATGAAGTCATCAGCTATGTCCTTAGGGTTCACGGTGAATTTATGTGGTTGAACTCAGTATTTAAGATTACCAAGGAAGCTATCAGGGTTGTTACTGGTTTTCCCTCCACCAGTTCTAGACCTGACAAGAAGAAGAAAACCCTAACAAAGAGGTTATGACCTTAACCAGAGCTACATTTGACAACCGGTCACTTAGGGTCAATGATATAAAGGATAAAAAATGTTAAATTTGCTAGCATGGTCATTGGCTATAAAGTTGGTCATACAAATGGGTTGAATTTTGTGTCTAGTTCATGCATTCATAGTGCACATGAGATGATATTAAACAATGCAAAGATTAATATTTGTGAATGGCTAAAGGATGAATTTTTAGAGAATTTGCACAAGATCAAAGGTGATAAGAAAGGAACCTTCAAATTTGGAAGTCTGATAGTATGTTTAATGCTTTACTTTTCAAAAGAGATCCCTGGTATAGGTCATAAGGATTTTGCCTATGATACTTCAGCTGGAAAATAGATAAAAGAGGCAATCACCAGTATGGGATCTGATGGTGATAAATTGTTTAAATATTACTTTAAGAATTTCCAAGCTAAAATGAGATAAAGGGAAAGGATTCCCCAAAGCATTGTGGATAAATATGATAAACAGATATGCTTTGTAGTAAAAAGAGATGAAATCTGGATGGAAGCAGTTAGACCCAGAACTATTAGGATTACTGAAATGGGATATGAGATGGACTCTCACATCTTGGACTCATATGCTAAAATACTCCTAGATGCTCCACCGGAACCAATAGAGAAAATATTTGGTAATGTTGAAACCATTGAAAGTGATGTTGCTATGATAAAGTAGAGGAAGAAAAGAGATAAATTTATGAAAGATGCTTCTAAAATGGTAAAAGATGTTACAGAAGGTTTGATGAATCTTAGCGGTATTGTTGTTAGTGTGACAAAAAGTCAATTAGAGCAGAAATGATAGTTCACATTTCCCTTGTGGCTACCTCTTTTGATTTTGACAGTGACAGGGCAGCTGAATTCAAGAGAGTGGACAAGATGAAAAGAATACCCTTACCGGCACCTGCTCCATCTCCCAAGAAGTCAAGGACATAGAGAAAGAAACAATAGGTTGTAAGAGAGCCCATTGGTCAGAAGAATAAAGTGACTCCAAATAAGAAACAAGAACCTAAGGCACCAGATACTCTTACACCGTAAGAGTTGATCAATGAAATCACACATGAAGGTAACCTTAGTAATGTGAATAAACTTTATCATTATTTCAAGGATTCAGATAAGGATACTATAGAGGAAAGCATTATTTTGTACCTAGATATATACAAGAAAGTTCTTATTGAGGTTGTAGATGATCTACCAAATGATTTGTACTTAAGGTTAGAGGCTAAGAGAATGTTGGTAATGGAATTAGATAAGAAATTAAAAGTAGAGGCTCTACTTATTGTGCATCCTGTTAATTCCAAACAGGAAATGATGATTTAATATTAGAGGCAAATAGAATAGTTTTTGTGAGTGGTCACCGACAGGTTAGCCTTATGGCAGGCAAAGTGAAAGAAATAGCAAATGAAACGACAGATAAGTGGGATATATTTTTTGTGGAAAGAGAGAAGAAAGAAGAGAAGGATAGACATAAAATAGACAAGTCATTTACCAAGGTATATCAAAAAGATAAGGGTAAAGTAAAAATTGGTAGTGTACCTGATATCATGGTCAAGGATAACCTTCCTCCACTAGCACAGGACACCCCACCAATAACTACAGAGGCACTGGCACAAACTAATAGTCAACCGGAAGAGAAGGCAAAGGAAATGACACAAGATGACACTATTTCGGAGTCTGATATTCTTTTTACCATGAATATGGACACACGGGATTTTAACATTGTCATGGATAAGGAAACTGCAGATGAAAAGAGAGTTGAAGCTACAAATGTTGAGGTCTTTGAGTCACCAGTAAACACTGTTGACTCTCAGCAGAATATTGAGAGACAGTTGAAGTTAAGAAAATAGATACCACCCCTGATGATACTCAACTTAACATTGAGAAACTGGTAGAAGCACAAGCAGAAGTAGAAGCACAAACTGAAGCAGAAAAGGGACACGAACAGAGTATAGTTGAACTGATAGTCAGCAAGATAGACAATAAGGATGAAAACAAAGTTGAAAAACAGAGTGAGCATAAGGAAGAAATAGTGAATAAAGAAAAGGTCATTAATGGAAACAAGATAGCAAAAGTGGTTAAGGAATCCGGAGATGAGAAGAGACCAACTACAAAACCTCACACTCTACCTAACACTTCCACTATGGATTAAAAACCTACTAATGTGATAGATGTACTTTTGGATTCCATAAAGAAGATCGCTAAATGAAACGCCTTAGTATTTAAGGCCATTGATGATACCTTACCTATTTTGAAAATGATTGCAATGGATTGTAAGATAGATCACATTTCTGGATCTTTAGGTAAATTGGACACATTGTCCAAATTCATTGCTTCAAATATTCTAACTGTAGATAAAATTAATGAAGAGATGGTTAAGGAAATGGTGAATAAGGAGAAAGGTGAATTCTTTGATAAGACTATTAAGGACTACAGAGAGCATATTGATTCTTTAGTACCGGCACTTAATTCCACTATTTTGGAATATAAAGAATTGTATAAGGAAGCATGCAAGCCTCACCACCTAACAGAGGACATTGATGAGAAGATAAAGAAAACACAAAAATAGATTGATGATATAACAGATAACATGATAGGTTCTTTGAAACTTACTTCTATTTTTTATCAAGAAATGGCAGTTTTTGAAGAAAAGATTGAAAAATTAGAAAAAGAAAAAGCAAGGATAGGAATGAAGGCTCGGCAGTTGAAAAATAAACTTGGTCCTAGATTGGACAACCTTTTAACTCAGCGGATTGAGCTGTCTAAAGCAAAAATTCAAGGATAAATATCACCGAAGCAACAAATGCATTATCAGACCTGGATGATCCAACAGACTAAAACCATTATTTCTGACAGCACTAAATTTATGCAGAGTCTTAATCTGATTTTAGCTGATATCTTTTAGATTGTACACAACCGGTTATAGGCTATGAGGTAGAATTTTGAGCTCTTTGATTCTTTTTTGACATCCTTTGTCATTGATGTCAAAGGGGGAGTAGTAGTGTGGGAGATAAATGTACAGAAGGGATCATTTGCTCAGGGGGAGCACTCTTCTTTTTGGACTTCATTTTTTGGATATCATTTTTTGGATTTTTCTCATGAGTGTTGCCATCAATGCCAAAGGGGGAGATTGTTGGCATTATACACTCAGATGAGAATAGTTTATGTTGTCATTGATGGCAACCAACTGGTAACATGGTTCACAGGTTACACCGACAATAGACATCATCAATTGGCACCGGCAGGCACAACAAGGTTATTCTCACTGGCATCCATTCTACACTGACAGAAGATCTTACCAGCACTCCTAGCCGACATGGAAACTATATTGTTTTGTATTGTAATATTATTTGTATAGCTGATATGATGTATTGTAAAGACTCATATATGTATGAGATCTTATAGGTCATTTTGTAAGCAAGTAAGAAAAGTAAGGAATGTAATTAGGTAATGAATGCAAGCGATATATGAGAGCGAATAACTGTATATACATTATGATGTAATTATTTTATGAGTGAATAAGAGAAGAGAAGAGTGAAGCAAGGTTTATGGAAGAGGTAACTGAAAGAGCTTAAACCGGTTTTGAATCCAGCATTGTAGATGCTATTTTAGCAGTACATTGTCATTGGATTTAACCATCCAATTGTGTAGTCAATGGGAATCCATTTTTGTTGTTGAGCAGTGAGCTCTAGGCTGTTGGCCTTCCTGCATGTGCAGGGCCCTATTGTATAAGTAATATTTATTCATATTGGCCAGTGAGTAAATATTGTGGGTCATAAATCCCATCGAGGTTTTTCCCCTACCGAGTTTCCTCACCAAAAATATTTGTGTTATGGTGTGCATTGATGGTTATACTGTTATTTCTCTATATTGCATTATTACTTGTTTACCGCTATATTAATTTGGTTTATAAAGTTGCAAACAAGTTTAAATATTTTTTTAACCGGTTAGACACTGATTCACCCCCCCTCTCAGTGTCTTTGGGACTTATCAAGTATCTAACGCAGTGTTCCTATTGATTTCTTTTGGCCTAAACAATTTCAATCTCTTCCATTAATGAGCGATGCTCTTTTTCAATCTTATCAAAAATGGAAGAATGATATGATATTATCTTTAAGTCAATCTACATCTTCAACACTTGACATTCATATTATTCTTCAAGGTGAGGTTCTTCCCCTCTCGTATAGAACTAATCTCCCTCCTAAGGAAGATCGTCAACCTATACCCATGGATGTGACTTTACCTTCTCTTAAGGAGAACAACAATATTCTTCCTAAGGTTATACCTATACCTCCTCCTCATGATGGACCTAGTCTCCTTCCTACACCTAATATTCCTTCTTTCTATGGCACAGTTCCACCTCCTTCCTCTTCTCAAGAGAAAAGGCTTACTTCTCCTATTTTCAAACAAAAATACCTCAACCTAAACCTTCACTATCAAGGAGAGAAACATTCCTCCTTTTTTGAGTATTCCTCCTCCACTAAGACTCGATGAAATCATTGTGTGAGAGAACTTTGATGAAGACGTCATGTTAGAGCTCATGAAGATATTCCTCAAAATACTCAATCTCCTCAGACTCCAACAGTTGACATGATTGCCTTTTGTCCCAAGTAAGATGTTCAACCTACATCTCCAAATCATAAGTTGCACAAAACATATACTGGTTTTACTCCTATTTGTGTTCTTTCTCCTCTTTCTCTAAAATTTGATGAAGAAATGGGTGAAAATGTTATTCATAATGGTAATACAACTCCTAATGCTTTTGATAGTGAGTATGAGTATGTTGATGTGGACAAGAATTTATCGGATGAGTTTTCACAAACCCTAATCCTAGCTCCTAGAATCGAACAAAGTGACTTACAACATGAGAATAGTCCTTATTTGGATCTTATGATATTTCCATCTATTGTGCTCAATGTCGCTCCTCTAGCATGTTTCTCACCTTTCCGAAATAGTGATCAGCAAGATCAAGAAGGCAAATGTCATGCTAGATTAGCAATATTAGCACTGCAAATCTTTCTCTCTCTCCTTTCTTGTTCTTTTGTGACCATTCTTCTATGTGTATCCATGTTCTTCTATTGTTCCCTTAATGTCTACTTGGGGATGATAAAAAGCATTGAGATCTTTTCTTGGTCTATTTCATATTGACTCAAAAGACATCCTCTCTTCCCTTTCTTCTAAGGTAGTGTCCTTCTTTGGGGAATGATTATTATTATATGTGCATATACATACATGATATACATGAGTTATCATACAGCATATTGACCTCGAGGAAAGTGACACTACCTCATGTTTTGTGTTCATTATCCTTGGGTTTATTCCTCGATTGGGGGATAAATCCTTGTGATAATGTGATCCATCTCTTCTCTCTCTCTCTCTTGAGTGTATCTTACCTTAAAGCAATCGCTCTTGATAAGGCACAAATGTTTGCTTTAGTGTGGGGTCATACACTCCACTCATATTTTCTTTCTTTGATACTAAGCTTTGTTTTGCTTTTTAATCTTTGGTATCCTTGCTTTCATGACTCATAGTGAAGGGAAATTTGCTACTTGCAGTCATGGTTCTCCCCTTCTCAATCTTCCCTTTTACTTTTTTAATCAAATTCATAAGATCCTAATTCCACTGGGGGCTTGGCGCATCTTGCCTCCTTGACGTGGTAAAAGTCTTTCAATCTTGTTTCCTTGTACTTTATTCGTAGTATAGGCGTACGCTTATACTCCTGCTAAAGTGGGGGCTAAATGTAGTGTCATAAAATTGTGACCCTAGCAATTTTTTACTACATTAGGGTCCTCACGCACATGAGATTGAATCCTCTAGCCTAATCGAAGAACAAATATTGCTCAGGCCTCAAAAACAGCTTCTTCCTTGGCCTCTACATCACCCTGTCTGCACTCTTCCCTGGAGAAAGGGGTAGGACAAGGGTGTGGTACCACTATCCCCCCTTGGACAGGGATGTGGAACCCTTTTCCTCCTAGGATAGGGGTGTGTCACCCCTGTTCCTTCCCTATTTTGGGGCAGGACCCTTCCTAGGGTTGCATTGTTGGTTATGCAGTGGGCGGGAAAACTCCCCCAATGTCGGCCTGTGACAAAAATAAAATCCACTAACATGTATTTAAGGGGAATTCCTCCTCTCATTTGTATAAGTTCAATAAGTTTGATAGGTCAAAGTTGGATAAATTCAAGCAATCAAGCATTCAAGAGCATTCAAGCATTCTTTTACAGCATTGAGCATTCTCATGTCTCCCTTCAAGGCTAGGTGTTGCATTCAAGTCAAGGATTCAACCATTGAAGAGGAGATTGATTTCAACATTCAATTCCACACAAGAACTTCTATCAACATTGCTACTACAACCTCCCTTAAGGTGATTTACAATTCAGTCTTTCATTTACATCTACTTGCAAGTACTTTCTTTCATTACTTGGTTAATTCTAAAACTGGGGTTTGACCTAAAGGAAAACCCCCAATCCCAACCCATTTTCCTCTCTTTTATGTGTGTAGGTTGCAGGTGCGCAGCTATACTTTCAGATTCGGGCTCCATTTGCAGAGGCAAAAAAACCCTTTTTATTTCACGTATTTTCCGTAGGACCGTGTACATTCCCACCATGGTCCGGGCAACTTTTCCTCAAATTTGCAGGGCGACTTCGTTTTGACATATTGATGCCAAATCTAGGTGCACATATTCATACCATATTTTGATCTCAAGTTATAATCACTTCTTTATCACTTTTTCACTACATAAATCAATCAATTTCATTTCTATTTCAAATAAGGAAGAGGAGATCAACTTGTCATTCCCATTTCATTTATAATTCAATCTTCATCTTTGAAGGTTGAATCTAGTGAATTTCCTCTCCTCTTCCAAATGTAACTTGGTGAAAAGTTTTTGTAGGGTAAGCAATAGTGAAACTCTCATCTCTCTTTGAGGGAAAGGGTAGTTTTCCTCTTGATCTCTCATTCACACATTTCACCACATTACAAGATCCAACCATATTAAAATCCTAGTTCTACAATGAATATCTACCATACATCGATGAAGAGACTAAAACATGCAAAAAATCAAAATATAGAAAGATTATACCATTCATATGCTTGGTAGGGTTTAATCTCAATTTTTTTCTATCTCCATTTATCTTGTTTGATATGGTTGCTCTCAAATTTTGTGTGCACAAGAGCTCAACAAAGAATGGATTGTGGTTGTGTAGACACTTGACTGATTGATTGATCACATGAAGATTAATTCATTGATTTAGGGTTATGAAAGGATGAAGGAATCCTCTTATATAGAGAACACATTAAAAACTAGAGGGATAGGATCAAGAGATGAAAGAATAAATGGTCGACTAGGTGTAAAGGGTAGGTGGAGAAAATGATAAAATATTAAGATGGTGGTTAAAGGAAAATTAAGATATGAATGACAAGTGTCATGAAGGGAAAAATCTAATGAATTAATTAAATAAATAAAGATCAATTTATTTAATAGAGGAAGTGGGGCCAATTAAATAAATAAAATATTTATTAAATTTAGGGAAATGATAATTTAAATAAATAAAAATATTTATTTAAATGGGGAAGGCTAGAAAAATATAAGTGAATTAATTAAATCAATAAATATATATTTAATTAATAGAAGGCTTAGGATAAAATAATTAAATAAATTAAAATATTTTTTTAAAATGACTATGACAATTATAGGTGTTTATAGAAGTATTCTTGATCATGAAGTTATCCTTGAACTCTGCATCAAGTGACCAACATCAGCACACACAACTCAAACCTCAACTACCAACACTCTGTCTCATAACTCTATCACAATCTCAGGACAACTTGCATATCATTAAAACACAAATCTTATTCTCTACTCTTCACCGAACCCTTTTTACTATCTTCACATCATACATCTACACTTTACACCTCATCTCATACTTAATCATAATTATCCTTATATATAATATACATAATCAAAGCTTGAACCAAGTTGGCTTGAACCAAAATATACCTTTTGGACTAAAAAACACACGTTGATCCACTCCAAGAGAAAGAGGCTCAGACCAAAATAGATCTTCCAAAGATCAATTCCCCAATCCACAATCACCAGAACATAACTAACATTATATCAACACACTACACATCCATATAAATTATTAACGGTCAAAACATATCCTCCAATACAATTAACTCAAATCTAGATCTCCACACACTATGGTGAGACCTAATAACACATCAAAAAATCTTCCATAAATCATATCCATATCCAAGGATAGGTCAAACATAAGATATTACAACCAGCTATAAACAATGCCACAACATCTATAGAACACTTCTTGAGAGAAAAAGTATCACTTCTTGAGAGAAAAATTATAGGACAATGAGGTAAAGCTTGAGGATGTACCTACAAAGGGGCAGATTGTAGATATCTTCATGAAAGCATTATGCAAGGATAATTTTGAGTATCTCTGACAGAAGTTAGGAGTAGTACTCCTTTCCAGTGTGTTGGATCTCAAATCAACAGATTAGATAGGTTCTAAGGAAATTCCAACTCCTATGATCAAACCCTCCAATTTGACTTGGCCAACTTATAGAGTGAACCTATTTGGTTACTAACTCCCTCACTTTAGGCTCTGCAAGACCTAGGCGGGTATACCTATTCACTAGTGTCTTTTGATGACTAATTCTTTTTATAGAAGATTGAGTATCTTAATCTAAATTCTTCCCTACCTCAGAATGGCATAGGTTCCTAGGATAGGTGGCTTTTAGATAACTCCAAGATTTTTGTTGTGAAAGCTATTTGATCTTTGTACTTAAAATTTATATGTTTACACTACTGCTAACTGATTTTATATGTCCTACTCAACTAGTCCTTTTGCTTTAATGTAAAGGTAATTGATATGGGAAAAAGTTATGATTTGTGAATGACCAGTGTCTTTCCTTTTATTTAGGCTACAGAGTCTTATATTTCTCTATGACTTAATGTATGATTTGTGAGACGGTTTTTAAACTTACCCCCTTTGGTAAATTTATTAGTTACTATTTCTTATGAGATCTGCTAAATATTTATATCATAAACCACCTGAATGAATTTAACCCTAACCTTAAGGGACCATTCAAGGAAGAACTACAAGGAACAATTACAATCCACGAGTAGATCTTTTTAATCCAAATTTATAACATAGGAACATAAAATTCACTATAAGAATACGAATAGCCTTATCTCCTTTAGATAATATCACAAACAATTGCCTACAAAAAATGAGATAATCCACGACACATATGCGAAGGAAAACAACTGATTGAATTGATGGCTAAAAAATGATACAGTATTATCCAGAGTTTATATTATATTTCTCTTCTATTTCCTCCTCTTTCTACATTTTTTAACCACTTATATATGTGGTTGAATGGGCACCATACCCCTTTTGGGGTGAAAAGTCACCATTTTACATTAAAATTAACAAAACCCTTTGAAACTAATATGCAAACTAGTTAGTCAAAATAACCTTGCTTTAAGCTATCTTTTGGGTTTTTGTTTGGTTGGCAGCCTTAAACTTTAGATACGAATCTGAAATTGTTTGTGGTGGTAGAGAACATCCACTTGTAAAATGAGTCTTCATCAGATTTGACATTTGCTTACATTTTCATTCCAAGTCAACATCTTCTTTCATGCAGGTCAAAATAACAGGCTTTTCAGCCTTCTTACGGTCTTCTATATGGTCTATAGCCAAAAACACATTGTACAGATCTAATATTTTTAATGGAGATTGGAAACTTGATTTTATGAAATGGGTATGTCTTATATTTTCATTTTTCATTCATTTTAATTCTCTATTCATATCATCTTTTCTACAAATCAAAAGCACTAGTCTTTCACGGGGTCTATTGGAATTAATTTATTCATATCCTCCTTTACTCTAGGTGTTCAAATCATTAATCATCCATTATGTGTCATTTCCATGAAGTGACCACCATTTTCAATAGTAGGGTGCTTGAAATTACTTGTAAATTTGAAGCCCCAACACAGTGTGAACTAATGTACATTAGTCCAATAAGAAGATTGCATATTCTTATTTGGACTAATGTCTGGGTGCTTCCTCTTAGGGGGAGAAAGAGTGAGTTTCATAGGGGATTTATGCCCACCTTTATCATTGTTGTGAAAGGGGGAGAGATCTTAAGAGTTTATGATGTTTCAGTTGCTGAGTTGTGTAGATTTTTTTTATGTGTGTTTGTTGTTGATGGATGTTTCCCTCAACGACAAAGGGGGAGATTTTTGTAGATGCGATGGTATTGTTAAGTAATTTTCATTGATGTCAACATATTGGTTGAAATTGATGATATTGGTGATCCAAAATATGTGTTCCTGAAATATTTGGTGCTCCAAAAAATGTGTTGGTGATCCAGATATTTCAAGTTGTTGGATATGGTGTTGATTGTTGGTATTAGTATGTATCTTGGTCCTATTATTATTCTTCTTGATTTGGGCGATGGTGTTTAGGTCTGGATTAAGTCTGAAATTCAAGGATGTGCACCAGCTTGTGGTGTAGCATGTGTATCATGATTCTTTGGGTCCAAAATTTGTAATGAGTGTAACATGTTGATTTGTTTATTGATGTGTATTGTGGTATGGTCTTCTACTCGTTCCCTCCCACCAAAATGTTTAGTGTAGACCTATTTTAGATCTTTGTCTTGGTTGACTTGGATGACCATGCTTCCTAGAAGATAGTATGTATATGCATTATGTGAGATATAGAAAATGTATATTGTTTTCAAGATATGTGAGATTGGAAAGGAAAGATCTGATTGTTGGTGATGAGACTGAGTGTGTTGGTTTTGAAGCATCAAAAGCAGTCCAATTTGTGCAGATTGTCTTTTAGTGGTGGATAATTTCTTTCTTTCTCTCTTTCTTTGGTAGTGATCCTCTTTTAAGGCATTGAGCCGCCCTTTGTAAAAAATCACCTTAACCAGTGTTTTTATTGAGCACTAATTGTGTAACCTATAAAAATGAAATTAACTGCAAGATAATGCTTAGCTCCCACAGACTCTAAAATCCTACATAACATACAAGATTACCAATAAATCAAATAAAAGAAGTAAACTTGAGCAATTAAACCTCCAATTGTTGTCTCATTGTGTTATATCACCTTTGATCTTTCTTGTTGATGTGCTTGCTCTCATATTGCACTAATTTTGGTTTTCAAGATGACAATAGATGAACGGATAGTGGTATTTGAATGCTAAATACAAGATAAATAGATTTAAGAAAAGTGACATGCAGCTATATAAAAAACCTATGCTAAGCCAAAGGCACACTTGAATTGCTAAATGCTCTATGATTTGCTCTAAGATAACTTGATTGCAAGATATCGACTAGTTCCAAATTACTAGAGAAATACAACTTTTATAGACTTTGTATAAGAAAAATCCTACATGGCAAGGATCAATGGTTTAGAGTGAATGTTGATAGATGAATGGATATGAGTGATTGGGTAGAATGTGAGAAAAATAAGGAAGATGTTTCTCCTACACATGCAATATGGAGAAAAAGGTTGAAGAAGAGTCCAAGTGGTAACATGCTCACCTTGACCACAGTTGAAAACCTCAAGAATATAGGATGGTTGGAGATAACCTAGGAAATACAAGACAAGTGGTTGTTAACTAGGGTGAGGTGTACAAAAAACTCCTCCAAAGATGTACGAGTAGTGGAGAGAATATAGGGAGTACGAGGGCAACAGGATTTTTCCTTCTCCCTGACTAGGACTTAGAAGTTGGAGATAAATGTAGCTAATTTAAAAAATAAAAATAATAATTTATTTAGCCACATAGAAATGATTTGGCAAGCAAGATTATGTGGAGAAAGAATGATGTGGAAAAGATATAATTAAATAATTAAAATTATTTAATCAACGAAGACTTTGGAAAAGTTATGACGATAATTAATTAAATAATAAATATTTAATTAATAAATAAATTGATATAGAAGAGGACCAATGAATTAAATAAATAAACTTTTAAATTTATTTAATATAAGAATAATCATTAAGTAAATAATAAATATTTATTTAATTAATCATAGTCATTTTTAGGTGCATACATTTTGCCCCTCTTTGAGACAATGTTGGAACAATGTTGTTTCAAAGAAAAATTAAATCAAATCTCATTTTTTTCCTTGGCGTTGGTAAAATATCGATGGAATCCCCCTTGGGAGATCGATCAACAAATTTTTTTGAATCTTTTTAAATAATTGATCAATCTTATGAAAATTATAAAAAAACTCTGGATAAATGTGTGAGAATTGATTTTTGAAATAAAAATGCCCCAAACATTAGACAATTAAAACACCTCCAATTAGGTCATTTATGGGCTATATATAGAAAGGGTTGGGCCCATTGCCAAATCATTTGCACACTTGGAGCTTAGAGAGTGAAGAGAGGAGAGCCACTTAGAGACATTGGAGAGTTGCCAACTGTTATAATGGTGATCCCTTACCACAAACATCGGTTTGAGAAAGTGCGGAGATTCCAAAGGCCATCCGACTATGGTCCCCCAGTAGATACCCTTGATCTTGCCTTGTACAAAAAAAATTACGCATTTTTAGGTCAAATTTTGAATTTTCAAATTTTGTGCTAGCTATGGTTTTTGCAATTTTTCTGATTTTTTAGTTGTTTTAGTGCTTTCGTTAATAGTTTTAGTGCATTCAATAGGTTTTGTAGAGATTTTACTATTGACAATTGACACTCATCTGGTGGATACTGATGCTTGATTATTGGTTTAAGGGTTGTCATTGATGGCAACTCTTCATGGAATTCTATTTGGTAGCTATAGATCTTGATAACTAGAAGTGGATGTGAACTGGTAATGAGTTAACCGGTATTTCAAGTTGAGAAGAACAGTTTTGGTCTAAAAGCTTTCTGGTGATTGCGGTGTTATGGATCATGCATGGGATGATAGAGTCGGCATAGACACATCATTTTATTATCTTTTTGGTGATCCGCTTTTGTTTTTTGTGATGGTCGACTTGATAATTGCTTTATTTTGTGATTATGGATATATAAGACTGGTGCAAAAGATCTTTTTGAGGTATGATATGAAATAATATGAGTGAGTAGTGATCGAGAATCCCTTTTGGTATAGTTTCACATGCGCATTCTTGATCTGGTAGCTAACTGAGACAATAAACAGAGCAGAGTAGTAGAGGTGGTATAGTCAAAGTTTTGCATTTAACCGGAGCTCATCCAGGCATTGTTAAATGCTATTTTGGATTTCATTCATTGTAATTCATCACTATAATTCATATGTAAGATAGTGAGCCTTATGGGGTTGTAGCCCTTATTGTAATTGAGTTGTAAGCTCAAGGCAATGTGCTTGAATGCTTGTGCATTCCCCTTCATGTAATATTCTTTTTCTATGGGCCATAGTAGAATAATATTGTGGGTTCAAAACCCACTGTGGTTTTTCCCATTTGGGTTTCCAAGTAAAAATCCTAGCGTTATGATTTTGTGGTTGATTGTTTTGTGTTTCTGCATTTCAGTTTCATGCTTATGCTTTTGGTGATTTAAGGTTAAGTCGGAAAATTTAATAACTGGTGGAACACTGATTCACCCCCCTCTCAATGTTCCTTGATTCCAACAATTGGTATCAAAGCCTAGTTCCTCTAAGGAAGCCTAACCACTTGAGAAAGGTCTAGGAGATTAAACCAATGGACTCCAGTTTTCAGAGATAACTTTGTGTGGAACTTGAGGATCTTGATGCAACAAGAAATGAGATAAGTTCCTTAAAGAGAAACCTGAATGCAACAAAAGACTTCATTAATGATTTGAAAGATTAGATCAACACTTCAAGAGACAAGAGGAAGGATTTGATGGACAAGTTGAAGGAGAAAGAAGAAAAGTGCATGGATAATTAGAACAAAGTTGATGAGTGTGACAAACTTGCAACAGAGAACATTGCCTTGAAGAATGAGATACAATCCATTATGATGAAGCTAACTAAGGAGATTGAAGACTGGAAGAACAATTAAGAGAATTTGACACAATCATTAAAGGACAGAGTAGATGAATGCTTTGGGATTACCTATGAGAATGATTAGTTGAAGCTTGAGTTGACACAATCAAGGAATAATAGTCAATAAATTGAAAGACAGATTGTTGTCGTAAGAGATGAACTTGCTACTGCAAATGAATAAAAAGACAAATTCAATTCTATCTTAGCAAGGCTTGATGAGATGCTGGAAATTCAGAGACATGGGAAAGATATGAGAGGACTTGAATTTGAGAAAGGATAATCCTCTAGATTTGGACAAACTAATGCAAAGCCAAATTAGAAGAAGAGCAAGAATCCTCTGGTAAGATAGCATAATGCCTATAAATTCAATGGTAGATGTTTTACTTGCAATAAATTTGGTCATATGGTGAATAAATGCAAAAGTAGGATAAATAATGGAATGAATAATATGAAAAGTGGTCCTACTTTTACCGGTCAGTGTTTCATATGCAATAATTTTGGTCACAAGTCAAATATGTGTAGAGCAGTAATGAATAGTTTTCAAAATAAGAGATGTTATGCTTGTGGGACATTTGGAGTACATATCTCTCACCAATGTAGGATGAGACCAAATCAGATGAACTTCAGACCTATGCAGAATGTTCTTTGTTGTGTATGCAACAAAACCAATCACATTGAAAAATATTGAACAAGGAAAAATATTAACAAGAATGCTCCAGTAGACAAAGAAAAAGGCAAAGAAAAGGTAGAGGAGATCAGAGACAAGCATGAAAAGATGTGGGTTAGAAAAGATGAATCCAAGGAAGACAATGAATCTGCACCTAAATCCAATGCAGGATCTTCATCTGGTAACTAAGGCATTTGGCCTTAGAGGGTGGTATCTTCATGCAAAATCTTGCAGAACCCCCTTTGAGAGATTTGTGATTGATCATGGTAGATTGTAGATGCTTGGTGATGATTGTCTGGATCTTTGGATCATCCAGTGAGTTGATTGATGCTAGATAGGGCATCCGATTGAACCTTATCAGTTCATTTATGTCAACTTGAAATTAGGGTTTGCAAAGATAAAAAGGGCAAATGCAAATCATTTCTCGTATTGTGAGTGAAGAGAAGAAGCAGAAGAGCTAGGCAAACCAGTTTCCAAGGAGATCAAAATCTTTGAGGCAATATGATAGAAGTTATTGTGCATTCGTAAGGAATAAGAGGTATTTATAGAAGAACACTCTTAACCCTAAATTTCTCAGAATGGCATCTTCTTCTTCTGTAGACACTCCATTGGTAGTAGAGGTTTCTGAGAGAGCAAGGCCGCTATTCAAGGAGTACCCATTTAAGTCTGTAGAAGATGATCCAAATGGTGCCTTCTCATCTATTCCCTATAGTGTTTTGCATGTTGATTATGTAAGAGCCTACTTTCACTGCAATATTGAAGAAACTGGTAATGAGGCAATCCTTGCACTATACAATAGGCATATCATAGATAAGGATGGGAACCCAAAACTTGAATATGCACAATAGTAGAGGAAGGGTTTCATGCAGTTTGTGCATTTCCCCATGTTTGATGAAGATGAGTGGGTAAGATACATCCTAAGTTGTGTGCACGATGGATTTATCTAGTTAAACAATCCATACAAAATCACCAAGCAAGCCATCCAGACAGTCACATATCTGCATCAAACTGGTGACAAACCGAATCTGAGGAAGGTAGGTAACACAACTATCACAAAGGTAACTGGTGCAAAATTTGATAACATATATATGACAATTGATGATATTTTGGAACATGATGTAATATTTGTTTCCATGATCATTGGCTACAAGGTCTACCAGTCTAGCAAACTGAACTTAGTCTCTAGAACAACCATTTATGTAGCATACCAAATGGTGAAGGAATACATTTAGTATGATCTTTATTCAGTCATTCTTGAGGAGCTCTGAAGCAGCTTGAAGAAGATAAAATCTGATAACAAGAATGTATTCAAGTTCGGCTCTCTAATTATTTGTCTGGCATTGACTTCATGAACCAAATTCCTAGTATAGGCAGGCTGCAATGGGCATTTGATTTGCTGGTTTACAAAGATTGGGAGATAAATAAATTCAAACAACAGCCTTGTGGAGCTTCTTTAAGACTTTCCAAGGTTGAATGAAAGGCGGAGAAAGGATTCCCAAAGAGATTGTTGAAAAATATGAGAACACTATCTAATTCATGGTGGAAAAGGACTAATGTCACATGGAAGTTGTAGATCCCATGACAGTATAGATCTTTCCAATGGGTTATGAGGTGGATGGTCAGACCCTTTAAGTTTATGTTCAACGCCTTCTGAGAAAATTGGTGGATCCAAATGAACCAAGGTTTGGCACCTTTAAGGAGAAAGGCATGGAGTTTCACAAGAATTTCACCGATCCTTCAAGAAAGAGAAAAGTATCTAAAATGGCTGAAGAAGTGGCTATGCAGATGGGATTTGACCAAGAGACTATGGAGCAAGCAAGGGAGAGGCGTGCTCAGATAAAAGCTAAGAAGGAATCTGTTGGTGTAAATAAATATTCATCTTGGATATTATTACAAATTACTTAAGTTTACTTAGGAAATGCATTTCATAGTAGTTTGGGTATGAGACAATTGGGTGTTTGTGTCGCATTGGGATAGTGTGTGTAGGATAATTTCCACCTTTTGTGGACATATCTTGTTGCTACATTCCACATTCAGTGGGTGATCCAACTCATGTGGAATATTATATTGTTTCTCCTACCTACCCACCCTTGTTTCTTATTGAGCCACATGTCATGTTTGTGTGCTCACATATCAATATAGCCTTGCCTATATAAGGAGGCTTATATTCATTGTATGGAATGATTGATGATCCAGTTGATCAGTATTTTCATCTTGATAGAATACAATTTATTCCTATCATTATTTTGTCTCTCTGTTGTATTTTTCATTGAGCTCTAGATCTTGGCAAAATCTCACAGAATCCAAGAAGCCCAAGGCTAAACTAGTTTCCTCCAAAGAAAAACCAAAGGAGACCAAGTCTTCCCCTACTCTAGAAATACCATCAATAGGATAGAGATCATCCAGAAAGGGAGTTTTGAAGAAAAAGGAGAAACCCAAATGAACTTTTGTTGTTGTATCTCTTATGGCATCTAAGACTAAATCAGATGAAGATGCAAGAAAGGCCAAAAAGAAAGGATAATTTGTAAGGGTGGTAAGGAAACCACAATCTGGTGGTGTAGTGCAGAGAAAGAAAGATAAGTCAGAACCTAACCTTACTAGAAGACCCAAGAGGGGAAGGAAGCTCAGAACACAACTTGATGATGATCTTGAAACCAGTGATTTGCAAGGTAAGTATACATTTGTTCCTCTAATAACAAAAGATCAATTGATTGATGAGATATTTGTTGATGGAAATTTGAAGAATATTAGAGAATACTATTAAAATATAGATGAGGTAGATCAAAGAAAAGTTGAGGAAGTTGTTGTTTTGCACTTACGCAATTTTAGTAAAACTTTGATTGAATAGAAGTGTAGTATCCCTAAGGATATATATAATATTATTGACGCTAGGAGGTTAACAACTAGTAAAATTGATAAAGAAATGAAAGAAAGAGAATTGATCAATGTTTGCACCTATATCTCCCAAGATGAAGCCAAGAGACTCATTGAGGATGCAAATAAGAATTAATTCAGAAGCAGGAATAGGGTGAACAAATTAATGATTAGTAGGGTTGAATAAGTGAGGAAGGAAACTCGGGAAATCTGGAGAAGGATCATAAAGAACAATCCTTTATATGGTGATGCACTTCAAACTTCCCATCGATAATTAAAGGAAGGTGTCTCTGGTGATCAGAAGGATGAAACTCAGATAGAGGAACATCCAGAAGATCAAGGCCATGTAACCCTTGATGATGAGATCAATGTGAATCCCCCGGTCATAGAGAACATTGAAGAAGTCCCTGAGATTCCAAAGGATGATACTGCACAAGGTGGTAACACTGATGCATAGGATAAAGGGAATGATGTTGAGTAAAATGAATCAGAGAAGATAGAGGTGTAGGGTACAGAGGTAGATAAAGGGAAGAAAGTTGTTGATGCTCTGACAATTGGCACTCCTCTATTCAAAGGGACAAGGACCCTACCTGCAATCTCAATCAATCTTGATGGCCCCCTTGATATTTGAAAAATGTCACCAACTGAGAAGTTGATGCTTGCAGTAGTAGTACAAGCTTAGGCTAGTCATGATCTTGACAAATCAGGAAATGAAGATAAAAAGCTTATTCAGATGTCTGTTGATGTTTTGTAGAAAATAGTGCCAGATAAAATACTAGATCCTAACTCTAACCCTCCGAAAAACTATTTTATTTGATAAGTAAACACCAATTTTGAATCCTTGGAGAAGACAACCACCAAGCGAGTACTGGATAGATTTAAAGAGGTTCATATGAAAACATTCCTAGAAAATGATACAGGATGACAAAGTAAGATTGAATAAAGGTTTTCAGACAATCTCTAAAGTTCTAACAAAAGGTGGTAATATATGCCTTGTTTAATTTTGCCAAAGTTCATAGCTAACATAGACAAGCTAATAAGTATTTGCCAGGGTAAGCTAGTTGGTATTTCACAGTCTTTTAATTCTAATGTAACCCTAACCAGTAGTATAGAAGGGCAGGTAATGGCTCTCAATGATCAGATCTCAAGCCTAAATATGGAGAAGGACAGAATTTTGAGAAGAGTTGGTGAACTCTGAAATCTTATTGCCCCCCGGATGGACACCATGTTGAGTAATAAATCAGATTGTATGAAGGCTATAGCACAACCTATTCCATCTAAATTCAAGGATGTGGAGATTCATGCCTATGTTTATTCACCATAGTTTTAGACAACTTGAAGAGTGGGTAGGACACTCACCTAGGATTTTTGAAGACCATTTTTGCAGATATCTTCAAGCATGTATAAAGTGTCTCGTAGATACCCTTGTACAAAAAAATTTGGACAACACCCCTTCTTTGGCATCGCTGTCAAAGGGGGAGAGTAAAGGTGAAAAATGTATAGTGAATAAGGGAATAGAAGAGTGCAATGTATAGAGAATATTACAGGTTTTTGAGGTCTTGATCTAAGGGGGAGCCTTAGAAATCTTGATATCAATTTTGATCTAGTATCCAGGTTGTTTCAACACTTAGTCATTTTTCATGAGTGTTGCCATCAATGCCAAAGGGGGAGATTGTTGGAAATTGACACTCATCTGGTGGATATTGATGCTTGATTATTGGTTGAAGGTTTGTCATTGATTGAAACTATTCATGGAATTCTATCTGGTAGCTATAGATCTTGATAATCGGAAGTGGATGTGAATCGGTAACTAGTTAACCAGTATTTCAAGCTGAGCAAAGCAGTTTTGGTCCAGAAGCTTTCCGGTGATTGTGGTGTTATGAATCATGCATGGGATGATAGGAACAACATAGAGACATCATTTTATCATCTTTTGGTTATCCAATTTTTTTTTTGGTGATCTGGTTGGAGCCGACTCAAGATTACACGTTCAACTATAGGCCAACTTGATAATTGCTTATTTTGTGATTGTATATATATAAGACCAATGTAGAATACCTTTTTGAGGTATGATATGAAGTAATATGAGTGAGTAGTGATCAAGAATCCCTTTTGGTGTAGTTTCACATGCGCATTCTTGATTCGCTAGCTAACTAAGACAATAAACAGAGTAGAGTAGCAAAGGTGGTACAATCAAAGTTTTTCATTTAACTGGAACTCATATGAGCATTGTTAGATGTTATTTTGGAGTTCATGCATTGTAATTCATCACTGTAATTGATCTATAAGGCAGTGAGCCTTCCGAGGTTGTAGCCCTTATTGTAATTGAGTTGTAAGCTCTAGGCAGTGTTCATGAATGCTTGTGTATTACCCTTAATATAATATTGTTTTTCTATTGGCCATAGTAGAATAATATTGTGGTTTTAAATCCCGCCGTGGTTTTTCCCATTTGGGTTTCCACGTAAAAATCCTAGTGTTATGATTTTGTGGTTGATTGTTTTGTGTTTTTTCATTTCAGTTTCATGCTTATGTTTCTGGTGGTTTAAGGTTTAGTCAAAAAATTTAATAACTGGTAGAACACTGATTCACCCTCCCCTCTCAGTGTTCCTTGATTCCAATATTTACTTCTTGTAGCACATTTGCATGTTTTATTAGCACATATGATAATTTGTTTATTGCATATGTTAGTGTACACTTTTGTTCATTTTGTTAGCACATATTATAGGTATCTTAGCACATTTGAATTTTTATTTAGCATAATTGATATTCATAGCACATGTGATAGATAATTTAGCACGTTTATGTTTTTCATTGGAACATTTGTTAATTTTAGCCAAATGATACTTTGAATAGTGCATATGGAAAACACTTTAGTGCTTTTATTATCTGAAGTCCAATAGTTGATGTAGGTAGATGATTTGTTTTGAATTGTTTGATAATGAATGAACATGATAAATGGTTGTGATTTGATAGGATCTCAAAGAGATCGATCTAGTCTCTAAATAGCCGATATGTTAGGCATATGTATGCCAGTGATTAATAGTTAGGATATATTCATCAATTATTGTTGATTGACTTAGAGAACAATGTTTGATTATTCAGAAGGTTTCAGATGTACTTCAGTGTTGAGAGTTTTTTTTCTTCCATGAGACACTTGATACCGTATTTAGATATTGCAACAATTAGGCATATAGATCCATGTGGGTTGAGGCACCTCCTATACATGTGTAACATTAGGATGAATAGGGGGTTACTGACAGCACTCACAAAGGGGTCACATAGCGACTACAACTCTTATCACCTTCCCATAGGAGAGATTAGCATGACATTGGAGGATCTGTATAAGATTATTTGCATCCCTATTACCTGTGAACTTGTACTGTATGATCACCATGAGATTGGTGGGACAACAACATTGCAGATAGTTTTTTGGGGATTGATTGGAGGATTCATTTGTCTAGATATGATACCACATGGGATTTTAACTAGTTGGGGTTGTATTTTAGAGCGGATGATGTAGAACAAGACCTAATATGCCTAGGGAGTGTGTATGTTTGCACATCTTTATCATGATCTACACCAGGTGGTTTATGATGGAGCAATGAGTTTATCTTTGAGGGTGACTTTGTTATAGATTTAGTGTTGGGAGAACAAATGAAAGATGATGTGCCACTTATCAGGAAAAGGGTGGTGAGGGTATAGTAGTTGGATGCCCCTGCACAGGTACAATAGCCAATACAATAGTTATCAAGGGGAAAGGATCCACATATTCAACAACTCTAGGATGATATTGCTACTTTAAGAGCCTAAATTACACAACTACAGGCACAAATAGCACAGATGCAGACTCAAATTCAGGACTAAACACTAGAGAGAGATACAGTTATTGAGCACTATGGCCGATCTGAGAGTACTATTGAGAATATACAGCGGGTTGGGACCGAGGGCCTTCATTCAAATACTATTAGAGAGATGGTATATGTTGGGAAGGAGATTATTTACTAGTGTTAGTTATATTATGATGTTGTTCCTATTGGACAAAGAGTAGGCAACTATGTCCCTTCCTCCCAACAACCATCCAAACAAGCAAAAATAAAGAGTGGTGGTGTTATGAGGCCACCTTGTAGAGATCCAGATCCAAGACCATTTGGTGGGACATGTACACATCATCACAGACTAGCGGCCTCTAGAGGGAGTGCCACTTGATGTTTTTTGAGGCTTGATTCATGCTTTGTTGTATAATATGGGGTTGTATATTTTTTATGACTTGGATATCATTATATACTTGGACATTTTTATGATTTTATGGTTATATGCATACAGACATTGTTGGACTCTCTATATGGTTTTATTTTCTATTTCATGCTTGCTATTATTATGATAATCTTATGATGATGATGTTTATGATCTACATGATGATTGTACTTACATGCATTTCTATGATTAATTTCTATCATGATTTTATACACATTGATTTATAAGAGGATGATGTCATGATTCTTTGCATGCTCCTACGATGATGATGCTTCATATATGCATAACTATGATGATGTTAGATGTATGACACTTATATGATGTATATGATGTTTATAATGTTTAATGACTAATGAAATACTAATAATGATGTATTATATGCAATCTTATTGTGAATTCATGATTATGATGATGGGTAATATGAGAATGGATAATGATGAATGAACTTAAATGAACCTAAATGATCCTAAATGATAAATGTGATGAGTCCTAAAATGAATGAAACTAACAAACTCTAAAATTCTGAGATTAATGTAAAATATTTTTGTTTGTCCAAGTATACTCAATCACAACTTTAGCAACCATTGATCCTGAATGATGAAATGATAACCTAATGAATGGATGATAAAATACATAATGGAAGGAAATTCAAAACCTATCTAATTTTTTTTTCATAATTTCAACATATTATTGTAGTGCTTTGTTTCAAAATTGAGCTTTTAAAATGTTGTAAGAAAATACAAGCACCTAGGTATAATTACACCAGGATGACCTAATTATTTCTTACATGGATTTTGATTAAGAAAGTTAATAAAAAAATCAATGTATAATGAGACCAAGATGACTTGAGTATCCCTTGCATCAACAAACAAGGATTATCCCCTTTCGTGAATATCTCAGAACTTCCTCGATGATCTTTTTCCAATCATGTCCTTAGACGAGTATATGTATTACTAAAGAATAATCCACATGCAATAGACAAAGAAAATAACCATACCTTATCATAGCTCCTCTAGTCTTGGACATCCTCGAGTAGCATAGGAAACATGATTAACAAAAATAAAGACACAAAAATTGAACCTTCTATGCCATAGATATGTTTTCTTATCAAAACAAATACAATCACCTGTTCAATGGTTTCTGATATAGATCACCATTATTTTATTTTATTTTTAAAGTTGATGTCTCATGATTATTTTACACTCATCTTCTAATGGTTAATGTCTTGATTTTGTTAAAATCTATTTGTTATGTTGCTTGTCATCCCTATATCAGAATCCAAATTGTTATCCTTTGATATGTGACATTTGAGGATCCCATTTCGTAACTAGGTCAAGGATTTTCCCCCAATGTAGGAATGAATCACATTATTATGGATGGATGTATTATGGAAAGCTGCATGAAAATTTATTATGGCATGGACAAGATAGGTGTATGGAAGCACTAGCTCACAAGCCATCGTAGGATTTTATTGATGGGATACACACAATGGAAAATGGATAGATCATGGATAGGAATATCATGATATGTTAAGATAGATGTAGTACGAAGCTTTATTAGGGATATATATAATGATCATGGATATGGAAGAAATCCAAATAGATAGAAGGGCTAGTTTGTCACAAGTAGCACTTGTTGCCAAGTTTTCACCACTAGCTTTTATTGCACTTTTTTTATTTAATAATTTTTTTGTATTTTTCTTGATTTTATTGATTTTTTTTTTTTTTTTGTGTTTTTTGCTCCTTACATTAGGGTTTTGGAAAATCTTAGGTGTAAAACTTACAAAGATGTATATTTTTTATGGCATCAACCAATAATGCACCCTCAGGTGTAGAGAGTTGATAGGCCCCTGATCCCTAAGTAGCTACAACATCATAGGGACCCAGCCAATTGGTCTCAAATTTTCCCTTCTTAACTCAGTCTTGCTGATTATGAGGATTTTTATTAAGCACAAGATCATGAACCTGAAAGACACAAGGCTTGATTTTGTGGTTATAGCTTCTTGACATGCACCATTGATAAGCCTTCAAATGATTGAAATCCTTTTGATGCTACTCATCCAACAACTCTAGTTCTTGCAACCTGGAGACACGGTGATTGTCATCGGGTATTAAGCCCTTCAATGAAACTCAGAGAGATGTCAACTCAACCTCAATGGATAAGAAGGAATTAGATCCATAAAAAGGAGAACGGGGTGTTGCACGAGTGGGTGTGCATATATTGGTTCTATAGGCCCATAGAGAAGGGTTTAATTGTACATGCCAATCACGACTAGCTTGATTGATTGTTTTTTGTAATATTTTCAAGATGGTTTTGTTAGAAGCCTTAGCTTGGTTGTTGCCTTGCGGGTAGTAAGGTGTGGAGAAATGGTGTTGAATATGAAATTTGTGACAAATTTCCTCAACATCTTGATTTTTAAAAGGTCTACCATTATCAGTGATAATGGTTAGAGGGATACCATAATTACATGATTATAATTCAAGGTGAATGAAGCAATTCATTTTCCATTAATACTGGTGAGGGGTACAACTTCAATCCACTTTGTAAAATACTCTATAGTAGTTATTGAATATTCAAAATTCTGAGAGGGGAGGGGTGAATTAGTATTCCCTTGAACTTATTAAAACTTATAACTAACCAATCACATAACATTTTTAAATGCAGCAAATGAAATTAACACAAAACACATAACATCAAATTTGTACATGGAAAACCCAAAATGGGAAAAAACATGGAGAGGGTGTTCTCTCAAGAATAATGCAAATATGTAACTAGTTATATAGTAAAAGGGGTGGGTGGCTCACTACTAGTTTGGGATCATTTCCCAAAGGGCTCGCTACCCAGATATAGAAAGGCTCACTGTCGGATAATCAAATATACAAAATTTGAATTCTTAGAGTTGCATCTGACATATGCATATGTTAGAGTTATTTTGAAGCACACAATTTGTCTCATACATTCACTGTACTTAATCTGCACAACAATATTTACATTCATAGGCTTTTTCACATATACAAAATAATTGTTCTTCAACAACCATGCCTCTAAGAAGCAACATAGATGACAATATATATCTACATCAATCTAACTGTCAAGTCATCTCGGATGGAAGGGTGAGACCAAACTATCCATATACTATAGTGACCAAAATATTTATATGTCATGTCGTCTTCCTACTTTGAATCATTAAATGTCTTGTAGAGCATGCTTCTAGCATATCCAGATAAGACAAGACCTACGAAACATCTTAAAGAATTTGTTCTCATTGCTTCCAAATGGGACCGAACCTAAAAAAACTTCTGGTAAGAGTATATTCCAGACCATGAAGCTATCTGAAGTAGACATATATTCATAGCATAATAAGGAAACATTATAAACTTGAAGGAAACTTTAGATATGATATGTCACAATGATCAGAGATCAGATCAGATGCAGATTCAGTGCATGGCAGAAACCCTAGCATGCAAATATTTAAACTCGCGTTTAGGAAGGACAATCTGGATATATGAGTGTGAGCCAAAGATGTTGTTGGTGTTGTTGTATAAGGAAGAAAATCAGTTAAGTTCTCAAAAAGACAATCAGTTAAGAGACTGAGTCTGAGAGGGAATCGAGTTGAAGAGATCAACTGGCAAGAGTGAGGCAACTAGTAGTCTACCATTGAGTCTGACAGAGGAGTACACCGGTAGTGACTGAATCAGCAAAGAAGAGCTATAGAAGATTGTAGAGAAGGAAATCTAGGAACCAGGAGGAATTAGATGGTAGACATGTGATTAAGTTATCAAGACGGGTGGTGAATAACAGCAGTGTGACAAAGAGAAAAGAGAACCGGCAAAGATCTGAACCGATAGAAAAGAAGAAGAGGCTGAACTAGTAAGGTTACAGTAGAGAGTGAGTTGTAGTAGGAGATAAGGTTGCAGCAGTGAGAAGGTGAGAAGAGAACTCGCAGAGAATTCAAGAGAGGAGAACCAGTGGAGAGACATACATGAGAGTTACAAAGTTCTTTTGTAACAAGAAGATAACTTTGGTATTTAATATTAAATCTTGTGATCACTGAGTTGGAGCTCGGTGCAGGGGTTGGTGCTCCTTGGGTTGGTGCCTTAAAATAAGGGGTTGGTGCTCCTTGGGTTGGTTCCCTAAAATAAGGGGTTGGTGCTCCTTGGGTTGGTGCCCTAAAGAAGGATTGGTACTCCTTTGTTTGGTGCCCTAAATGTTGTAACCGAATGTTTTATTGTGGGGCTGGATTAGAGAAATAGTCTCTAGTAGCATTTCTCATTGAGGTTTTTCCCATCTTGGGTTTTCTTCATACATATGGTGTTATGTGGTGTCCCTTTTATGTTTGGTTGCATTTGTGTCATCCTCCATCTAACTGGTATGTCTGCTTTATGTTAGATCTGTTAACTGGTATACACACATAGGAGAGAAAAGGGTTAAGTTTGTAAATCATTGATTCAAGCCCCCTCTTAGTGACATTTAGTGTTCAATAATTGGTATCAGATCCTAGGTTCCTAGTTGATAAGATTTCTCTATCTTGGGTAGATTCTGGTATTTAAACACAATGGTTTGTTTAATGTCAATCCCTACTCCTGCATTTGATGGTTCAAATTTTCCTATTTGGAGTTGTAGGATGGAAGTCTACCTATCCTCTTTAGGGTTTGATTTGTGGATGTCGGTTGTAAATGGTTGCCCTAGTAAAGTCAGTCCTCCCACTGATTCAGATGCAGAAAGAAGAAACTAGTGCAATGATGTAGCAATGAAGACTATACTCTGTGGGTTATTTGGTGATATCACCTCATAGGTGGATAGATGCAAATTGGTAGAGTTTGTGGGACAGATTGAAGAAGCTCTATGGAAACGAGCCTACCACTGTAGAACTGATTGGTGAAGACAAGAGGAGAAATGCAACTCATGTTTCTGTAGGTGATGAATGTTGATCTATCAGTAGGTGCAGCAATGATGAAGAAGGAACCCACCTCTTCATGTCTCAAGAATAAAAAGATGAGAGGCACACATCTGAGAATGATCATGTTGATCACTCCTACCAGCAAGATGTGTTTGGAAGTGATAGTTAAGGTGAAGAAGAAGATGAAGCCGAAGTAGATCTTGAATAAGAACTTGTAAGTGCACTCGAAGAACTTAGTAGAGTGAGGAATGAATACAAGTTATTCAAGAATGCTACAGTTGTGGAACAAAACCAATTTATCATATGCCTTGAAGAATCTGAGAAATGTATCTCTAATTTGAAGACTCAACAAGAAGACACCAAGGAGTATCGGTGTAAAGATCTAGCATCTGAACTAGAAGCAAAAGAAAAATAATATCAGCAGCCAGTAGGAGAAATAAAGAGTCTCCAAAAAGACCTTGAGAAATGTCAGGATGAGCTCAAGATAAGAATTTGGTTTGATGATAGCAGTGATTCCTTGGAAAAAAATGTTGAAGAAGCAAAATTATTCCAAGGATACCAGAGGTTTATGAAGTGGCGTCGGTGAATACTCCACTAGCAACAATGTCCCTTACAATGTCATTAGATTTGTCTCCTCAAATGGAGATAACAAGGGACAGACCTTCACTATCCAGAATACTCGCCGGAAGAAGGTATATCTAACCACTACCGGTGAAGACATGAAGCAAAGGATGAAGACCAGTACTGCAAGAGGGAGGAACAATACAGATTCCAAAGGAAAAAGGAAGATGGGAGAAGACAATTTCATCAGAAGCAATAACATGAGAAGACAGCATAGAAGACCTCCTACTAGTAGAAGATAAGAAAAAGCTACCGCCGACAAGACAAAGAAAGTGTGGGAAAAGAAGAGATAGGATGGAAGAGCTACAGAGCATGGACAATCCAAGTTTCATCCCTAGAGAAGCAGAAATGGACATACTAAACTGGTAAGATCTCCCCATGCATGGAAAAACAAATCTGTAAATTATGTGCCCCCTTTCTCTGGTTACTACTTTGCATGCAAAGAATACGGCCATAGGGTAGATGAATGCAGAATGAAGTCTAGGAATAGATATTATGTTCTTCCTAGAAATAATAATGTCATATGTTGGAGATATAATGGCCTTGGCCATAAAAGTCATAACTGCAGAAGGATGAACTTGCAGTCACATGACAACTGGTGTAGTAGTTATGCTCAACATGGAAATGGATATAGAGAATATGAGAGGCAAAATGTTGCATGGAAAAAAAGTAGAAAAGGTTTTGTTCCTACAAGATATAGTGGTCCACCGGTTCTGGTAATAGGTTGCAATGGCATGACCAAAAGAAGATGGTCAAGCTAGTTTGATAGAAGGTCCTCCAATCATGCATTTGGCATGAACATTGTTTGCTTCTATAGCAACGTCTTCGGTCATGAGGGAGAATCTGATAGAGAAAGGACCAATCGGCCAAAGAAGGTAACACCTTCTCCCAAGACTAAAAAGGGGAAGAAAAATGGAGCTAAGAAGGTGTGGAGGAAGAAAAAAGAAGAAGTGATCATGGATTGGCACTGTGCATTCAATGCACAGGTGATATCTCCTAAGGCTTAAAGGAGATGTGGATTTTTAGGGGGAGTAGTACACTGACCTTATCATTCACCCCCTCAGTGGAAGAGGACACATGGAATAATAGGTTGTTGTCGGTATGAAGGAAGGAAATGAAACAGCAACTATGTGTAGTGGTTGCCTTCTCTACACACCTACAGATGAAAGATGGATCACTACTGTATGTGTCAATGGATGGCTAATTGACAATTAGCATCAAAAACAAATTGACACAAGAGGACATGAGTTAGAGGAAGATTCTCTGATAGAGTTGATGGACCGGTATGGGAAACCGATATGTGTAGTAGGTTACCGATATGTATACTAACTGATAGTGTAGGTTATGTAAGACAATGAGGTCCAGGATCATTGCATTAACTCCGATAGCATGGAATGAGGAGTTTGTGTCTCAGGTGGTGCTGGTGAAGACCTGAATGACATATGTTGTCTCAATTATTGATCATGGTCATGTCATTTGTTGTGATAGATATAATGGAGTTGAAAGATCATCAGCCGATCACATATGCATAGATCAACCAATATATGGTGCAGATTGGAGCTTTGGTTTTGAACTTGACAGGCAATGGGAACCTAAGATGTATGACTCAGGGGGAGTTGACAACCATGTTTTCTGACTAGTATCAAACTTGTTGGACACAGAGGGTGTGCAAGTGTCTATGATTGTACCGGTATATTTATGTCTTTGGAAGTGTCTGGGGTTGTGAGATATTTTAATGCCTATTCAATTGAAATCACAATTGGACCACCAGGAGTGTTGCTTGCAAAGAGGGAAAGTTACCTACATAGGAGAACATGCATTGGGTATTGGAAGAGATACAATTGGTAACAGTATTAGCTTCAACACTTGATATTAACAAATTAGGGTCAGAATGATTTATGCACATCAAAGGAAAGATGATGCAGTCTGGCCAATGGGTATGTTGTATTCACTGATACATGTGCCTTCAATTGGTTTCAGACTTTTATATGCATGTGTTTCCGATTTGCATATATACTCAGTTGTTGAGAAATTAGTGTTAGTTGGTGGTTGTGCCCTCCATATTTAGTGTCATGACTTGAGAAGATGTAACAAATGATGGTTGAAGGAGGAGAAGCATCTGGTAGAGAACAAGGAGGAGAGAAACCATGTCAGTGCCCTTTGCCATTGTTGTCAAAGGGGGAGAGAGATTGTGTAGTATGTCGCATACTACATGTGTGAGAATCCATGGATCACACAAAGGGGGAGAAAGAGAATTTGTAGTATGTCAGATACTACATATGTTAATATCAATGCCAAAAGGGGAGATTGTTGGCATTGTGTTTTCATTGATGTCAACTGGTATAGGATGGCAACCGGTATGGGAGATTGATGAGCAATACTAGCATTGATGAATACCGGAAATGGTGTCATTGATGTCATATAGCATAGCAGATCACCGGTAAGGAAGAGAAGGTCATCTAGCATAGTGGCCATTGGAGTCACCAGTACACAAGTTAGTGTTGACTTGTGTTGAAGACATAAGGATTGTAGACCGGTAAATGACATGTTGGCAGTGCATTGTGGCCAACCAACAAGAGAGAAAGATGATGGGTTGTTGATTGTGATGAAGAGGGGGAATGTTACCAAAATCACATCAACACCAGAGATGAAGTATGGGCAGGCCACCGGTATGCTATGTGGATGTGAAACAAAAGGACTCCCACTAGATAAAAGATGCAGTCACTATTTGCAAAGATGACTGACAGTGAATGTGCCCAACCGGTTCACATGTGCCTATTTGAAGATATGTTGCTCAAACAGGGAAGCCACATTAGTGCATTGAAAGATGCAGATGATGAGGATCCACTCCCACCGGTAAGTGGAGATTATCTCCTATTATGCATGGAATGCATCATAGTTCTCAGAGATAAGATAAAAGAGATAAAGGCAAGTGTTTGAAGGGTCACACCAGATGAACTGGTGAAACACTATGTTGCCTTATGTGCATGAGATCAGGGATATGCACCAGATCAGTTGGGTAGACAATGATGACTTGCCAGTAAAGATATTGAAGGATATGGTTGTCACTTTGACAAACATGTTAATAGTATAACTGATCTATTGATGAAGAAGGTGAGGTTGAGCAGCTATAGACAAATGGAGTACGTTGAAGATTGATGACATGATATCATCAAGGTGTTTACCAATAAGTATGTCCACTGGTAATGTTGATGAAGTACAGATGCAGAAGCCTCCCATCTAATGAAGATGTGCATGAGGTGGGTTGGCATGTGTGCTGACCGATTTAGGTGCTCCACCATAAGAGAAGCAAAGTGCAAGGTTGAAGGCAGACCAGTTAGGGTATAACCGGCAGGGTCTGTGAACCAGTAGATGAACCTGGTTGTGTGTTTGGTCAGTGATCCTATCCTAATTGACATCACCAACCTAGCAAAGGTGGATGACAACAAAGGGGCCACATGGAGGTGAAGTGGCATGCATGCACAGGTCGATGTGGTGTGTCGATGAAGTTGTTGGCGACTGGTCCATTTATGGCGACTGCGAAGCTCGAGGAATGAAGGTAGAGGATTGCGGCTCAAGATTAAGGAAATAGAGATCCAATATAGACTGATCTTGCAGATCAAAGAGGATGAAGGAAACCACATCAAGCACATGATCGATCAGACAAAAGGCCAAAATCATGCTACAAACAGCAAAAAAGAGAAGACATGGTTTGCAATGTAAATAGATGGGCAATGCTCATTGATTGAGTGTTGAACATCGATCAAGGACATGATATGAAATTGGATATGATATGTCACGATAATCAAAGATCAAATTGGATGCAAATTCAGTACATGGTGGAAACCCTAGCATGAAAATGTTCAATCTCACATTTGGGCGGGAAAATCTGGCTATATGAGTGCAAGCCAAAGATGTTGTTGGTGCTGCTGCATAAGGAAGAAAATCAGTCAAGTTCTCAAAAAGACAATTAGTGAAGAGACTAAGTGTGAGAGAGAATCAAGTTGAAGAGTTCAACCAAAAAGAGTGAGGCAACCGGTAGTCTGTCATTGAGTCTGACAAAGGACTACACCGGTAGTGATTGAACCGGTAGAGAAGAGCTATAGAAGATTGCAGAGAAGGCAAGATGAGAACCGGCAGGAATCAGATGGTAGACATCTGACTAAGTTATCAAGACCGGTGGTGAATAGCAGCAGTGTAACAAAGAGAAAACAGAACTGATAGAGAAGAAGAAGAGGTTCAATGGGTAAGGTTGCAGCAGAGATTGAATTGTAGCAGGAGATAAGGTTAGAGCAGTGAGAAGGTGAGAAGAGAACCAGCAGAGTGTTGGAGAGAGCAGAACTGGTGGAGAGACATACATGAGAGTTACAAAGTTCTTTTGTAACAAGAAGATAACTTTGGTATCTAATAATAAATCTTGTGATCACTGAGTTGGAGCTCAGTGCAGGGGTTGGTACCCTAAAATAAGGGGTCGGTGCTCCTTGGGTTGGTGCCCTAAAGAAGGAGTGGTACTCCTTGGGTTGGTGCCCTAAATGTTGTAATCAAATGTTTTATTGTGAGGCTGGATTGGAGCAATAGTCTCTAGTAGCATTTCTCACCAAGTTTTTTCCCATCTTGGGTTTTCCTCATGCATGTGGTGTTATGTGGTGTCCCTTTTATGTGTGGTTGCATTTGTGTCATCCTCCCATCTAACCGGTATGTTTTCTTTATGTTAGATCTATTAACCGGTATACACACATAGGAGAGAAAATGGTTAAGTTTCTAAATCACTAATTCACCCCCCTCTCAGTGACATCTAGTGTTCAACATATTTATCTCTCAAATCAAGTATGCCAGAGATATGTTGAAGAAGTTTTAGATGGAGGACAGCGAACCGGTTAGTACCCCCATGGTGACCAGATGCAAGTTGAGCAAAGTTGATGAGTCACCGGAAGTGGATCAAACCCTGTATAGATCCATGATTGGTACCTTGTTATAAATACTGACTACACTATATAGATCTCAAATCAAGTATGCCAGAGATATGTTGAAGAAGTTTCAAATGGAGGATACAAAATTGTTTAGTACCCCCATGGTGATTGGATGCAAGTTGAGAAGATTTGATGAGTCATCAGAAGTGGATCAGACCTTGTATACATCCATGATTGGTAGTCTGTTATATCTTACTGCCTCAAGACTGGATATAGTGCAAGCAGTATGTATGGTGGCAATATTTCAAGCTACACCTAAATAGTCACATGTGAATGTAGTTAGAAGGGTCTTTAAGTACCTACAAGGAACACTTAATTATGGTTTATGGTATCCAAATCAAGGAGATTTCATTTTATAATCTTACACTAATGTTGTTTGGGTAGGATGCATTGATGAAAAGAAAAGAACAAGTGGTGGAGCATTCTTTTTGGGTAATCAGTTGGCTTCATGGCATAGCAAGATGTAGGATTCAGTCTCCTTATCTACTGTTGAGGCAGAGTATATTGATGCTGCTACATGTTATTCTCAGGTGTTATGGATGAAGCGGACCCTCAAGGACATTTAGGTAGAAATATCTAACCCTATTCCTATCCGATGTGATAACTCAAGCGCAATCAATATTTCAAAGAATCTGGTTATGCACTCAAGGACAAAGCACATTGCAATCAAATACCATTTTCTCAGGGAGAAGGTTGCAGAGAAAGAAGTAAAGGTAGAATATGTCATTGCAAGTGAACAAGTTGTTGATATCTTCACAAAACCTCTATCGGCAAACACATTTGAGTATCTAAGACACAAGTTAGGAGTTGTCCCACCATCTTTCTGCATTTAAATGTGTAAGGAGATATGTGGTTCAAGGGGAGTTCACAGCTATACATCTTTTGACTCTTGGACCATATGTTGTACACAGAGGGAGAGTGTGCACCACCGACAGGTTTGAGATTTGGAGAAGTTGTCTATTCAATTTGTCTATCTACAAAAGTTGCAATCATCTTGAGGGGGAGAGTGTATTGATGTTTGGAAAGGAGAGTGAACCAGAGTGAAGTTGATGTATGAGCCCTTTGTCATTATTGTCAAAGGGGGAGAAAGAGTACAATTGCGAATAAAATGTGAGTAGACATTATGTGTTGACATCAACGCCAAAGGGGGAGTTGTTGGCATTATGTTGTCATTGATGTCAACCGGTATGCAAGTCGATGTTACTGGTATGCAATTAGGAGTATTGAAGATTGACAGGCATAAAGCAAGATTAGTGTGCAAAGGGTATTCTCAAGTAGAAGGAATTGATTTTGAAGAAACATTTGTGTCGGTTGTAAGACTTGAGGCTATTAGAATGTTCTTAGCATTCTCTGCCTACAAAGGATACAAGGTATATCAAATAGACGTTAAATCTACCTTCTTGAATTGTAATTTGGAAGAAGAAGTCTATATAGAACAACTAGAAGGTTTTTTGTTGCATGATGATGAAACTTTTGTGTGCTAATTGAAGAAGGCATCATATGGTTTGAAGCAAGCTCCAAGAGCATGGTATTCAAGGTCAGATAAGTATCTTTGGGAGCAATATTTCAGAAAGGGAAATACAGATAATAATATGTACATCAAAGAAAGCAAATGGACATCACATAATTATTGTTATTGTGTATGTGGATAATATAATATTTGGAGGCAACAAGGATACCTTTTGTAAAGAGTTTACTGATTAGATGCAGTCAGAGTTTGAGATGTCAATGCTTGGAGAGTTGTCATATTTTCTTGGTTTGCATATTTGACAGCAAGATAAAGGAATATTTATCTCTCAAATCAATTATGACAAAGATATGTTGAAGAAGTTTTAGATGGAGGATAGAAAATCGGTTAGTAACGCCATGGTGACCGGATGCAAATTAAGAAAAGTTGATGAGTCACCGGAAGTGGATCAGACCCTATATAGATTCATGATTGGTAGTTTGTTATATCTTACTGCCTCAAGACATCAATATTGTTAGTCTGTTATCATTGTGTGTTGACATCAATTCCAAAGGGGGAGATTATTGGCATTGTGTTGTCATTGATGTCAACTGGTATGCAAGTTGATGTTACCAGTATGCAAGTAGGATTATTGAAGATTGTTGGCATGTTGATGGCAACCGGTAAGTATGTCAACCGATAAGAAAGCAAAGAGATAAATTGAAGGACCCAGATAAGAAGATGAAAGGATGTGAAGTGTTTGTCACTTTGGCAAAAATGGTTGAGGATTGTCACCAGTAAATTATGAAGGTTTCTAACAGTGGCTTACCCCAGGTATGCTTCGTGGTTTAGCAAGTGCGGTTCAGGATAACATGTCCTAAATGGTAGAATAGAGAAGTGGACAATATGAAGGCTAACTAGTTGGTGTATATCGGTAGTATGTTTGTTCGGTGACTGAGTTTGAAACAACACAATCAAGTGAGTTGGATGCTGATAGAGATGTCACGCGAACTCTAGGTGGCGAACACACAGTGGTAGGTGAATAGTGCATCAACGAGGTAGTTGCCAAATAGGTCAACACTAAATGAAGACTACAGAATTCATGGACCGATTGCAGAGGATTGCGGCTCGAAGTAGATCACAAGGAAAATATTTTTTGGTGTTATGATTGAAGCAGGACACCTAATTGTCTTGTTGATCTGGAGAAGGAAATAGCTAGATCATTTATTGTGGTCGACAAAACCAAGGTCGATGAACAAGGTCCAGTTTGCTAAATAGAGTAAACATACATTGAAAGAATAAAAAATGATAGAGATTTTTTTTGATCTATTGCAAGTTGTCAATTCAAAAAGATGAGATCCGATTTGATACGGATCGTGGTCGATGAAGAAAACCCTAGGCGCTTAAATTTTGAATTTTTGTTTTGGCAAGAAAGCATGTGTATAAATGTGTAGATCAAAGACTTAATCTATGTGATGAGAAAGTTTGATCATGCTAGATGAGATTTGGTCAGTCTGAGTGTTGATAGCAAAATATTGAAGTGACTGAGTCTTAGAAGAAGAACCCGCAAGAAGGGTTTAATCGACAAGGTTTAAGGTAACCGGTAAACAGTCACAGAGTATAACAGTCCATCAAAGCAGTAGAGATTGAATTGGTGAGGTAGCAGCAGAGAGTGAAGGAGAGGAGATAGAGTGTTAGAGGAGAGCTGACAAAGCAGATGCTGATTTGAAGAGGACTTAGACAGAGAGAACTAAGATCTGGTAGAGAAGAAGCAGTGTGACAGAAGAGTTCAAGCAGCAAAGTGAATTGTTTGCAGGAGTTACAAAACTCATTTGTAACAAAGTGTTTATCATTGTATTATTTTTATATCTCATTGTATTTCACTGAGTGGGTGCTCAGTGTAGGGTTTGGTGCTCCTTGAGTTGGTGCTCAGAATAGATTAGGGGTTGGTTCTCCTTTGGGTAGGTGCTCCTTGGGTTGGTGCCCTAAACACTATAAAATTGTTATTTCATTGTGAGGCTAGATTGGAACAGTAAATCTCCAGCAGCATTTCTCACCGAGGTTTTTCCCACATTAGGTTTTTTTGTATATCCAATGTTATGTGATGTGCTCTTGTGTGTGATTTCTTATTAGTGTTTTCAATATTCTATCGGTTGCACACACACTGATTGAAATTATTTATAATAACTGATTCACCCCCCTCTCAGTGATATCTTGTATTATACAAGATTTGTTAGTCTACCAATCTCTAACAATACCCCACAAATAATTAGTAGCAAATTTACAAGTAGTTGCTTGACTAGTTCCTAAAAGAGTTCCTATTATCATAAATCTATTAGTCCAAGCTTCTATTTTTTAGTGAGGATTTTTATCTTGATCTATGTCTAGATACCAAGGTTGTATGTTGCAACTTGTCCTCATCATCATCAATTTATCAGTAGGATTTTTTGGCTCTTTTTTCTTGAATTTGCAATAGATTTAGAATTACAAGAGTACTTTTTCTAGTTTTTTCTTGATTTATCAACCAATCTAAAGAGATTGTTAAATCATTCAAAGAATGATCTATGTTATCAAATCTATTGATCATTATTTCATTTATGACCTTAGAATGTTGTACATGAGTGATTACAGTCTGCATATCATCACTTGACTTATGGAAATTGTTTAGAATCTGATTAGACTGTAACTTTAATTTTTCTAGAGATGTTTTTGTATTTTTCAAATTTTCATGGTTTTCCACGGCAATGTTTCCTATTTTCTGCACATTATTATGTAATATTGTCACTGAATTCTTTAGAGCTAAAATATTTGTACAAAAATCATCTGCATTTTGCTGCAACTCTTCACAAAACCTTGAAATGTAATTTTTATGCTTGAATTCATTAGATGGCTCATTTTCTTCTGGAGTACTTGGTTGCAAGGCATACTGAAATAGATAAACATTACCATGTTTTGTCTTGAAATTTCCTCTAATGGGTGGTCATCTTCCATTCTTATAATAGGATGCTTCTTGTTTTTTATACCATTCAAGTGTTTCAGCTCTACGAAACCATGTGACAGAAAGGATGATTCACTTTTTATTTCCCTTTATTTTGTGTTGTCACAGGTTCTGAAATTCCCCTTAAAGGATTTGACCCCTTATTGAGGGATACATCATCATCTTCTAATTCCACAAATAATTGAGCCTTCATTCTACTAGAAGATGCACTAAAAGATGATCTAGCACCTTGAAATGTTTCCTCAAAAGGGTTGTAGATACTCTTGGTTGACAGAGATCTAGGCAGTATGCTTATGTGGTTTTGAGACACATTGTGAATAGACTTAATAGCTTCTAGAAATTTAGGAGCAACATGTTACATCCAGTCAATTTTCCATCCTGCTAGAATATCAATAGTATTGATATGTCCTCTTTGTAACTGGACTTCTCCATTCAATGTTCTAGCATAAGGCAAATTTTCTAAAATAGAAGGATAGTTTGTGTTTCTTATACTGTAGAGGATTTGGAACTAGACAGAAGCATATTTGAATTTACCAAACATGTTTAGTCCATATAAAGAACTAAACACTCCCCAACAGTTTAATGAACCATATTTTACTTCAATACTTGACTTATCTCGAGCAGCAACTCTAAGATTAGGGAAATAGGTGAAACAAACAAAGTTCTTTGTTAACCTAGACAAACTTGATAATTGACAGGCATGATTGTAATCTACTTGCCTCTGATCATAGAGTGCTAAGTATGATACAAGCATAATATTTATAGGAACTAATGACCCAACAGTGACTTGAATGGCACCAAAATGAACAAAATTTACATCTTTATGTTGTCTAATATATTCTATTTCTTCAACTGGGAAAATAGACAACATCTTGGTCTGGAATGTTTGTTGGGGATCATATTCTTATGTTAGCTCAACAATATTCATGCGAGGCACAATAAAATGCTTGAATGTAGACCTAGAAATAAAATTCCTTAAAGAATTTGGGTTCAAAGCACTCTTCTAATAGACAGATTCTTCTTTTAATTTTCACTCAAAGAGAACAAGTGTCACAATAACTTGATTATCATGCAATTTCCCACATGTATAAAACTTGTAACAATAGGAAAGATTCAAATGTTCTTCCTATCTCTCAACCTTTTCTTCCTACATCCCCTCATCTTTCATAACATTTTGGTAAGGAGTGTGATCTTCTTTAGTAGATTTTTGCTACTCCAACTAAGATATCTCTTTAGTATTTGATTCAAACTTCACCTACTATAATGTAAGGAAAGAGGGGTTCACTAGTCTAACATGTGAATTAGGAATCAAACCACATCCCATCAATTATATTGGAGGACAATCAATTATGCCTCAACTTTAGACCTTTTGGTATAGATGGGCACTTAATTGATTGATTATCTTATTATTTGAATGAGATGAATTAATTAGAAATTGAATGTAAAGAGCTAGACTAGAAGATGCAAAATTGATAATGAACAACATAAACTTAAAAATGCAAATCTGGAAATGAAATAACATGTACAAAAATAAAAAAGGCATGTAGAGAGGAATCTATCACAAAAATATGTTGAAACTGGGTGGACTCTAGTGTTAGGCATCCCTATCCAACTAGTGAATTTCTTAGTACTAAAACTAGATCTTAAACCCTAACACCTTGTGCCTACTTCCTACCAAATTTGAGCCTGAACTAGGACAAAGATGCTAAGTACCCTAGTCCTAGTAGGTGGAGATGTTGGGTGCCCTTGTCTAGATGATTCCAAATGAAATTGAGAGAGGTTTTCTATCTTTAGGTGTTGAGCAATTTTTTATCTTCTATCTCTATTGAAAACTTGTAGCTAAACCTAGATTTACACACAAGAGGAGAAAAATTGTGTTTGGGGTTGTATAGGGATTTGTCTTATTCAAACCCCAAGTTGGGACTCATCCCTAAATCAATGATGAATGGGAAATAAAAGTATGAATTAAAATTCTTGAACGGAAATGTCAAATTGAAATCATTATACCTTAAATTGATGATGTAGTGATCTTAGTATAATTCCTCCATGTGTTGATACACTAACATGATAAATCATCATAAAATTCATTATGAAATCATACTCGAAAACATAATTAAATATGTTACAAATTGAACTCAAATATTCTCTTGAATCATAATAATTGCTCTTGAAGAGAATAATGAGATAATAGAGGATGATTAAATGAATTAGGAGTGATGTCTTATATAAGAATCTCAAGGTAAAAATCAATTTTTATTTATGTTTTGGGAAAAAGGCTAGAGTCATATACTATATTAGTATTAAAAAAATTAGAAAGATTTACAAGCATTTATAATAAGAAGAGAGCATTGATAGACTCCTTGTTCAGTACATGAGTTTATATACTTACTGGTTAAGTATGGTATCTATTGTAACATACTACTATGATTACTTGATCCATTCACTTTATAAAAATAGATTTTACTTTTGGGCCTATCATATTGCTATATGCCCATTTCATATCAAACAATCCATTTACAAACATCAAAAGAAAACATTACTAAAGCTATATGAGAAAATCGATTTGGCATGATACATATATCAAATAACAAAGATAATTTTTATCTAATTATAAATTTCTCAGAACACAAAAAAAAAAAAAAAAAAAATGAGTATGAAAATTATATCAAAAACCTTTTCTACGAGTTGTGTTCCTTTACTTTTATATCCTCTAGAACAAGGAAAACATCAGTCCCTCGACCTTGTTGGATTCCTGTGCTTCCCCATCTCCAAATTAGCATTGAAGACAACATCCAAACCAAGAGCATAATATAATCACTTTCTCCACTCACCTCCTCTTCTACAAAGATGCTTCATTTTACACTGCCTCCAAACCAATGGCTCCAATGACACCATATAGCCTGCAAGCATAGTCATTTTCTCTAACCTCTTCCCTAGCCTCAACCAATCCATAAACATGGCCATTTACTCTTGGATTCATACTATTTTATTTGTGTTGCTTGTTATTTCTAGTCATTTTGTAAACCACTTTCTTCATCCCCGTATAATAGATTGTAAGATTGGGCCAAGGGTGGTTATTATGAGTAATAAGGAGATAAAGGGCTTCATATTTTTTAAAGACTTCATTTCATAGACATTCTCCTAGCTCTATTTTATGGGTTGAAATAACATTCATTAGAAGCCTATCATCCTTAGAATTTAGGGACCTCTTAAGGATTGCATACACACAGAGAAAGCCAAAGTTTCTAGCCATGTATTTTCTACAAAAAATCCCATCCCCTAAGGTTTTTCCCAAATGCAAATAATACCCTTTAATGGTAAAATCCAAGGTGTTTTAGGGGAAATTCTTACCCTTAAGTATTTAGATGCCAAATTGGTGGCCATAGGATAATATTACAAAAGGTCCATGGTATTTGACACAAAGGCACTAGCAACAATAGACGGGGATCTAGGCATTTAGTATATTGACCCCAACCAAAATTCTAATGCGCCTCTCTACTCTATAATACTACAAAGAAAAAATGTTGCTAAGCATGTCTTGAGAATACTCACCCATCTGTTGAATTTCTCCATCTAGTATTGGTAGTGCAATGTATTTATTTATTGGAGATATGTCCATGATACAACAACCCCTAGTGTTACTTCAAATTGATAGGAAAATGAAACTTAACTTGAGCTCAAGTAAGGATTACACTAACATATGTCAAGTTGCAAAATGTAAATGTGTTGATAAAGAATGGATTTGTTACCATAAATAACCTTGGATGGACTCCCATGTCTCAGAGATATGTGTGCACTCTAGTGCCTTAATGAAATAAAATTACACATATAAGAAGCCAATGACAATATGAAATGAGGTATGCATGGCAGGAACTCAGTATGGAGGAAATGGTAGCGCTCATTTTTAGGCATGACTTATCAGAGAAATGATGGCACCAAATCAAATCATCTAATAAGAGTATCAATGTATTAGAGCCAAGTGTGTGACTTGGCCAAAGGATAATGGTTAGCTTTGTGAAATGGAGTATTTATGATTACTTCATTCATATATCAATTAATTTTGTTGTACGTACCTACACATATTATTAAAGAGTTAGTGATAAAAAACCTCATGCATAAAGACACACTTAAAGCCACCCAGGACGTCGTATGTGTAAGATTGAATGAAAAGATGACAATATGTGTTCTCCATCTATTTTGCTACCTTCCCTGCCCACATTAGCCACTATGACTTGGCATTAAAGACACATGTGTGACATTTAAAATAGAATATCCTCCTTAGAATCCAAAACATGAGTACACCAAGAGCTTCCCCATTATTTTTTAATCAAATTTATAAGTTGAATGAAGCCATTTGTATTGCACGTGATCTTATATATGTTTCATTTCATTAAATTAGACATATATTATTTTTTTCCTAATGATACTCGTTCAGGGTGTGATTTGGTGACCTAATAATTCAACTTTGAGACATGTTTTTTAAATTTTGTTACTCTTGGATAAACCTATGTAGAAAACTAGATATCTATCTAAGATGAGTCCCTCTTAAAGAGTCATTCTATCCATCTAGAGATTTATCTATTTGTTTCTACATATCCTTACTCGAATCAGCTTCTTTGGTCATTGTGTTACATTTGACTTTCCCTCTGTAGAATTTTATGTGCTTCTCAAAAGAGTTTGGAGGCAACTAAGAGGGGGGGGGGGGGGGGGGGGGGGTTGAATCAGTTGTCTATTAATTTCAACCCAAATATAACTTAATCAAACTTGATGCATAATACCGGTAAACCAAACTTAATGTCGGTTGACAGTTTAATAGTTAATAATAGTACCGGTGAAGCTTAATGCATGAAACAGAAATAAAAACAACATCCACAACACATAACACAGATATTTGTACGTGGAAACCCTATAAGGGGAAAAACCACGGTGGGAAACCTTACCCACAATCAAATCATACTACTGCAAATAGTATGTGTGTACAAATGGGGTCTGAACATGCAAAAAGGCCAACTGCCTAGAGCTCACTGCTCAAATGGGAGTCGCAATGACTACAGTAGGATGGTTAAATCCTAGATAATGTACTGCTCAAAATAGCATCTTCATATGCTAGATTCAGTACCAGTTAGGCTCTGATTATCTCCTTCATACCTTCCTTTAATCTTCAAATGATTTATGCATGAGTAGCTTTGCTTATATTCGCATATACCAAATATCACAACCTTACCATACCATATTACATTCCATTCTTCACATAATCTCACAAATGAGATCTTACATATATACCAAAACCTAAGACCAAATGTGTAGGTCATCTCACTAAGAATTTTACAATTAAAACAATTACAAATGAATCAATATGTGATGCATCATGTCAGCTCAATGCATTTACAATAATAACCAATCAATAAATCATCTCCATAACGTGTCATGCTGATCTGGAATAGATAATGCATGTCAATCCATAACCTAGACCAATTTTTCGGTAACATCAAATATGCCAACTCGATTAGACCACTAACCAAATCACCAAAATAGGTGTCCAAACCATGTCTTTTAAATAACCAAGTAATCTCTAGATGATAACAGATCATCCTTAGTGCTGGTGAACCAGATACCAGTGACTGTGCATGTCACTGAACATGTCGGTGAATATAATGTGTCAGTTCAACATAACCAAAGATCTCTAAAAAGATAAGTGTTGATAAGTGTTGACATCAATGACAAAACCAATGCAACACATACATAATAACAACAATCTTCCCCTTTGGAATTGATGGCAACACAAGATGGAAAAAACATCTAAGTGCCAAATACCAAAAACCCAAAACCAACAATCTCCCGAAGAGATCAATTACAAGAAATCAAAATACAGAATATCTCTCCCCCTAGGATAATGATTCCTAAATACAAATTTTTTCCATAGATATCTCTCCCCCTTTGACATCAAATGCTAAAGCAATACATAAACTAGATACAACTAGTTCATAGAACTAATTACAAATACCAACTACTCCCCCTAAGAAGTAGATCTCTTCCATCAAAGCCGGAAAAAGGTTTCTCTGTTAATTTTTGTCGGTCTGATGCCAATCTCCAACTGTCTAAGTCTCTACCGGTGAGGGTATTACCCCAAGCTTCCCTCTGAGATATTCAAAGGCTTCTTTAGGTAAAGGCTTTGTAAAGATATCTGCAATCTTCTCTTTATTATTCACATAAACCAATTTCACTTCCTTTGCTTCAACATTCTCTTTCAAAAAATTGTATTTGATAGAAACATGTTTAGTTTTAGAGTGAAATACTAGATTCTTTGATATATCAATTTCTATTGAATTATCACAATAAATGATTATAGGATCTTTTCATTTTACCTTTATGTCCTTCAACATTTGCTTAATCCATAATACCTGAGTGCAATTAGTTGTTACTGCAACATATTCTGATTTTGTTGTTGATAATGATGTAAAACTTTGTTTCTTGCTCAACCATGAAATCAATCTGTTACCAAGAAAGAATGCTCTATTGGTGGTTCTCTTTCTGTCATCTACATCTCTTGCCCAATTTGCATTGATGTATGCACATAAATCAAAAATATTATCTTTAGGATACCATAAGACAAGATTTGTTGTGCCTTGTAGATACTAGAAAATCCTTTTTACTACTGATTCATGATTTTCTTTAGGATTACTCTGAAATCTTGAAACAATACATACTGCATTCATAATATCAAGTCTTGTTTGTGTCAAATACAATAAACCTCCAATCATAGATTTATATCTTGTCAGATTCACAGGGGCTGAATCATCCTTCAGTGATAGCTTATCAATTGTAGTCATAGGAGTACTTATCGGTTTAGAGTTTTCCATACCAAATTTCTTTAGTAGTTCCTTCAAGTACTTTTATTGACATATTAATATACCTTTATCAGTCTGTGAAATCTACAATCCTAAAAAGAATTTTATCTCCCCAATCATAGACATTTCAAATTCTTCATGCATCTTATTAGCAAAATCCTTACACAATCCATCTTCTCCAAAAATGATATCATCAACAAAAACTTCAATAACCAAGATGTCATCATTAGTCACTTTGAAATATAAGTTGTTGTCAACATTACCTTTAGTGTAACCAAGCTTCAAAAGATATTTGTCCAATCTAGCATACCAAGCTCTAGGAGCTTGCTTCAATCCATATAAAGCTTTCCTTAACCTGCAAATCATATCTTTGTCATTTGTCAAAGAAAATCCATTAGGTTGTTCAATGTAAACTTCCTCTTCAAGATCACCATTTAGAAATGCACATTTAACATACATTTGATATACTTTATAGTTCTTGTGTGTTGCAAATGCAAGAAATAGTTTGGCTGCCTCAATTCTAGCTACCGGTGCAAAGGTTTCATTGTAATCAATTCCCTATTTCTGTGAATATCCCCTACACACTAATCTTGCTTTTTTTCTGATTACCTTACCATCTTCATTAAGTTTATTTATAAATACTCATTTATTTCCAATTACATTTTTGTTTTTAGGCCGGGGAACCAATGTCCATGTGTTATTCTTTTCAATTTGTTCCGATTCATCTTCCATAGCTTTAATCCAATGTTTATCTTCATATGCCTCAAAAATGGTTGCTGGTTCAATTTGAGAAATTAAACATACCTCTTCATTTTCCAGTCTTCCTCTTGTCATTACACCTTGATACTTATTTCCAATTCTCTGACTTTCAGAGTGATTCAATCTTACATACCTAGGTTTATTCACTTGTTGTTGTTCTTCAGTCATGGTGGAATTCTCTGATGATGTCGGTGTGACTAGATCTACATTATGTACCTATGCACTCAGTGTAGGTACATTTATGATCATCTCAATTGCCGGTTCAAAATCTACAGATCTTGAATTACCTCTTAACTGTTCATCTATCTTCACATTTGCACTCTCAATGATTTTTTGCAATCTTTTATTAAAACATCTATATGCCTTTCTCTTAGATGAATAACCAAGAAATATTCCTTCATCACTTCTAGGATCAAATTTACTAGCATACCCATCTCTCCTAATATAATATTTGCTTCCAAATATTCTGAAATATTTAAGAGTAGGAGTATTACCAGACCATAGTTCATGAGGGGTCTTACCAGTTTCACCTTTGATGTGAAATCTATTGAAAGTGTAAACCGTTGTATTCACTGGTTCTCTCCAATACACATGAGGTAGGTTTGCTTCTGATATCATGCTTCTAGCTGCATCCAGAATAGTTTTGTTCTTCCTTTCCACAACTCCATTCTACTGGGGTGTCCGAGGTGTTGATAGTTGTCTTCTAATTCCATTCACTTCATAGAATGTATTAAATTCCTTAGATGTGAATTCACCTCCTTGATCTGATCTTAAACATTTGATTTTCTTATCGGTTTCATTCTCTACCATTGCCTTGAATAGTTTGGATTTCCCAAAAGCTTCTGATCTCTCCTTGAGAAAAGTAAACCAACACATTCTACAATAATCATCAATGATTATCATAAAATATCCATCTCCTTGTAGAATTCTAATTCTTGTCGGACAACATATATAAATATGAATTAAGTCAAGAATATTATTGGATTTCTCTGGAATAGTATTTAAAGTTGTTCTAACTTGCTTTCCAAATTGACATTCCTTACATACTGGATTATGAGGTTTTACAATCTTAGGTAAATCCCTTACTGCCTTAGTTGTACTAATCTTTACAATGCAATCAAAATTAACATGACAAAGTCTCTTATCCCATAACCAACTTTCATTAATGTGTGAAATCAAGCATGTCTTCTCATTTTTATTCAGATGAAAGATATTACCTCTAGTCTGATTACCAGTTACAATTTCCAAACCAGTTCTGTTCAAGATTTTGCATTTACCATTCTTGAATTGTAACTGAAATCCCTTTTCAACTAATTGACCAACACTCAAAAGATTATGCTTCAAACCTTCAACATAATAAATGTTGTCAGTATTGTGCTTACCATCAAAAGATATGGTGCCTTTTCCTTTGATAAAACAAGCTTTATCATCCCCAAATCTTACTAGACCTCCATTGTATTCTTGAAAAGTTAAGAATTTACTTTTATCACCAGTCATATGATGTGAACATCCAGAATCAGTGATCCATTCATCCTTTTCATCAATTTTAGCTACCAGGGCCTGCTCTACAGGTTGTATAGTAGATGTCGGTTGATCTTCTGTTATTCTAACAAAAGCCCATCCATTATCTGTCGGTTCCTCATCGGCATCATCAATAACTCCTTCATCAGCATAGTAACATTATTTGTCTCTATTCTTCTTAAATTTGTATCTTTGATATTCAAGGTTAGGCTTATATGTTCTTTTAGCTTCTTCTCTTAGTCTTGCATGTCTATCAGGACACCTACATTCCATATGACCAATTTTATTGCAATTAAAACATTTAAATGGTTCTTTACCTTCATACTTACTTCCAACTGGACTTTTAGGCATTTTTCTTGCGAATAGTGCTTCAAGTTCTTCCAGTTCTTCATTTTCCTTTCTGATGTCTTCAAGTTATTTTGCATAAAGTGCTTTCCAATCAGATTTCTTAGATGATGATGATGATGATGTTGTAGATGATGATGATGCTTTGAAGGCTAAATATGTCTTAATTGTAGCAATAGGACCAAATTCCTCAAGCTTGAAAGCTGAAAGTTTTCCAACCAAAGTATCTCTAGATACCGATGTATTAGGCATTGTTCTCAATTCATTAATAGCAATTAATTTTATTTTGTATGTCGGTGGCAATGCTCTTAAAACTTTAGAAACAATCTCATCTTCACTTAAGGATCCTCCACAACATTGTATACCCAAAACAATTTCATTAACTCTTTCCATAAAAGCATAAATTCTTTCATCTTCTTCCATTTTAAGATTTTCATACTGTTGGCAAATGCACACTCCAATGAGATATTGTAGGTGATTGAAGGTTTTGTCATTGATGGAAACCTTGCAATCATATGATACCAACAAGACAATATACTGGCACTAGCAAATATAGACTCTACACCGGCAGTAAAAGGAAGTATATCGGCACCTAGGCTGATAGGAATTTTGTTTATAATATATTTTGTAATTAATTGTAAAATCATTGTAAGCCGACTTGGAAAGTTGTAAAATGACTCATATATGTATGAGATCATTATAGAACATTTTGTAAGCATGAAGATAGGCAAAATAAGGCAGACCTAATATGTGAATTATAGGTTAAGGGTTTATGTATGAAGCAGAGACTAAAACCGGTACTGGATTTGGCATAGTAGATGCTATTTTGAAGTAGTACAAGACATTGGATTTGCATAATCCATTTTGTAAGTCAGTGAGACTTCCCATTTTGTAATTGAGCAATGAGCTCTAGGCACTTGGCCTTCCTGCATGTGCAGGCCCCTTTTGTAGCAGTAATATTCTCTTATTGGCCAGTAAGTGAATATTGTGGGTCACAAATCCCACCGAGGTTTTTCTCACATTGGGTTTCCTCGTTAAACTATTGTGTTATGGTGTGCTTTTCATGTGGTTGATGTTATCTCTATTTACTGCATTACTTTTTGTTTACCGGTATACAGTATTGATATGCTTTACATGTTTTAAGTTAAGAAAATTATCCAGCTGGTTAGATATTGATTCACCCCCCCCCCCCCCCTCTTAGTATCTTTGGGAATCCTAACACATACTTGACCCGGAAGCATTCCAGTTTTGCAATTTTGATAGTGGTATCTCACTCATTCAATGTTTCCAATTTATCCCAAATAGATTTAGCAGTAGATCGGTTTGATAATCCCATGATTTGCTAATCTGACAATGTGCTCAAAAGTGCTTCTCTTGCTTTGCAATCATTCTCCTAAGCTTTAGCCAAGTTTGGTGGATTAGGTTGACTCTATTTAGGACCAACATAGCCATTCTTTGTGACATCCCATATGTCTCTTCCAATGCAATTCAGTTGTGTCTCCTTTCTGATCTTCCATATACCATAGTTAGTTCCATCAAGTTTCGGACTGTCCTTCCTAAAATAGTTAGTTGCCATAGAATCTCCTCAAGCTATTAAACTTTTGCAAAAAGAGGACCTTGCTCTGATACCAATTGTTAGGACCCAAAGGCAACTGAGAGGGGCGGTGAATCAATTGTCTATTAATTTCAACCCAAATATAACTTAATCAAACTTGATGCATTATACCGGTAAACCAAACTTAATGTCGGTTGACAGTTTAACAGTTAATAATAGTACCAGTGAACCAAACTTAATGTTGGTTGACATTTTAACAGTTAATAATAGTACCGGTGAAGCTTAATGCATGAAATAGAATGAAAAACAAAATAGCATCTTCATATGTTGGATTCAGTACCGGTTAGGCTCTGATTATCTCCTTCATACCTTCCTTGAATCTTCAAATGATTTATGCATGAGTAGCTCTGCTTATATTCGCATATACCGAATATCACAACCTTACCATACCACATTACATTCTATTCTTCACATAATCTCACAAATGAGATCTTACATATATACCAAAACCTAAGACTAAATGTGTAGGTCGGCTCACTAAGAATTTTATAATTAAATCAATTAAAAATGAATCAATATGTGATGCATCATGTCGGCTCAATGCATTTACAATAATAACCAATCAATAAATCATCTTCATAACGTGTTGTGCTGATCTGGAATAGATAACACATGTCGGTCCACAACCTAGACCAATTTGCCGGTAACAGCAAATATGCCAACTCAATTAGACCAATAACCAAATCACCAAAACAAGTGTCCAAACCATGTCTTTGACATAACCAATTAATCTCCAGATGATAACAGAATCCTTAGTATCGGTGAACAATATAACCTATCAGTGAACCAGATACCGGTGACTGTGCATAAGTCACTAAACATGCCAATGAACATAATGTGTCGGTTCAACATAACCAAAGATCTCCAAAAAGATAAGTGTTGATAAGTGTTGACATCAATGACAAAACCAATGCAACACATACATAATACCAATACCCAAATTATCTAACCAGTCTTTTCTTTCATTTCCTTCTCTATAGGTGTGCATAATTTCAAAGGATTCAAATTGGTCTAATATATCCCATATTTTTTTGAAGAATGTATGAAATATTCCAACTAATTGTTTTTCTTTGTTTACATGCATTGATAAAAAGTAGGGAGTCCCCTTCAGTTGTGAGTTTTTTAATGTGCATTTCCTAAGCCATTTTACCTCCTCTTAGCAGAGCAAAATCTTTTACAATTTTTTTCAATCTGAGAGGAAATTTATGGGTTACAACTTTAATAACTTATTCTTTTTCATTTCTTATAACACAACCACACCCTGATATGCCTGGATTACCACGAGAAATTATGTCAAAGATTAATTTGAGAAATTCCTTTGGTGGGGGGATCTAGGATATCTTACTACAACCAATTTTATGTTTGGCTTGATGCATGGAGCTATCTTCAGAAGATACTTTCAAAATCTCCCATTATTTTAGGACTCAAGAATCCCAATTTATAAAGGTTTATCCTAAAAAAATTTATTGTTGACATATGCATTGACTACTTCTATGATTGATTTCTCAATATTAGGTATAACTATTTAGGATTCTAATGGTTGCTTCCTAAAGATTCTTCTCGTGCGTTCCCACCAAATACCCCATAATACCATAGGTGGTTTGTCTCTTCCAGTTGTTCTTCACACAAGACACAAGTAAAGGGTTTTTCAATGACCACCATTGATAGTCTCACACTTGTCATAATCATGTTTTTAAGTACTCGATATAGACACTAAAAAATGGTCAATGCATGTATCTCCTATTTTTAACACATAGCATGTGTAGTCTTTACTATTCATCAATCATGTCTCACTTCTTCTCTCCCATTTCCTGTCTCATTGAATCATTTTCTCCCCATTTTTATTCCACAATATCAATTTGTCCCAAAATCCATCTCATTGATGTCATTTCATCCCCATTTCTATTCTATGACATCAATTCGTCTCAAAACCTATCTTGATGATGCCAATTTGCTCCCATTTAGGTGCTATGATATCATTTTCTCCTAAAACCTATCCTAAAGGCATCATTTTCTCCCAATTTCAATCTAGTGACATCATTTTGACCCCATTTATTTTTCTGTGGCATCATTTTGATCCCATTTCATGTTCCTTTGACCCGCTTTGACTCGCTTTGACCCAATTCTTCCCAATTTTTCCCATTTCCTTTTAATTCTTCTCAATTTCACCCAATTTGACTCATTTTGACTTACTTTGACCAAATGAAGGTCTCTAGACATCAGTTTAACCTGTTTGCCTATTACGTTTAATTAAATATTTAATTAATCAAACCCTCTTTCCTACTAACCCTTCTAAATTTTAAATAAATAAATCTAATATTTATTTAGTTATCCTCTTGTCTTATTAATTAAAAAATTCATTTTATTTAATTACTTAACCCATAAATATGAATAACAAATTACATTTATTAATTTATCATTTTATCTTCTTCTAAAATGGAGATAATTGATAAATATATTTATTAATTCTCCATAATTTCTACTTTTTATGAGGAGATATTTAATAAATCTTATTTATTAATTATCTCTATTTATCCTCTCATTCGGGGACAATTCTCTCTCTTTTAATTTTTAATTCTTCTATTTATCCTCTCATATGCAGATATTTAATAATTTAAACTAATAAATCTCCATAATATATCTAGCCTACTAATTTGATCTTTATGAGGCAATAATTAATGATCTTATTCATTAATTATCATGATATCTTCTCTTTGGATTTTTCCATTTTCATCCATCTCCTAAATGGTAGCTTTGTCATGCGTTCAATCATGTCCATTTGATGTCCCAAAAAATTTTAACGATCCCAGTCATCTATTGAAATTCGGATTTCTGTAAAATGACCTCTTTCTTCATTCAAATCATCTAAGTTTTAGCATCGTTATCCTATCAAATATTTTAGAAATTTTATTTTAGCATGTCATTTTGTCATTTAATTTGCATATCACATTTCTAGTAATATCGCCATCACTCTACTTCCTTTCATTTGTTTTCATACACCTCGCATTGTGAGAGAAACATACCTATATTGAAGAAGATAGGAGAAACATTGAAGTTTTATTGAAGAAGCATGGAAGAGATAGTTTGTATCGTATTTTAAATCATGTTTTGTTTCAATAATTCTATTGGTTAGATTAGGTTTGATTTGCATGTTTGTTTAAGTTTTGTAATTAGCTTAGATTGGCATTCATGCTCTTTGGTTTCCTAACTCGATTTCTTGGTCAAAATTCTAGTGAACCTAACATGAATGCACATCCAAAATAATCATCTTTTGAGTTTTTGATTGTGTGTAGGTATCAAAAAGTTGAAATTGTATCCCTCGAGCAGTCCAAGATCAAACCTAGGTAGTTGGAGCCCAAAAATGTATAATTAGAGCATCCTGCTACACAATTGGAGCCCAAAGTTGTACAATTGCCAATTGTTGATGCACAATTGATCAATATTTATGTGCATTTGATCATGATTTCAACCTATTTGATCAAGTTTTCTACGCTTTTGATAATTGTAATTAGTTTTTGTTGATTAATTCTTACATTTAAAGCATTTTATGATTGAGTTTTTCACATGCAAGTTTTTGAAGAATTAATGTATGCTTGCAAGGTTTTAGTTTGATTTGAATGCCTAGTAATCAAATTTTCTTGATTTAAGATTAAAATGAATTCAACAACTCGCACATAGTCTAAATTGGAGTTGAATGAACCCTCACGTAGCATAATTAGGGTTCAATTGGAATTGATTTCTCATTTCGATTGCTAAGTTTTTTAGAAGGAATCCAATCTATTCTATTTAGGATCTCAATTCAATTTCAATTTATCATTCCAATTTGCAAGTTTGTTAAGATGGACAATCATCACGTAGCTTAATTGGGACTATAATTTGGAATCAACTTCACACTTTAGTTTGAAAGGTTGTTAAAGGAACTCAATCTAGCTAATTGGGGTTTTCAATTCATTTTCAAAGTTATTGTTTCATCTTGCTAAGTTGTTAAAATTAGCCCTCATTTTAGCTTAATTAGGACATCATTTTGCATTTAGGACATCCAATCTGGTTAAAAGTTTAAAAGAATGAATCAAAATGGTTCTCCCTAGTGAGAACATCACCCTAGCTCTTCAACCCAACTTATTCTTGCAAGAAAAGCAAGAAGACATCATTTTTTAGTTTAACACCCTTGATTAAAAAATAAAAACAAGTTATACTGAGTACATGCGAACACTATTTGGCATAGAGGAAGAAGAAGATAGAGCATAATGTCATGAAGATGCCCTATGAAGAACAATTGAACAAGAACAAGAATGACAACAACAAGAAGAAGAACAAAATAAATCTTTTCATCCATCTCCTCCACAACCTCGATAAAATTAAGACTCTGTTTCTATTCAATTTCAGTGTTTTGATGCTCAATTTAGTTTTTTATATCATCAAATTGGCAATTTGACTTGATGTACTCTCTATTTTCTAGGTGGAGACCAGAGTTGCACAATTAGAGTCTCCTAAATAGAATGAATGTATTTTTTTTTTGTCTAGAGCACTTGCTCATTCTATAGGGTAGACCCACAATTGCACTAAGTGTCCTCTCCCCTCACCTTCGGGATCTTGGGTGAAAGAGAAAAATGTCAATGACACTTGAGTTTTCTTTTATTAGAGAAATATATGTGGGGATTTCATCACCTTATAGTGTGTTTCAAAAATTGGAATAGCTTTAGTGATTTCATCACCTCATGGTGATTTCTAAGTGGTATTTCTCTTTGGGTCGCTATATAAAAGGCTTTGCTAAAAGGTTTCTTGTGGTCAAGGTGTAATATGAATTTGGGTGTTCTGATAAGAGTTGTTAGATCTTTAAGTAGCTCGCTTTCCAAATCCACTTGTTAGTTTTGTTCCTCAAAGAATAGCTAAGAAACATCATTGTCAAAAACCCAAAACCCATACTCACTAATCCAAGGAATGTGGATCATAGCCTGAGGTTAACCCTTCATGTACCCTTCATTGTGAGGTATGAAACTCCTCAGTTCAAAAGTTTTTTGAACCTTTGAGAATGAGATTTGGTGCTCGAGTCATAGTGGGGGAGCTAGTGTCACTAGATCTTTGCATATCCACTTTGTTTGAGGCATTGTTATTTATAGTAAAGGGCCTTAGTGAGTAGTATCCTATTTCTTGCCTAAGTTGTACATGCTTTCAAGTGCTTTTAATTGTTGAAACTAGTGGTGTTAAATCTAATCTAATTTAGGCCCCTTTCAATCATAACTCAAATTTTATTTTAGAGTCAAGCAAATCAAACAAACATTTCTATTTGGTATTTTTTATGAGTGTTTGTGATATATATTTCCCAATTAAAAAATAAAAACCTCAATCAAAACTTCAAACATTGCAAAATCAAAATTTTGTCCCAAAATTCAGACATTGTGAACTCAAAACCTCATTTCAAAATCCAAAACAATGTCAAACTTTGTAGCCCTGCAACTTTAGAACATGGGAAATCTAGTATGTTTCAACCTAGCCCCCATCTTAGATTAGCTTTTGCATGATTTTCACATAAGTATCACCAACCGAATATTTAGAGTAACACCAACCAAAGATTTCTAGAAGGATTTAAGTTGAGAGATGATTTGAACATTGTTTGTAGATTGAAGAAGGCTATGTATAAATTAAAACAAGCCCCTGGAGTGATAGGGAGAGGCCCGCAGGAGGACCAATTAAAGCTAAGTATAATCTTCTTGTTAAAAGACTTCTTCAAAAGGTTTAGACAAGGAGTTAAAAACTTGCTTTTGGTTTTGTTCTCAAAGACCTAGTTCAAGCTCACTTGCTCATGGCTTACTCAAACCCTTACTATAGGTCTAAACCCCAAATATAGTACCACTACTCATACTAAGGTGTTAGGAGACTTTATTTATTGTTTTAAAATGGATTCAAAAGGTTCTTCAATACCAATCAACCTTGCACAAATTGGGTTCACACTTTTTGCAAAACAGGGCTACAAGGAATAAGCCCTTTTTAGCCCTCCTGAAATACTCTTTTGCTCATTACTCACTCCCAACTTGGAATATTTGAAAAAGGCAAATAGTTTTGAGTACCCTTTTGGCCAAAATCATGAATTAGTTCCAAGATAGGTCTTGGGAAGGTCAATTTATGACTGTCCTATTTTGTAGCCTCAAAACAAGGGTTTTCAAGAGGGTTTGGATGCTTCCACCATGGATTCACTCCATCAAACTTGTTTCATCCTCCCATACTGCTTGGAGACCTCTACCATATAAATTTAGATCTTCCCCTGCCCTTTCCATACAATAATTTTACCAAACACTTGGCCAACAATTGCAAAATCAGTCAATTTGTCACTGTCACAGTCAAAACTGTCCCTTTACCAGTCAATTTGTTGCTATCTCTTTGGCCCTGCAAGACAAGGAGTATGAACTGGAAAGTATACTTCCATGAGGTCTGTATAACATTGTTGAACTCTCCTATTACATATCCTTTATAGTTACAAGGCTTGGATCATGCTTTGAAGCACTCCATGAGCATTTTTACAAACACAAATTCCAAAAAACAGTGAACTCACTGTTTTGCTTACAACAAGAGAATGACTAAATGAAACAAGATATGTTTAACACATAAAAATGATGTTTAACTACCTTGTTCTCACTTCCTTTGGGTTTTCCCCAAGAGTTGTGGATCTTTTCTCCCAACTTACCACTTTTGCGTCCTTTGTTGTTCTTGTCAATGGTTCTCCTTCAACGTTTTTCCAAGCTTCGAGAGGTCTTAGGCAAGGAGATCCTGTCTCCCCCATCCTTTTCATTATTATGGCAGAATACTTTGCTCAGACCATGGAAAACTTGGTGTAGAAAGGATCCTTTAAGGGCCTCCAACCTTCTTCTGCTGACCTTATTTGTTCACACCAGCAGTTTGTTGATGATACAATTATTATGGGGGAATCAAGCATCTCAGAAGCTAAAGTTTTGAAGAGTACCTTGTGTAAATATGCTTCTGCTATGGGGCAGCTTATTAACTGGGCCAAAAGTGATGTCTTTTTCATTAATACCCCTGAGAGAAGACAACAAAGGATCAGCAGAATTCTGGAGTGTAAGATTGCTGACCTTCTTGCTACCTACCTTGGTCTCCCCATGGGGACTGCCCCTCCTGACTCCTTTTGGAGTTCGCTAGTTGATAAATTTCACAAAAAACTTGCAGGTTGGAAAGGGGCCCTCTTAAGTCAAGCTGGTAAGCTCCTTCTCCTTAAGGCTACTCTTCAAAGTATCCCCATTTATGCTCTTAGCCTATTCAGAATTCCAGTCAAGTACGCTAAAGCTATTGAGAAAATTCAAAGAAGATTCCTATGGTCTGGGGTTGAGGAAAAGCAAAGAATGTCCTTGGTGGCATGGGATCAGGTCTGTAAGCCGAAAAGCAAAGGTGGTCTGGGGCTCAGGAGGATTTGCACTTTAAATGAAGCTCTCTTGTCTAAACAAGCTTGGAGATGGTTTCACTCTGATTCTGAATGGTGCAAAATTTGGAGAAGTAAGTATTCTCTTATGTCCTCTTCTCTTTCTTCTTTTCTTAATTCGGATCTCAGCATAAATGGATCCCATATCTGGAACCATGTTTCTAAATGTAAATATTTGATTGCTAAAGGAGTGACATGGAAACTTGGAAATGGAAGAAAAGTTAGATTCTGGGAGGATCCCTGGCTTTTTGACAAACCCCTTATGGATTTCTATGAGTGGGCTTCCCATTCCCCCTCTTGTATTGGCTCTTTTGGTACCTTAGTGGCAAATTACTGGGATGGGAACAACTGGCAGAACATTGATAGTATTCATCCCAGTCTCTCTAAGCTCAAAACCCAATTGTCTACTATCTGGCTGAATAAGGAAGAGGATTCCCTGATCTAGAAACATGACCCCAAAGGCATTTTTACTGTGTCCTTGATGTATTGTATCCTTTCCCCCTCCCCTCCTATGAATCCCTTCTAGTCTAAAGCTTGGTTAAAAGGTCTCACTCCCAAAATCAATTTGTTCTTCTGGACTATTCTCCAAAATAAGATCCTTACTGTTGACAACCTAAAATGCAGAGGTTTTGCCCTTCCAAACAGGTGTGTGTTGTGTTTTCAAGAGGAAGAGTCAGTGGACCATCTTTCCCTCCACTGTTCTTTCTCAACCTCTGTTTGGGAAAGCTTCCTCAAGAGCTTTAGTCTAGCTTGGGTGTTTCCCAGTAACATCAGAGATTTGTTCTCCTCCTGGCAAATTCATTGGACTAACTCTTTTCTGAGATGTATGTGGCAACTCTCTCTTCCACACATTTTCTGGGGTCTTTGGAAGGAAAGAAACAACTGAATATTTAGGGATGTGTTCCTAAATCAAGACATTATTTTTCAGAAAATTCAAAGGGCAATCCAGGAAAATATGGGAACCATGGAGGTCTCTTGTTACTCAAATAACTCCCTGGAGTCAAACATCTTAAGAGCATGGAATATGAAGATCACTGATGGTCCTAATCTCAGCTACAATAAAAGGCTTGAAGCTAAATGGAAAACCCCTCCCCAAGGTTGGCTCAAAATCAATTTTGATGCTGCAGCCAAAGGAAACTCAGGTCCCTCAGGCTGTGGAGCTATTCTCAGAGACTACAGAGGCATTTGCAAAGGTATGATTGTTCTCCCTATTGGCACTCAAACCAATCATAAAGCGGAAGCTATGGCAGCCCTTCAAGGCATTATTCTAGCCAAAAAATGGAACTGTCCCTATCTTTGGATAGAAGGGGACTCCAATAATATAATAAAGTGTCTCAATGGGACTTCAAATCCCTCTTGGTCAATTCACAATATAATTTTCTCTGCTATTGAAATCATTAGAACCTTCAAAAAATGTCACATATCCCATAACTATTGGGAGGCCAACTATTCTGCTGATTGGGCTGCAAATGTAGCGGTTAAGAATGAGACTATTACCACGTGGATAGGTGAGAGCGGTCTCCCCAAAGATGTCAGACAAATCATAGTTGATGAAAGATATCGAAGTACCCCAAAGACTCTTGATTGATAGGGAAATTATGATAAGTACTGAAGCAAGCACTTCGAGTTACTTCTATAATGAGGTAATTACTCACTATAACATCAAAGCCAGCAAAACGTGTTTTATAATCTATCAGATCATCAATGCCACACACGCTTTCTGGGTATTTGTTTTAGCTCTGAAAAGCTCTCTGTTTTACCAGTTCTGTAATCAAAACTTGGCTGTGAGAAATGACACCATGGGCGGAAATAGGAGACGATATGAACCAAGCAGTTGCAAGGAGTGGAAACAGAAAGAAGAGGTGTGGGAAATTTTGTAGAAGGGTGGTCTTTCAAGCTTCATTGAGAGACTCCACGGTCATGATGGAATGATAACTAGCTTCTTCTGCAAAAATTGGAAGAAGGGCATGCTTAAAATGGGTGACCAATTGGTGGAAATTGATGAAGATTTAATAGCTAAAGCTACGGGTCTCAACAGGGAGGGTTGCAACTTCTACAGAGACAGGAAGGTCAACAGGGAAGCCATTGAAAGGTACCCGGTCACTAAGAAAGAGAAGAAAAGACTGGTAAAGTTGAGTAAAACCTATTACCCACCTAGGGCTTTTGCAAAACCCTGGTGGGAAATTCTCTTTGTTTTAATGCGGTATATAACTCTAGATGGTAGGTTTACGAAAGTATATGGGTATCATTTTGTCCTGTTAAATCATTTTAGGCATAATGATAAGGTGAATTTCCCTTTCTTCTTGCTCTGCTCTATGAATGCCTCCCTAAAAGCCTACAAAGAAAATCCTCGGGGTGATACTGCAATGCACCAGGGACTTATGGTCCTCATTTATGACCATTTAAAGGCTAGTAAAATCAACCGGATGCAGCTCTCTGTGGACTTGGAAGAAGAAATTTCTGATTCTAATTTCTCGAAGGAGGAATCAGACAATGATTCCTCGACTAATAATGAGGAAAGCTCTGATGACTCAGAGTATGAGAGTAGTAAGAAGAGGAAATCAAGACCTCTTCTTCTAAGAGCAAAAAACCTCAAAGCAAACCCTTGATTAGTATCTCTTCGAAAGAAGAGTACTCTGATTTCCCTGAGGAGAAGAAGAACCCTAAGGGGTCACTGAAGAAAAAAACTAAGAACCAAGCCCAGACCAAGAAGGAGCAAAAGAAAACAAAGGAGATTGGCAAAGATTCAGAGGAGATTGGCAAAGATCCGGAGGAGATTGGCAAGGAACTGGAAGATGACAAGCAAACAAGGACCCTGGAAGCTGAGCACAGCCTGGATATGGAGACAATGGAGGAGACTCTCAGGGCCGCCGACACTATTTCTACCCTCCATATCTCTAAAAACAAATAGATAACCCCTAGAAAAGTAACTCCCTCTTCTGGCCCTCCTCCCGAGGCCTTAAATGGTTTTTTGAAAACCATAGAATGGCTTATTGATGGGAATAAGAAAACTGCGGATGAGTACAAAAAACTCTGCAACAGAGCCCTGATCCTAGAGACCATTAACATTGGAGAGGGGAACACTATGGCCGATTATATCAAGGATCTGAAGAACACTATTGCTAAAGTGGAAGACATCAGAGATGCCTTTAATCCCTGGTTTGAGAAAATTGAAAAGGAGATACATGACAGAAAAACCCTGGTGGAAACTAGTGAAAAAACGCTCTCGGACACAGTCGCCAAAGTGGAAAAGATAGAGGAGTGCCTTAAGAACATTGCGGAGCAGAGCCTCAGCATCCTAAAAATCTCAGCCAACAACACCCATACCCTCATCAGCAAGCTTGATGATGAAAAGGAAATCCAGGAAATTGACCTGGATGCTGAAGGAACAGGGGAAGCCCAAGGTCCTAGAACCCGCACCCGTGGGAAGAGGAAGGAAAAGAAAGTGAATAAGGACCTGGAGGAGCTGAAAGTAGTTGGGGTGACCTATGATGAGCTGGTGAAAAAGGCAGAGGATCTGCTAAAGAACATTACTATGTAGTGTCTCCTTGGTTTCTTTGCTGTTTTTTGTTGTTTAGCTGTTCTTTCTGTTCGCTGGTCTTTTGACCAGTCACTCTGTATGTGGACTCTTATTTTCTCAGCTTTCTTTCTATCTATGTTGTAATGGTTTCGGGTCCTTAAAACCTATTTTTCAATCAATCAGAACAACCTTGTTCACATTTCCAGACCTCTGCCTCATTCATTTGTTCACTCCAAATCACTTTTGGGTGCAAATCTTGAGTTTTGTTCATGCTACTAGCCAAATAACCATACTTGCCTAGTATTCACTCAAATTCACCTTTTCCATCACAACGGACAGCACAAAATTAAAATACAATGTGTACAAAGGTCCAAATTGGTCTCCAATGTTCATTTTTGCTTGGTTACCCATGGAGACCAAGTGTTTCAACCCATTTTCTTCAAAACCCCAGTTCAGGGCAGCGAACTGGCAAAAACTAAAAGATTTTTTTTGATAAACCAAAACATAGTAAAAACCATAACAAAAAGAATGAAAAACCTTCATAAAACCATGACACAAACTCCCATGAAAGAACAATATGGAAATATTTCTCTATACGGACTGTTACAACAGATTAAGCTTAAAAAGCATGAAAAATAGTCATATTTTATTAATTTCCTCTTGCTAATACAAAGCCAACCTATTTAAAATGTTTGAAGTGTCCTTATATAGGAACACTCAAACCATTTCAACCCTTATGGCATCCATAACTACCTTGTGGAGTGATTTTACAACTTTTCTCACTTTTTGTCAAAATATTGCTTGACAACATTGGCAATTTTTGACTCTTAGTGCATTTTTGACCTATAAGACAAATATCTTCCACCTAATCATTTGAGATGGTTTAAAATAAATAAATACACCTACTCCAATTACTTTCTAGGCTTTTTACAAGGTTTTGAGCATATTTGCACTATAATGCCATTTTTGGCTTACAAGGCACTATGGGCCAAAACTGGAAAGAAACCTAGAGAAAAACTATCTAACCAACTCTAAGATAAACTTAAACTATAATGAAACCTAAAACACACAATTGGACTCTTAAAATAGTCCTTTATTCAATTCTTGATCCCATCGGGATCAAACAAGCCAAAATTGTGAAGGTGCTCCTGCACCAGACAAGTATTTGATTGATCAAGGTTTTCAAAAGCAATTTGTTGATAGTAATCTTTATTTTAAAACTGACTCAGGAAAAATTTTGATTGTTGTAGTGTATGTTGATGATATAATATTTGGATGAAATGAAGTCATGTGCAAAAAAGCTGCTAATGAAATGTAGAAGGAATTTGAGATGTCCATGATTGGTGAGTTAAATTTATTTCTTTGTTTGCAAGTGAATCAGATTAGCAAAGGAATTTTCATTTCTCAATCTAAATACATTAAAGAGTTGTTGAAGAAGTTTGGATTGGAGAATTCCAAACTGGTGTGTACACTTATGACCACTAGATGCAAGTTAACAAAAGATGATAAATCTCCTAAAGTCGTTACAAGTCAATACAGATTGTTGTGTCTATGAAGTGTACCTGTACCTACAAACACAAAACACTCACTAGATCATTACAAGCATGGTTAATGAATTTAAATCAAAGAAAGATAAAACCATAGCTAAGCGATCTATCGCCTCCTAGTAAATGCGAGTATGAATTTTGCTCTCAGATCTGGTTATGCAAATTCCAGTGGCTTGACTACACTTAAATGGGGGATTTAAATGATGAAGATGCATGAGCTATATGAGATAATGATTTAAGCTAGAAATGATGAGATTAAGCTACATGATTCTATGATTATGCTAGAAAATAAGCTAGATTTAAGCTAAAATTGAACATGATAACAATGCTAAAATGATAAACTAAGATTGCATATGCCTATAGTGACAATGCTTGAATTAAAAATGAGATGGGATTCAGGATCCTTTGAACTCCAAAATGGGGTCTATTTATAGGATTTCCAAGGCTAGGGGTGAGGTGGTAGGAATCAACGGTCAAGATTGAGTCTGAAGATATCAATGGTTAAATTGGAGGAGGTTGGAAAAGAGGTTGTATTAAAGGGAACATTTGGAGGTTGGTAGGAGAAGGGGTTGGATGAAAGGGGACAATTTCATCTCCATGGTGACAAGTGTCAAGAGGCTTCTAGAAAGGTTGGATAAAAGAGAACATGTGCCATCTCTATGGTGACAAGTGTCACAAAGCTTTGCTCATGAGAGGGCAAAGTGTTCAAGGAAAGGGGACATGGTGGTTAGGATGTGCAAGCTAGGATGGGGTTAGTTAAACCCAAGGTTAGATGGAATGAGTTACGTTTAGAAGGGATTAGGTTAGGTGGTTAGAAGTTAGGAGAATTTGAATTTAAAATTCAAATAATAGAAAAAGGCTAATTAATCTCAACAACTCATAAATTGATTTGTTTTAATTAATTATGGGATTATTGAAATGAATTTGATGGGGGGAATAAATTAATTTGAATTAATTAATTAATGGGGATTATGAAATGAACCTATTAAATAAATCCTTAGATTTATTAACAAGTAGATGAAAGGGGGAATTTAATCAAATTGCTTAGTGAATTCAATTAAATTGGGAAGGGGGATTAATTAAATAATTGCTTATTCAATTAATTATCTTCAGACCATTTTTAGGTGTATACACATATCAATGATTAGAGGATTGTTATATTTCATTGCTACCAAATTGGATATCACGTATGCAGTTTTCTTGGTGGCTAGATTTCAGCAAGAACCAAAAGAATCACATGTTTTGGCAATACAAAGAATTTTTCAGATATTTAAAAGGAACAAAAGAGTTTGGTTTGTGGTATCTTAGAAATTTAGATTTCACTTTGACAACTTATACATATGCAAATTGGGCCGAAAGTGTTGATGACAAGAAAAGTGTTTCTTGGCTCCTAGTTGGTTGCTTGGTCAAGTAAGAAGCAGGATTTTATGTCTCTATTTATAGCTAAGGCTGAATATATTGTAGCATATTCATGTTGCACATAGATATTATGGATGAAGTAGACTTTGAAGGATATTGATGTATTGGTTAATGAATCTATTTCAATTATGTATGATAACACCAGTGCAATAAATATTTCTAAAAATTCAATACAACATTCCAAAACAAAGCATATATCTATGTGCTATCACTTTCTAAGAGAAAAGATGTTGGACAATGAAGTTAAGCCTGAGTATATACCTAAAAATGAGAAGATTATAGATATCTTCACAAAGGCATTATGTAAGGATACTTTTGAGTATCTCCAACAAAAGTTAAGAGTATTACCCCTTCCTAATTTGAATTGATGTACATTTGGAAGTGCATTGGTTTAATGAACTGCTTGAATATTCTTATCTAGACTAGTGCTTGTGTGCTTCCTCTTAGGGGGAGAAGAGTGAGTTTAAAAGAGGGAGTTATGCCCACCTTTGTCCTTGATGTCAAAGGAGAGAGATGCAAAGATGTGCAAAGATGCTAATCTGATGATGCAGAGAGATTTGTGTGTTTGTCGTTGATGTGTTTTTAGCAATGACAAATGGGGAGATTGTTGCAAATGTGATGTTGATGGTTGTCATTAATATCAACATATTGTTTTGTGACTGGTTTCTTATGTTTGGTGGTCTAGAAGATGTGTTCATAGAATCTTTGGTGCTCAGAAAAATGTGTTACAGTGGATATTCCATGTTGATTAATTAAGTTGATGGTGATCTAGATTTCTCTACTTACCAGATATGGTATTGATCTATTGTATTCATGAGTATTTTGGTTCCATTCTTATTTTTGCTAAGTTGGGTAGTGTTATTTTGGGTCTAGATTTGATATGGAATTCAAGAATGAGTAACAACATTTGTGTAGCGTATGATTCATGATTTGGGTCTAGTATTTATGATGGATGTAACATGTCGATCTGACTGATGATGTGCATTGTGGTATGGTCTACTTTTCATTCCTTCCTACCACCAAAATGTTTACTACTGACCTATTTTTGGATCTTTGTTTGGTCGACTTAGAAAATTATGTTGTTTGGAGATAATATAAGTAAGAGGCAGAATCTATACAAATATAGAGGGGAAAATTGATGTATGGAAGATGTGTGAGACTGAAAAGGATAAATCTGATTGACGTTGACATGTGAAGTGTGTTGTTGTTAAGTGGCACCGAAAGAAGTTATAGCATCGCAAATTATGTAGTGGATTTTCTTTTCTTCCTTCTTTCTTCAGTAGTGAGCCTTTCTAGGCAATGAACCCTCTGATAGTGAGCCACCTTTTATAAAAATCACCTTAACTAGTGTTACATATTGAGAACTAACATTCTCTAAGGTTTTTCCCTTCTTGGGTTTTCAACATCATATTTGGTGTTTATTGTGTGTTCTGTTTTGTGTATGTTCTTTCATGTTACATCTACATCAATTAATTCTATTGTTTATTCCAGATGCGTGAAAGAACTAAAGAAAAAGTTTAAGTTGTCAACTAATTCACCCCCCTCTTAGTTGCCCAAATATTTAACAAGATATGTTTTTAGATATTTTAAAAAAAATTTCAAGATGTGGAGCCTTGAACTCTTTGTCTAGTAATGTGGAACACCTAGTCTTACTCTTAATCACTCCAGCTACACAATGCAATGGTTCTCTCCAATTTTACCTTCATCGGTTGTTTATGAAAATTTTAGTTTCATATGAAGAAATAAAGAATTGTAATTAAATACATTAATTCTTTTGTAGTTTAATTAGTAGTTGTTACTCCTCTAGGTGGGTAACACATCAATTCAATTCAAATAAGGATATGCCTATATATCCCTTTGTTATCCGTACAAGTAATTTAGCTATTCATTAGTTCTTAGAGTCTCACTAATTTATTTTATTATTTCCAAACTTTGTTTTACTCCCTGTTGGGAACCAATTTGAATGCAAGCTCAAAGTTGATTTAAAATCTTGGTGTTAAAGGATCTCACTAGAGGGAGAGCAGGGCTCGCTCAACCAAAGAGAGGTGATCCTATGTTGTTTCTTTATTTCCATTCATTTGTGATTATCATTTTTCACTTATTTTTCTTTCTATAAGTTCATATTTTATAGAAAAAACCAAAAATAATTCTTAATCAGTAGCTCTCATTCGTAGATAATTATCAATAAGTTCTTAGAGATATATTATCTCTTGTATGGATGTTTAGATTTATATTTTTATCTAGTTAAGTCTGAATTCATATATTTTTATCTAGTCAAGTCTGAATTCACAAAATAGATTAATCAGCGGATGCATTTCAGTTTTTGGTTTGATTAGTAAGTAACAATGGTGATGGAAGTTGTGATCAGACAAAAGCTTTACTGAGTTAATCCATAAAATTTAGTTTACTTTGAATGTTGTTTAGAATATAATTTGAATTTATGTGTTGTAGATTAAATTTGATTTTAGTTGTAGCTAGAAGATTTCATGTATTGATCTTAACTGAAGTTCCATTTGTATTGCGATGACCACCAAGGTTTCTTTAGGATAGGTTTTGCACATTACATTTCAATTTCTATCATATTACGATAGTTTCCTAAGCTAAGAATTTATTCTTTAGAAGTGGATCTCGAGAGCTCCTGGTAGGGCATGACTGAAGTGTGAATCATTGTTTTTAGTGCAAAACCCCCCCAAATCAAAAACATCCTTATCACATATAGCTCTAAGACACACCTTATTCGATAAATTAAAAATTAAATTTTGCAAGTTGTGACATCAACAGATTCACCCAACAAAAGGTACAAAATACAATTGCACATGGAATCAATTGTTTTGTAGATAGACAGTTAATATATAGTTTTGACATCAAGATGGTTTCCATTAAGCATATTGATTTTGATGGTATCAAAACTATAGTTCTTAAATTGTTTCCATATTTGACAATCTGGAGTTTCGAATTCGGGCATCGTAAATCGATTGAGAAAATCAAAGCAAGAACATTGTACATACCATGATAACTAAACTGGCAACAACATGTTAGGTGTTTTTTTTATATCAAACTTGGGCCGACATGATTTCTAAATAGTAAGATGGCAAATTGCAGTTATAAAGTGAATCATTTTCACAAAAGGAGTAATGATCTTGCATGGAAATATTTTTTCTAAGAGTAAGAGTTATTCATAGGAAATGTAATTAACTCCATAAAGTAAAATAATGTGAAAGGCCAATATAAGTGTTGCAGAAATATTTTGTGCGAGGAATAATCGCATGTTCGCTATGTGAAAATCATTTCCATAAAAGAAAGAATAATAATTCTATAATAGTAAAGTGATTGGGAAAAATCTAATTGCAAAGCATTTATTTCCACTACAATAAATAAATTTTATCAAGTTGATTTTTTATTCAAGAGTGAAAAAAAATTCACTGGGAATTTCTAAATGCACATGTGGAATCCTATGGATGAGGGGGGGTTATTCTTAACTGGTAGGGTGAAAATTGTGAATGGTGGGATTAATGTTTTCCATCATAGGTAAATATGTTTTCATGAGCACAAAGGGGTGAAATTATAATAGCAGAGTTATATTATTTTCCCAATAAAAGGTTTTACCCTAGGGAGTGAAAGAGGCCCCATAGAATTTACAAAGGAGGGTATATTTGAAATTGAAAACACGTGGGAAGATTGTTATTTTAATTATAAAGTAAATTTTGTTGCAATAATATTATACTATGAAATATTATTCACAGGGACGCAAATTGAAGATTAAAAGTTGTAATATTAAATAGACAAATAGTCATGTCTTTTCACATTTGGTTGGGAATAGTTCAAACAGGTTTTTGATATGTAATGGTCTAAAGTGCTCCTTCACTTTCTATAAGAAGGAAATCAGGACCACTGAATAAAAGGGGGTTAGAACTAGAATAAGAACTTTAGGAGGTATCTATTGTAAAAATATTTTTTAAAGAAAAGCAATGGAACCAACTTGCGTATGGTGTTCTGAATATTGGTTTCAGTTGTTGTGTTGCAATTATTGATCATTTTTTATCTGGTTGCTCAAACTTGAGGTTTTTCTTATCATTCAAATCAATATATTAAGGATAAACTTTGATTTATCAAAACACATTTGTTATTTTCATGTGATTCATTTGACTAGCTTCTTCTATAAGGCATAATTAAATGCATTCATATAATTCACAATGATTTGAGAGATTTTATTTGGATAAAAAAGAATGACCTGGTAATAAACCTCTTTGCATGTTTATACAAGTTATAAACATTAAAGTGTCAAACAACTTAAGTTATGGCCAGTAATAAGACACATGTTTCTTGACTCCATTGCCCAATAGAAGAAAGGCACTGATCCATAAAACCCTAAAAAACAAATTCTTAAAATATCACTTTCATATATAATTTCAATTTCATGTTTTAGGAGTAAGAGTAAGAGTAAGGGTTAGATTTATCTATTTCAATCATTCATGCCACTTTGAAGTAGATGATGATTTGATTGAAAATTGCATAAGGAATTATAATCTGCTCAATCATCAAAAGAGTACACTTGTCTGGGCGAAGCAGAGCCTAAAGAGTAGAAGATTTCAAGCTTTATTGCTTGAGTCTTGTTCATTGGCCAAATCTAGTGTCAAATCCAATTATAAAGCTTGGCATACTTTTAGGGTTTGATTATATTTCTCCATCCAGCTTGGATAGTTGGAATGAATTTGTTGTTTTTTTTTAGTAATAATATAAGGCCCACTCCAAAATGCATCAAACTTGGTATGCTTGCCTACTCTATTCTTAAACTCATCCCATTTTACAACAATGTCTCCTTCTTTGAAATTTTTAGGGGTTGTCTTTTATCAAATGATCTCTTCACTTGAGCTTGATGTATTTCCATATTCTTCATGGCATCACTCCTCATTTCCTTTAACTCAACCAGCTAAGCCAACCTTGCCACCATGGGTTCCTCCTCAATCAAATCATGTTGATTAACCCAATCAAGTGTTGGGAGTTCTAGTGAGATAGGCAAGCTTGCCTCCTTACCAAAAATAAGGATGTATGGTGAGTGCCCTATAGATATTTTGGGAGCTATCCTATCAACCCATAGAGCTGATTTCATTTTTTAATGTCATGCTCTTTGGTTACCTTCCATAGTCCTTTTGATAATCTTGAGAATATTTTTATTTGTGGACTCCACCTAACCATTGCCTTGTGAATAGTATTTAAAAGATGTATTCAAATAAATTCCATTTTTAACTACCCAATCAGTTATTTTAGTACCCACAAAAGCAAGATCATTATCTGAAATGATGGACTTAGGAACTCCAAACCTTGAGACCATCTCTTCATACAAGTTCAAAATAACGATCTCATTTGCTTCTTTAAGTGCCATAGCTTTGGTCCATTTTGTAAAATAATCAGTGGTTGTGAGCACCCACTTATGACCAGCACTAGAAGGAGGATTTATGACCCCAATGAAGTCCAAACCCCACTTCATAAAGGGTTGTTCTACTTGTACAGGTTATAAAGGAAGTGTTTCTAACTTCTCTTATCTTGCAAACATAGCATATTCTTTGCATCTTCTTACCCATAGTATGTTAGGAAAGTTGAGGATCAAACTTTTTTAGATCACTATATTGTCATGCAAAAATATTAGAAAAATCTTGACAAAGTTGAATAAAAACACTATTTTCCTCATCTGAACATACCTTACCCAATTTGAGTAACTTGCGCTTGAAAACCTCCACCTCTTCATAATGATCTTGTTGAATTTGCATGGTGGCTTTTGGCTTTTTGGCTTGGTCATCAGAATTAAAGATAGACTCTAAAGCAACCAAACCTGTTGGTACTTTGTTAGTTTTCAGCTGAATAACTTGCTCACTGTACTGTTGTTAAAATTTCTCTTGGTTTGCATGTGAAAACTTAGACCCTTCCCTAAGAAAATTCACTATATGTTGATCACTATCAAACACTTTCCAATTAATGTTATTATTAGGGACTATAGGCCTAACAACAATCTTAACATATTGTTGTTTTCTATTCTTGATGATTTTATTAGGTATATCATATTGAGCACCTATTGCAGTTAGTCTATCAGCATGTTTATTCTCACTTTCTAGGTATGGACAATAGATTAAAGGCTTGAAAATATTCGAGAAAATTCCACTCTCTATGTTTGTAAGACTTTAAAAGATCATTCTTTGTGGTATAAAGGTCTCTTACCTAATTTACAATGAGTTCATTGTCTCCAAACTTTTGCAAATAACTGATGCCTTTGTTTCTTTCCCATTGGATACCATGGATTAAGGCCTCATACTCTATTGTATTGTTTGTGCAGTTGAAGGTGAACCTAAATAAAGATTAATACTTGTCACCCTTAGGAGATATAAGCATGCAACCTCCACCAGCACCAGTTTTCTTTCTTGAAAGAACATCTTCCATACTTCATTTTATTGTTGTTTGTACTATTGTTCATCACTCTTTTCAAGGTTAGGTACAAAAGAATTAGGTTCATGTATGAAATAAACTCCCAAGCCTATCTCCTCTTGTTATTCATTTGTGATACTTTGAGAACTCTCAGATTCCCACTCATCAAGAAGTATATCAAATGTGTGTTCAACTTGAGTATCCAATTTCTTGGCTACAGGATGGTCTTCTAGATCTAAAATGGTGCAATTTGCATTTATAGTAGTAGGGACATATGACTCAAGATGATCTTTAGCAATTGGTTCTGACTTTATGGTGACACTGGTATCATATCAAGCCCTAAAGAGCATGTGTGACCAATCAGAAGATAGGTATCTACCAACTTTAGCAGTAAAATCCCTTGACAAGCATATGGAAAAGTATGGAGGCAACTCTATTTCATAGATATCTTGGGGTATGGAGAAGTTTAAAAATGCATGCAATGTAAGGCTCAATTTTTTTATGACTCCAATTGTGTTAACAATTATAACATCCAGTTGTAATACTCCCTTTTCTATTTATTCATATTCTAATCCTAGCTTATCAACAATTTGTTTAGGCATGACTAAACTACTAGCCTCAGAGTCTATCATACAATTATGAACTAGATGGTCACCTATGATCAAGGAAACATAAAATGGTGGGGGTTTAACTTTTGAAGTATTTTGTTCCTTATCATTTTCAGTGGCATTTTTCAACACAACTTTAGATTTCTCTCTATTAGGCTGACTAGATATGCTCAAATTTGATAAGGCTGATTGAAGAAGGTCCTTTTTGGCCAAGAATACTTAAGAAGTCCCACATAGACATAGATACATTTACTTTTTTCATATGCTCTATAATATTAAAAGGAGGCTTTCTTCATATACTCTAGAATGTTAATATGAGACATACTAACCTTTATTTGGTTCTTTAGAGTAGTGGTTTCAAATTGCATAGGAGCTAATTGCATTGGATTTTTGGGCTGCTCCATGATTCCCATAGCCTAATTTCTTTGAAATATATGAATGTTAGCATCATTTGAAAGGTTAGCACCACCATTTTTAGCCCCAAAACCACTAGATGAACCAAGAGTACCTTGATTTCCATTTGGTAGCTTGTTTGATTGTGAATGACTATTCATAAAGTAATACCCACCATCCATAGCTCTCTTTTTTCTTCTTCTGTTGTCTGCAATAGATGGACCACTTTGATTCACACCGCAAAACTCCTCCCCTTAACAATTGAGAAGATTTTTCCTATGTGTTTTAACTTCTTGTTGTTGTATAGGGGCTTCATGAAACATTAGGTTGTCAATTAGGACTACTTTGGACCAATAAAGCCTAATTTATGACACCATTTGTGCAAGTATTTTGGTTGTGAGGTTGGTTACAAGAAAAACACCACTCATACTCCCGAGCCATGTTGTTTTGAATGGGTATAAGCTCTTTTGAGGTGTTAGGAACATTCAGATTGTAAGCTAGATAGGGCCTAGGATTAAGAACTTACCTTGATTGTTTGGCTGATATTGAGGCCTATTGTATTGGTTTTTCTGATATGAAGGCTAGAAAGGTCTAACATTATGATTTTGTTACCTTTTAAGGTTCACAATCTCATTGCCAAAATATTGTAGGAGTCCTTTAATCTCTTGTAGCTCAAAAGATTGAGTTTGAGGGACATTTCCTTGGCTAATGGGAAAAGTATTTGGTGTTGATAATGTAGGTAATCTTGGGATAGTATCTATAGGGGGTATTTGCAATCGTGTAGGTGGCTATATTTCTAGGGAAAAAATAATGGGTGGTCTTGGAGAAATATTTCCAGCTTGTATGAAGCTATTTTTAGCCCTAATTGCAATGGCATAAGCAACTAGGAGTGTAGTGCCTCCCATATATTATATCATAACATAAATGTCATTGTTAAGAGCCCTCAAATGATATAAAAATGCATGATCAACTAAGGTTCTTACTGTTTATGGAAGTTTCTCACATGTCCTTTGGAACCAGAAGTTGAAATCAGTCATGTGCTCATGTAGAGCTCTCTTAATTGTAGACAAGTATTCTACCAAAGACAAATAATTAGACTTGTCTTCAAAAAACTTTCAAAGTTGGTCACCCAATTGGTTCCATGTGTCTATTGAACTCATTGGTAATCCATTGAACCATTGTAAGGTTTTAGCTTTGAATGATGCTACTAGTAATCTAAGTGCAACATTCTCTTTTGTAACATGGTTTGGTCTCTCTACCCATAAATAATGGGATACTCTTCAATTCAGCCATAGGGAGATCATCATGTTGAGTTAAATCCAAAGGGCTTCCCTAATTAAAGTGAATAAAAGGTTGATTCCTAGGTGCAGCCATAGGAATCAAAGGGACCTGTAGTCTTGAGACAATAGAATGAAGTCTTACAGCAAGAGGGGTAGACTTAGTTCTTCTGGAATAAACAAGATTTTTCTCTGGTCTTTTAGGTTCCCTTCCTTTCCTCCTAGGTGGAGAAAGCTATAAATACTCAAATGGGACAAAAGTACTTGTCTACACTCTTCTCATGCATTGTTTTGCACCAAACCTTCTTAGCTAGAGCTTAGAGTCACTATTTATATACTTTGGTTGCCTCCTAAAGGATAAAACTATTGTTGCACACACCAAACAATAGTAAACAAGCTCTAAAAATGGACTCAATATCAGTTATCAATCCCACCGAGCATGTTAAAAATTATTATCAATGAGGTTTGCACTCTGCTAAAACTATTGTTCAGTAATCTCTTGAAACATGGGATGACCTCTAAGGTTGTAGGTAGCCTATAGGTAGAGGTCAAACTCTAGAGATGTTTGGCTCCTTATATTGCTTCACCTAAAACCTATTCTAAGCTACTAACTTTGCTTAGGAAAGGGGAAGAAATGCTTGTAAAATTAAATCTAAGCTAGTGTGGTGATGCGCCTAAATAAGATAGACTTATACTTGCTATTCAACTTCATAATGACTAAAAGAAAACACATTTTGTATGCAAAACCTATGATTTTTTACATCACTTGCATAAATGTTTCATAAAAAGGGTGTCACAATGTTGTTTTAAAGAAAAAGAGAGAATTTTCACAATAGGACAGCCTTGAAAATACTGAACCATATTTATAACCTGATTATGCTTGTCTTAGAACTATTTATGTATGTTTGTATTACCATATTTCAGAGGTTTTGGACTCAAAATATAACAAAAACATGCATGAAAAACACTAAAACATATCATGAAACAACCATATGAAAGACAAATACTTGAACTTTACTGAGTAAAGGGCTCCAAACAACAATATAAGCATGTAAATGCTTCTATATTAGTGTGGTTTAGATTAATTCTTATTTTAGCTTAAATCGAACTCATGTAGATATCCTCAGTTTGTACCTAAGAATTTCAATCTAGGGTCGTAGACTGATGAAAGGTATAGTGGTTGTTTTCTCAAGGGATGAAGATAAAGAGTCAACTAGGAATGGATGCATCTAAGACACTCTTTGATCTAAGAATTAAATTGAAACACACTCTTTAATTTAGAAATTGAATAAAACACACTCTATAATCTAGTTGTGCAAACATGACGTCATTCAAAAGCATAGAGCAATCTTTACAATTTATTTCCCCCAAAACAATAGTCTACAATGCATAATAATATTATGGTGACATGATTTGTTAATCTGGCGACATGACAGGAGCAATACTATTATGGCAACATGACTAGGACTTATCTTTCAATAGTCAATTATCAAAAAAATAAATCTTCACTTACAATTTTATCATTTCTGCACATGCTAAATCATTAAAGCCTTATGATTAAGCTGCACTAATGAATAATCACTCTAAACTAAGAACTCACACAACCTAAATTACAAAACTAGTATATGGATAAGAATTGATATTTCCTATGAAATTAATAAATTACGTAAGGAGATGAAAACTAAAATATATTAACCATAACACACTTACAGAATTATCAAGTAAACACAACACACAATACATGCAAAAATACAACAACAAACTAATTGATGACCAAAGGGAGTAGGCCCTTTTTCCAACAGTCAATCGATCAGGTAGAGAGCTCAAATATTATGCAGAATCTATATTGCTTTCAACGAGTTTATATTCAAAAGATAAAGTTAAGTTTGCTACAGAATTTAGTCTGTATATTGCTGGGTGAATATTTTGTCACTAGCATACCAATGACAAAATATATGATTCACTCACAGCTATATTGAGAAATTAATCTCTCCTCTCATCAAGGGGAGGTTCCCTTTGAAATCTCTTATCTAATTAATAAGAAATTTAAATCTGTGGGTTAGTGTTGGGCATATACCTCTCTTTTTTTAGAGTTAATGTATTCTCACTTCACTTTGTTACAATTTCCCTATCACTTTGATACTTAAGGAAATTAACTAATTTATCCAACAAACTATATTACGATTTTGTAAACAAGAAGCACAAGGTCATCTCAAATATAACACCAACTAAACTAATTATCACAATGAAAAGGAATTATACTTGAAGACTTTGAGCTGCAAGTTAAATTCCTTTTCATTGTGATAATTAGTTTAGTTGGTGTTATATTCGAGAAAGACCTTGTGCTTCTTGTTTATAAAATCTTAATATAGTTTGTTGGATAGATTAGTTAATTTCCTTAAGTATCAAAATGATAGGGAAATTATAACAAAGTGAAGGGAGAATACATTAACTCTAAAAAAAGAGAGTTATATGCCCAACACTAACCCACAGATTTAAATTTCTTATTAATTAGAGAAGAGATTTCAAAGGGAACCTCCCCTTGATGAGAGGAGAGATTAATTTCTCAATATAGCTATGAGTGAATCATATATTTTGTCATTGGTATGCTAGTGACAAAATATTCACCCAATAGTTTTTTGGCGACTCTGCCGAGGAGCGACATGCAACCAATATTTTCCCTTTGCATTGTAGTGCTCTTTTCATTGTAATATCTTTTTTGCTGATTTTATCAAAAATCATAATCTAGCTGATCGAAGTTACACTCGTGGGCAACGATTAGCTGGATTTGTTGATCCTACTTTTGAGTTTTTCCTTTTGTGACACCTCCACGGATGCGTTCCCCTTTGCAGTGGACACGAAGTTTTCCTCCTTCTGTACGGCGATCTCCCATACCAAGTGAGGCATCAAGTTTGCAAGTTTTATTTGTTCCACTCGAAAGTCATTTTGTAATGCCACCCTATAATTCATTAAGGATGGTTATTGTTGGACCTTGGGGTACTGCTTTTGGTCCCTTGAACTTGACCACACCTTTGCAAGAACTTCCCAAAGATACGCGGAAAAATTTACCCAAATTTTTGGGGGATGGTTCTCAGCACCTGGACGAACACATTGTTGCCTTCTACATTGCATGTGGAGTCCTAGGTGTTGAGCATGAAGATGTTTCGGTGAGATTGTTCATTGAGACTTTGCATGGAGGTGCTGCTGATTGGTTCTATCATCTTCTGAATACTTATATCACAAATTAGGCAACTCTCAAAACACTATTTGAAGCAAGGTTCAAGTCTGTCGAAGACGATCACGCACTGCTGGCTCAGTTAACTCAAATGAAGAAAGAACCTCAGGAAGCTATGCGTGAATTTGTAGCAAAGTTTAATAGATTGCATAATCGCATTCCAATTGCTTCACAACCAACCGTTGGAAACTTGAAATGTTTCTTTATCAATGCTCAATTGCCAGAGGTGAGCTTTCTTTTGCGAAGGAATAATCCTACAGATTTGGACAGTGCACAATAGTTGGCTATATCATTCAAAGATGATCTTATCCTTGCCGGTAAGATAAGGAAAGATCCTAACAAGGTTGGGAATAATCAAATTGCTGATTTACCTATTCCTTCAATGAATTTTGTTGATCCCATGATACAAAAGTTAGCAAATGAGTTGTTGGCTCTTAAGAAGAAATTTCCTCACAAGGAAATACTTCTTATCGTGATGTTCCAAGAAGGACTTATCCAAATAATGCTTTCAATTATGCCATGTGTAATCAGAATAAATTGCCTCCTACTCCAGAGAGGCTTGCATTGAAAGCACCACCCCAGAATTCAGCTACAGGATGTTATGAAGCTGAATAGACTGATCTTCCCCCTTTTGGTGAAGAAGATGCCAATTTGCATCAAGAAGATGATGCAGAGTTGGCTCACGACTCTAATATCAATTTTATGTAGTATCAAGAAGATGATATGCCAGACACATGTGATGGGAATGTCTTTGCAGTATTCACTCGTTCGCAAGTACAGGCAACCTAGCCACCTGTCATTGCAAAGAGTGATGATCCTATTCAAATCAAGGATTCTCAACATTTTCCAATTTCTATTGTGAAGCGTGGGACTCCCATACCAAATCCTATAAAAGACAATGCTATCTCAATGGATGCCGTAAAGGATAAAAGTGTAAGTGATTCTTTGACTGCTGTCAATTTTTCTTCACCTGTCATTTCTTCTACACCTACATCAAAGACTAGTGTACCTAATATTTTAAGTTCTCAAAATGAGAATCCAAATCAATCTTTGATGAAATCCTTTCAGACATTTGATATTTTAGACCATGCTAAGAAAACCAAAATACAAATATCTAAGGTTGAATTTTTAAGATCTAATCTAGATCAATTTGACCGTTTGGTCAAGTTTGTTAAAGAAAAAGATACTACACCTAGTAATCTTCCTAAGTATAACTTACTTCAAAATAACTTAGTAACTTCCCCTTCTCTATAGAGAAGATAGAACCATTCTATATCTCTTTGTTGATAAATGGTTATAAGCTTAGTAACTATGTAATCAATTATGGGGCATCTGATAATGTTATGCCGTAAAAAGTTGCCAATGCCCTTGGTTTAACTTTGACCAAAAAATTTGGAAGATGTTTGTCTATGGATAACAAGCAAGTCCCCTTGATAGGTCAGATCAAGGATGTGTAGTTTCCTTTTGCTTCATTCCTAGAAAAGAAGATTAAGATGACAGTACTGGTAGCCGATGTGTTGGCTTCCTATGGTCTATTGTTGGGAAGAAAATTCTGATGATCAGCGTGCATAGATTCTTTTCGAATCGTCAAGTATGGTTAATTATTTCATGTATGTTGATGATGGTTTAGAGGTGGCTCCTGAGAGTGGAGATGCCATTCCACTCAATGATGTTCCAGTTGATTGTAAAAGTGGTCTAACGGAATCAGAAAGATCTTCAACTTCACAACAAGAAAATCTCAATTTTGATACCATCAGCATTGGTAGTCCAAATGATGTTTGGATGCTAGAATTTGATGGCAGTTGTTCTTCTACTAGATCAGGAGCCGGTGTTGTGTTAGTTTCTCATAATGGAAATTTTTTCCCTTTCTCCTTCAAATTGCAGTTTGGTAACACAAATAACACTATCGATTATGAATCTCTTCTTTTGGGGATGAATGTTGCCCAAAGGAAGGGGATTAAAAATTTACGTGCTCAAGGAGATGCCGAATTGATAGCTTGCCAGGTCAAGAACATATATCAGACAAGGAGCGAAAGGCTACGACACTATCACAACCTTGTATGGGATCTAATAGAGGAATTTGATGCTTTTGATATATTTGTGGTTTCTCATGAATTTAATGATAGGTCAGACTCATTAGCAATATCAGCAACCTCTTTGGTTCCTCACAAAGGTTTTTCGGGATCAACATACATTGTTGAATTGGTCTTTCGACCAAGTGTTCCTGACAACTCTGATCATTGGCAAGTGTTTAATGACGATCATCATGTAATTAATTTTTTGCAAACGGCTGACAATTTTGATGATTTGTACTTTGAAGGTAGTCACTGCCCTTCAAAGGATGCAATTGAAAGTATTGATGCAGAAACGGGAGAAAAATTTCAGCAATTAAAAGGGAATAAGATCCCCAAGGGTCTAGTTTCTCTAGAAAATCTTTTTGACAAACATGATTGTTATGTTAAAAAGCAACAAAGATCAGCTACAGGATCAATGGAATATGAACAAGTAAACATCGGGACTGAAGGCAATCCAAAAATGATCAACATTGGAAAGTGTTGTTCACAAGAAGAAAGGCAAAAATTTGTTACATTATTGCAACAATATGTTGACGTCTTGGCCTACTCCTATGAAGATCTAAAGTATTTTCATCCTGAAGAGCTTCGCCATGGCATTCCATTGAAACCAGGTATTACATCTTTCTATCAGAAGCAAAGGCGATACAACCCAAAGATCTCCGATACTATCTTTGCTAAAGTTCAAAAGATGTTGAAATCAAGGATAATCTTCCCCATTCATCATTCTTCTTGGATAGCCAATATTGTACATGTACGTAAGAAGAATGGTGAGATCCGAATATGTGCTAATTTTAAGAATTTGAATCAGGCATCCTTAAAAGATAATTACCCTTTACCTGTCATGGATCATGTCCTACAAGCTGTTACTGGATCACAGATGTTGTCCATGTTGGACAGGTTTTTGGGCTACAATCAAGTGGAGGTTCTTGAAAAAGATCAACCTAAAACTACATTTACCACACCTTGGGGCACTTTTGCATATCACAGAATGCCTTTTGGGTTGATAAACGTAGGAGCAACTTTCCAACACGCAATGGACTTGGCCTTCCAAAGTTTCCTTGGTAAGTTCATTGTAGTTTATTTGGATGATTTGATTGTTTATTCTAAGAAATGTAAAGATCATTTCTATCACTTGCAACAAGTTTTGAGTAAGTGTCGTCAGCATGGAATTTCCTTCAATCCCAAGAAATCTGTTTTTGGGGTTCCTTAAGGTAATTTACTTGGGCATATTGTTTCAAAAGAAGGTATAAAAATTGATATTGAAAGAGTAAAATTTATTCGTGATCTTTCCATGCCAACAAGTAAAACTGTTGTTCATTCTTTCTTCAGCAAAGTAAATTTTTTGCGAAGATTTATTCCAGACTTTGCTAAACAAACTCGTCATATAGTTTGTTGGGATTTTTGCACTAAGTTGTCATTGATGTCAACCGGTGGAGATTGAGCATGGAGGATGGTTTCTTGGTTAATGATGAAGAGGCAGAATGTTAAGATGTGCAACCAATACATGATGCTACACCGGTCAATAAGAGAAGAACACTCTACTGGCAAAGGGTTTTACCGGTATGTGTTTGGCAGACCGACTGCATATTGGGAGGCCGTGTCTTGATCAGTGTGATACCGTGTGAAGTTGAGGTGGAAAGTAGGGTGTGGTTGGTGAAGCTTCATCCATAGGGTTGATGAAATAGATATTCGCCATTAATGAAGGAACCGCAAATCAAGGGATTGCATCAAACTAAATGCGGCTCGAGGAAGAAGGAATGATAGAGGAAGATCAGGGAAGTACTTGGTGCTAGATCGAAGCAAGAAGATCGGATTGAAAGAATACCTTGAGAAGGAAACAGCAAAGGCATTAATAGTAGTTTGACAGATGTAGATCTATATAATGGATCGTGTTTCCCTTGTCTGAAAAATGCGTATTAAAAGGCGCAGAAATGACAGAGATGAACAGATAGACATCAAGGTGGTCAGATCTTGTAGGATCTGATTGGATTTGGTTTGCCTCACAGATGGTGAGGAAATCCTAACCGTCAAAACTTTGAATTACTTCTTGGCAGGAAATCATCTAATAAAAGAGCGGAACTATGGACAGAAGATGATTCTATTGTGAAGATTGTGTAGAGGAGAGAAGTTAGTGTAAGCAAGGAGAAAACTTGAGAAGGGGTTCCGATCAAGTTACAGTGTGAGTAAGTAGGCAAACCAGTGAGAGGATTCTACTGGTAGTTTCATAGTCAGGAAGTTGAGCCTAACCGGTAAGGTGTGGCAGAGCAGGCAGCATCCTAGTGTGACATGGTGCATTGAGAGACTGTGTGTGAAAGGGAGAGAAAGATAACAAGAGTTAATTGATTCAAGAGTTGCAGAATTCATTTGCAACAAGAAGCCTTAATTGTATTCAAATAGTATTTCAATATACATTGCCAAGTTGAAGTTTGGTATAGGGTTTGGTGCTCCTTGGGTTGGTGCCCTAAAAGTGCAGGGGTTGGTGCTCATTGGGTTGAAGCCCTAAAAGTGTAGGGGTTAGTGCTCCTTGGGTTGGTGCCCAAAATCTTTGTAATTCAATGTTTTACTTGTGAGGCTGGATTGAAGCAGTAGTCTTCAGCAACCTTTCTCAGTGAGATTTGTCCCATATTGGGTTTTCCTTGTAAATCTGGTGTTGTAAATTACTTGTGTGTGTATGGTCACTTTGGCTTTCTTTCTTGTATTACCAGTTTGATTGTTTAAGTGATTAAGTGCATAATTGATATTCTCAAGTTAGATCAGAAAAGGAAAAACTTAGGAACCACTGATTCACCCCCCTCTTAGTGGTACTCTCTGTCCAACAATTAGTATCAGAGCCAAGTTCCCGGTTATCTCTAAACCTTGGGTAGATTCTGGACTTTGAGCATAATGGCAAGAAGTGAGTCTGCTTCCTCAAAAGCCCCATGTTTGATGGATCTAACTATGCCTTCTGGAGCAAAAGAATGGAGACATATGTTTCATCTCTTGGCTTTGATGTATGGATGCCAGTCAAGAATGGGTATGTCATTCCTAATACTCCTCCCACTGATCCGGATGCAAAGGAGTATGAAAATTATGCAAAGACTAAACATGTCATCTTGAGTGGACTATCCGATAATGAATTTGTCAAAGTCATGCACTATGTTTTAGCAAAGGAAACATGGGACAAGTTGCAAAAGTTGTTTGAGGGAGATGCAAAGGTCAAGGAAGCCAAACTGCAAACTCTAAGGAGCCAACTTGAAAGCACCAAAATGAAAGATGATGAAAAAATTGCAGATTACCTTCACAGATTTGATGAAACTGTGAATACTATTAGAGGACTTGGTGAAGAGATCGTAGATGAAATTTTTGTCAAAAAGATACTTAGATCTCTCACTCCCAAATATGATACTAAAGTGTCAACCATAGAAGAAGCCAAGGATCTGAAGACTTTTACTATGGATGAACTATTTCGTTCCCTGACAGCCTATGAGATGAGAACAACTGGTGAGACTTCCTCAACAAAAGAAGTTGCTTTCAACACCACCAAAAAGGGGAAAGAAGCAATTACTCATAAAGAATCCAGTGAAGACTAATGTAGAAGTAGCAAACTTTATCAGGAAACTCAAAAGAGCATCAGGTCGATACAAAGGAAAGCTACCACTTAAGTGCTTCAACTGTGGGAAGGTAGGACACTTCGCTGCAAGTTGTCCTCACAAAGAAATCGGTGGAGATGAGTCAAGAGAGTTCAGAAGATCTACTGGAAAAGATAGAGAAAGGACTGACTACCGGTAGGGAAGAAGAGACTACTGGAACCAAAACAGCTTATATACCATTGAGGATGACACAACAGATGACAAGGATGCATCAAAAGATGATGACCATGGGAACCATAGAAAAGTAAATCTCTTCATGGCATTTGACAGACCTGTTGTTAAAGATGAGGAAGAAGAGGATGTTGAGGCTGAAGTAGATTTGGAGAGTGAACTTATCAGTGCACTTGAAGAATTAAGTGTTGTCGGGTAATTAAGCAATAAGACATTTAATGTAATTAGAGTTAATGACGGCAGTTAACCCATTGGTTGTCGACAGTTGACACTGGGTAACTGACCGGTCACCTTTATATATTAGCTAGTCCTTGGTCATGGGGGGAGGATTAGTATGGTCATTGTCATTGTATTGACATTATTATGAATCAATGAAGATCTAAGTTTCTTTATATTTTGTCATGTTGTATTATTTCTGCAATGCATTGAATTACACTTTATTGGCAAAACATTTGGCATCGTTGCCTAGACAGACTCGAGAAAAGGAGCGGATGGCATACGAACACGATGGGCCTACCCGTGAGCGAGATTAACCTTGAGGCAGATGACACACGAACAGAGCTCTATGACGGAGAAGATACTACAACGAGGGAATTTTCAATCCTGCTTCAGGTGGCCATCGAAACCTACGTCTGAAGAGAGGCCACAGAGGCGGAAGTTCCAACAAGTGTCATGTGGACTACACTGGAAGTTAGCCCTATGGTGAATCAGTTGATGAACCACCTCCCCCGATTGCTCGCACAGGCTTCACTCGTACAGCGGGCTCGCTTGGATGAAATTGCTTGCGAAGAACAATGCCAACAATTCCTCCTATAGTATGAAGAAAACAACCATCGTTGGGAAGTGCAACAAGATGGCATGCGACGGGACACTTGAACCTTGAGCCGTATGGAGTGAAATAAATAACACTCATTGTAATAATTATGTCATATTGTTGACATAGATTTGTATCCCACAGGATGAATGAATAAAAGTGTTCTACTTTTTATATGTCATTGTTATATATAAAGTCATACGGGAATTAATGCCCAATACATTGAATAAAGACAAAAATAAGCAAGAGTATATAGATGAATGTGTAGTAGCCCAACGTGCCTTGATCCTTGAACAGCAAGCGGAAAGGTGATGGAGGTATAAGTGAAGGGAGGAGGAACACTCTGAAGGGGATAGTGAGGCCGATGGCCACCCATGGAGTCGGGAGGAGTTACTTGCAGAAACCCACTGCAGGATAAAGTGTACTAAAACTCAGTTGAGGGACTTGAGGGACTTGAGGGACTTGTCATGCACACCAGAGGCTAGGAAAACTCCACAGAGTGGGGAGGAGGCAAGGGAGGGAGAAGACACTAGGGCTGCCAGGAGTGTCAGAGGGACACTGGGGCATGGCGGTCAAGCACCTCTCACAGGATCTAACCCATCCGGAGTAGGACAGCAGCCACCAGTAGTAAAAAGACAAGGCATGGCGCAAAAACAAAAACTTCCAAAGTTCCATGGGGATGGTAAAGAAGACCCTATCTGCCACTGTCGCACTTGTGAAACAATTTGGGGAGCGAATGGTGTTACCGATCAGGACGAGTGGGTAACACAGTTTCCCACAACCCTAAGGGGTGTGGCCATCGACTGGTTCTCCAATACGGAGAAGGCTAAAATTAGCACATGGCTTGACTTGAAGAAGGAATTTCAAGCAGAGTTTCATCTCCTAAGAGACAATAATGAGATCGTAGCCGAAATTTACAGCATGAAACAAAGGAAGAACGAGATGGTTTGAACCTATAGCCAGCGGCTCAAAGAGCTGCTAGGAAAAATGGACAACCAGCCTGCAGATGGACTGAAAAAATGGTGGTTCGTGGAAGGTCTGAAGATGTCTCTTAGATGGAAAATGAAGATCGTACCTACCTCTTCATATATCGACGCCTATAATAGGGCAATGGATTTAGAAAGTGAGCAGAAGATGTCCAAGAAAAAGAAAAATAAATCCTTGTTAGACGATGATTCCTCTTCTGACAAAAGTAGTAGCAGTGATGATGAGTCTAATCGGAAGGTATGGGCTCTCCAGAAAGATATGGAGCAAATGATGAGAGAGATGAAGGTGACCAAAGGAAGCACAAGCAAAGCCAATGAAGGGGATTTATGGTGCATGGACTACCACAGCGATGGACACACCAAGGGGTCTTGTCCGAAGAAAGCATTTTGTGATATTTGTCAGATTGTCGGACACCTTACCAAGGAGTGTCCGTACAATATGAGGACCCGTAACCAACAGGTTCTCTTTATGGAACCGTCTGCGCCAGCCGGCACGTCCTAGCCTGCGATCAACAACGTGTCATTTGGCGGCTATCGGAACAATAGGCGAGGAGGAAGAGGCAATAATAATAATACTAATAATAGAAGCCAAATCCAATACGACGCTAAAGGGAGGTCGATGATACAATATCGGGCTTGCAACCAATGGGGGCATTTTGCTAGGGACTGTACGGTGGAGGAAGTGCCACAAAAACTTTACAAGTGGTGTGGTCCGGGGGACCATGACGATGGCAACTATCTGAAATCTGGAGTGAATTTGTTGAATGTAGAAATGGAGGATGTGCTCGCCATAACAAGATCCAAGACAAAAGCAGCCACTTACCCAGATCCTCGTACGGAAAAACTGTAGGATTTTGCCAAGATCAAGGGCACAATGAAAAGCATAAAAAGAGACAATAGAATGACAAGAACAAACTGTATTCTCATCAATATGCAAATGATCAACTGGATTAACCAATACAATGAATATAGGCCTGCTTATATAGGCAAGGCCATATGGATGTACAAGCACACAATTATGACATGTGGCTCAATGAGAAACAAGGGTAGGTAAGAAATACTAGGGGTAGGTAGGAGAAATAATATAATATTCCACAAGAGGTGGATGACCCATCGAATGTGGAGTGTAACAGAAAAATAAGACCACAAAAGGTGGAATTTCTCCTACAAGCTCTATCCCTATGTGCACACTTCCCTAAGTGTCTCAAATCCAAACTACGAAGAGATGCATTATCCTAAGTTAACTTAAGTAAAGTGTAATAATATCCATAATGAATATTTATTTACACCAACACCCCCCCTTAAGTGCAACTTAGGGGAATGAAGACTCAAGTCAACAATGCAAGATGGGTCCCGACTACTAGGCCATGATAGGTACCCATGTACAATATGCAAATGCAAGAAAAACTATGCAATGCAATCTCTCACAAATGGAGAAAGGGAGAAAACCCAGTGGGAAAAAACTCCCCCCCAAAAGAGAGATGAATGTACAAAAGACTCTCAAAGAAGAAGGACAAAACCTCAAAGAGGAAAAAGTCCCCCCCATAAGAGAGGAAGGAGAAGTTAGCTGACCCCCTAATGACACATCCCGCACCCCCAAGAGAGCTCGCAATTGCTGGAACTTACTCTCAGTGAAAGGTTTGGTGAATATGTCAGCCACCCGCTCTGCTATAGGACAATACTGCAAATCAATGACCTACTCCTGGATGAGCTCTCGGATATAGTGCATATGAATCTCGATGTGTTTGGTCCGCTGGTGCTGGACCGGGTTCTTCGAGATCGCAATAGCACTCTGATTGTCACAATGTAGAATTGTCGATCGTGGAGTGGTGAATCCAAACTCTGTGAGAATCTGCTGGAGCCAAATGGTCTCAGTCACTGCGTTAACAGCGCCTCAATACTTAGCCTCAATCAAAGAGAGAGCAATAGCATGTTGCTTCTTGCTCTGCCAACAAATGGGGCCCGAACCAAGGTGAAAACTGTAACCAAAAGTAGACTTACGATCATCAAGATCGCCAGCCCAATCGGAGTCTGTGTAACCAACCAAGCGAAGTCCTGTGCCTGCAGCATGGTGAATCCCATAATGATGTGTACCCTGGATGTAATGAAGGATGCATTTGGCAGCTTTCCAATGAAGCTCATGTGGTTCCTGCATGAAGCAGGAAACCATGCCAACTGCAAATGAAATATCAAGGCGTGTATGAGTCAAGTAGATGAGACTACCCACAAGTTGACGATACAAAGTGGCATCAACTGGTGGAGAAGAACACTGAGCCTCAAGCTTGACTCCTGAAAGAAAGGGAGTCGGGGCAGGCTTACAATCAGCCATATGAAAGCATGCAAGTAGATCAAGAGCATACTTGGGCTGCGATAGTGTAATCCCGGAAGGTGACTGTGAAATCTCTATCCCGAGAAAGTAGTGCAAAAGACCCAAGTCAGTCATAGCAAATATGTCATGCAAAGCAGATTTGACCCTGCTAATGATGGATGAAGTACTCCCTATAATGATCAAGTCATCAACATAGAGCACAAGTATCAAGTGAGAGTCATCCTATTGCAAAATGTAGACATTCGGATCGGAATGACACCTGGTGAACCTTGCGGAGAGAAGAAAGGAATCCATCTTGGCGTACCAAGCCCTGGGGGCCTGCTTAAGGCCATAGAGAGATTTCCTTAGTCTGCAAACCAAGGAAGTATCCTGGATGAAACCTTGTGGCTGCTCCATATAAATCTCCTCATCAAGGTCACCATGAAGAAAAGAACTCTTCACATCCATCTGATGTACAGCCCAACCATGAGTTGCAGCAATAGCAAGTGTCAAACGAATGGAGTTCATCTTGGCTACAGGTGCAAAGGTCTCAGTATAGTCAACAGCTGCAACCTGCGAGAAACCTTTCGCAACAAGTTGAGCCTTATACTTATCCACACTACCATCTGCTGCAAACTTGGTCCGATAGATCCACTTACATCGAACCATCTTTCTCCCCTTAGGGAGATGGAATAAATCCCATGTGTTGTTCCTCATCAAGGAACTATATTCTTCCTCCATAGCTTGGTCCCACTCAGGAACCCCTGATGCTTCCCTAAATGTCTGTGGATCGGAAGTGGTTGCAATGAATGCATGTGGAAGATCCTGATGTTGTGATCGAGTTCTCCATGTATCTGAAGGATCCCCAACAAGAGAACCCGTGGACTCAAGTGTTTGTTGAGCCCAACGAGGTCTAGGTGGAGGTGGAGAACAAGGCTCCTCAATTGCAAGTGGACCCTGCGGAGGTGTAACCTTGCGAGGCGCAGTTGAAGGAGTCTCATCATCTGAATCACTAACATCACTATCCACAATGGAGGAAGGTGGAGGAGGTAGAGGCTAAGCTAGGAGAGCTTTCCTCAAAGTGAACACTCCTCTCAATGAACACCTCATGTGTCTCTGGATCCATCAATCTGTATGCCTTAACACCCTCAGGATATCCAACAAATATGCAAGGTCGACTTTGTGGTTCCAATGCCTTGCGTTTCTGTGGAGGTATGCGAGCCCATGCTGGATACCCAAAGACTTTGAAATGTCTCACAATCGGTTTCCTACCAGCCCAATCCTCAAAAGGAGTAATAACTTGCAAAGCTTTGTGAGGAACCCGATTCTGGATGTGTGTGGCACAACTAATAGCCTCTGCCCAAAAGGTGGGATCAAGAGAACGTGCATGTATCATACAGCTAGCCATTTCTTTGAGAGTTCTATTCTTGCATTCTGCAACCCCGTTCTGCTGTGGAGTGTATGCTACAGAATGCTGAAGATCAATCCCCTCAAATGTACAAAAATCCTCAAGTCTTTTGTTCACATATTCCCTTTCATTATCTGTGCAAAGAATCTTGACCACTTTCCCTGATTGCTTCTCCACACGAGTCTTGAAGTCCTGAAATCTGTCAAATACTTCACTCTTATGAATGAGAAAGTAGACCCAAGTGAAGCAGGAGTAGTCATAAATGAAGGTGAGAACATAGCAGGCCTTACTAAATGAAGGTGTTGGAAATGGACCTGCTACATCATTGTGAACAAGTTGAAGAACTTCCAAAGCTCTCCAAGCTTTCCCCTTATCAAACTTCTCTTCGGGATTCTTGCCCATGGAACAACCTGAACATACACCCTCTGAAAAACTGAGTCGAGGTAGACCTTTGACCATGTCTTTAGTGCTTAGCTGCTGAAGATAGCGGTAGTTGAGGTGACCAAACCACTCATGCCATAGCTTACTTACTGAATTTGAATGAGTAAGAAGGGCCCTAGAAGGTGAACTTGGTACAAAGTGGGAGAAAGAATAAAGCCTTGAATTGTCATTGACTTGTCCCACTGCTACCAAGGCATCATCATCAAGTTCCTTTACCACAACTGAATCTGGTGTAAACTCAAACTTTTTCCCATTCCCATAGTGAGTGATTTGGTAGATGGAGAGAAGGTTGGTAGACAAGTTAGGAACATAGAGAACATTCTCAAATGTTCCATCATCCATGTCAATTGAACCTTTCCCTTCAACCTCTACTTGTGTATCATCACCTATGTAAATGTGAGGTACCCTAGATCGCTCCAATGAAGAAAACTGCTCCTTTGTAGAACCCATGTGATATGAGGCACCCGAGTCAAGTATCCATTGCTGTGAAGAACCTATTGTAGCCACAAATGCTTTCCCTTTTCCCTTAGACTATGAGGAAGAGGAAGGAGATGAATCCTTCTTTGTGTAGGCGGATGGCAAGTTGATGTTGTTTTTCTTGAGAAGATTAGTTAACTCATCAACTTGCTTTGCATGGCATCGATGCTCATCATGACCATACTTCTTGCAATATGCACAAGTTGGTTTATCCTTCTTAAGTGGTGTCCCCTTCTTGGAAGAGGATGAAAAATCGCCTTGTGATGGAGAGGATGATTGTCCTTTTTCCTGGTGTGGTTTAGACTTAGAATGCTTCTTCTTCTTGTTGGAATCTTTGCCTTGACTTCCTTGATTCCCTTGATTAGCCACCAAAGCCTTGGACTTTGAAGACTTGAGAAGCCCCATGTTCAACAACTTAGATTGTTCCAATATCAACATTTCTGTGAAAGCATCAAATGAAGGCATAACATAGGAACTCCCCACTGTCAAACAATGAGTTTGGAAGCCAGACACAAATGCTGCATATTCTGGTGCAAGCTTGTCCAACAAGTTGAATATCAACTGAGCATCCTTTTTGTCAATTCCACAATCCTTAAGCTTTGCTCTTAGCTCATTTGCTTTGGTGACATAATCTTGGATTGTATCAAAACTCTTGGGATCCAAGTTGGTGAGCTCATTGTCAATCTGATAGCCTCTGATTTCATCAACTTGACCATACAATTTCTGAAACATATCCCAAGCCTCTTTGATTGTTTTACACTTCTCAATGTGAAAAATGAGGTCATCTGATACATACTTGCGCAAAGTTCCAAGAGCCATGCAATTCTTTGTGAGCCATTCTAATTGAGCATTTGGATCAGCCTTAGGATCAGGTGGTGCTGTTATTGTTCCATCTATGTAATGTGTGAGACCCTTTTCCATTAATTTACTCCATACTTTAATTTTCCATGATGCATAATTATGTGGAGTTAAAGGTGGAAATTTATTAGGACTCATTGCAACAAAAATGGAAAGAGCACAAAGAGAGGCACAATCACACAAGACACCCCCCCAAATTCACTCAATCAAAGAACCCCCCCAAAAGTGATGATTTAGCACTTTATAATTAGTGCGTATACAATGGACCACTTGCAAAAAATGGCAAAGTGGACTTCTGATTACCATTTTACAACTGCCTCAATAAGGCCAAAAGAGACTCAAACTGATAATGCAAGAGATCTAACTAAGATCCAAGCAATTTACAAGTACCTAATAGACCAATATCTAAAAGTACAATTTCCACTCAAAATCTCTAAAATCTAATCATAGATTATGAAAGTAGACAAAAAAACATACACTTTCAAAAAAAACAGCACCTGAAAAGGAGGTCGTATGAGCTCAAACGAGGCCTTTGAAGTTGCAGAATTGAGGATTGGACAGGTACAGCTGAGAGAATCCAAAAATTTTGAAAAACCTGTGCACCAAAATCAGAAAATAACCACACCACTGCAAAGATCACAAAATTTTAGCCCATTTCAAAAAAAATTGCACCAAAAAAGGAGCAAAAATGAGCAAGATATGGCCTTTCAAAGTTGGACTGCAAACCTGAAAAGCTTAATGGAGAGGGGGTCAAAAAATTTCAAAAAGCTGCTGATGTGGTGCTGATGTCAGCAATTCACAAGCTTAAATTTGATGCCCGTTTGGCTGTCACAAAAATGTCATCCCCCCTGCGTGGCGTCTGTACTGTACGGACATGCTGACTATGCAAGCTGACTGGTTGTACAGACAGATGACGTGGCTCTGTGACTGGGCGTACGATGGTGATGTGGCATGGTGACAGTGCGTACGACGGTCGACCGCGGGCCAGTGGCGGGTGCGGATCCATCAGTTTAGTCGCTAATGGGAGGAAGGCGTTGCCGGTGGGTGGAGATACCGGCGGGCCGGAAGCCGAGGTTGCCGGGAGCCGAGGGGGCCGGCGGCGAGCGGGGAGCCGAGGCGGGCCAGGAGCCGAGGCGAGCCAGGAGCCGAGAGGGCTGGTGGTGGGCCGGAAGCCGAGGGGGCCGATGACAAGCCGGAGTTCAGAGCTACCGACAGAGTTCAGTGGCAACCGACGGGAGTTCCTTGGCGTGCGGAGCGAGGCGGCGACGGGAGCAGGTACGCAGCGAAGGCGGCGGCTCCGACAGCAAGTACGTGTCAGCGACAGGACCTGCAACCTGTAGGGTACTGCAGAGTACAGGGGGGTCTGTGGACCCCCAAAACAAAAAAATAATTTTTTTTTAATCGCTGTTTTTTATTTTTTGAATTTTTTTCTTTTTCGGAAAATAATAAAAAAAAATTCAAAATCCATACAATAATAGCCGAAATGGGGAAAATAAATTTCTCACCAAAATAGGTCGACTTTATATTTGAAATTTATGGAAACGGCCTCCCGGATTCAACGGTGATGTCCAAATTGTTGTACGACACCCCCAAAACATGAAGATCCCCAAATCCGAAAATAGAAGCCTCCAAAGTGTCTCCAAAAAACTAATCAATGAAGCCCCAATAGCTTTGATACCATGTAGGATTTTGCCAAGATCAAGGGCACAATGAAAAGCATAAAAAGAGACAATAGAATGACAAGAACAAACTGTATTCTCATCAATATGCAAATGATCAACTGGATTAACCAATACAATGAATATAGTCCTGCTTATATAGGCAAGGCCATATGGATGTACGAGCACACAATTATGACATGTGGCTCAATGAGAAACAAGGGTAGGTAAGAAATACTAGGGGTAGGTAGGAGAAATAATATAATATTCCACAAGAGGTGGATGACCCACCGAATGTGGAGTGTAATAGCAAAATAAGACCACAAAAGGTGGAATTTCTCCTACAAGCTCTATCCCTATGTGCACACTTCCCTAAGTGTCTCAAATCCAAACTACGAAGAGATGCATTATCCTAAGTTAACTTAAGTAAAGTGTAATAATATCCATAATGAACATTTATTTACACCAACAAAAATGAAAGGCACTGGAGGCACGAGCGGAACTGGAGAAGGAGATGTCGATGAACAAGGCTGCACACGGGCTTGCAGGTACTTCTCGCTCTGAAGCAGAAACAAATATTATAAACCAACTGCTACAGGTCGAGATACCCGTCAAAATGAAGGATCTCCTGGAAAGCATGCCACACTTGCGGACGGCACTTCTGCAATCCATACTGATAACCCCAGTCGGTCGACCAACACATGGAAGGGACAACCTTGGCAAGATGGTGGCAGACCCATTAGCCCTAATGATCAACAATGGTAGACACCCAGCAGTGGTGGAAATGGGTATACTGGGCACCATCTTGACTGACACCATTGTCAACGGTGGGTCGGGAGTAAATGTCTTGCCAGATGAAACATGGAAAAAATTGGGCAAACCTACTCTCTAGTCGTCCACCTTTAATTTATTGGGAGCAGACCAACACGGCATCAAGCCACTTGGCACACTCATGGCGCAGCCAGTGACGATTGGAACATAGTCATTCGTCTTGAACTTTGTGGTCATCCCATTGAAGAAGAAGGGATATGATGCCACAGGTGGCGGAAAAAGCAAACCACAATTGGAAAAAGAACACCTTGTCCATGGAAAAGGCCGGCAGAAGATATATCATTGACCTCAAAACCCAACTGGTCAGTGAAGAGTTGGCATCAGAGTCAGAGTTCGACGGGGACGATGGTACGGACGAAGGGAAGGATGGCAAGGAACTAGATGATGAAGGCATCTTAGGAAGTCAAGCTTGTTCTGAGGATGAGACAGATTCTTTGAGAGGGCTCTTCCATTGGCAAATGGAAGACTATGAATTATTGTACGGGTGCAATGTGCTGGAGATCGAAGAAGAACCTAACGAGAATGAGTTCCCGCCAAAGTACGGACAATAAAAGGAAGGGGATGCCCCTGTGGATGATGCACCAGTGCACCAGTTCGACAAGAGTAAGCCCATAAGATACGAGGAATCCACACTTAAAATTACAAACCTTGGAGAAACTTCAAAACAAAAAAATATTCTGGTCAGCGACGACTGGAATCCGGTCTTGAAGACGGCGACGTTCAAAATTTTCACAGAGTACAAGGATGTGTTCGCCTAGACATATAAAGACCTCAAAGGGGTACCACAAGAACTTTGTGTACACCGGATCCCTCTGGTTCCCGAAGTCGTGCCTATACGGAAGCAGCCATACAGGATGAAGAAAAATTATGTCGCTAGGGTAAATGATGAAATTGACTGCATGCTCGAAGCAGGAATCATCTTCAAGGTCCAGACCAATGAATGGGTATCACCCATTGTGATATCCTTGAAAAAGGAGGCCAATCAAATAAGAATCTATGTAGACTTCATGTGTTTGAATGCTGTCACAATTAAAGATCCATTTCCCATACCATTCACAGACACCATCCTCAAGGAAGTAGCGGGCCATGAAATTTATTCATTTATGGATGGATTCTTTGGATATAATCAAAATTCCATTGCAGAGGAGGACAAATTGAAGACCACCTTTGTCGTAGGAGATGGCGTCTATGCATACAACCGGATGCCATTTGGGTTGTGCAACGCACCAGCTACCTTCCAACGGATAATCCTCCATATTTTTGACAAAATGTCTGTAGGAAACTTCAAAGCATTCTTGGACGACTGGTTCATTTACAGCACGGAAGAGGCACATCTCGCCGCACTTGGTGAATGCATGGAAAGATTCTGACGAGCTCGCCTCACCCTAAATCCCAAGAAATGTAGATTTATGGTGCCTCAAGGCAAGTTACTAGGGCACATCATCTGCAAGGCCGGACTGAAGACTGACCCTAACAAGGTACGGGTCATTGTGGAGATGGAGGCGCCCGACGATGTCACTGGCATCAAGTCATTTCTTGGACACATTGGGTATTATAGGCAGTTTATTAAGAACTTTGCCCAAGTATCATACCCACTTGGTATGCTGACACGAAGGGGGGAGCCATACATCTGGGGAACGGCCCAAGAAGAGGCTTTCCAGGAGTTAAAGTCACGATTGGTAGGTGCGCCAATCCTGACATATCCAGACTGGGACAAAGAGTTCCATGTACATGTCGACGCATCCAACTTTGCCATAGGGGCCACACTAGCGCAGGTTGGCAGCCATGGGCTGGACCACCTAGTGTATTTTGCAAGCCGACTCTTGTCAAAAGCAGAGAAGAATTACAGCACGACGGAGAGAGAAGCCCTTAGGATGGTATACTCCATCCATAAATTCTGACATTACCTATTGGCGACACCATTCACATTTTATGTGGATCACCAGGCGTTGAAGTACCTGGTGAACAAGCCAATCATCCAGGGGCGGATTAGTCGATGGTTGTTGGTGTTACAAGAATTTACATTCAACATCATTGTCAGACCTGGCAACAGCCATGTCATCGCCAACCAGCTATCACGGATCAAGTCTGGAGAGTCGGCCGAAGGTGTTAACGAGGATTTTTTGGATGCCCATCTCTTCTGCATTGCCGTCCTTCCTACCTGGTACACGAGTGTGGGTGAATACCTGTCAACTTCAAAATTTCCTAAGGAAATGTCATCAGGTAAAAGACAAAAACTTGTACTAAGAAGCAGATTGTTCCAACTTATAAATGGCCTTCTCTACAAGATGGGACCTGACCAGATCCTACGACGATGTGCCTTGGAAGAGGAAATCCCAGGAGTCCTGAGAGAAGCACATGAAGGGGTCGCAAGAGGACACATGGGACCGGACACGACAGCAAGGAAAGTCTTACTAGCAGGCTTATGGTGGCAGACAGTGCATAATGACGCCAGAGAATGGGTGACAAGTTGTGATACATGTCAACACATTGGACGATCGTTAAAGAGGTATTTTATGCCACTCAACCTGTCGAATGCTCAAGAGTTGTTCGAAAGATGGGGGTTAGACTTCATTGGTCCGTTGAACCAAGCCGGGCCCGATGATACAGATACATTGTCATGGTGACCGAATACTTGACCAAATGGGTTGAAGCGAGGGCCTTGGCAAACAACTCTGCCATTAGTACGACGAGATTCATTTATGAACAGGTTATCATCCGGTACGGAATACCTATATAGTTGACAAGTGATAGGGGAGGGCACTTCGTAAACCACATTATCCGATTGTTGACAACCGAATTCAAAATTTTCCATTCTCTATCAAGTCTGTACTATCCTCAGGCAAATGGCCAGGTTGAGGCGACCAACAAAATCATGGTGTCAATAGTTTATAAGTCCTGCAGGGTTGAGAAGGAAGACTGGGAGGAGCGTCTACCATCGGTACTTTGGGCGTACCGAACAACTTACAAGGTAACCACTGGGCAGACACCATTCCAGTTAATGTACGGCCAAGAGGTTGTGGTGCCAGTGGAATTCATGGTGCCAAGTCTCAGAATTGCCTTTGACAACAGGTTAGACGACATGGAAAGCCTCCGGGAGAGACTATACGCCCTGAATAAGTTGGATGAAAGATGGACGATGGCACAGTGGGTGATGGAGACAGCTCAGCAACGATGAAAAGCATGGCACAACAACATTTAAGAAGGATGTAGTTCACCCCGGGGCAATTGGTATTGAAGTTTAATGGTCGAAATGAAATTAAGCTAGACAAGTTCAGGGTAAAATGGCTAGGTCCCTTTAAGATTTGCGAAGTTGGTGCGAACGGAGCCATCAAGTTGTGGATGATGGACAGGATGGAGGTGCCTGATGTTGTAAATGGCTCCAAGTTGAAAATCTATCACCAACGGAGGCAAGAGACGAGGTCTGCCCAGGCGGACAGGTAAGTGCGGTCGTATGGAAATGACTGTACGGTAGGTCTGTACGACCCCATACGGTGTCATAGGAAAAAAAAAAAAATTAAAAAATTAAAAAAATATTAAAATGCTGTCATACGAAAATAACAATACAGTGGGTTCGTACGGTTGTACGGTACGGAATTTAAAAAAAATTAAAAATTATTTTTAAAAAACCGTACGATCGTACAGAAAAGGCCGTACAGATGTACGGAATTGAGTAAAAAAAAAAAGGGGACGTACAGAAAAAAGTTAAAGTTATTTTTTTGTCATTAAGTGTTTTATATGGCATGAATACTCAGGAAATTGCCAAGTTAGAAAATTGTCGGGTTATAAAGACGTCCATACGAACAAAGCAGCTACTTGCCAGTTAGAAAATTGTCGGGTGATAGTTGTACAATCAAATCAGTCGTACCACATTAGGAAGGCAAATCCGTACAAAATGAAAGACAGTTAAGGCTCAAAACAGTTACAAATCGAACCTCAGACAAGGAATTTTTATTTTATTTTGATTAATGGCGACTAAACCTAAGCGATTGAAAAAGCTAGACTGGAGGAAGAAATTGCAAGAAAGAGAAGAGCAAACCAAGAAGGAAGCCAAAAAGAAACCTGTTGTAGCAATGGGTGACCAAGACAAGGGCAAAGCAATTGCACAGGATGCAAGAAAGGGAAGAGTTCGCAAGTCACTGTAGATACAATTCTATTCGAGGGTTTGGCTGGAACGGTGTGCAGGCAATGGTGGGAAAATGCCACAAGCCCATCAGATATTGAGGTAAAAATTGAATTAACAAAAGCTAGGGTCCATGATGCTATTCAGATGCCCATTTTTAATATTAAGGAATTCGAACCCTGCCTACGACAAATGATTAAAACATATGATCCTGAACTTCACACATCATCATTCAAATTCTAGCACACTGACATCATTGTTTCATTTAACTCTGATGATTTTGAGAGAGTATTTGGCATTCCTGACAAGGGTAAAAAGATTGACAAAAAGGTAACAAAGTTGTCCGAGGAAAAAAGAACCCAGCTATTAAAAGAAATGTGTAGGGACAACTTGACTACAGAAGAATGGAGTCGCATCCTGGATCTGAAGGGAAGAGGTCTGAAGAAGACATTTTTAAAATCTGGCATCTGGCAATGTTTACTTGACGTAGTACAGAGCAGGCTGACTGGCGCCAACAGAGCGTCGGACGTAGCAGTACCTATGATCGCATTGATGGCGGGACTCAGAAAGGGCACGGTATATGATTGGGTCAGTCTACTGTCAGATAGAGCCCACGACTGTATGATGCTGAAACATAAAGTATTTTATATGTCACATCATGCTATCGGATTATTTTTAGATTCTGTGCAGGTACAAGTGCCACCACATCGTAGAGGATGGTAGTCGCGGGATAGCATCGACTCCCTTAATCCAGCTATATTTTATTGGTCAGAGCTGGATATTTTGACTACCGCCGAGGGACAGACTAGGAGGAAGAGGAGGAGACAGGTCCACGTAGTGGTGTCAGCTAGTGACACGGATTCGGGACGACATGGCACTAGCGAGGAGGAAAGTGAGGGGTCGGATGATTCAGAGGAAGATAGCACCTTCAGGCTTTCACAGACCGAGCAGCCAATACCACTGCAAGAGACCCCCACCACTCAGATAGTATTGTTGGCAAGTGTACCGAGGGGGCATCATGGAATGCCTGGAGGGGGAGCTGGCAGGACCGGCCAGGTGGTATTTACTCCAGCATTCCTGACCATCGGAGGAGAGGGAGGACCATTAGCATCATCTAGAGTCACAGTGGGTACCATCTCTACCATCTCCATACCTGGGTTTGGTCAGATGCATCCTCGGCCTCCACCAGTCTAGCCATCGCCAATCACATCCAAGATGATGACACCAGCGAGTGCACCAGTATGCATGCCCATCATCTTGACGGAACCTAGGATAGAGGAGGCCTAGAGGATGATCAAGGAGAGGTCGGCGGGGGACAATGTCGATTCATGGCTAGATAGATATGCGGCTCTACCTTCATCCCCACATAGGCAGGCACCACCCACACCTTCCTACCCTTGTATTCCTTCACCTCCAGGGGTTATCGACTTGGACAGTGGCACTAGAAAGTAGGGCGATAGAAAGACATCGTTGGTGGAGGAGGGGGCGATATCACCGCAGTAGCAGCATTAGGTTGGACGGATTGGAGAGGGGAGACCTACTGCCATGGTGCAGTTCTTAGCCAGGATGGAGGAGGAGGTTCAGTTACTGGTTGCCTTGATAGTAGAGGAGTCTGTCGGATAGCTCACTTTGTGGAGACTCCTTGCATTTGCTACATATGGAGTAGCAGTGGCATTTCAGCAATGTTTTGAGCAGCATGGATGGCTGACGCTTGATCTTTCAGAGATGCGAGCAGAGTGGCAGAGCCAAGAGGTGGCCGGAGGGATTCAGACATAGTCTGTGGTCAAACGGATTGAGTAGGCTGTATGAGATAGGTATCTCGAGCTTCGAGAGACTCGGCTTAGGGCGGATAGGGCTTAGGAGGAGTTGGCCACTCACATCCGTGCATTGGAGATAGAGTTAGAGTAGTAGCACACCCATGCTAGGAGTACAGATGAGATCCTTGCCACTGTGAGAGGAGAACTGAGTGTCATGAAGGAAGAGTTGGCAGTGCAGTCAAATGAGAGAGCCTCAGCAGAATCCAGAGTTGCTACCCTGATAGCTGAGTTGGAGGCGAAGCATTAGGAATTGATGGAGGCAGTGTTTCGAGTGAGGAGTTCCCGGGAGTGGCAGTTGTAGGCTAAGCAGGACCTCTGATATTGGACCGACCAGGTGGTATAGCTTTGGAAGCAGTTGGCAGTAGCAGCCCCAACCCCTCCACCATCAGGGACGCCTCCCTTACCCCCTCAGTAGTCTGTGTGTAGTTGTTATTTTATGGGGTTCATAGTTGTTCTTTGTTGTAGGCATATCATTCCCATTTTGTTGTCTGTCGTCTGGAGATGACATTTCTTTTTGGGGGGGATGATGTTGTCAAGTAATTAAGCAATAAGACATTTAATGTAATTAGAGTTAATGACGACAGTTAACCCGTCGGTTGTCGATAGTTGACACCGGGTAACTGACCGGTCACCTTTATATATTAGCGAGTCCTTGGTCATGGGGGGAGGGTTAGTATGGTCATTGTCATTATACTGACATTATTATGAATCAATGAAGATCTGAGTTTCTTTATATTTTTTCATGTTGTATTATTTCTGCAATGCATTGAATTACACTTTATTGGCAAAACATTAAGTAAAACAAGAAGAGAACTCAAGAGAGTTAAGCTTTTTGCAGTAGATGAACAAGATCTCCTGAAGCAATCTCTGGAAGAATCCGGTCAAATCATATCTGACTTGAAGCTGTAGCTGGAAGAAACTAAGAGGATCGGTGAAGCTATAACCCTTGACTTGACAAAGAAATAAAAGGAGCATCAAGAGCTGGAAGCAAAAATAATAAAGCTCTGAAAGGAGCTTGAAGAAAGCAAGGAAGAAATAAAGATAAGAAGCAAGATGAAGGCAGCACTGAAGCTCTGTATAAGATGTTAAGCAAACAAAAGCAATCCAAAGACATGGGTGGCTTAGGCTTTGAAGTTGTTCAAGGATCACCCCACAAAGGTAAATCTGACAAAGAGATAATGTTCACTTCTTCAATTGAAGGTGAAGAAAAGAAGACATTCACCATAGGTAAGGAAACCGACAAAAAGACATATGTTGATGTTGTTGGAAATCGGCATCCAAACCAGTATACAGAAATGAACCGGAGGTCACATTTCATGCACAAATTTGCAGATCCAAGGAGGAATGATAGGATTGATCAAGAAGGATTCACCAAATTCAACAACATGAATGGAAGACCCCCAATGAGGCAGTTCCATTCAGGACCAAGACAGCACGACCTGTATGTATCAAATTTTCTTGGTTATTGTTACCGGTGTAATAAATTTGGGCACAAAATAGCTGACTGTAGGTTAAACAATAAACCTTCTATGAATTTTGAAAGTAGAAATTCATTTAATGCACTCTGAGATATGAATGTTGTTTGCTATCAGTGCAATGGATATGGACATAATAGTTTTGATTGTAGGAAGAACCAACCGATATCCCACAATAGCATTAAGGATGCTTCCTTTATTGAAAACATAAAATGCTATAACTATCAAGAATTTGGACACATAGCCAAATTATGCAAAAACAAGAAGATCAAGCAAGTGAAGGAAAATCCTGATCAAAGACCGGTATCTGAACCTGAACAGAATATAGGAAGTAAAACGAAGAAGGAAATCAAACCGGTATGGGTTGAGAAAGAAAAGGAAAAGGCATAATCAAGTCTCATAGTGCAGACTGATTTGCATGTTGAAAGAGAAAATCTATGGGTGGTAGATAGTGGTTGCTCAAACCATATGACCACTAACAAAAGAAAATTCATTAATCTTGAAGATTGGAATGGTGGGTCGGTAAGGTTTGGAGACAATTCCTCCATCAAAATAAAGGGAAAAGGAACAATAAGCATTGATGGAAAATTGAAGGCACATGATGTATATTATGTGGAAGGCCTCAAACATAATCTATTGAGTGTGAGTCAGATGTGCGACGAAGGTTACAAATTCACCTTTCACTCAATCGGTTGTCAAATAAAGAAAGACAGTACTGGTAAAGTAGTGGCAGAAGGAAAGAGAATCAATGGAAATATTTATAATCTGAAGGAATGCTATGAGTCCCAATGTATGTTAGGACAAGTAGATGAAAGTTGGTTGTGGCACAGAAGAATAGGCCACATAAATTTTGATAACTTAGTTGTAGTAAGCAAAAGGGGTATGTGAGGAATATTCCACCCATCATCAAACCAGTAATCACTTTTGTGATGAATGTGTAAAAGGCAAGCAAACAAGAGTAAGTTTCAGGACAAAAGAGCATAACACCTCAAAGCCACTTGAAATTGTGCATATAGATCTTGTTGGCAAATGCACACTCCAAAAAGAAATTGTAGGTTATTGAAGGTATTGTCATTGATGGCAACCTTGCAATCCTATGGCACCGGCAGGCACCGGCATTGACAGATAGTTTATTGACAGCGGCAAAGATGATTATCGGCACCCCAGCCGACAGGATCTTGTTTATTACATTTTGTATTTAATTGTAATATCTTTTTGTAAGCCAACAAGGTGAATTGTAATAGGACTCATATATAAGTATGAGATCTTGTAGACCATTTAGGAAGAGTGGACATGGTCAGATTATTATAGAAGTAATATGCAAATATTAAGGCAAATTTTGGAGTAAGGTTTATGGTTATTCTATAAGCTTAAACCAGTACTAAACCTGGCATAGCAGATGCTGAACCAAAGTAGTACATTATATTGGATTTGTATAATCCATTTTTGTAAGTCAGTGAGACTTTCTTTTTGTAATTAAGCACTGAGCTTTAGGCAGTTGGCCTTCCTGCATGTGCAAGCCTGTATTGTAAGTAATATTCATTTATTGGCCAGTAAGTGAATATTGTGGGTCACAAATCCCACCGAGGTTTTTCCCACACCGAGTTTCCTCATTAAAAATATTGTGTTATGGTGTGCTTTCTATGTTGTGCTTATTGTTCTTATTTACTGCATTAATTCCTGTTTATTGGTACATTGTTTTGGAATGCAATTTGTTTAATAAGATTAGAAAATATGTAAACTGGCAAGATACTGATTCACCCCCCTCCCCTCTTAGTATCTTTGGGAATCCTAACAATTGGTATCAGAGCTTGGTCCTCATTTTTCAAAAGCCTAATAGCTTGAGGAAGATTCTGACACCGGTACAGATGGAAAACTTGAGAAAGCAATTGGAAACAGCTCTTGCAGATTATGATGCATAAAAGTTGAAGAATATCAAACTTGAAGATGATCTGAAGACTGCTAGGAAATCATTCAAGGACTTCAGGAGAATCTCACTATTGCTAGGAACAAAAGAAGAGAACTTCATGAGAAGATACAAAGTGATGATGATGAAAAAGAAACTCTTAATGATCTTGTAAGCAAAATGAAGCAAGAAAACATGACCTTGAGGAATGAGATGCAAGATATGACTATGAGATTTTGTAAAGACATTGAAGACATAAAGAAGAATGAAGATGACTTGGCTAGGAGAATCAATGATGCTGGAAATGAAAATCTAAGACTCAGTCATGAAAATTATATGTTGAAGACAGATCTGATTCACTTGGAACATGATAAAGCTGAACTCATGAGACAGAAAGATTTCTTAGAAAATGAGTTGGCTACTGCAAATCAACATAAGGAGAAATTCAAGAAAAGTTCAGAAGAACTTGATGACATGTTGAAAAATCAGAAACCTAATGGAGATACTAATGGTCTTGGATTTGAAGTTGGTGAAAGCTCTGGTACTGCAAACAATCATGATCACAGTAAACCAGTAAGACAACCTAATGCCTACAAATTTAATGGGAAATGATTTAACTGTAACAAGTATGGTCATAGAGAAAATCAGTGTAGATCTAGAAATTATCAGAACACTAATGCACCCACCAGTCAATGTTCTAAATGTAACAAAATTGGTCAAAATTCAGAAAAAAAATTACAGAATGAATGTAAGATGTTATGTTTGTGGAAGATTTGGACACTTATCTAATCAATGCAGAACACATACCAGCATAGGATATGGAAAAGCTATTCAAAAAAATAATGTGACTTGTTATACTTGTAACAAGATTGGACATATTGCAAAATTTTGTAGAAGTAAGGCATCACTGGAAAATAACAAAGGACCCAATTTGAAATGTAAAGAGAAGGTTGATGAGGTAAAGCAAGAATTTTCAAAACAATGGATTAGAAAGTCAGATCAGAATGTTAATGAAGTTATTCCTTCACCAGTAGAACAGAGTATCACTCCACCGGCAGGAGATTCTTCATCTAACTGAAAATAAATCCCTTGGGGGTATGGCAACAAATTGAAAACATGCTAGTTTACCCTCGGTTGATGGTAAGAAGATGAAATGCTTCTTTACTGGCAGATGGTAGTTGAAGGAAATGACATTATAAAGCAAGTGTTTTTCACTCTTTCTCACTCACCGAGCATTCAAATTTCCTTAGAACGCGAAAAACTCGAGCGAAGGCATCCACAGTGAAGTGAAGCAAATAATTCAAGTATTCAAACCTAAAGGCAGATTAAAGTATTTATATAATGGCTTCCTCCTCTGTACCTGAATTAATTGCAAACCCTACTGTAATTGAAGTGGTTAAATGCCCTAGGCCTGTATTTAAGATAATACCCAAAGTAGTGAAGTAGGATGATACCCTAGGAGCATTTTTTAAAATACCCAAAGGAGTTGCTTATGCTAAAGACCCTAGAATTTACATAAATTGTCATATTGAAGAACTTGGTGCTAATAAGATTATGAACATGTATAGGACTGTAATTTGTGATGAAAATGGTAATGTAAAACCGGAACACAAGATAATAGAAACCCTAGGTTTTGTGGAGATACTTAGCATTCCTGATTTTCCCAAGGAATTTATAAGGATTGTATTGAGCAGAGTTCATGGGGAATTCTTTTGGCTAGATACAATCCATAAGATTACAAAAGAAGCAGTTAGGGCAGTGACTGGCTTACCTTTCATCGATAGCAGACCAGAAAAAGGAAAGAAGGTCTCTAATGACACTATGATGACACTAACCGGTGCAACATATGACAGCAGATCCTTGAGAGTCAATGATGTGAAGGATATTAATGTAAGATTAATTAGCATGATTCTAGGATACAAGACTACACATGCCAACAGACTAAACTTTGTTTCTAGTTTATGTATCAAAAGTGCTTATGACATGGTGAATAGCAACACAAAGATTGACATATGTGAATGGCTGAAGGATGAACTAATTAACAATCTGAAGAAAATTAAGGGTGATAAGAAAGGCACATTCAGATTTGGTAACTTACTTGTATGTCTATTGCTATACATCACCAAGGAAGTTCTCGGTATAGGTAGAAAAGAATTTGGTTTTGACATACCGGTAGGAAAACAACTTTTGGATATCTTTAACAACATCGGAGATGACAGGGAGAAGAACATAATTGAACACTTTCATGCACTAAAGGATAGAATGAAGATTGGGGAAAGACTATCTCAATCCATAGTTGACAAATACCAAAAGGAAATATGCTTTGTTATAAAGAAGGATGAAATCTAGATGGAGGCAGTGGTTCCAAGAACAATTTGGGTAACTGAGATGGGTTATGAGGTAGATGAGAACATAATAGAAACATATGCTAAAGCCCTCCTTAAAGCCCCTAGAAAACCAACAGAAGAAGTATTTGAAAATGCAGAAACTATTGAAAGCAAAATTCAATCACAGAAACAAATAAAGAAAACAGAACAAACAATTAGAAAAGCAACAAGACGGGCAAAAGTAATCAAGGAAGATTTGATGAATATTACTGGTATTAAGGAAAGTGACTTGGAAGGGTTACAACCAGAAGCACATCTTTCACCAGTTGCTACCTCCTCTGACAATGAAATACCGACAGAGTTTCAGAGAGTAGAAAGAAAAAGGAAACCTTCACCAGTACCCACTCCTACACCCAAGAGAACAAGATGGAAACAATAGGTAGTAAGGCCTCCAGCAAAGAAAATAACACCAAGGAAGAAGAAGGAAAAACAGGTTATCCCTCCACTTGACAATCTTTTGAATGAAATAACTGAAGATGGAAACTTGTCAAATGTTAGAAAGTTGTATAGTACTTTTACAAATGAGGAAAAGGAAAGTATAGAAAATAGTGTTATTTTACACTTATACATTTACAAGAAATTCTTCATAGAAGTTGTAGATGATCTACCAAGTGACTTGTACAAAAGATTAGATGCAAAAAGGTTAGCAATTGTGGAACTGGATAAGAAGATTAAGGTAAAAAACCTACTTGTAGTTCACCCAATAAAATCAGCAGAAGAAATTGATGAACTGATAAGTGAGGCAAACAAGACTGTATTTTCCTCTAGTCACCGGCATGTAGCTTTAATGGCTGGCAGAGTGAATGAGATCACTGAAGAAACAGCAGACAAATGGGATATTTTCTTTGTGGAAAAGGAAAAGCAAGAAGAACTTAAATGACCAAAGACTTTCAGAGTCTATCAAAAGGAAAAGGATAAAGGTAAAGGCAAGGTAGGTGGTCCTCTGAGCATAAAAGTAACAGTTTAATTGCCCCCACCTCCTTTTGATACTCCACTGATTGAAACTATTGATACACCACCGGTAATAGATAATGTTGAGAGTATGGAGACAACACATGAAGACACCATTCCTGCTTCAGAGGTATTATTTACAATGAATATTGACACACAAGAAGTAAACATTGTGGTTGATAAGGAAACCACTGAGAAGAAATATGTGGAAACTGAGCCACCGGCTAAGGACATTGCAGTTGAGACACATGTTGAGGATACAGTTGGAAATGTTGAGATTGGGATTGAAACACACACCGAACAATCAACTAATCCCTTGGATACTAGAAAGACAGATAACACTGATGTACACGCTAAAAAACCTACTGAGTTAGAGCAACCGGCTACTGATAATACAATAAAGTCTGCTGAGATACCAGCAGTAGATAGTTCAGAGGTACATACAAAGAAACCGGTAGATAGCACTGAGACACAATCAAAAAAACCGGCAGTGGAAAGCTCAGGGAAACCGACAGAGGTACATTCTGAGAAGCATGAAGAGAAAAAGGTTCAAATAGAGACAGTGCCACCGGCAACAGCTGAGAAACCTAAACCTTTGCTAGTTGAGACCGACAAATGTAACAGAGGTATTACTGTATTCCATCAAGAAAATCACAGATTGCAATGCACTTGCATATAAGGCAATTGATGACACCATCCCAATTTTGAAATTGATTGCACCCAAGTGCAATGTGGAAAATAAATATTCTTTGAGCCAATTAGACACATTGTCTAAGTACATAACCGACAACCTACTAATAGTTGATCAAATTAATGAGGAGACTTTCAGTGAGAAAATGAATAAAGAGAAAGAAAAATTCTTTAAAGAGTCAATAAAGAGATGCAAGGAACACATTGATACATTATTACCGGCACAAGGAAAAACAATAATGGACTTTAAGAAGTTGTACAGGGATTCATGCAAGACAAACATTTTAACAGAGGACATAGATAAATAGATCAGCAGAGCACAAAAAGAAATAAATGATATTGGTGATAATCTCATAGGTTCATCAGAACCCATGTCGATAATAGAGCAGGAAATTGCAGGCTTTGAAGAGAGAATTGAAAATTTTGAAAAAGATAAGGAGAGATTAAAATTCAAGGCTAAGGAACTCAAATGTAGATTAGGTCTGAAACTAGACATCCTCATCTCTTTGAGAAAAGAGATTTCGGAGGCACTTGTTCCAGGACTTAAGACACTGGAAGAGAAAATGCACATACTCACCGGTACCATCCAAAGGATAGAAGCAGCATTGAAGGATAGTGAAAGGTTCACTAACAGTCTAAATTTTGCACTAGCAAATCTATATCAGATTGTAACCCACCGGTTATAAGGATCCAGCTGAGAACTACACTCAATTGACATTTTTTACAACCTTTGTCGATGATGTCAAAGGGGGAGTAGTGGAGATGAGAAAAATAAATGACAGAAGAGATCATCTACTCAGGGGGAGCACATAATTTTGGAACACACAATTTTGGTAAGATTTTTGGACAACACATTTTGGATACAATTTTGACTTTTTCTCATGAGTGTTGCCATCAATGCCAAAGGGGGAGATTGTTGGCAAATGCACACTCCAATAAGAAATTGTAGGTGATTGAAGGTATTGTCATTGATGGCAACCTTGCAATCCTATGGCACCGGCAGGCACCGACACCAGCAGATAGTTTACCGGCAGCGGCAAAGATGATTACCGGCACCCCAGCTGACAGGATCTTGTTTATTACATTTTCTATTTAATTGTAATATCTTTTTTGTAAGACAACAAGGCGAATTGTAATAGGACTTGTTGTTCACCAAAAGTGATAACCCAAGAACACCTACAATTGATCTATGAAGTAGCCAATTCAATCTATGAAGAACTTCAGGGCTTGGACAACATGACAAGGATATGAATCCTTCTACTCTTCAGGCTCTGCAAAACCTAGGCGGGTATACCTTTGATGCTTAGAATTAAACCTATTACACACCTATGACAGCATCAACATAAACAGATAGATCTCACTAAAGCTCCAAAACAAGTAGTTTATTGCAGATGGGCTAGATCTACACATAAAACTCAACTATACTTGAGCATGAGATAGATGAAACATTTCAAAACATAACACAAACTAAAGGTATTCTGATTGGAATTTAAATTGGTTTGAGAACCCCTTTAATTGCAAGATCAGTGCCTTATCCAAGGGAAACAGAGTCATACATCAAACTATAAATGAAAGCTTCGATTGCAAATCCATCTTCATTATTAAATATTCATGCATTAATGCCTTGCATAAATGCATTACTAAGATCATTCACAAAATCATTAGATCTTGAAACTATATTCCATTTTTTATGATTTATTGTAGAATTTAAATCCTTCCTTGAAGAATCCCTGCAAACAATCATAACTATCTCCTTGAGATAACAAATTTCATCCTCCTTGAGGATCTGATTTGATAAAATGGAAATACAAATCTAGAGACAATCCTATGTGAATTTATGTATGCCTTACATACACAAGACCCTGCAACTAAAAACACCTATAGCAAGAATTGAACTCCATTACTGAAGGAAAAGCTCTGCCCTGTACAATCTTCAAGAATGCTCAAAATTGGAAGCCATGAAAACTAGAGCCATTCTCACAGAATTCTGGAACCCTTACAATTGAGAAGAATTGGGAATAAAAAGAGGAGGGAAGAAAATCAAATCTGCAACTGAAAATATCAAATATCTTCTCTCTAACTGAATTTTACTCCCGGCCAAACTGCTTCCAAAATATCTATCTTCACCAAAAATAACTTCATAATCAGATTCCTCACTCCGAGAGCTTTCCGAAAACATATAACACTTTATACTTTGGCAAAAAATTGAGCCCTGGGCGAATTAATCCTCAACATGGACCCATCATTTAAATTTTTCGAATTTCTCTATAGTTTAAACTATATCATTTAATCATTTTAAATTTGATTTTTGCCTCCATATGTGCTCTGACGCCTTGCCACGTGGCGGGGTTTGATTGGCTGATGGGGTCTACTGGGCACCACCTAGGATGACACCTCATCTTTTGCCACTTGTCGGCCACGTCATCACCACTGGGCTGCTTGCTTGTATGCCACGTCATCGCCACTGGGTGCCACCACACCGGGACCCGCCTGTTGGACCGCTGACTGTACCCGCCACCTCTGTGCCACATGGACGGCTCTCGTTCACTTTCGCTATTTTGCGGGGTTTAAACTACGTGCATCTCCCTTCGCGAAATAGCGCAAGCCGTTGATCTCTCTCGAACTTGCTCGCTCATTAACCCGGCCTTCGTCTGCAAAATTTTGCATGTTTGCCTCGAGAAGCGTGCCCACATGGGGTCCACTTGGTCTTCGTCCAATCAACTCCTCCATCACCTCGAGAAGCGTGCTCACGCGTGGGCCCGCCTTGGGCGCCCATGGGGACCTTGTGTCAAAAGCCTTTATGGCTTAGACATATTATTACTGTGCGTTTTTGCATTTAAACATTAAAAGCTCCCAGTGCACAGCCAATGTGGGATAATTATTTATACCTGGGACTGCAATTTTGAAGCTTTTGCTTGAGCTTTAATGGCTGCAACTTGAATGTCTATTGCCTAAGGTTTAAAACACTGCCCCTTCACCATCCACGCAAGGGGAATACTGCCAGCCAATACTTGCATTTGATAAAACATATTTAAATGCCCTCTCCATGCCACGCACAACAGGGAGGATTTTGCATTTGATTGGAGACTTTCATAACCCACGTAGTCTACCATATTCTACTTGCTGTTGGTTTTTTTCTTCCCAAACTCCACATTCAGCATGGAAGGATGAGGAAAAAACGTGGGGGAGTGGACTAGCATTCATCTGCCAAATCTGCATTTCCTTTACATTTTGTTGTTGTTAACTTCAACGCCATTTAAAAAAAAAACCCACATAGAGGGGAGCACGTGAGGAAAATGTTGGACTATTGTTTGCATTTGCTGTTTGAAGTGTTTTCTTTAAAACCCCCTTCCAAAGCTACAGCCTACTACTTGCATTTGTTTGGGAGTTTTAAATTACACTCTCAGCCATCACACACAGCAAGAAGAATGAAGGTTGTGGAATTTGGCTTTACAATGGCCAATGGCATTTTGTTATTTGCTGAAGATTTCAGATTTTCCAACATATTTGTTGGAACTTTTAGAGCAGCCTTTTACCCACACATGACAGCCACGTGAAAGAGGGATTTTACTTGTATTCATTTGCTAATTGCAACTTGCCTGGAAGTGTTCAATTGCTGCCTCTACCATTTGCCTTTCCTCCATTCATCATGCCACAATCTATTGGATTCGACTTAATGCCTGCCAATTGAAACTTATTTGAAAGTGTTTAATTGTTGCCTCTACCATTTGCCTTTCACGCTCCACCTTCCAGCTGCATTTTGCTTGAATTTCTAAATGTCCCTTCTCTGTCGCCGAAGGAGAATTTAGTATTACTCTCCACTTTGAAATTTCCTGGAGTTCTATTAGCATCTTGAACTCATATGACATGTTCTATGATTACAAACCACATTTCAACATTATGAAATTCTCTTAGCAAACCAAGTTGCCAGTAAAATCAATGCACGAGCATGAGCCAGGTCGGGCCCCAAAATGGGTCCAACTAAAAAAAAATTTGTTTTCATACAACTGACTTCTAAAAAGCTTTGCGGACCTCAAACATACCTTTGGAGACGATCGGCTTCATTTTCAGATCATAAAATTGCATTTTACAACCTTCAGGCAATTACGCCACAATTTTCGCATTTAATCGTGAAGACGTAATTTTCAAACCTGTCAAAACATCTTTCTGGAGCTCGCCATCTAACATGCGTGTACTCTGATATACAAGGATGACTTCTACCAAACTATTTCTCAAGACGAGTCCCGAGCGAAGAGATAATAATTTCCGAAAATGCCCAACTGGCTTTGTCGACACTGCGGACCTGATGAAGTCAATGTTCTAGCAACACATGATGCCTTTCTCAAAAATATCAAACGACCTCTGTAGGCCCTCAAATTTGGAACACAGGTACCTTTAAGTACATATTATATCTTTGAATTCTTAGTTTGATCACCAGACTGACAGGATGCAAACGGCGCGCTCACAAAAATGGCTACATTAACTGATATAACACTGGAGTGCGGATAACTGAATTTGATGGCAAAATGAGCTCTTTTGAAAACCGATCAAACGGATTGGTAGAGCCTTGAAATTTGACATGTAGCTCACCATTTATACCAACATTATCCTGAAACAAACATTCTAACATGACATTCACTGAGACATTTTTACACTTGTGCAAACATCACAAACTACAAACAGATTGAACTTTGAAAACTGAGCAAATGGATTCATAAGGACTTGAAATTTGAAACGTAGCTCACCATTTATACTGACATCAACCTAGAAGAAACACTTTGGCATGATGCTTACTGAGGCAAGTTTTACAATTGTGCAAAACAGGGCTCCGACTAGCTGTCGAAACAGGGACTTGCCAAAACACACAAACTGCAAACGGATTCGGTTTTGAAAACGGAGCAAATGGATTCGTCAAGACCTGAAATTTTGCAGGGTGACTCACATTAATGCATACAATTGAATCCATTTTGAATTTCTCCATGATGATCAACAGGACAAAAGATGTAATCGCTCAAAGTAGGCTACTCAATAAAAACTGCATTTGTGCCTAGAATGCACTTTCAGCTCACCCCTCAAAACGTGTACTTGATAAACTTCTCCAAACTAAATTCTGAAAGTTGCAACACACTAAATAGGCCAAATGAAATGTGTGGGACATGAATCCTGAGCCTTACCCTCTGAAAATCAACCGGCTCCATTTTACCCCCTTGCTAACTAGGCCATTCAAACTGACTTATTTTAATCATTCGGAAATGCCGGGCAAATTTTTGAAATGGGTCTATAAACTTGACTCAGTTTTAATTAGTCCCAACAGGACTCATATATAAGTATGAGATCTTGTAGATCATTTAGGAAGAGTGGACATGGTCAGATTATTGCAAAAGTAATATGCGAATATTAAGGCAGATTTTGGAGTAAGGTTTATGGTTATTCTGTGAGCTTAAAACGGTACTAAACCTGGCATAGCAGATGCTGAACCGAAGTAGTACATTATATTGGATTTGTATAATCCATTTTTGTAAGTCAGTGAGAATTCTTTTTTGTAATTAAGCAGTGAGCTTTAGGCAATTGGCCTTCCTGCATGTGCAGGCCCCTATTGTAAGTAATATTCATTTATTGGCCAGTAAGTGAATATTGTGGGTCACAAATCCCATCGAGGTTTTTCCCACACCGATTTTTCTCGTTAAAAATATTGTGTTATGGTGTTCTTTCTATGTTGTGCTTATTGTTTAATAAGATTAGAAAATATGTAAACCGGCAAGATACTGATTCACACCCCCCCCCCCTCTCAGTATCTTTGGGAATCCTAACAGATCTATGTGGTCCAACTAGAACAAGAGCACTTGCCGGTGAAAGATACTTTATGCTCTTCATTGATGACTACTCAAGGATGACATGGGTCACCATTCTGCAAGATAAATTACAAGCATTTGAAAGATTCAAGATCTTTCAGAAGATGGTAGAAAAGGAAAGTGGGTTCAAATTAAAATGTCTAAGATCAGACAGGGGTGGAGAGTTCACATCAAATGAATTTGAAAATTATTGTGAAAAACATGGAATTAGAAGGCAATACTCTGCTCCTAGAACACCACAAAAAAATTGTGTGGTAGAAAGGAAGAACAGGACAGTCAAGGAGATGGCTAGAACTATGTTGAATGAGGCCAGTCTGACGGATACGTATTGGAAAGAAGTTGTTCATATTGTTGCATACAACTTGAACCGGGTTCAGTTAAGAACAAACAGCAAGATGACACCTTATGAATTATGGTATGACCGAAAGCCATCAGTCAAATATTTAAAAGTTTTTGGAAGAAAATTCTTCATTAAGAAAGATATGGATGGTTTGCAAAGCTTTGAGTCTAGAAGTGATGAAGGGATCTTCCTTTGTTACTCATCAAACAGCAAGACCTACAAATGCTACAATAAAAGACTAAGAAGAATTGTTGAAAGTGTGCATGTAAGAGTTGATGAGGATATGCACAAAGGATGTCAACCACACATTAACCAGTATGATGACTCCGATGATGAAAATATTGAAGCTCAGTCTAACACTGAACCAGAGGCGGCACCTCAGAAATTTCCCAACCGGTATGTACAGTTTAATCATCTGGAAGAGAAAATTCTGGGAAATAAGAGTGATGGTGTGTAGACTAGAAGAAGACTTGCCCGAAATGATGAACAAGTCAACCTATGCCTCATGACTAAAGTTGAACCCAAAACTTTCATTGAGGCTAGCAAGAGACAAGAATGGATGGATGCCATGGAAGAAGAAATGCACCAAATTGATAAGAACAAGACTTGGGAATTAGTCCCTAGACCGAAAGACAAGAACATCATTGGCACAAAATGGGTCTATCGGAACAAAATAAATGAATAAGGTAACATTGTGAGACATAAATCTAGACTGGTGTGCAAAGGATACTCTCAGGTAGAAGGGATTGACTTTGAAGAAACATTTGCACCGATGGCTAAATTAGAAGCAATTAGGATGTTTCTAGCTTACTCTACCTACAAGGGCTACAAAGTGTACCAAATGGATGTAAAATCTGCTTTTCTAAATGGAAATTTAGATGAAGAAGTATACATGGAGCAACCAGAAGGATTTTTGTTGCATGATGATGAAACATTTGTATGTCGGTTAAAGAAAGCTTTGTATGGTTTAAAGCAAGCCCCGAGAGCATGGTACTCAAGATTGGATTATGTATCTAAAGGAGCGGGGATTCAAAAAGGGAAGTGTTGATAGCAACTTGTACATAAGGAAAGATGGGAATCACATGATTATTGTGGTTGTGTATGTAGATGACATCATCTTTGGTGGCAACAAGGATACTCTCTGCAAAGAATTTGCTGATCAGATGCAGTCAAAATTTGAGATGTCAATGCTTAATGAATTGACTTACTTCCTTGGCTTGCAGATACTACAGAAAGATAAAGGAATATTTATCTCACAAGTCAAGTATGTAAAGGAGATGCTGAATAAATTCCAACTGGAAGATTGCAAACCAGTAAGTACTCCCATGGTGACTGGCAGTAAATTGAGTAAGAATGATGAATCACCAGTAGTGGATCAGACTTTGTACAGATCCATGATAGGCAGTCTACTACATCTAACTACTTCAAGACCGGATATTGTTCAGGCAGTATGAATGGTGGCCAGATTTCAAGCTCCACCAAAGCAGTCACACATGAATGTTGTTAGTAGATTTTTTAGGTATCTACAAGGAATGCTCATCTATATTTTGTGGTATCCTAAACAAGGAAATTTTATTTTGGAAGCATACACTAATGCCGACTAGGCAGGATGCATTGGCGATAGAAAGAGAACAAGCGGTGGTGCATTCATTTTGGGAAACCGGTTGGTCTCATGGCATAGCAAGAAGCAGGACTCAGCCTCCCTAACTACTGCTAAAGCTAAATACATTGTTGTTGCTACATGTTGCTCTCAAGTGCTTTAGATGAAGTAGACTCTCAAAGATATCCAAGTGGACATCACTAATCCCATTCTCATCCAGTGTGACAATTCCAGTGCAATCAACATATCAAAGAATCCGGTCATGCATTCGAGAACAAAACACATTGCAATCAAATACCACTTCCTCAGAGAGAAGGTTGAAGGACAAGAAGTAAGAATGGACTATGCTCCTACTGGTGAACAAGTAGCAGACATTTTCACCAAACCACTACCGTTAAATACGTTTGAGTACCTCCGACACAAGTTGGGAGTTGTATCATATGCCTAGGAAGGTTTATATGCCTCAGGGGGAGCATAGTATGGATCAAAGGGGGAGATTGTTGGCATTTTGGCACTAAGTTGTCATTGATGTTAACCAGTGGAGATTGAGCATAGAGGATGATTGCTTGGTTAATGATAAAGAGGCAGAATGTTAAGATGTGCAACTAGTACAGGATGCTACACCAGTCAATAGGAGAAGAACACTCTACTGGAAAAGGGTTTTACCAATATGTATTTTTCGGACCGACTGCATATTGGGAGGTCATGTCTTGATCGGTGTGATGTCGTATGAAGCTGAGGTGGCAGGTAGGGTGTGGTTGGTGAAGCTCCATCCACAGGGTTGATGAAGCTTATATTTGTCATTAATGAAGAAACTGCAAATCATCAATTTGCATCAGACTAAATGTGGCTCGAGGAAGAAGGAATGACAAAGGAAGATCAGGGGAGTAGTTGGCATGTGGATCGAAGCAAGAAGATCGGATTGAAAGAATACCTCGAGAAGGAAATAGCAATCGCATTAATAGCAGTTTGACAGATGTAGATCTATCTAATGGATTGTGTTTCCCTTGTCTGAAAAATGTGTATTAAAAGGTGCGGAAGTGACAGAGATGAACAGATGGACATCAAGGTGATCAGATCTTGCAAGATCTGATTGGATTTGGTTTGCCTCATAGATGGTGAGGAAACCCTAACTGTCAAAACTTTGAATTACTTCTTGGCGGTAAATCATCTAATAAGAGAGGGGAACTATGGACAAAAGAAGATGATGCTATTGTGAAGATTGTGCAGAGGAGAGAAGTTAGTGTAAGCAAGGAGAAAACTTGAGAAGGGGTTTTGATCAAGTTACAGTGTGAGTAAGCAGGCAAACCGGTGAGAGGATTCTATTGATAGTTTCATAGTCAGGAAGTTGAGCCTAACCAGTAAGGTGTGGTAGAGAAGGAAGCATCCTAGTGTGACATGGTGCATTGAGAGACTATGTGTGAAAGGGAGAGAAAGATAACAAGAGTTAATTGATTCAAGAGTTGCAGAATTCATTTGCAACAAGAAGCCTTAATTGTATTCAAATAGTATTTCAATATACATTGCCAAGTTGAAGCTTGGTATAGGGGTTGGTGCTCCTTGGGTTGGTGCCCTAAAAGTGTAGGGGTTAGTGCTCCTTGGGTTGGTGCCCAAAATCTTTGTAATTCAGTGTTTTACCTATGAGGCTGGATTGAAACAGTAGTCTTCAGCAACTTTTCTCACTGAGGTTTTTCCCATATTGGGTTTTCCTCATAAATTTGGTGTTGTGAATTACTTGTGTGTGTATGGTCACTTTGGCTTTCTTTCTTGTATTACCGGTTTGATTGTTTAAGTGATTAAGTGCATAATTGATATTCTCAAGCTAGATCCAAAAAGGAAAAACTTAGGAACCACTGATTCACCCCCCTCTCAGTGGTACTTTGTGTTCAACATAGTTAACATGACAAAAGAAAATTCTCTTTTCAAGTGGACTCCCGAAGGAAAGAAAGTTTTCCATCAAATCAAGGAGGTCATGGCAAAGGCCCCAGTCTTGGTATGTTCTTATTATACAAAAGAGTTTATCATTTACAGCTTTGCATCAGATCATACATGTTCATCCATTCTAATGTAGAAAAATCATGAAGGCATAGAATCACCTATTGCATTCATGAGTTGTCCGCTAAAGGCCCATGAGTTGAAAGACTCGGAAATGGAGAAGCATGCTTTTGTAGTGGTGAAAGCAGTGAAACATTTTAGGTTTTATATTCTGAATTCACATGTCATCGCTCTTGTTCCTGATGTTGTTGTCAAGTCAATTATGACGCAACAAAAGTTTAGAACTAAAAGGGGCAACTGGGTTGCCAAGATTCAAGAATATGATATGGAAATCAAGCCCACTAAGTTGGTTTGTGGAAAAGGTCTTTGTCAGTTGATAGCTGACAACAAATCAATTGATGAAGTGGTGCTAGAAATGAAGGTATGAATCAAGATCTTCCCAAGGTTCTATTTGTCAGCACCACTAATGAGTGGTATTCTGACTTGGCATATCTCTTAACATATGGAGACTGTCCTACACACCTATCATGCAATGAAAGGAAAACCCTGAAGCTTAAAGAGGTAAATTTTGTCCTATGGGACAATGGTTTGTATAAGAAAGGCCTAGATGGCAATTTCTTGGGCTGCGTGGACAAACAACAAGAAGTAAGATTACTTCAAGCTTTTCATGATCTTGCTTGTCGTGGACATTTTTCTACCCCTGTTACTGCACACAAAATCTTGCATGTTAGATACTATTGGCCGACATTGTTTAAGGAAACATACAGTTGGGTTCACAAATGCGAGCAATGTCAGTAATTTGTGGGTAAGCCTAAACTAGCTGCACTTCCTCTTAAACCAGTTGTAATTGAAGAGCCCTTTCAACTGTGGGGATTAGATTTCATCAGACCTGTCAATCCAACATCTAGTGTAGGTCACATATACATTCTCATAGTGACAGATTACTTCACCAAGTGGGTGGAGGCAATCCCAACCAAGCAATCTACCTCGGCGGTGGTTTGTCAATTTTTGAAGGAAAACATCATTTCAAAGTTTGGTGTTCCTCATAAGATAGTAGCCAATAATGCTTCATGTTTTTCATCTTATGATATCATTGACTTTTGCTTTGATCATGGTATTACTCTTTCACACTCATCTGACTATTACCCACAAGGAAATGGTAAGGCTGAGTCAAGCAACAAGAATCTGATTACTATTATGAGGAAGCTTGTTGATGAGAGACAACGGACTTGGCATAAAGCTCTTTATGATGCGCTATGGGCGAATCGTATAACTCCAAAAAGAGCAATTGGTATGTCACCTTTTCAACTTCAATATGGGTCAAATGTCAAGATTCCAATCACTATGGAACTTCCAACAGTAAAGCTCTCCAAGGCCATTGAGTATGAAACTTATCAAGATTCACTAGATAAGCGGATTTTGTTTCTTTCTCAGCTGGAAGAAACAAGAGAAGAAGTGGTAGATAGGATTGCCACAAACCAAAGCCAAGTGAAGGAATTGTTTGATAAGAAAACAACTTCCCATGAGTTCTTAGTTGGTGATCAAGTCTTGTTATGGGACAAGAGGAGGGAACCGAAGGGTTTGCATGGAAAGTTTGACTCCTTATGGAGAGGTCCCTTCACTATTCATGAAATATGTGGTGAGCATAACTATTTAATTGCATATGCGGATGGTACCCAGTGCTCACTACCTCATAGTGGAGAACATTTGAAGCTCTTTACTCAATAAAGAGAAATGTAAAGGGAGTTGTACTTGTTATAAAATTTGTATAGTCTTTTCTTTTTAAGTCTTTTCATCCCCTAACTCTATAGCCCAATGGATACAAGCACTCGAAGTTCAGGATTCTACAAACTTCAAGTGGTGTAGCTTGTTCCCCAGTCAGAGCCAGCTATTGTCCTTGATTTTAGTGTGGCCAAAATCGTGAGGCAACCCTATGAAACTGGTTCATTTTGTACCTTATGAACTCCGGGAGAGCTTGATCGACTATGTCGGTTAGCTTGTTTTTTATTTATTTTTTTCTTTTTATTGTTTTCTAAGTGTTTAAGATTTACAGTTTTTCCAGTAGATCGGACTTTAGAGTCCGACCTGTAGGGTTCCTTCTCCTCAAGAATTACACATCAGACTTTAAAATCTGATGTGTAAAGGTTTGGTTTTTTCCCTGTAGATCGGACTTTAAATTTTGACCGACAGGTAATCGTTCCCCTGCAGTTCGAACTTTAAAGTCCAATCTGCAGGTCTTCTGGTTAAAAGTTGCATGTCAGACTTTAAAGTCCGACTTGCAAGGGTTTAATCCTGTATGGAGGAATTTGTGTGATTAGTAATTAATGTCGCATTAATTGCTAATTTGAGAGTTTATTTATTAAGTTTTAGGGTTTATTCCTTCATTATTATTTGGTTTTTCCCCTCTGCATGTGCCTCCTCTTCTCTCCTCCATTTTAGCTCGCCAACCTTGTGGATTTATCGGGTCTTCATCAATTTTTCTCTCACCATGGCGGATTGAGTCATTTGCAAATGTCAAAGCCCTCTCACGACAAATTAGAACCTTCCTCGAGCCAGTTGGAATCTTTTCCGGGTAAAACATCAACAAAAAAATGAAGTACAAGTATGATAAGTACTTGAATTTGTACCCAGAAAGTTCAGTAGACTCAACCATCAAATAGATCAAAGATACAAAAATTGGACATGTCAGTATGCAGGAGTTTATTGACCAAGTTGAGAAAGCTCTTGTCCGCCTAACAAACCAAATCAAATCCAAGTTGCATAAATATGCATCCTTCCCAGTTGCAGCTCATGATCCAGAATTTGTACTTGCAGTAGCGGATCACTTCGATCTGAATACAAGAGAGGTTAGGGATATTGATCAAAATGTCATCATGACTCTGGATAGTGTTTTCTTCAATAGTGTTTTCAAAGGTTCTCCAATTGAAGAAGTAGCTGACATTTCTCAGGAAAGTGCTCCAAAGTATTATGAGAAAAATGAGACCAAATGCAAGAAAGTGATCAATACTATGTACTTCTCTACTGCCAGAAATTCTACCACCTCGTGATGGCTCATTTTTTTCACAGGAGTGACTTCAATGAGGAGTACAATGACATGGTCACCATGTTATCAAGAGTGAAGGGTTTAAAGGACTCTCACTACTTTCAAAGTTGGATATGTTACTACATGAATATAATCAAGAAAGGGGCTACTAGGATTGACTAGGGTGAGCAGATCAGTGATGCACTCTGCACACAGTTGAAAGAAGTCAAAGTAACGTTGAAATTTTATATGACTTCCTACCTGGTTTATGCATCCACTTCCATGAGGAAATATCCAGGTTTGTCTACTAAAGGTGACAGGAGATTAGTTCTTGTCTGGGAATACTATGATCAACTTACGATCAAGAATCAAGGCAACCACTTTAGAAGAGTTAATGATGCCTTCTTTGCTATGTGGAAGTGCATGTTTGATAAGAGCCTATAGAAGAAAAGATTATCAGAGGCTACATATAACAGGGTGTCTCATTTTGGATGTGTTTTCCTTCAGTTCCCAACATTCACTTACATCTGGATCGGATGTTTCTCATGTGAACCTTGTATTCTACCAAGGTATCCTTCTGACAAGACTGTTCTTATGGAGTTGTGTCAGCAGCTGATCTATGTGCATTAAAAGAAATCACAAGCACATAAGACTGGTTTGAAGTTCCCATAATCAATTGTACTCAGTTCTAACCAACCCCAAAGCCAAAAACATGGAGGAAGAAATGCAATGGAATGCCATGAGAAGATTCAAGGCACGAAACAATTTTGCTTTTCATCGCATGAAGAACAAACTCAAGAGGAGTTACACCCATGTCTATAGGTTTGAAGATGTATGGGCAAACTGTCAAAATGAAGAAGATATAAGAAGGATGGATTTCAGTCGTCTTACCTTGGAACAAATTGAAAATTTGGATTTAGCAAAGATCCCAATGACCATGGAAGACACTGATGACATAATAGACCCTGCTTATTATGAAAAGAAGATTTTCAGCTCTCCTCTCCCATCAATGCAATGGTCAAAAAAGGAAAATAAATCTATCTCCTCAAAGAATCTCTCCAATTTTGGAAAACACCAATGCATGGTTGCTTAAAAAGAATCTTAGAATGAAACAGATTCCTGCTAGTTCTGGAGATGACTATAAAAGTGATGGCCCAACTGGTAAGACAATTACGACTAAAACAAGAACCAAGGCCAAAGCAGATTCACAAGAATTATCCTTAGCTCTTGTAACACAATCCAAGGGGAAAGGACCCAAAATCAAGTTCACAATTAAAGGTTCCAAGAAAGATGAATCATCCTCAGCAGCATAGGAGACAGTTATGAAGGAGCCAGAATAGCAGACTGCTGGGGATACTGGAAAAGAGAAAGAGGTGGAAGAAGGTGAAATTCCTCAACAAGAGGAAATGCAGGTTGAAGAAACATTACATCCTGGTGAAGTTAATGTTCCAGCCACTTCACAGGCACCAACTCATTCACAAATGATTATTCATTCCATCGAATCTAATTCTGATCAAGAGGAAGAAGAATTCAATGATGAGGACCTAGGTATGGGCATGACTCAATCAGAGACTGCTCAACAATTCTTTGCACTATCCAAATTTTCCATCCTTGATGATATTCCTTCAACCACTATTGAATCTTCAATATTGGAGTTTCCTGAAGCTATGGAGCAAGCATTCATGGAACAGCAAATGATGACTTGCCTTCTACAGTGGTCATAACAGAGATTCCATCTCAAGTAAGCACTAAAGTTATTTCTACTACGACAGTTATAACAAAAATTCCACCTCTGGTTACTACTCAAGTTCTTTCAACTGCACCTTCCACTTTCTCCTTTGTGGTTGTAATTGAAGAAGGGTCGGCATCACCAATTGTTGATGCATCAGCAGGTATATCACTAGATACTTCAGCATTGATATCAGTCACCATTGCTAGTTCAAGCCAGCATGCTCTTGAAATACCAAGTGACACTCAACAAGAAGCTACTACCCCACCGGCTAATCCTGAATTACCACCTTGGCTGGAGGTAGTAGCACCTAAGAGGAAGAAATAGGTGATTTCACCTAATGAGTTTGACTTTGGGCAATTAGTTCCTCCAAAGCCCAAGGGAACAAAGAAGTTGAAGATTGTTTCTTGGGTGTTAGTAGACCTGACCTTTAAAAGGAAGTATGTTGAAGTCATGGTGCCATCATCAGATAAGAATAAGGATGATATAAGACCTGAGGATTACATCATGCAAACTGTAGAACTTGGGTAGGAGACGCATGAAAGTATTAAGCTAGATTCTCAGACAGCTTTAAACTCTTTGATACGAAGACTTGATCAAGAGAGGGATGAGAAGAATGAATTAAAACATAAATGTGAACAATTAACTAATGTTCTTCTAAAAGTTACCCAATCCTCTCAGGAAGTTGACCCCATAGGATCCTCAATAGATGTTGAAGTTGTCAATAAAATCAAACAAGTAGGAGCCAAGGGTTGAGTGTTGGATGGAAGGATAGCACGGCTGAAGTCAGAAGGGTCTCATCTCCTAAGTTCAATAGTTGGGTTGTTGACCGATTTTGAAGTGATCCAAGGTCAGATGCAAAGTGTTAAAACTTAACTATCTCAGGAGATTAAAAATATTGAAAAAAAGTACAACACTTTGGAGAAAAATGGAGGACTTTAGAATAGACGTCCTCGTTGAAAATAAAGTGGTTTGTTGTTGGTTGAGGGTAAACCTTCTTAGTTTTGTCTGGTCTACTGCCAGTTGAGGGTAAACCTGTTACTGCCCTGTTTGCTTGTCAGGTGAATTAACTGAATCTAACCAAAGAAATTCTCCATGTGCCCTACTTAGGACAATTCTCACAACTTCCTTCGGAAATTCAGGGATGTTCAAAATTTCCCCAAAACCTAAAGTCTCCACAATCTTGTGCTCGGGTTTGACAATGCCATTTTCATCACAAATTACAGTTCTAAACATCTTTAACAACTCCTCATAACCTAATTCTTCAATGTTGCAGTGAATATAAATCCTAGGGTCTTCATCATAAGCTACACCTTTATAAATCTTTGAAAATGTGCCTATGGAATCATCTTGCTTAGCTACTTCAGGAATAAAGGGCATTTTATATTTTCCATGATAGTAGGGTTTGCAATAAATTTGGGAGCGGAAGAAGAAGCCATTTGAAAAATAGCTTTATCTACCTCATAATGTCTAATGCTTGAAATAAATCGCTTCACACCTTCGCCTTGAATGCCTTTGCTCAAATTTTGAGCTCTCTGCTAATTTCAATACTTGATGAATCAAAAATGAGGGAAAACCGATGATTTATAATGACATTCCCTTCAACAACCACATTAAATGCTCGCTGATTAAGTGAAAACTTAACACATTTGTTGTTAGAGAAGAAATATATCTTCTCACCATCAACCAAGGGTAATTTGCATGATATTCAACTTGCTGCAATACCCCCAAAGGGTTACTTCTTAGTGGGATGAAGAATCTCCTGCCAATGGAGTAATACTCTGTTCTACCAGTGAATAAATAGTCTCATCAACATTCTGATCTATCTTCCTAATCCATTGTTTTCAAAATTCTTGCTTTACCTGATCTACCTTTTCTTTGCCTTTCAAACTGTGTCCTTTATTATTCACCGGTGAAGTCTTGCTTCTACAAAATTTTGCAATATGTCCAATTTTGTTACAAGCATAACAAGTCACATTATTCTTCTGAATAGCCTTTCCATATCCTATACCAGTTTCTGTTCTGCATTGATTAGTTAAGTACCCAATTCTTCCACAAACATAACATTTCACATTCATTCTGCAGTTTTTTGAATTATGACCAATTATGTTGCATTTGGAACATTGACCGGTGGGTGCATTGATGTTCTGATTGTTTCTAATTCTACACTAATTTTATCTATGACCATACTTGTTACAGTTAAAGCATTTGTCATTAAATTTATAAGCATTAGGTTGTCTTATCAATTTACTGTGATCATGATTGTTTGCAGTACTGGAACTTTCTCCAATTTCAAATCCAAGTCCATTAGTATCTCCATTATGTTTCTGATTTTTCAACATGTTATCAAATTCCTCTGAGCTTTTCTTGAATTTCTCTTTGTGTTGATTTGCAGTAGCCAATTCATTTTCCAGAATTCCCATTTGTCTCATAAGTTCACTTTTATCATGTTGCATGTGAATCAGATCTGTCTTCAACGTACTATTTTCATGACTGAGTCTTAGATTTTCATTTCCAGCATCATTGAGTCTCCTAGTCAAGTCATCTTCATTATTCTTTCTATCTTCAATGTCTTTACAAAACCTCATAGTCATATCTTGCATTTCATTTCTCACAGTATTGTTTTCTTGTCTCAACTTGTTCACAAGTTCATTAAGAGTTTCTTTTTCATCATTATCATTCTGCGTCTTCTCATGAAGTTCTTTTCTTTTATTTCTAGCTATAGTAAGATTCTCCTAAAGTCCTTGAATGAATTCTTGTGCAGTCCTTAGATCATCTTCAAGTTTGATATTCTTCAACTTCTCTACATCATAGTCTGCAAGAGATTCTTCCAATTGTTTTCTTAAGTTCTCCATCTGTACCGGTGTCAAAATCTTCCTCAAGCTATTAGGATTTTGAAAATAGAGTACCAGGCTCTGATACCAATTGTTAGGATTAATGATAGTCCTAAAGATACTGAGAGAGGGGGGTGAATCAGTATCTAACCAGTTAATAGAATATTTAATCTTATTAAGAACTTTGCATTCCAAAACAGTGTACCGGTAAATAAGAATTAATGCAGTAAACAGGAACAATAAAGACAGCATTAAAAACACACCATAACACAAGATGTTTAATTAGGAAACTCGGTGTGGAAAAAACCTCGGTGGGATTTGTGACCCACAATATTTACTCACTGGCCAATGAATAAATATTACTTACAATGAGAGGGGCCTGCACATGCAGGAAGGCCAACTGCCTAGAGCTCACTGCTCAATAAGAGTCACACTGACTACAAAAGTGGATTATGAAATCCAATACAATGTACTGCTTCAAAGTAGCATCAACTATGCCAGGTTCAGTACCGGTTTAAGCTCATTCGATAACCAAAACCTTCATTGTCACTTATATCACCCTATACATAACTCATAACTCTATTCTTACCTTTTTCAAATGACCTATAAGATCTCATAGATATATATGAGTCTTTTACAATATGCCTTGTCGGCTTTACAAAAGATAATTATAATTAAATGCAATAAACAAAAGTTTATTCTCTGTCGGCTGGGGTGTCGGTATGCATTGTGGCCACTGCCGGTGAACTACCTATCGGTGTATGTAGATGTCTATGCCGGTGTCAGTGCCTGCCGGTGGCTTTACCAGATGAGTGCCAGAAGGTTGCCAGAAGGTTTCCATCAATGACAACACCATCATTCTCATAAGAGTGTAGAATGCCAACAACCCCTGCATGCAAAAGCACTTGAATTAGTACTTACTATAAGATTAATTGCCAAAGGATTTGCATTTCTTCCTATCATGGTTATTATCAATTCTTTCATAATAATTATAGTAACATAGAGGACAATTGGGTAAAGTGGGGAATAAAATAGGCATGAATTCAAACTAAATTATATGAAAATATATGACACATTCTTCACCCATCATTTTTTCCCCTAGCTAAAGACATTGCCTTTCCTCATGCAACACTTACTGTGTTAGGCTGATTTGTAGCTAGGTTCCTTATTGCCCCCATCATCTCATTTAGCCATTATACCTTCAAATCATTAATCGGTTGTTGATAATTAGTCAGAGAAATATAGTTGGTCTGAAAGTTGTCCCGAACAGAAGTATTAAATTAGAAATGACTTGAATATGTCTCTCCATGGGTACAGACTCTATTCTCACCTTCTCTTCCCATGCTTCATTTTGAGTGTCCATTTCTTGTTGCAATTTGGTCCTCAGATAACTAAGTTTATTCTCATGGTATTCCTAGGAAACACATTCTACTATAACTCTTTCTTCCCAATAACCCCTCGGTTCCTCAATGATTTTCTTATGTTTGACATGGGTATATATCATGTCTCAATTGTGTGTTCCCATAAGACTTCCATTTCTTCAAGGGCTTGTTCATGTTCCTCCAAGGTGAGATGAATGTCAAAATCTCTACCTTCTTTTGGAATCCTTCTTAATTTCTCTACTATGTTATGGTGCTTCTATATAGATATGTATCCTATAATTATTTGTTGATGTTCCTTGAGTGATATATAAGTTTCCATGTCCGGGCTTTGATCTCTGAGTAATGATCCAGTTTTTGTTTTCTTCACTTATTCTTCTTGCTTCTAGACTTTCTCACATAATTGTTGTAATTATTGTTGGAGGCATAATTTGGGCTTCCAACTAGTCCACCTTTCTTTGCAGCACCCTAAATTCCTAAGTAGAATATTCTTCTACAACTCGTGAATTATCATGGTAATCCCCTATTTTATCTTGCATAGTATCTTGGAACTGATTAGGAAAGACCTTGATTGTTTGACTAGGTCTTTTATCCTTATCAAAAGTCTGCTCCATTCCAATTTCCTGTGATGGAAAACCAAGTTGTTGTATCAGAGGTTCTTGTTCATTACTTTGAAGGAGATATGTTTGGCCTTTTATGGTTGATTGTTCATTCCCCTTGCTTGACATTGTGGAGTTGTCCTTTTTAGTAGAAAGGGTTTCTCCTATTTGCTAAGGATTCATGTAGTTTTTAATGATCTCTTCAAGGTTGAGGGTATGTTGTTGCTTCAATAGTTATTTCATATTTTTGAGGGGAGGATCAACTAACTGGGTATATTCATCCTTATCCTTATTGTGTTCAACAGGTTTGTCATTGCCTGCAATGTCATAAGAGTCTCCTTCTGTCTCATCCTCTGGTTGTACATTTGTGGTTTTTCTTTGTTTTTCTTTGTTTTTCTTTGTTTTTCCTTATTCTAATGTTGTTTAATTCTCCTATAGTTTCTACTATGTTTATCCTTCCCAACCTGGTTTACGACTAGTATTTCAATGTCAGGGGGTTCTTCCACCATGCTACATGTAGTATTAGCTAGGCCTTGCAATCCAAAATTTTCCCCATATTTACATTTGGACCTAGTATTATAAGGGCTTTGTACTGAGGGAGTATTGAGCAATGATTACATTTCTTGTGGTAGCTCTAGTTCTTTGTCTAAGTTCATATCCCCCACCACACTCGAAGCTCCCAATTTGTTAATCATTATTCTTTTTGTCACCACCTTTCATATTTAAGTGATTAGATGCTAGTGGGTTTTCAACGTTAGGGTTATCATTACTATTCCCAGCTCCATAATCTTCTGAACCATCGTCAAGAGCCGAGGAACTCTCTTCTTCTGCAAACATAGCCCATGGAATTAGAGAAGTACTATTTTCTAGACCCTTCATAATAATTAATTTAATTATCCCATGATGTGCTAACGAGTTCCTATGGCCGTTTCAAACTTCAGAACTCATCTTTTTAATTGACTAAAAAAGATAGAATGGAACATTACGCAAGTCCTTATGTCGAAGATGACATAACAATCTAAAATGGTGGGCAAAAACATATACATACTGGCATTTCCCTGTAATGTACTGAGTTATAACCTTGGTAACATCCGGCCAATGCTTCGATAGGGAAGCCCTTAAAGTGCCATGCTTTGGGGTTGTATGTACAACTTCACCCGACTCTAGGAAACATTGAGAAAACATCTTGAGATCAAACTTTCGGTTTGCATATAAAAAATATGTCTCACTAGTTCGAGGAAGCCTGGTGATTTCAATTATAATTTCCTCTTTCACTATGAAAGACTGGCCTCTCATCACAACTGTATCGTCAACACTGTTATACCCCATAGCAAATTTAAATGCCACATCATCATTATAACCACAGAGGCATTGGAAAAATACATGCCAGACAACCTTCTTTAAAAAATCCCATACTGTAGCATTGGCTTTCACTTTTGTAACACTAGTAGGTTCTTGGCAAACATGACAACCCCCCATAGTGGATAAAGATAACACACCAGTTTACAAAGCAGTTTCATTTCCAATTTTAGATAGGCAACAGATGAATGTGACAATGGTGGTTTCCCAGGAAGGCAGAAATGGGGATAAAAAACTAGTAAGGAAAGTTGATATGTGAATTAATGAGTAAAATTTGACTTATGATATGGTGCGTACCCCCCCCAGTTAGAGATATGTGACATCCCTGTTGTACCATAATTACCAAAAAAGAATTAAATAAAAAACATGACAAGAAATAAATACAAACCTTGGGCACATTACCATTAAGAAGCACTGGCAACGAGAAGGTGGTCAGAAAAATAGATGTTGACGAGGATCAATAGAAATACAGAAATCGACAGAGGTGGAATGTAGGGAAGAGCATCCACCGTAAAATCATCATCATGAACATGACCGACAACAAGATGTGTGGAGGACGTGCATGGACGACACATATTGGCACAGACTGGTAAGAGAATATGCCAGTGGAATCTCTGAAAGGGAATTCGGCCAAAGAAAAATGATGCTAAAAAAAAGGAGTCGAGGTGGCGATAAGTGTCAAGGAAAGATGAGGCAGACAGAAAGGAAGTGGGAAAGGGAAGGATGACGTCGGTGGTGAGGAAAAGATAAAGGACAAGCAGGGAAGTGGAGTAAAATGGATACGGGGAAGAGATGAAGGGAAATTGATTACGGCATGCCACATAAGCAATGTATGAGGTGGAAAAAGATGGTGAAGAAGTGGGTCATTGACAAAGTGGACCAGAATGGATGGGAAGGAACTGTACTATCACATGAGCAACAAGACAATTATTTATGAGATTTTTTTTTTTAATGATAATAGGCCACTAATTACTCGGTTTTCAACCCAATGTCACCTGGAAGTATTAGGAACCCAGTTTTCACCTCCAGGTTCATTACACAACCACCACCTACCAAAAACCCGGTTTTCAAATGGCGATTGGCCAACAACATCGGAAACCCAATTTTCATTGTTGGATCTTTTATTGCATTTTTTATTTTTGGAATTTAATTCTTGAGAAAGGAAAAAGTAACAACAGTGAGTTCCTTTGCTACATCACATAAGAATTTTTTCTTGGAGAGAGGTCGTTTGTAGAGTTTCAGGCGATGTCCATTGACAAGAAGAACTCTTCATTCAGAATCCATACTATAGAGACGATCAACACCATTATCATATATTCTCTCAATCTCATAAGGCCCAAGCCACCACATGTGAAACTTTCCTTTGAAATCTTGAAAATGGGAGTCATACAGGAGTTCCCAATCACTTGGCTGAAATGACTGTTGATGAATGAAGCGATCATATGCCAAAGAGCACGTTGTTTCTGAACTATCTTTGCATGAAAGAGAGCCTACAGACACAACTCATCTAAAGAATGTAATTGAGCGATATGCTCTCTTTGTGCATTAGAAATACTCATGCCTAACTGAAGTGCAGTGCGAAGAGTCTTCACCTCAAATTCAATGGGGAGGACAACCTTCTTGTCATAGACAAGCTCATAAGGTGTCAGACCTGTGGTGGTTTTTCATGTTGTGCAATAGGCCCACACATCTTTAGGGATTCGTGTGGCCCAATCACGCTTATGAAGAGCAACTATCTTGGTAAGGATGTTTTTAAGTTCCTTGTTAGTGACCTCAATCTGCCCATTGGCTTGGGGGTGATAAGGCAAAGACTTGCGATGCCAAAACTCGTACTCACGAACCAAAGAAAAAATGAGTACTAACGTGAACTGAGGTCCTTGGTCTGTTACGATTTCTCATAGAACACCAAATCCGGTAAAAATCTTGGAATACAGAAAGTCGACGACTTTAGTGTCGTTGGCGTATTTCAAAGCAACAATTTCAACCCACTTAGTGACATAATCTATACAAACAAGAATATACTCCTTGTTTTGTGATGGTGGATTGATAGGTCCAACAAAATCAAGCCCTCATTTTCAAAGGGCTCAATAGACAGTTGTGGGTACAACGGCATCTCATCAGAGTGCGTAGGATGACCCATATGCTGACATTTATCACAATGATGAATATAGCGCTTACAATCCTTGTGAATTGTAGGCTAGTAGTATCCAACAGTAAGAATCTTTGTAGCAGTTCTCTGGGTAGAAAAATGTCATCTGCAAGGTTCAGTATGGCATGCACGAAGTATGTCAAAGACATCATCTTCAGGCACGCATCAGCGTATGACATTAGATATCCCTGTACAGAAGAGAATTCCATCGATCCATGTGTACTAACCAATGACTCCAACCAACTTTCTGTGTTCCTATGGAGAGAAGTGCGAAGGAAAACAACATGTGACCAAGTAATTTTCTATGTCAACAAACCATGGGCTTTTTATTGAAATGGCAAAAAGATGCTCATCAGGAAAATTGTCATCAATGGGGATCGACTCATCTTGTTGTTATAACCTAGACAAGAAATATGCAACCACATTCTCACGACCAGGCTTATCAAGTATAGTAATGTCAAATTCTTGAAGCAAAAGTAGCCATCTAATTACTCTACCAGTTACAATAATTTTATTACTTAGAAATAAAATCATGGAAGAATGATCAGTATGGACAAACACCTTATACCTAGTAATATAATGATGAAAATTATTGACTGCATAAATAACAACTAGAAATTCCTTTTCATTTACCATGTAATTGACCTCATCTCTAGTGAATTTTTTGTTGATATAGTAAATGGAGTAGAAAATATTATCTTCTTTTTGTCCAAGCATAGTGCCCATGGAACTATCTGAAGCATCGGTGTGAATTTGAAAAGGAAATTCACAATTCGGACCTCTAAGTGCAGGTGTAGTTACAAGTTTGATCTTAAGGGCTTCAAAGGCTTCTTGACATTCTGGTGTCCAAGAGAAAACATCTTTTGCTAGCAAGGCAAAGAGAGGTGAGGCAACTTTACAGAAGTATTGGATGAACCTATGGTAATACCCTACATGACCTAAAAAGATTCAAACATCTTTTTGTCTTTAATGGTTTGTATCTGTTTGGGGTCACCACAATACCTTTAGAGGAAATATAATGACCAAGTACAATTCCTTCCATCATGAGAATATGGCACTTTTCATTGCTTAGAGACAAATTAGTTTCAATACACCTCTTAAGCACTTTTTCTAAGTTTACTTTATCTTCCTCATAAGTATTACCATACATTGTAAAATCGTCCATATAAACTTCCACACAATCATGTACAAGATCAGAAAAAATACTTAGAACTGCCCTTTAGAAAGTGACAAGGGCATTACATAACCCAAAAGTCAACACATTATAGGAAAAATTACCACAAGGACAAGTGAAAGTGGTCTTGTCTTGATCTTCTGGTGATATGTGGATCTGGTTGTAACCACTAAAACCATCTAGAAAAGAAAATAACTTTTTGCCTGTAAGAGTATCCAACTCTTGATCAATAAATGGCAGCGGAAAATGATCCTTTTTAGTAGCTTTATTAAGTTCTCTATAATCAATACAAATTCTCCACTTACCATTTTTCTTTGGAACCACAACAAGAGGGGAGACCCATTGACTATAATAATTTGGGTATATGAACCCTACATTTAATAACTTTTGTAACTCCTCTTTAACTATTTCACTCAAGACAGGGTTAAGCCTTCTCTATGGTTGCCTAACTGGGTGGCTACCCTCTTCAATATAGATGTGGTGTGTGCAAGTATTAGGGTGAATGTCACACATGTCTTTATATTCCCAAGAAAATGCAAATTTATGAATTTTAAGAATAGTAATTAGATCTTGAATTTGTTCAGTGCTTAAATGTGGATTAAGATTAAGTGTGTGACCTGGTAAGATTTCCATAGCCTTGGATTGTGTAGGTGAATTAAGAGCGAGGACTTGTGATGCATCAATAGAATTTTCAAAGGACAAGAATGAACTATAAAAGAAATCATGAGGTAGTAACTGATGCAACGTAATAAAGTGTTGAATAGTTTGTGAACTACCTACCATTGGAAAATTACCAAAAGGGCAATAGTCACCCATCCCAGACGAAAGCATCATCCTTTCCAAAATTTAATTAGAACATATCTATTTTGGAGAAAATTAACAAGCATATCTTCTTTAGAACATTCCCCCGTATCAAATGTTTGGCCAATAGTGAGGATTGGCAATGATTCCTTAGAATCATTGTCAATCCATATTGGATCATCTGTTTCCAACAAAGGTTTTGCATGAGGATATAATGTTAATTGCTTAGTTTATTCCCCATTACAAATCACCATATTACCTGACCTATAGTTGATGAATGCATCTACAGCAACCAACCAAGGTCACCCCAAGATCAGGGGATACCCCCCCTGCTTAATTTTTGGCTGCAAAATCATGAAGTTGGTTGGGTATTCCAATGAATCAATATAAAGAATTACATCTTCTATCATACCTATGGGTTTGACCAAAGAACGGTCTGCCATTTGGATAATTGTACAAGTGGTTCTAAGTCCTTTAAGAGATAATTTGTCCTTTGTTTCATTTATCATAACATTAATTACAGCTCCCAAATCAACTAGTATATTAGGAATAACAACATTACCAATGTGTACCTTTATCATAGGACTTCTTGGATCAGCATACTTAGGAACTGTTAGGTTCCTGAGCATAACGTCAGCAAGTTGTCTAATGACTTGAACAATCTTGGGATCTGTCTTTTTCTTTTGTTTGTGAGTACACAAATCTCAAATTGTCTTCATATACACTGGAATATCTGTGATAGCCTACAACAAAGGAATTTTAATGTTAACATTACGTAACTCATTCATAAAATCAAATGTGGGTTTTGGAACTTCCTTTTGTATTTGTTTAGTTTTTAGGCAGTCAAGGTATGGAGGTTCCTTCACTTGTTCTACCTCTAGTTCTTCAAATGAATCATTGACTTCAATGATGGTAGGGCCCTGAGTGGCTTTACCTGACTGTAATTGAACTCCATCAATTTCAACAAAGTTGACAAAATAAGGCAGATATCCAGCTAACTCGTTATTATATATGGGGTGTGTGGGTTTATTGTTAGGATTTGGGGTTGGTTGAGATGGAATAGGTGTGAATTTTGGTGGTTATGCTGACTAAGGTAGTTGGTTACCTATTTGTGATGGTGGTAGGAGTTTTTGTTGTGGTGATTCATATGCTTTTATGACGGGAGATAGTGGATAGTATGGAAATTGTGGTGGGTATTGTGTAACTGAAAACTATGGTTGAGACCTCCAAGGTTGTTGCCAAGGTTGTGAAGCATATTGATTAGGCCAGAATTGATAAGGATTAGATTGTGGGAAGCCATCATACCACCCAGATTGGTTGGTGAAGGAGGAAGGTTGACTAGGCCCAGCCATAAAATAATGATTAGTCATCCCAAAGGGCATAGGTCGAGGTGGCCAAGGACGGCTAGGAGCCATAAAATAGACTGGTTTTTCTAGATACTCCACTTTTACCACATCCACGGGAAGGGGCCTAAGGATTTTATGTCTGCTAGCTTCTTTTAGAGATGCAACTTTAGTCTTATTATAAGGGCATTCTTCATGACCATGCTTCTTCCTATAGATTGGACAAAAGATTGCTAAAGCTTTTTCAGCCTCTTCTTGCTTTTTACGAGTATACAGTGTATCTATTTGTTTACCCATATGTCTCAACAAATCAGTTTTTAAATCCTCAAGTAATATACCTAGATCCATTTTGGTGATGTTTGATGTACTTGCTCCTCCCACATTGTGTCTCCCTATAGAACCTCCCATTGTTCAAGCAGACCATGAATACTTCCTACATGCTTCACAAATGTCATCAAAATAGACTTTAGAAATATCTCCCCCACCCATAATATTTAATATCTACATGCAAACATCTCGAACTCCCATAAGGAATAACATTATAACAGTATCATTATTTAAACCATTTTGTCGAGCTCGCTGGAGACTAAACAAAAACCATTCCAAATGATCCTCTAGTGTTTCTTCTTCACGTTGTGTCATGTGGAAGATTTCATCGTGTAATTCTTTGGTCTTGCAATATTCCAGATATTTAGCCAGGAACTTTTCTTTCATATTGTCCCAAGTGTGAACTGACTGTGATCCCAAACTCGTGAACCACCTAAGTGTTGTGTCTTTCAAGGTAGCTGGAAATAATTTGAGTTTATGCCCATCATTTCAATAGTCATAGCTGTTACACAAAACTTCAAATTCAAATAAGAACACATTAGGTTCTTCCACTGTCAATCCCCTAAATATAGGCAAAGCAGAGTGAGGGATATTTTTCATTGGAGCATCTTTGGTAGGGTCAACAATAGGGAACTCAAAAGTTACAAGATTATTATTGGCAAGTACCCCCTATTGTTATTGTTATTGTTATTGTTGTTGTTGTTGTTGTTGTTGTTGTTGTTGTTGTTGTTGTCACCCATATTTCCTTCAAATACCCAAGATATGTAGACGACTGTGAATGGATTTTCTTTAGGCTTCTCACTATATAATTCAAATGAATCAGTAAATTGCAAGGAAAATTTTGGGGTAATTAATGACTCTTGAGAGAATTCAGGAATTGTTTGTGATATGTTGGGTGGTGAGACAATAGATAGTGTTGTAGACTTTAAGTCTACCCTACCCCTTTCAAGGAGTTATCTTTTTTATTCCCCCGACCGAAGTCTTTCTCGCCCAAGGTTTCTTCTGTCTCCTTGCGTCTTCCACGTGGCAATATGGCTCATGTTGTTCAAGTTCCCTTTTTTCTTTGCCAGGAAGTCGAGTAGTGTTGACACATAGCCATTGGTGTCTTTGATGTTTTAAGTGGGCCCGCACACCTAAGCTCGTGCTCAAAAGCTTTTCATTCTCTCCACATTGTAGTTCTGCGCGAGGCATTTAAATTCTTTTTATCTCACCTTCAGGATGCTACCTCCTGTTGCCACATTGCGATTAAGGAAACCTCCAAGCATTCTTGTTCTATCGTTACAAAGGTAGTGGTTTTTTGGGATGCCAACGACTTGTTGTTTTTTGACATAGTGGTTGCGGATTCTTATGTTTCGATCCACGGTTAAAGTATTCAATTGTAGCTGTGATGAAGATTGAATCTTTTCTATTCAATCAGTTGAGAGGTCTTTCCACATTTGTCGATGGGTGCCAGTGATGCTATTAGTTTTGGGTGATCTCTCTAGTTTCTACATCGAGTAGTTAGCTCGGGTTTATTTATAGGATGCTTTTTTCTTTTGAAAAGGTTCGGAACTTTTAGAGAATACATACTTTTGCTAGGGAATTTTTAGCCTTGAATTTGTCTTTGTATTTCTGAAAAAATTGTGGTAATCAAATTATGCCTCCGACTTTTATGAATACAACTTTTCATTCTACAATAGTTTTTCCTGTGCCTTTATGTAAATCTACTTAACTTCTGAGATATATGTTGTAAGACTTTGTGGATTAAACTACATTTTCTATACTGGTTATATAACAAATGAATGGCATATATGTCTTTATGTTAATGGGCAATTACTTGTATTCAGATCTTGATTTTATTGGGCATGTAGATCATTGAATGGGCTTCAGAGATGCATATGTATGAAATTATTTATGCTTATAACTTAAGTCATATCTCGGTGCATTGCTATAGAATAGTTTTGTTTCAAGTTTTTCCTTCTATCCCTTTTCTTCCCCCCAATGTATGAAGAGCCAACTTCTAAAATCCTGAAGGTCACTCAGTGAGAAATGTGCAAGTCCCCCATCACTAAGTTTCCCATAGGGTTATTTCCTTTAAGAGATTTTATAGGTCAACAATTTCTTTTTCTGACACGCTTGGTGGGACCAATTCTTGCAATCTTTGCCTAATCAAAAGAGTGTATGAGCCATAGGCCTATAAATAGATGCCAGACCCCATCCAACCCAAGTTTATTGATACCTCCCCTAGTTGTAGTCCAAGCAATATTTGGAGTCAGAGTACAAGCCCCCGTTCAGGCAGCTCCAGCTCCTAGGAATTTTGTCACATGGGATAGTGGTAGTCCCCTCATAGCGCCCATCCCCCCTACTCAATGGGATGTTATCCCTACTAACGCGCTAAAAGCACTGCCAAAGTTTATCGGGGAGGATTCTAAGACTCTCGAGGAGAATTTACAAAATGTAGCAAATGTGTGCACTATGCATAGCGTCACTTAGCAAAATGTATCTTTGAGGTTACTTGAAACATCCTTCAAAGGGAAGACACAAGCTTGGCATAGATCTCTCACAATAAATTCAATTAGAACTTGGGACCAATTTGAAGATCATTTCTTTGAACGATTCACTAAGAAAGGGGACCGGTCTTCCCTTATGCAATAGTTGATAATAATAAGGAGGGCGCCACAAGAGGCTATCATCGACTTCAACACTAGATTCCAAAAGACATGGCAAAGGATTCCCTTATCTGCTCAACCACCTACAAATGTGGCTTTTATTTTCTACTTAAAAGCTATCAACTCAGATATATCCGTGATGCTTCAGTCTCTAGGAGGTAACACTCTTCTGGACGCCTACGAGTTGGCATTTCGGGTAGAAAATAATCTAATTGATGCAGGGAAGCTTCCTCTGAGACCACCCATGCCGATTTTTCTAGAGCTTACAAACCAAGCACCTGAGGTACCAATCCTGAGTACCTCTGCCCCTCAGTCCATGTATGTGTACCCCAATGCTCAACAAGCAAGCATTTCTTTTCCTTCTGCTCTAGCTACGGAGTTAAATGATATGAAATTTTTTCTCAAGACCTTCTCCAACGAGATAATCAATCTTAAGAGCCAGCAGGCCCCTGCAAGACCTCCTTTTCAAAATTATCAAAGCAAAAAAACTCCCTACTAGCCAAATCAGTATCAAGGTAGTACAAGAGTGAACCAAGGAAAACCTAATAATCAACTTGTTCCCATGTCAAACCCTTTGCAATTCATTCCTCCTAATCAAAGTGGAGAGTTGATTGTTGATCAAAATAATCTAGCGGACGATACTAACTCCTAGTGCTTTCCTTGCAATGATGCCCACATGCCATGGAATTGCCCGAGAGAAAACTTACAATAGAAGGTTGTAGAGCAGAGAAATCAAGGAACGACACCAGATGTTGGGGTCTATGCCTCTCTCAAAATGGAAAATTCCTCACTGACTGCTCAAATGCAAGGTATGTCAATGGAACAAAAAGCTGAGATTGCTCTAGATCACGCTCTCTTCTCGTGGATGGAAGATGAGGAAATGGTTCTCACAAATGATGCTTCCACATCGTCTTCCTGGATGTTTCAAGTGCAAACTGATTACAACCTTCACTCTAAGAGTCAATTCACCAAGGAACCCATGGTCCAACAGTTGAGCGTGACTATGGAGAAGCCAATAAAATAGCATGTGATGGTCACTAGCTCCCAGAACGTGAAAGCTTTCATTCCTTACAAGGCAAAAGATTTAAAGGCTTTTGTCCCTGCAATTCTTGATATAGTAGAGCAATTGAAGAAAGCTCCCATGAATGTATCCTTATAAGACATCCTCACAATCCCTGAGCAAAAGGACCATCTGCGGGAAGCACTCAACAAGCTTGAAGAATCATCTGCCAAGTCGGTGGCAGCTGGATCGAACACGAAGAGAAGTGGCCCTATTCTAGGGAGCCAGCCATGAATTCCTATGGTTCTCACAAATGAAGGTTTCGAAAGCATTGTGGATCCAAGGAAAGGTAAGTTGAAACCCAATCCTTTCTTCCTGACTCTTATTGTTGGGAATAAATTGCTCCATAATTCCATGATAGACTCTGGTGCTAATACCACTGTAATGCCTAAGGAGATAGCGGAAGTTTTAAATATAAAATATGAGCCCGTAAACAGAGGAGTCTTGCAATTAGATGGGAATAAAGTCTAGACTATAGGTATTATAAAGAGCCTCCCGCTTACCTTATTTGCTTGTCCTAGCATCACCGTGATACAAGAAGTAGCAATCATTGACATTCCCCCTATTTTTGGCCTCTGTTTGTCCCACGATTTCACTGTAAAATCGAGGGATATCTATCCCTAGATTGGTCTCACTCGATACTTAGAACCAAGCATGGCACTAAGTTGAAAATATTATCATAACCCCTCCATTCAAAGCATATAGCTAAAGAAGTTATGATAAATTTAAAAGCCACCCACACTTCCATTTCGGGTGAAGAGATGAAGTGTGTAGAGTTATTAGAAGATGAAGAAGTAATTGGAGACCGATCCTGAGATCAAGAAGTCTTCTGGAATGAATTCATAGATGTAGACCCTTATGGAAATTATCATGCCACTGGACTTGGGACCTATGTAATTTTTGTTGAGGATCAACCGATTCCTAAGGTGTTAAAGGAGCTGCAAGACATAAAGAGGGAAAATGAAGACCATGTCTCTAAACTATGGACTCTCCTCTTTGACGGAGCCCGTTGCAAAGTAGGATCTGGAGTGGGAATTTTCCTTACTTTGCCTTCTGGGGAACAAACATTGAGATCTTTCTGCCTCCAATTTTCTTGTTCAAACAATGAAGCGATGTATGAGGGCCTAGTTCAAGGCTTGAGCCTTGCAGAACGCCTTAGAGTCAAACAACGGAGAGTGATAGGGGATTCAGAGTTGGTGGCCCATCAAGTCAGAGGATTTTCAGCTGCTAAACATGTTTGCATGTGGTCATACCGTCATAAGGTATGGGACCTAATTGATAACTTTTAAGCTTTAAATATTCAGAGAATTCCTCACAAAAAAAATGAAGCAGTTGATCGCATGGCAACCGTAGAATCCCATTTTGATCCTACAACTCAACTACTAGAAAAAGAGCACTCAATCTGGGTAGTTGTGAGGCATGTTGTGCCCGACAATGACATCCACTGATAGGATTTTGATAGTGATGAAGATATAGCTATGTTCATCTAGCACTCTAGAGAGTTTGTAGACCAATTGTAGCCTAAAATTTCTGAAGCGTATGGTGATCAGGAAATCCAATTAAAGACAAAAAATCTCCCCAATGGTTTGATCACTCTTGAGAATGTTTTTGATTGTGAAGACTCCATAAATGATAGGAGAAATTTCATCGCAAACAAAGGAGATTATACTGAGCTCCAAGTCAGAGACAGTCGAAAACTCAAAGTAGGGAAATATGTCCCTCAATGCAACAAAGAAAGGCTCATTTACTTTTGTGATGAGTATATGGGGGTCATCGAATGGTTGTATGACAAACTTCGAGGATATAATCTGGAAGTGATTCAACATACCATTGAGCTAACTGATGGAGTAAATCCAGTCCAACAGAAGCAACATTCAGTTAATCAAAAGATTGAGTCCCTTATGTCTTAGGAACTGCAGAAGTTGATTGGTTATAAGATTATATACCCCATAAAACACAACACTTGGGTTTCAAACCCGGTACCCATTCCAAAAGAAGAACAAAGATATCTGCATGGGTGTGGAATTCCAGGATTTGAACAGAGCTTCTTTAAAAGATCACTATCCTCTGCCTTCAATGGAGCAAATTTTACACACAATAGTCGGGTTCAAGATGTTTTCCATGCTCGTGGGATTTTCGAGTTATAATCAGGTTTTAGTCAAGCTTGAGGATCAGCCTAAAACTATGTTTACCACTGAGTGGGGAACTTTTTCCTACCAGAAAATTCCCTTCGGGTTATCCAATGTCGGTGCCATCTTTCAGAGGATCATGGATATAGCTTTCCATGAGATGATAAACAAGATAATCCTAATCTACTTCGATGATCTAACTGTGTTCTCAAAACATAAGGAGGATCATTTTGATCATCTGAAACTAGTTTTCTAGAAATGCTTAGAATTTGGTGTCTCCTTAAACCCGAAGAAATTCATCTTTGGGGTGCCACAATGAAATTTGCTAGGGCATGTGGTGTCCAAGGAAGGAGTATAAATTGACCCAGTTCATGTAAAGGCCATCAAGGAGCTCCCCCTACTAGTAAACAAAAATGGAGTCCAATCTTTTTTGGAAAAATCAACTTTATTAGCAGGATCATTTCAGACTTTGTTGGCATGGTGAGGCCTATCACGCTCATGCTAAAAAAGGACTCGCATTTCAAATGGACTCCTGAAGCCAAAGAAGCGTTTGAAAAAATCAAGGAAGCTATTTCATCAGCCCCTATCTTGGCTAACCCTAACGTGTCCCAGGATTTCATAATGTATGTCTTTGCTAGCAGTTTCAGCATCACAATTGTGCTAACTCAAAAAGATGCAAAGTCCAAAAGCGAACACCCAATCACTTTTCATTCCAAGACACTCAAATCATATGACGTCAAAAACAATTTTGTAGAAAAGCAAGCCTTTGTTGTTGTTAAAGGTCTGAATAAATTCACACTTTATCGCTTGCAACAAAACAATAATCTACGTGGCCCACCCTGCGGCCCACGAATATATCATGGAAGGGGAGATCACAGAAAAGATGGCCAATTGGATTACCAAGATCCTGGAGTATGATATAGAGGTCAAGTCGACCAAATTAATTTGGGGTAAGGGTCTCTATGAGTATTTAGTATAGGAACCTGAAGAGCTAGGAGAAAACCAAGATGAAGTAGTGCTAATGCACACAACATCAAAAGAAGAAGGTTGGATGGCTGATCACCAACACTTCATACGGACTAGAGTCTTTCCCCCAAATCTCCTAGGGAGAAGAAGAGGTTTTACAGACTCTAAAATAGTGGATATTGATTTCTTGATGGCATTATGCTCAAGCGGAACTTCGACAGAGTCTTACTCCATTGTGTTGATAGGCAGCAAGCTGAATTGCTTTTGCATGAATTCCACAATGGCTCCATAGGATGCCACTTTTCAATGCTAACCACAATCACAAAAATCACTTCCGCGGGCTACTTCTAGCCCTCATTGTTCAAGGATGTGCATGCTCTAATCTGAGGGTGCAAAGAATGCTAATTCTATGATGGGAAGCGCAAGAATGCAGCTATACCACTCAAACCCATAGTGGTGGATGTGCCTTTTATTCAATGGGGGTTGGATTTCATAGGAATGATTAACCCAGTGTCTTCCACTGGTCATAAGTAGATCCTTATAGCCACAAAATACTTCACCCGCTGGACGGAGGCAGTGCCCCTTAAAAATTCCACTAAGGCAGAAATTGTCAATTTCCTCGAAGAGCTAGCCATGCATTTTGGTCCTCTTAAGACCATTATATCCTATAACAATAGGGCTTTCACTGGGTCTAAAGTTATTCAGTTCACCCTCGATCATGGCATTTACCTAAAGACCTCCTCCAATTACTACCCACAGGGGAATGGTTTGGCTGAGTCAACAAACAAAAACCTGATCCGACTAATCAAGAGGATAGGAGCATAACACAAAAGGGAATGGCACTGTCATTAAAGAAGTGTACTCTGAGCAGATAGAGTCACCCCAAAGAAGGTACTTAAAAAATCCCCATACAAGCTTGTATATGGGAAAGAAGCACATTTTCCAATCTCTTCAGAGATTCCAGCGCTTCAATTTCTGAAATCTCTTGAACTTGAAGAGAATGAGCCAATGGAAGTAAGGCTAGCCGAGCTCATGGAGCTTTAGAAGGAAAGGGAGACGGCTTTTGAGTCACTCCAAAACTGCCAACAGACTATCAAAATGTGGTTTGATAAGAAAAGATTAGACCCTGGTTTTAAGCCAGGAGACCTTGTCCTGAAGTATAGTGAGCGAAGTACAAAACTGGGTCATCATGCAAAATTTGACAGTCTGTGAGAAGGTCCTTTCTGCATCGCCAAATGCAGAAATTTTAATGCTTTTGTTTTAGAATACCAACAAGGTGAGTTGTTAGTGATCCCAGTTAATGGGATCCACCTCAAGGCCTTTTATTAAGTTTTTCTATTCCTCGCGTGTAAATATTGTAAATATTTTTTCAGTCCTTGTTGGTTGTTTTAGGCCTTTTAAGTTATTTTTGAACCAAGAAAAAGCAAAAAGAAATAAATAACAAGCATTTTTCATTCAAAGAAGCCATGATTAAGCAAAAAGTGAAGTTGTCTTTATATTATATTTCAGTTTCTTTACATATATACAATGCAAAAATAGGCTCTTGGGCCTTCATATTTAAAAGCAAAATACAGAAAGAGTATGTCATAGAAAAAGTGTTGCAAAGCAGGGGCTAGTCTAGTCCTCTTCTTCAGAGTTGAGATCATGCCCATTGACAGAGGAATCATCATCATCTTTGCCATACTCATCTCCAGGGGAGAAGTCTAGGTCCGACTCAGAGTCAAAATAGCGCAGCATCATGCAGAGGATGGGAGGATTGCCAGGAGTAAGGACCCTCGAGAATATGTCATCCTGGAAGTTGGAGTACTATGTCACCCTGGTTGCATCGATCAACATATGAACCCTCAGCAAGAAGTCTATTGCTAGTCGTGCATAGAATCGATGTGCTACGATCGACATTGTTTTAAATCCAGAAAGCAAAGGATGCCAAGGAACCACCTCACCTTTGTCTATATAAAGCCTCGGGTCTGAGGCTAACAGGATTTTGTAAGTAGGGTCTGCATAGAACACTACCTCCTCCAATCTGCCTAGATATTTGTTAAGGAAAATAAGATCAGTGAGGTGCAAGATGAGATGTTTGGGCAGTGCAAGTTCTAGCAGAGAGACCACAAAGCAAGAAGTTATGTTCATCGTTCACATGGTAGTAGTCTTCTGAACCAATGAAATCCTCCCCCAAGACCCACTTAATAACAGCTAACACTATGGAGTTGTTATAAGTCGTCATCCTTTGCAAGCGATGGTTAGAAATGCTACCCAAAAAAGCAGTCTGGTTGCCTATTTCCACCAACCTAATTGGAGTATCCATGGCTCTAAGTCCTAAAATGATTGTTTTCCTATTTCTAGAGACTAAAGAAAATTGCCAGTATGCTCAAAACTATTTTAGAGAGCGATATTTATAAAAAATTCATGAAGGCAGACGCAATGATGAATCCTTAGCGCAAGTTGGAGCTAATGAGGTTTTATCCCCGCACAAATTAGCCTTAATTATCCCTCCTGTGCAGTCTTTTGGGAGAAGTGCATACTACAAGCAATCGCCATGTATCTGTCCATAATATTTCCTCTTGTGGTAGATCTCAGGTTTTCTCTCGCATCGATATGCTTGGTGGATTTTTCATAAATGTGCCATAAAGCGAGAAGTTTCCCAAGGAAGAAAGTTAGTACAAGTCAGCACAAGACTTTCAAAATGATGGCGGTAAGGAGCATAACTGCCTCACTCTTCAATGAGTTGGCAGTAGGGCGTGTGGTACATGAAATAACTTTGCACGTATGTGCAAGTTGGTAGTTTCATTGAGCTAACTCCTAGTTAATGTACCGCATGACACAATTTTCAAGGGCTCTGTTCTTTTTGAATAAGTTTTTGTCTAAGATCAAACCTTGCATGTAGTAGTAGGGTGAAAGAATAAAAGAGTTCCTCCAATTTCTAAGTGCAAAGCCTGGAAAGGATAATGGCATTATCTGCTTCAGCCTCTAGTACTTCTTTTAATGAGTAGTATGTGGATATTTTCAAATATGTGTCTTTTGCATCTTGAGTTATACCGCCAAAGATCGATCGTCCCTTCATAAAACCTAGGGACAAAGGCACTTAATTTATAGCCAGAGACCCTACTGTAGTTGGAGACAGGCTAGAGAATGTTTTTGATCCAGACCTCCATGTTCAACCAAAAGGCCTCTGAGAAGCTGTGTATTAGAGATGGAAAAAAGATGGCTTAGGTAGGCCCACTTCCCAATTATGGAATTTTGGTCTTTCTCAATATATGGTTCCCTTGGTCTACCCATGCCCTGATTTCATAAATGAGTGCGTAGAGAAATTTTCATTAGATCCGCCAAGGATTGGAGGGAAATCCCTAAAGGTAGTTATTAGTCTAGAAGCTATTAGGGACATGCTATTTATTCCTCAAATTGATAGCCACACTGCTAGTTTCAAGAGGAAATCCCTAGAAATTTATTGGGAAGATAAAAATATTGTTGTTAGTTTCTACAATGACTTAACCAATAGTAGTTTAGAGAACACCGAACTCCCAAATTTTCCTTTAGGCTATGGTGCACTCAAACCGCGGGATGTAAAAGATGCTACGTTCATGCTGGCTTATATTTTTGGTATGAACAATGATCAAGATATTTACCCATTTCAAATGGGTTTCCTGTTCAAATTCCTCAAGCAGAAGGAGCCTTTCCATTTTGACTTCGCAGATGTTCTGATGCACGAGATGGTCAAGCAGCTAAAGGACTTTAAGAATCATCGCAGGTTCAAGTACACCTCCTTCTTGGTCCACATGTTCTTGCATTAGAATCCTGGTTTCTTTAAAGAGTATATAGAGCTTGCAATGTTTGATCCAAAAGGCAGAAGAAATCTGGTAAAATTGTGGACCCACCTGTTGTCCGCTACATACGACGCCTATTCATTTTTCAGATGCTTTTTTAGCCCCCACGATGCAGGCTTTGCTCCAGGAGGATGCAGATTCAATCACTCATTTTTCACAAGAGCAGCTTGCTTGGATGGTGTCCAACCATCTCCCATTTGACTGGTATCTCGGGTCAAATTTTTCTTTCATCAAGACCCATCGGTTCACTAAGCAACCTTTTCGCCTCTCGCAAACGGTTCCAGATCGCACTTTGGCCCTAGAAATGTTTAGACAATTGATCACCATTGAAAGGAAAATAGGCTCAGGGAAACATGGGACTGTCATTTTCAAAGATAACATGATAATCGAGCCCATTTTTATTATCAAAAAACTTCAATCAGAAGGCGTACTCACATATAAGTTGGCTCAGCTAGGCCTGGTGGTTATTGATGATAAATGGAGCTATGACCCAGATGGATATCTGTCATCAAGGAAGAACTCCATAAGACACCTCCCACATGGCCCTGTTTAGGAGTCATGGAGAAGCCCGCAAGAATATAACAAGGCATAGCATGTGAATTTGCACCTTATTCCCAACGAAGAGAGACCAGCATGGCTGTCTTTCTATGAAGTGAAAGAAAGATATGACCTGGCTAAGAAAATGTCGATACCTCTAAGCAAGAAAGTGAAAGAGGAAGGTTGGTCAAAGGAAAAGAGGCAAGCCTTTTGGAGATATAGGAAGGAAGTCAAAGAGCTTAGAAAAGGTTTTGGAAACCTCCCCAGTGACGAGACTTTTGAGGTAGAATGGCGAAAATACAACGTTGATTCTAATGAGGAATATGAGCCCCCTTCGAGCGCAACTGATGAAGGGTTTGTTGCAAAGATGGTCAAAGCTCTCAGAGGAAAGGGGAAGGAAATCAAGATTGTAGTTCCAGATACTACAATGGAGGCGATTTCTCAATCTCTAGGAACGACTTTTCACTCTATAACCAGACCCATCAGTAGGCCTAGATCTCAGGTTTCAAGGAAGTGATCGAGCCAAGACCAAAAGCAATTGGAATCTTGAGAAGAAGTTGTAGCTATTCAGAAGAAGCAAAAATTTTCTTCTGAGGCCTCCAAGAATGTACAAGCTCAAATCCCCGTGTCAGCACAATCTTCTCTCACGTCATCAACTTCTTCAACTCATGTACAATTTTCTGCCTCTTTTCTCTCCTCTCATTCTCTGGTTTCAGTTTCAATGTCACCCGTAATTAGCTCTACTCCTACAGCAAGTGATCCTAAGGTAGTCATATTGTCCACACCACCCTTGCAAACCTATTCAAGCATTGCCTCATCTAACCCGTTTGTGTTTTCCTCACCTGACATTATCACTTTTGGCACCATGGTTAGCACAACCCACTCTACCCAAACCCCGAGCCAATCAACTGAGTCATCCTCTACTTCGCATTTCCTCAATTTTGCAGGCCAGACCCTCGTTGCCTCATCTAATATTAGGTCTCTATTCTCCACCCCTTCCGGTGTCTTCCTGGGGATCCCTCCTTTTTCCCTAGCTCCACTCTCCTTGACAACTCTAGCCCTTTTGCAAACTACCGTGGCTCTGATTCCTTTCGCCCCACCTCTCGGAGCTCCTTTCGTGGGGAAAATGATCTCTTTTCCTTCATAATTCCATCAATATGTGGATACCAACAGACTTAACCAAGCTCAGAGGATCCATAAAAGGAAAGCAAAAGACTCCCAAAAGCCAGCAAAACCTTGTATACATACCATTTTCAGGGAAGATCACCAAAGTTTAGTATTTGCGTCCATGACACCAAATATCATCAAGTCTGCCAATCAGATGTTGCCCGAGGATTATTCAATGCATGCCATTAGCATCAACCTGAGTAGAGCTCACCCGCAAGACAAAATAGAGATCATGGAGGAGTCAAACAAGGTAGTCTCCTCGGATCACCTAAAGCATTCTCGTCACTCGGAAAAACTCACAATTGAGATAGAAAAGATAAAATCTATAAATGAGCAACACATGAGGGAGGGAAAAGCCAAAGAAGTTGAAGTAACCTAGTTGCAGTCTTCAATACTACAAGAAAAGGATGAGAGAGATAAACTTCAAAAGGCATTAAATTAGTCTGAGGGCTTGTTGCACGCAGAGAAAAAGGCCAAGCAAGTAACTTTTGATCAACTACTTGATAAAATGCGTGAATTATCGTGCATCAAATCTACCTCCCCTGATATGGCTCAGATTCAAACTCAGTTGCAATAATCAATTGTGGAAATGGAGAAGGAGCATCGAAAATTGGTCAACACTCAAAGCCTTTTGATAGAGGAGAAAGTAGCAAAAGATAAAGTGTTGTAAGATTTCTAGAATTTGCAGGCTCAATCCGCTCAAGAGCTCCATGATTCTCAAGCAGCCATGTTGAAGCAACAAGCAAAAAGCAAGTAACTTCAAGAGGAAGAACAAGATAAGAAGACTCAAATCATAATGTTACAACACCAAGCTGCAGAGAAAGATAGAAGCTTGAAGGAATTACATGAGAGATTGGAAGCTAAGGAGTCTGTGTCTACAACTTCTCTCAAAGCCACTAGTTTTGTAACCTTCTCCTCCTACATATGTCACTCATCTAATGTGGGTTCTTCATGACACATATTGGGAAAAGATAAAGTAATCCATCCCTCATGGAACCAACTTTAAGGTTCTTAGCAATTTCCCAAGGTGCATGCACTAAGGCGGAGCCTTCCATTGAACACGGTAATCAGGAGACGTCGCCTAGAACCTCTGAGGCCCAGAAGTTGGTTAGATGGATTTATGCCACCCCTTCCCATGAGCTAAATACAGTTGGCATCACAGATTTTGAGGAAGTGGTTCAAAAAGTCAACCTTTTCATCAATTACGGAAAGATAGCCAAGAAGGGTGTTTCCGCAATCTCCGTTCTAAGAAGCTCAATAGCCCAAGTTGTGGAGAGCCTTGATCATTTTGTCAACTCCAGCCTTCCCTCTCCTTTCTTTCTTGATGGTTTAGTTATGAATGCAGAGAAGCTCTTCGGCTTGATTATTCAGAAGCAGCAGGATTTTTCTTATCTCCAAGCTTTGAGTAATCCTCCCAAGGCAGATGAGTTCGAGGCTTTGTTCCATCCTTTTTCCAAGCTTATTGTTGCACTTCAATTTTCTCACAAGGATCCTGAAGAGATCCCTTTCAATAGTGTCAGTGAGTTAGATCTGACTTTTCAATCTCTCAAAGCTCAACCCATCCCCTCCGCAGAAGATTGGTCTCCCCTGCAGCAACTTTTTAACAAGATTTTCAAGCCAAATCTTTAAACCTGGTCGACGAACCAGGATTTTTGTGTATCGGCATCCTGCAGGCAATATTTTCCTATAAGTCGCCAAGATATATAGACTTTAAGTCTACCCTGCCCCTTTCGGGGAATTATCTTTTTTTTTCCCCTCGGTCGAAGTCTTTCTCGCCCAAGGTTTCTTATGTCTCCTCGCATCTTCCACGTGGCAATATGGCTCATGTTGTTCAAGTTCCCTTTTGCCTTTTCTAGGAAGCCAAGCAGTGCTAACATGTAGACATTGGTTTTCTTTGTTGTTTTAAGTGGGTCCCCACCCCCGAGCTTGTGCTCAAAAGCTTTCCGTTCTCTCCATATGACAGTTCTTCATGAGGCATTTAAATGCTTTTTATCTTGCCTTCAAGATGCTACCTCTTGTTGCCACGTTGCGATTGAGATAACCTCCAAGAATTCTTGTTCTATCATTGCAAAGGTAGTGGTTTTTTGGGATGCCAATGACTTGTGGTTTTTGGCATAATGGTTGTAGATTCTTCTGTTTCAATCCACGGTCTGAAGATTTGATTACGGTTGTGATGAACGTCGAATCTTTTATGTTCAATAAATTGAGAGGTCATTTCACATTTGTTGATGGATGTCAGCGATGTTGTTAGTTTTGGGCGATCTCTCTATTTTCTCCGTTGAGTAGTTAGCTTGGGTTTATTTATAGGATGCTTTTTGCTTTTGAAAAGGTTCAAAACTTTTAGAGAATACATACTTTTGCTAGGAAATTTTCAGCCTTGAAATTGTTTTTGTATTTCTAAAAAACGGTGGTAATCAGATTATGCCTACGGCTTTTATGAACACAACTTTTCATTCTACAATAGTTTTTCATGTGCCTTTATGTAATTCTACTTAACTTTTGAGATATATGTTGTAAGACTTTATGGATTAAACTATGTTTTCTATACTGGTTATCTAACGAATGAATGAAATATGTGTCTTTATGTTAATGGACAATTGTTTGTATTCAAATCTTGATTTTACTAGGCATGTAGATTGTTGAATGGGCTTCAATGTTGCATATGTATGAAGTTCTTTATGCTTATAGCTTAAGTCATATCTTGGCGCATCGCTATAGAATAGTTTTGTTTCAATTTTTTTCGTCTATCCCTTTTCTTCCCCCCTATGTATGAAGAGCCGACTTCTAAAATCTCGAAGGCCACTCAATGAGAAACACGCAAGTTCCCCATCACTAAGTTTCCCATAAGGTTGTTTCCTTTAAGAGTAATTTTATAGGTCAACGGGTTCTATAATGCAATTTTCTAAATCAGGTTCGACTGCTACTTGTTCGATCAATGGGTTTTTTCCTGATTTTAATTTTTCTAGTTGAGAACTACTTCTTGTATCTTTCCTGATGAATCTACGTTTACTCTTCCTTCTACAATTCATGCACCTATATTATCTATAACAATGCAAACCAAAGTTAATCACCTTGGTAATGTCAACAATTGTGTGGACTTTCGCCTTGGCGCACTAGTCCTAACTTTACTCACTACGACTTCATGCCTTTAATACCTTTCCCCGGCAACAACACCAAAATGTTTGGGTAAAACCATGGTTTAGATTAATTCTTATTTTAGCTTAAATCATACTCATGTATATTTCCTCAATTTGCACCTAAGAATGTCAATCCAGGACCATAGACTGGTGAAAGATATAGTGGTTGTCTGCTCAAGGGATGAAGATAATGAGTCAAGTGGGGATGGATGCATCTAAGACACTCTTTGATCTAAGAATTATATTGAAACGCACTCTTTAATTTAGGAATTGAATTAAACACACTCTCTAGTCTAGTTGTGCATACATGACCTCGTTCAAAAGCACAGAGCAATCTTTACAATTTATTTCCCACAAAACAATAGTCTACAATACATAATACTATTCTGGCAATAGGACATAGACTTATCTTTAAATAGTCAATTATCATAAAAACAAGTCTTCGCTTATAATTTTATCATTTTTGCACATGCAAAATCGTTAAAGCCTTTTGATTAAGCTACACTAATAAATAATCGCTCTAAACCAAGAACTCGCACAACCTAATTTACCAAACTAGTATATGGATAAGAATTAATATTTCCTATTAAATTAATAAATTATGTAATGAGATGAAAACTACAATATGATAACCATAACACACTTACAGCATTATCGAGTACACACACCACACAATCCATGCAAAAATAAAACAACAAACTAATCGATGACCAGAGGGAGCAGGCCCTTTCTCCAACAATCAATTGATCAGGTAGAGAGCTCAAATGTTACACAAAATCTATATTGCTTTCAGCGATTTTGTATTCAAAACATAAAGTTAAGTTTGCTATAGAATTCAGTCTGTATATATAGCCTATAGTATCAACAGGAATGATAACAACTATCCAAGTTTATCCCTTCAAGATTCACAAACATGAAGGGCAAAAATAACAATAAGTTGTTTTCCTTAACAAAATAACAAAGTGGACTTGAACCACTATTTCAACAAAATAACAAAAAAGAACATGATGCCAAAAATAGGTTCCCTTGTAGATTTGTAGATACACCCGAGCTCTCCATTATGCACACTTGCCATCGAGAGACCCCTGCTTACATAAGCACCCAGATTAGTACTTACTATCAGTTTAAATGCCAAAGGATTTGCATTTCTTCCAATAATGTTTATTATCAATTCTTTCATAATAACTATAGTAACTTGGAGGATAATAAAGTAAAGTGGGGAATAAAATAGGCATGAATTCAAACTAAATTATATGAAAACATAGGACACATTCTTCACCCATCACTACATATCGTTGAGATTACATCTATCAGTTTTCCTTGAATAGATTTTTCAAAGATGATTGTTGTAGCCTTCTTGCATATTCTCTTTATTACTATACTTTATGTTCTTTGGTAATTTTAACAATCATAATTTATTGTCCCAACACTTCTTAGTCTCTCTTGTCTTCCTTTGTTCACTAATCTATTTCATGAAATCCATGATAATACAATGGGAGATTTTAGAGATTGTACTATTGTCTTTTGCTTAATGGTTGTTACTGCCTTCTTATTGGTTCTTCAATCTTCAAGATTCGTTGCTATCCCAAAATATATCCTCTCAAACTATCTTTTATATCAAGCACCATTTCTATTATCCCATTAACCAAAAATTGGAGGTACCCACATCATGAATCTCAAGATAAAGACAATATGGTTGTAGGTGATGATGATTGTTGTTTTCAAAAAATATCAACATGGTCGGTGATAAATTTATTATGTTTTTTCATTTTAATTTTATCACTTTTGTCTCCAAACACCATGAGAACCCAGTTCATATTTTTTAAGATATGATGAAATCTCAATTGTATGCATTGTCATATTATCAAACCATGAATATGCTTTCTTTAAATTATAAATACTTTCTTGAAGCCACACCTTTGTTGCTCTTTTGCTACACATACTTTTAAATTTTCTCTCATTTACATGATTATTATCCTCTTCATGATTCTTGTTATTTACATCAACAAATCCTTCAACCTCCTCTTGACTATCAACAAGATTTGTGTCATGAAAGAAGCCCTCTTCCAACTAAAAAAAAATACATCTCTTCATCACGGGTGTGGATAGGGCCATTTTGTTTTAAATAATGAAGTCATTTGCAACAACGTGATAGGAAACAAAACCCTACCTCTTCATATCACGTGAATGGAAGGAAAAATGAAACAAAATTTGAGCCCTTTTAATTTCCCTCCATTAAAAGATGAGTGGCAAATATAAATAATAATGAATTAATTTTTTTTTTCTTTTTTTGCACTTATTAAGACTTCACAAGGAAGGACTTTGTGAAATAAGAATTATAATACTTTATAAAAAGATCACATGCCCCCTTTCTAAAGCAGGTATAAATAACAATTTGTCAAGATAGAAAAAACAAAAATAAAAATGTTAACAATAACCAACACCATGGAACGAGTCACAAAATGGAGCAGCAAGCCGGTAACTACTTATGATGCCATTACTAAACTTCAAATTGCATTCCTTATTTGAATATGAGGCTTTATTTTCCAACTTAAGGTTCATACTCACTCCATATTTTGAAACCTTTTTTATATTCATTGCAATTTGAAAAACCTAATGTAGACTTTCTAGATTTTCACTTCTCAGCCTATAAATCGTCTTCTTATCAAAAGTGCCCAAGTAAATGCAGAAAGCCATTGCATCATAAGGTCTAAATGCTTCAGGAGATCTCTTCAACATTTTCATAAATTTGAGATTAAATTTTGAAACTAGTTCATTCTCCTCAGCATATATGTTCATGAAATTAGGGAGCATTGAAAAACACACACATTCTTTCATCGAACTACTCAGTGAAAGCTGACTGAAACTCTTTCCATGATTTGATAGAACACGGTTGTAAATTTGAAAACCATTGCCATTATCCTTCAAGGATTGCACAACGAGTCTCATGACTATATCTTCATGATCAATCTCATAGCCTTCCATCAAGTCACTGAACAGATCCAAATGTTTGTTTGTTGATTCATTATTTGAACCATTGAATATTGGTATTTTATTTCTAATAGCAAATGAGATGGCATTCAAATAACAAACAATGCCACTAAAACTCAAAGTTTTGTACCTTTTAATACTAAAATTTCTTCTATTATACAATTGGGGTTGATCACAAATCATGGTTGCATTTAGAACCACATTGGGTTACACATACTACTAATACATCCCTTTATGCTTTCATAACTGGATATATTGCAACCACAAATAATTTTCAAAACTTTGCCACCTCCTAATGAGGAAAATATTAAACTACTTTATAGGTTCATCACTCCAGTAGAGCCACCTTCTAAAATTTCTAAATAAGTTGCAATAAACTCTGAATCAGATCACAAAGATCTTTGATTCTTCCCAATTGGGTTTATCACTTCTCTCCCTAGTAGAGTCACCAATCTGTTGGTTCCTAAAACCACAGGTTGTCAAACCCTAAAAAGTATGCCAATCTTTATGATTGGATTTGGCCAACGAACAAGACTCAAGCAATAAATCTAAAAATCTTCTGCTCAAGCTTTGCTTTGGCTAGGCAGGTGTACCCTTTTGATGATTGAGCAAATTATAATTTTTAATAAAATTTTCAATCAAATCATCATCTGCTTCAAAGCGGCATGAATTTATGAAATAGATTAATCTAACCCCTACTTCTACTCTTAATCCTAAAACATGAAATTGAAATTGTATATGAATGTGATATTTTAAGAATTTATCTTTTAAGGTTTTATGGATCAATGCTTTTCTTCCATGGGGAAATAGAGTCAAGAAACATGTGTCTAAATATTGGCCATAACTCAAGCTATTTGGCACTTCAATATTTATAACTTGTATAAATGTGCAAGGAGGTTTATTACCAAGTCATTCTTTTTAATCCAAGTGAAACCTCTAAAATCACTATGACTTATTTGAATGAATTTAATTTGGACTTATAAAAGCCAATCAAATGAATCACATGAAAACAAAAAATATGTTTTGATAAAGCAGGAACTATAGCTTCCCACCCACCTAGTATATCCTTGATATATTGATTTAAAATGATAAGAAAAACCTCGAGTTGGAGAGAATAAGATAATAAATTATCAATAATTGCAACACAACAATTGAAACCAATATTTAGAACACCATGAGTTTGTGAAGAGGATGTTGTGCATGCAGGAGATTGTAGGTTGTCGAGCTAGGGCACCGATGCCTTAGCTCGTGGGTGGCTGATAGTCTACTGGTGCATTGGGGGGAGGGTAGTGTGTTGGGACTCATTAAATTTGAGTCAAGTTTTGAGGCCCATTTCAAAATTTTGCTCTGCATTTTCAGAAAGGCACCTAATCTCATCCGGAGTGGCCTAGTTAGAGAGAGGGTAAAATGAAGTGAGTTGATTATCAAGGGGTAAGGCTTGGGAAATGTGTCCTACACCTTTCATTTGGCCTATGAAGTGTTTTTCAAATTTTAGATTTCAGTTTGGATCAGTTTATCAAGTACCCATTTCAAGGGGTGGACCGAAAGTTGTTCTAGATTCAAATGCAGATTTTATTAAGTAGCCTACTTTGAGGCTTTGCATTTCATGACTCATAGATTTTCATGTTGAATTTCAAAGTGCATTGAATTATATGCATATTTATGAGTGAACATGCAAAATTTTAGGTCCCTATCAATCCGTTTGCAGTTTGTATTGTTTGCAAGTCCCTATTTCATCCCTAGCCAGAGCCTCGCTTTGCACATGTGTAAAAGTTGCCCCAGCGAATGTCATGCCAGAATGTTTTCTTATAGGCTACTCCTGGTATAAAATACAAGCTATGTTTCTAGTTTGAGGCCCCTGCCAATCCGTTTCATCAGTTTTCCAAGATAGTCTTTTTGCCACTCATTTAGTTTTCTGCATTTTCATTGCTACATCGGTTAAAGTGGCTATTTCCATGAGCGCACTATTTGCACCCAGTCAGCTTCCCGGTCGAACTGAGCATTCCAAGGTCTTCTCTCTACTTCAAGGTAATTATGCCCTAGTTTTGGGGGTCTACAGAGATTGATTGATATTTTTAAGAAAGGCACTTTGAGTTCCCTACGCATTGGTTTTATTAGGTTCATAGTGCTGACAGAGCCAGTTGGTCATCTTTGACCATTAATATTTCTTCACTTGGGATTCATCTTGAGAAACCTCTTGGCAGAGTTCATGTTTGTATATCAGAGTACACGCCTATCAGTTTGCGAAGTCCAGAAAGGTGTTTTGACCAGTTTGAAAAATACGTCTTTGGGATTAAATGTGAAAATGTGGCACAGGCGCCTGAAAGTTGTGAAACTCGGTTTAATGATCAGAAAATGGTATCGATCGATTCCAAAGGTATGTTTAAGGTTCGTGAGGCATTTCGAAGGTCAGTTACATGAAAATGAAATTTTTTTAGTCGGACCTACTTTGGGGCCCAACCTGGCTCATGCTCGTGCATTGATTTTATTGGCGACTTGGTTCACTAGGAGAATTTCAGAATTTTTTAAATGTGGATTGTGATCACGAGACATGTCATAAGAGTTCAAGATGCTAATACAACTCTAGGAAATTTCAAATTGGCGAGTTTAATGCCAAATCCTCCTTCAGCGACAGAGAAGAGACATTTAAAAAAAATGCAAATGCACTTGGCAGATGGTGTGGCATGGAGGGGGGCATTTAAAATTTCAAACAAATTATTCTCCTCACTGCTGTTCATTGAAAACCCTCAGTGTTTGGAGAGAGGCAGCATAAAATCTAAACTAAATGCATTGGTAGGCAATGAAACTTTTATCAAATGCAGTCTGGCAGATGTAATGCCAATAATCTTCTCTACTGGAGCCAATTAAACTTTCAGCAAACATGAAAATGAAAAGCCAATTAAACTTTCAGCAAATGAAGATAACAACAAATGCAAATGGCATGTTAAATGCCAACCATTTTCCCTCCCTAAACATGGTGTTTGGCAGCATTTAAAACTTCTAGATCATATGTAGTGAGTAGGTGTATATGTCAAAGTCTCCCTCCTAGAGTATGGCATGGAAATGGTGTAAAGGCTGAAGGAAATTTCAGCAAGTGATTGCCAGGTGTAATGCAAGTCCATAACCCTCTCCAACTCCTCCAGGGGTCACATGGACTTTAGAAATTACCAAAGCAAATGGCATGTTAAATGCCAGCCATAGTTCCTTCCTCCTTTTGCATGGTGTTGAAAGAGGGCAATGAAACTTTCAAATGCAAGCTGCAGACCAGCATTCCTCCCTGTTGTGGCATGTATGTTGTTACTGAGCTGGGGGTGTAAAATCTTTAACAACAAATGCAAAGTGCAGGCATAAAGCCCAACCTTTCTTCCTCCCTGCTCTGTCGCAAATGTTAGGAGGCATTGATATTACAAATTGCATTTGGCAGGTGTAAATCGCCATACCTCCTCCTGTATGGCGTGAGTGGTTTTGAGGAAGCTTAGAAAACTTTAAACAAATGCAAATCTTCAGCGAAGGTGCCATTAAAACACTCAGAAATTGCTAAAAAATGCATTTCCAGGCATAGAGCATTATCCCACATTGGCTGGGCAGGGGGAAATTTTAGTATTTAAAACTAAATCTCCACCATAACATAGTGTCAAAGCCTTGAAGGCTTTTGACGCAAAGTGTTGGTTGGGCGCCCAGTGGACCCCACGCGCGCATGCATGAATCCCGAGGTGAGGAGTCTAGTTGGCGACCATATGGACCCCAAGTGTACACAATTCCTGAGGCGTGCAAATTTTGTAGAGAATGGATGAGTTAACTGGTGAGCAAGTTTGAGGCAATCAGACAGTGGTCGCCATGTCGCAAGGTGAAGATGCTCGCTGGTAAAGCCCCACAGATCAATGACCTTCGTTAACGAGCGAGCAAGTTCAGAGGAGATCGACGGTGGTCACCATTCCGCAAGGCCAAGATGCTCTCCGGTTACCATCATGGAGTAGTGACTGATGATGTGGCGATCCAGGTGGTAGTCCAGCTGGCAGGTCCCAGTGAGATGGCGCAGAGGTGGTGATGAGCAGGCAGTCCAGTGGCGATCCAGGTGGTGATGCCCAAGGCGATGAAGAGGTAGACAAGTGGCAGATAGGTGAGGTGTCATCCAAGGTGGTGCCATGAGTGAATCACAATCTGCCACGTGGCAAGGTGTTAGATGAAAAATCGGGCAAAAAATCAAATTTAAATGCATAGTTGAGACTAAAGTGTAAAATTGAAAAATTTAAATGATGGTGCACATTGAGAGATTATTTCGCCTAGGGGTTATTTTTTGTCCAAACATAGACATATTATATATCATTGGAAATCTCCTGAGACAAGGAAACCAGTCATGTAGTTTGTTTCAACAAACATGAGATATTTTGAGAGAAGTTTCCACGGGAAGAAAAGGAGATATTTTTGCAGTTAGGGAAAAAGGGACACTGGGCATGTTCTGATGCATTCTGGTCTTTTCCCCCTCCTTTATATTCCCATTTCTTTTCATTTGTAAGGGTTCCAGATTTTTTGGACAAAGGCTCCTTAATCTTGGTTTCCCATTCTGAGTTCTTCCAAGTTTGTACAGTGTAGTGCTTTTCTTTCAGTAATGGAGTTTAATTCTTGTTGTAGGTGTTTCTAGTTGCAGGTTCTTATGTATGTAAGGCATGCATAAATTCACACAAAAATTGTCTCTAAGATATATATTTCTTTGTCTCAAATTAAATCCTCAAGGAGGCTTGAAATTTGTCATCTCAAGGAGATTGGTGTGATTGTTTGCAGGGATTCTTCAAGGAAGAATTTAAATTCTGTAATTAATCATGAATAATGGAGTATATTTTCAAGATCTGATGATTTTGTGAAGGAGCTTAGTAATGCATTTATGTAAGACATTAATGCAGGAATACTTAATGATGAAGATGGATTTGTAGTAAAAGTTTTCATTTACAGTGTGATGTGTGACTCTGTTGCCCTTGGATAAGGCACTTGTATTGCAATTTTAGGGATTCTCAGAGATTTTAAAATCCAAAATCAAAATATCTTTCTTTATTTTATGTTCTGTGGAATTGTTCCACTTATCTCATGTTCAAATCTGTTGAGTTGTCAATGTAGATTTAGCCTATCTGCAGTACCCTCCTTGTTTTGAACCTCTTATGAGATATATCTGCATTATTAATGTTGCCATATGTGTGTAATGGGTCTAAGTAAATGCATCAAAGGTATACCCACCTAGGTTTTGCAGAGCCTGGAGAGTAGAAAGATTCATATCCTTGTCATGTTGTCCAAGCCCTAAAGTTTTCATAGATTGAAATTGTCTATTTCATAGATCAATTGTAGGTGTATTTGGGTTAACCAGTTTTGGTGAACAACATAGTGAAGGTCGTGCAGGGAGGGGTGGAGTTGCGGGAGATGGGGGTTGAATGGTGGACTACGGGCGGGGGGTTGTGTTGCGTGCGGCTGGGGTTCGGGTTCTTCAATGGGTCTATGGTTGGCCAGTGGGGCAGGGGGTTGCGGTTGGCACTGTCTTTCAGTGGTGTTTGGGAGGGGTGGGGCCTTGGTTGTCGGGTCTTCTTGCTTGCCCCTTTGGGGTGTCGGTTTTTTTATTTTTTGTGTGAGGTCCAATGTCGAGTATTGGTGGAGAGGCCTCGAAGGCAATTCCCACCATGGATTTTCGTGTTGCGTTGGGTTTAAAATCCCCATCCCAAAGTATGAAGACTTTTAATAATAATCTTTTTTCCTCAGACTCGGGGTCTGGTAGTGCTAGTGGCTCTCGGATTATGAAGATTAATGGTTGTCTGGAGAGATGTAGTGAGAGGCTGAGGTTGGTTATTCCTCCGGAAATGATAGCTAAAGATGTTGAATACTTTTCAAAACACTCTCTATATTGCAATTTTTTGGGGATGAGGGTTTCTCTACAGTTTTTGGAAAACTGGGCGCAGAGGACTTGGGCACCGGAAGGGGAAATGGAGATTATGTTGCTAGCAAATAACTACTTCATGGTTACTTTCAACAGCATGGATGATCGCAATAGGGTTTTTTAAGGAGGCTCATATTTTTACAACCAAGTGGGGTTGTTCATCAAACCTTGGCATGCGGGGTTTAACCCTTCGGAGGAGCTCCCGAATAGGGTTCAAGTGTGGGTTCATTTACCGTGTTTTCCAATGGAATGTTGTCTGGAGGATGTGTTGTGGATGCTTGCCTCACTACTTGGGAATCCAGTGGGATCTTGAACGCAAACCCTGGGGTGAAAGGTAATGACTTTTGCTCGTATCTGTGTTGAAATTGACCTTAGTAAACCTTTTCCATATGCTATAGATATGTGTGCAGGCTCTTATTCTTGGGCTCAACAGTTGGATTATAAGACTTTACCATTTCGGTGTTGTCTGTGTCATGAGTATGGTCATCTACAACGCAAGTGCCCCAGATATAAACCAGTGGTCTGCCAACCTCAGCAGTCGATCCATAACCTAGATGGGGCTGATAAAGGAAAGGCTTCTATGTCGAATGAGGTAGTGGGTGTTGATGGTTTTGTCTCAGTTCAGACAAAGAATAGGAATAGAGGACAAAAGAGGTTCTTGCAGGAGAGACAGGAGGATGATACCTTTAACAGATTTGAAGCTTTGGATGACCTTAGTTAATAGGAAGTGAATCTAGGGTTAATCCCTTTGGATCAAGGTGCTTCAAGGGTGGTTCCGGGAAGCATGATTAGGGACTCTACTTAGGCTCTGCAAGTGGTTGGAAGCCAGCACATGGAGATGGATCAGCCAATAGTGGTCTAGTTGGGAACCACTTCTGGTGTGGAAGTAAATTTGGCTAGGGGGGAGGGTTCTTCGGCAGCTCAGAAATTGGAACCTGTTGGGTTTAAAAGTAATAAGACCTCCATACACCTGGGTCTTCATCAGAAAGATATTAAGAAAGGTGCTTCGGAGAAGAATTCGAAGGTTGGCAGAAAGAAGGATTTTGATAAGATCAAATTGATGGGGGAGAATTTGGTTGAGTCAGGGTCAGTAAAGACTCTAGATTCTCACTTTTCCAAACTTCTGAAATGATTGTGCTATCATGGAATGTAAGGGGCTTGAACAGTGGCCCTAGACAAAAATTTGTTTGGGATTTGATTAGGAGTCATTCTCCTGATGTCCTGTTCCTGCAGGAAACTAAACTTTTTGTGGAAAGTATGATGGGTATGGTGTCGAAGTTGTGGGGGTGAGGCGAGTGTCAGTGTGTTGGGGTAGCTAGCTCCTCTGGAGGGGTGGCCTACCTTTGGAACCCCTTGAGGATTCGTCCTATTTTGTAGGTTGCTTCCAGATCTTCTTTGTCCGGGTTTGCCTCTAGTCTTGAGATTGGGGAATATATCTTGTTTACTAACATTTATGCCCCCACTGATCTTTAGGGTAAGCAGAATTTATGGTCTCACATTTCTTTTATGCGAGGGTTATTCCCTTTTCATCCCTGGATTATGGTGGGAGATTATAATGTCATTTTAGAGTTGTGTGAGAAGAAGGGTGGTGTTATGTGTTTGGAATCTTCTTCTTTCCTTCTCTGGGACAGTATATCTTCATTGCATCTTGTTGGCATTAAGCCCGGTAATGATCTGTTCACTTAGAACAACAGGAGGGTAGGGGAGTATTGGATTGCGGAGAGGTTAGACCGCTTTTTGGTTTCTAGTTTTTGGGTTGGTGAGGGGTGGTCCACATGTTTGGAGATTCTTTACTGGAGAGGTGTTTGTGCCCAAAACCACAGATTGGAAAACCAAAGACTTGCCTAATCCTTAGTTGATCCAATCAGCCTTGGCCAACGAATAGGGATGGTTGAAGACCAAATCCCTCTGCACTTTAGGCTCCACTAAACCCAGGTGGGTGTACCTTACACTCTCAAGCACAAAGTAGGTTTATTTTAAGTGAATTTAAATTGTGGGAGTTAGCAATTGTAGGGATGGCAAAAGGTTTTCCTACAATTATGCTAACAAAAGTGTTTTTTATTGAATACCTTTAAAACTGATAAAATACGTGTGAATATAGTTGTGTTATGTACAAGATTACTGTTAGGACTTTAAGACGTTATGAAAAAGAGTAGTACAGATAGAAATTAGAAGATTTGTTTCTTTGATAAGGACCTAATGCATACAAACGTATTCAGCAAAGATTAATAACAGACCAGTGCCTTATCTGCCCATTAATGAATAACTTTTGTGGACAAGGATCATTATCAACTCAAGAGACAATTATAAGACCATCACTGTGAAAGTTTCATTATGTGTTGCATGAACAATAAAAACCCAATTTTATATTCAATACAACATCATGTGATGGCATATCATAGCAAATCTAAAATATTTATCAAGAGGACATATGATTCCATCAAACACAACATTACACATAAAAATTTGAAGATAAAAGCATGAAATCTTGTATATTAATTTCTGGAATAAGAATGTACACAAAAACTGCACTTACAAATACTCCAATACATTCAGTTTGCACAAAATAAACTCCTTATTCCTATTAGACTTTTCTAAAACATAACATGTGTAGCCCAGCCAACAGTATAATATATCTCTTATGATACAAAAATGACTCACTACATATATGTGAGCCAAAGGATTCAAATGAAAGGACACACCCTTTCATCTTGTTAAACTAAACTTGACGAAAACCTAACACCTAACTGCTTAACTACTAGACACAAAATATAAAAATTAGTTTTGGTCATCCAGTATTGTATCACACTTTTGTATGTGCTCCAAATACTTGTTGTCCTGGTGAGTGTTGGTGTTGAATACAGTATCCCTGACAGTGATCTCCATGGTAACCAACCTCTCCATCTGCTCTCCTGTCTCCTTCATATCCAAAATATCTACCCGGGCAACATTAAGGGATGTGTTGAGTACATTCTAGAATTATGCAATCCAAATCCCTTTGTCCTTTAACTGCTCTGCATCATCCACAATATCTAGTACACCATACCTAACAATATCCTTACAATTGGTAAATTCTTGCTTAATGTCTACACCAAATGCCTTATGCTTGTTCAACCTTCTATGGATCTTCTCAACAATTTTCTCATTGGCACTCTTCTCTTTCAACAATGCCTTCAGCCTCTTCAAAGTTCTTTCATGAGAAGCCATATTATCTTGGGTCTTCTGACAATTTGTCCAGAATTCTTTAAGGACTTCCAACAAGTGCTCAAACCTATTTGTCAACAAAACACAAGCAGTATCTACCCTGGTAGTCCTGATTTGCCTTCTTAGATTAATGTTTTCTTTCATTTGGTCTTCATATTTCTTTTTCCATTGTACACTAGTATCAGTTATTTGTGGTACTTCATGACCATGACTTCTCAACAAGTCTTCATATAAACTCTTATATTTTTTACCCTCTTTAAACACCCACTACATTTGGGCCTTATTCAATTTTGCAATGTCAATCCCCAATTCTACAGTGACAATTGGATTAACTTCTCCCACTTTTAGCCTCATCATGTGCCCAAATGCCTTATCTACATCTATAATCTTGGGTCTTTTATTTGGAGGGTATAGGGCCCAAAGCAACATTTCCTTTTCATTTGGATCATATCTCGATCCAATGAAATGTCATTAACACCTTGTATGTCTAACTTTACATCCATTGTATCAGAATGCAACAAGCTGTCAAAAATGAAAGAAGCACTTAAGTCCCATCCTGGAAACAAAATGATACCTACCTCACTAAGAAGTTGTCTCCCTCTCTGTGGTGTCATTGTGGCCACTTCTGCATCAATGTCTCCTTTCAATTGTTTAAGCATCTCTGCTTCATTTTTAGGGTAACATTTGGGATGCTTTCCCTCAACTTTTTCCCTTTGTAATGGTACAGTAATGTCTTAAACTCTTTGGATTGTACAAAAACTTCATCTGCAATAAAAGTTGCATGCTCTTCCATTCTTACATTTGTTTTGGCATTTATTCTTACCATGGCTTGCTCCTAGCTCTCTACCACTTCTTCTAATTTGGGTGCACGGAGGGTTGATACAGCTATATTCTCATCAGACCCATTCTCAGAGTCTCCTTCTTCTTTTAGTTCTTGAAGCCTCTGCTTCTGCTCTTCCAATTTTTGGTTCAATTCTTCTAAGACTGCATCAGCCTCATCCCGTTCCTTGTTTCTAAATAAATCTTCAACCTCCATGGGTGTATGCAAATATTCTCCCAGGTTCTGGCTCTTCCTGGAGTGGTGGATATATCCCTCTAGATCATAATTTTTCCAAGCTTGGTGTCCATATAAATTGTACTCCTCTACCAGCTTCTCTTCTATCATCTTATAAGCCTTGGTAGATACAATGGTGAAGTCTCCAAAATGCAAAGTGCCAAGCATAAATACCTACTTGTGTGCACCACCCAAATGCTTTGCATTTGACATACTAAGTTTCCTAACAATCTCTAAATAAGCCAGGAACTAATGTAGGCAACATATATGGAACACCCTCAAAACCATAAACCCTGAAAAAAGTAAAATTCTAGCATGCAAACCAATCACCCCATTGTGGTTGACCCTAGTGTCTCCAAAAGCATGGGGTCTCAAGAATATTTTAATCTCCTATGAGATAGACCCATCACATTCTACTCCAAACAATCTATACAAGGGCCTGACAAAATATTCTTCAAACAACACATGGTGTGATTTGTTGAACCGTGAGTCCCATAGGGATACCCATAATTGAATTGGTTGGTTTTGTCCCTCTTTGATCCTGGAAGTCACCTTTAATTATTCTAGCCACAAACCTTGCATCCGACCATAAAACAAAACCATATGCATTAGCAATGAGTAAAACTTGAAAGTAGGGTTAGCCTTTGTTTGCAAACTCAAAAATCCTTCATGCAGCTTCTCTGCCAAGTAAGTTGCATAATCAAATGGCCTTGGCTCATGCATTTGAATGTTTGCATCCAACACCAATGGGCCTATTCTTGTAACATCAAGAACTTCTTCCCTGCAGACCTGGTCACATGCCCAATATGTGTACTGCAAGTATTGTCTGAATAGAGTAATTTCGAAAGGAGGACCATCCTACTTCGTGAGTCATCCCTTCTCCTTTTTGTGAATAGCCAACTTCCATACTGTGTGAGTGGTGTCCATTTGGGTAATACTCTCCTTCTAGGTCTGTAAAGCATAGGGGCATGTAGGGCTCATAAGACATGCCGAAAACCTCCTGAATAGACCCGACAAATATCTAGATGAATGGATCCCCATTGGGCAATTGGATGCATCTTTTTTCTTTATTGTACTTCCTGGTGAGAAATTTCAATAATCTGAGATTCAAAAAGACATTTGGGACCATCAATCTACCCAAATTTGTCGTCCAAGGGTTCGACAATGGCATCTCCTTGTTCCGCCTGAGGTAGTGATATAAAAACAATTTGTGGCCCCTTATGGTTGTCCCGATATCTCCAACCTCTTTGTACTTATCTTCCAATTGATCCTTAGGTGGAAAATTGGTTTTAGACCTCCTCGACTTAGCACTAGATGACTCCATCTGGTCAATCATGTCCTGGTTCAACTTTCGCTTTTGCACACCCTCCACAGACTTCGTCTTTTTTGATTTAGTTGACTATGTATCTGAGATATCTATGACCTTTCTTTTCCCTTGTGAACCAAAATCCTCCATGATTAAATGCTCGGATTCTTAAATTACCCACGCTTCTTGTCTGTAACTTCAATGTTGGCGGCTGAAGAAACTGTGAATAATTCTGGCATGAAAACTCTTTCTTTATGCTGGATATGCAACAACTAGAGTCTGTAACGATCAAAAACTTATTAGATTTTCTTCGTGTGGATCCAACCCACCTGATCGCGAGCATTAAATAATGGTTGTCATATCAGACGTTCTAATGGCTAATCGACATAACCCCACATGATAATTCAATTACTTGGCGCCATCCGTATTTTGCGTTCCTTCAATTACCTTTTTGTCTTTTTTAACGGTATAGGTCATTCTGATCAATCCATCTGATCTCACCCCAGCCATTTCACTTTTTTCCTCAAGGCTTGACTTATCCTAATAGACCCACCTTTCCTTTCTATTAGTCAGTTTTTCTTTATGTCACATCGGGGTATGTCTCTCTGATGAAACCTTCTTCTGTTTATTCCTCCAATTGCTCCATCAGCCTTAAGAATGAAGTCACTTAATACTTCATCTGATGGTCCCATGACATCTAACTTTCTTTTTGGTCAGCGTAACTTTCACCGATTGCTTCATCGGGCATCGACGTAACTTTCACCGATTGCTTCATTGGGCGTCGGTGTAGCGTATTTTCCTTGCTTCCGATAGTTATAGTCTCCCCGATAGATCCGCCCTTTGTGTCATGTTGCCCATCAAGCATTGACACAACTCTAAAAATGTTTCTCCGGTAGCATAAGCTATCCTGATGAGTCTTCTTGTACCTTACTCTCCTTATCGAGTTGCTTCGATCTATTGGTGTAGGCTTTCCCAATGTAGTCACTTTGTTTGTGCCGATCTCATCTTACTCATCAGGCATCGAGATAACCCAAAATGCATCTCCCCGATAATGTATGTTATCCCGATGAGTCTTGCTCCCTTTCTTGCTTGGTACCACTTTATTGGAGAGAGTCTCTCCGATAAAGTCACCTTCTCCATTTAGTGCATCGGGTATTGGGGTAACATAAATTAGGACCTCCCGATAACCCAATTTCATTGCTATGAATACATCACCCCATCGATTGTCGGCCAGAGCTGCACCGATAACCCCATCGGGTATTGGGATAACATTTTTCCTCATTGCCGATAGCGTATGTTACTCTGATGACTCCGACTTCCTATCATATCATCGTTGTAACTCACCTCAATGAATTTCCACTAAGTCACACTTTTTCCTCCCGCTCTCTCTTTAGGAAACACCGTCGACATGAATTACTCCGATCAACATACTCCTTTCTCCTTGTGTGATCTCATCGGGGTAACTTATGTCAATAAGAATTTTTTTTGCATTTTTTACAAAAGAAGCCCCTCTCCTTGGATGCAACTTTTAATAACCATACTACAAGATTTATCCCACGCCAATCACAACTCTGAACACGCTCTCAACCTTGTTCTATGCTGACCTTCCAAAAAGTGCTCTTGCAATGAGACTAATTTTGAAGATGAGGATTGCCAAAATGCCATCATACTCAATACTTCCCTTGAATATGCCTAAGTGATTCCTTCTCATGAAGACACTGCAACATATCACCTACACATACAATCCAGCAATAAGTGCTCCTATGATGAAACTATATGCAAAATGCATCCATATATAGCACAAAAATATTTTGTAAAAATATGTGCTAACAAGAAGGTCGAACCACTGGGCCATAAAGTTGGTGTCTTCTTCGGCTCGGGTCACTCGCTCTCCTTCATTCAAATTCCAGCTTATGTGGTTGCGGGATCCTTCTTTGCAGGATCATGTTGCAGGGTGGTGGAGGAAAGGGAGGCCAGCCTTTGGCACTGCTATGTACACTTTTGCCAAGCAACTGCAATTTGTTAAGGTTCAACTTAAACAGTGGAACTGCCAGTGTTTCAGGAATATTTTTCATGCTAAGAAAGTTGCTCAATTAGTGTTGAATGAAATTACTAGGGAAATAAGAGAGCATGGTTTGTCTGAAGCCTAGCTTAGGGAGGAAGATGGGGTTGTCAAGGATTTAGAGGAATGGGATCTTAGGGAGGAAATCTATTGGAAACAAAGAGCTCATAATGATTGGCTTCAAGTGGGGGACAAGAATACTGCATTCTTCTTCAATTCAGTGAAAGAAAGAAGACATGGCAATTCTATTCTTGTTCTGGTCAATGATAGAGGTGAGCAGTGTTTATCCTTGCAGGAGATCTCTAGGGAGGCTTTACAGTATTTTCAGTCCCTCTTTAGCGAGGATTCTCAGGGGGAATCGGAAGAGGAGAATCAGGTTCTTGCTTGTATTCCTTCTACAGTTACTAAGGAGATGAATGAGTAGCTTATGGGTCCTATTTTGTTGGAAAAACTTGAGAGGATTGTTTTTCTCATGAGGAAAGAAAAAGCCCCTGGTCCGGATGGGTTCCCAGTTGGGTTCTTTCAAGATTTCTAGGATATTATCAAATTGGACTTATTGGAGGTGGTCCAAGAGTCTCAAAGGAGTAAGCAAATGCTTTGTGCTTTGAATGTGACTTTCATTGCACTAATCCCCAAGTGTGATGGGGCTGACCGGTTAGGCCAGTTATGTCATATCTCTCTTTATAATGTGATCTATAAGATCATTTCTAAGTTGATAGCAGAGAGGTTGAAGAACTAGCTCGAGGATGTCATCTCTGAGGAGCAGAGTGGGTTTGTGGAACGTCGCCAAATCCTAGATGGTGTGGTCTTTGCTATTGAGGCCATTCATTCTATGGCGGCTTCCAAGGAAAAAGCTATGTTTATTAAGTTGGATATGGCTAAGGCTTATGATAGAGTCTGTTGGTCCTTTCTCTAAAAGATCCTTAGGGCCTTTGGCCTTGTTAATGAATGGATTCAATGGGTAATGAGTTGTGTTACGTCTACCTCCTCTATGCTAATCAATGGAGATCATAAAGAGTTGTTTGGTGCTTCTAGGAGTCTTCGCCAGGGGGACCCCCTCTCCCCATACTTATTCATTCTTTTGGTTGAGGGTCTGGGGAGGTTGATTAAGCATAATGTGGGTCTGGGTATTATTCAAGGTTGGAATTGGGGAAATGACCTACATCCTCAATCCCATTTGCAGTTTGTTGACAACACGACCCTGATGAGACTAGCCCGGATTAGAGAAGCCTCGGATCTGCACAAAGTTTTGGATGTTTATCTTGTCGCCTCGGGTCATTTGATCAATGAGGATAAATCTTTCATTCTCTTCTTCAACACACCAGGAAATATTTAGAGGAGGATTGCTCATACCCTGAGATTCCAGGTCGGTTCTCTTCCCTTGACTTACCTGGGTACTCCTATCTTTACTGGTAACCCAATTCGTGGCAGGGTATCTTCGACAAATTTTGCATGAAGGTTGAACATTAGACACACAGATGGTTATCCTTTATTAGGAGGGTTCAACTGATCTAGTCGATGGTTCAGGCTCTTTCGATTTATCGGTGTATGATCCAAGTGGTTCCTAAAGGGATTGGATTCTCTGGCAAGGCAATTCTTAAGGCAGGCAACTTGTCCTCCTACAAATGGTGTCTTGTCAATTGGGACTTGGTGTGTAGCCTGAAGCATCCGGGTGGGCTCGATTTAAGGCAATAATTTTATTTGGGGAGGCTTTGACAACTAAATTATACTGGAGATGGTGTGTTGAACAGGATCGAGGCTGGGCTATGATTTTGGCCTACAAATACATGCAAAGGATCCCGAAGGAGGAAATCCCAAGGTATCTTCTTGAGGGAAAAGGTTTTTCGATTTGGAGTACTCTCAAGAAAGGGGCTTCTCTTATAAAGGCAGGACTTTTTTGGATATGTAAGAGGGGGGAAGAGGTGTTTTTTTGGTTCGATTATTGGGATGGGTATCCCCCCATCGTTGATCAGTTTCCCAATCTTGGGAACCTTTACCAGAGGTTCCTAGAGGCGGGATGGTCTAGGGTGAGCGACTTTAAGGCTGCTTATAGGCGTGGCGTTTGGAGTTGGAGCGGTGGAAGGCTCCTAATGAATGGTTGATTGCTAGTATGGATGAAGAGTGTGTTGAGTTGCATGACATTTTGGCAAGTAGGGATAGACTTGCTTGGTCCCCGAATCCTAAGGGCGTTTTCACTATTGCTAGTGATTACTAGGAGTTGTTGTCCCGAAGATTAGAGGGGAGGGAGGTACCTTGGTGGAAACAGGTGTGGAATATTTTTTCTTGGCCGAAGTGTAACTGTTTCACTTGGACTTTGGCTTTGAATATATGTCTTACTTGGGACAACATTCGTAAGACTTTGTCTTACTTGGGACCAACCAAGTCTATCCCTTAAGGGTAGGGATAGACTTTCTTGGTCCCTGAATCCTAAGGGCATTTTCACTATTGCTAGTGGTTACTAGGAGTTGTTGTCCCGAAGATTAGAGGGGAGGGAGGTACCTTGGTGGAAACAGGTGTGGAATATTTTTTCTTGGCCGAAGTGTAACTGTTTTGCTTGGACTTTGGCTTTGAATATATGTCTTACTTGGGACAACATTCATAAGAGGGGATTCCTTGGGCCTTCCATCTGTGTTTTGTCTAGTAATGGGGAGGAGGATTCCTCACACTTGTTCTTCAGATGCCCTTTCTCGCTACTAATTTGGCATTACTGGTGGGGGGTGTGGAAGCATCCTTGTGTTCACGTAGATTCTTTGGTGGAGTTTTGGAGCGGGTTGGGCAGGCCTCCTATCTTGTCCTCTTTTCTCCAGACTGTCTGGCATATTGGGCCCATTTTCATTCTGTGGCAGATCTGGCTGGAGAGGAATAGGAGGATCTTTAGGGAGGTGAGATTGTTAGTTCAACAAGTGTGGAATAGAATCATTGGTATGATTCAGGAGACACTGGAAGCTAAATGTGCGGTGAATTTTCCTCTGGATAAAGGAGAGGCTGATATTGTGAGTAGGTTGGGTCTGCAGGAGATGACACCCGCCTCGACATGTGTCACGAGAAGTAGACGTGCGATGAAGAAGGTTCAAAGGATGGGAAGGTGGATGCCCCCTTAGGATGAATCCATCAAGATTAACACCGATGGCTCCTCTAGGGGTAATCTGGGCCCTGCTGGGATTGGCGGTGTTGGTAGGGATAGTAGGGGTGAGGCGGTTTTCTTCTTCTCAGTCCATAAAGGGCGGCAGTCTAATAAATTTATGGAGGGATTAGCAATTTTCTATTCCCTGGAGTGGGCCTTGGAGTTGGGGTGGCGGCAGGTTATTTGCGAATCGGATTCACAAATTATTGTTAACTTGTTGATTGAGCAGAAGGTGAGTAGGGTGCATTGGCAGTTGGCAGGGATCGTTCACCAGATTCTTGAAATTAGTTCTATGATGGAGAAGGTGTCTTTCATCCACATTCCTCATGAATGGAATAAAGAAGCTGATTGATTGTCTAAGTGGGCCTCTGAACATGATGATGATTGGAAAGTTGAAGGTTGGGAGCAACTCTCCCCGGATTACTATCAGGACCTACATAAGATATTTGTTGAGGATATGGATAGTTACGAAGCCAGCTGATTTTGGGTTGGGCTTGTGGTCCCCCCTGGGGCCTTGAGACTATGGTTCTCTCTTGGGTTGGGTTTGTGTTCCCCTCATGGGGCTTTGAGACTCTAGTTCTCTGTTGTAATTCTTGATTTTGTTCTTCAATAAAGTTTTTACCCTTTTATTCAAAAAAAAAATATTTAGAACACAATATGCATCACTTCCATTGCTTTGCTTCAGAAAATATTTTTACAATATATACCACCTAAAGTTCTTATTCTAATTCTAACCCCCTTTTATTCAGCGGTCCTGATTTTCTTCTTATAGAAAATGAACCCGAGCACTCCAAACCATTACATATCAAAAACATGTTTGAACTATTCCCACCCAAATGTGAACAGACATAACTATTTGTCTATTTAATATTACAACTTTTAATCTTTAAACTACATCCTTGTGAACAAATACTTCATATTATAAGGTTATTGCAACAAACTTCACTTTATAATTAAAATAACAATCTTCCCACGTGTTTCCAATTTCAAATTTACCCTCCTTTGTAAATTCTATGAGACCATTTTCACTTCCTAGGGTAAAACCTTTTATTGAGAAAACAAAATAACTTTGCTATTATAATTTCACCCCCTTGTGCTCATGAAAACATATTTACCTATGATGTAAAACATTAACCCTGCCACACTTTAAATTTTTCACTCTACTAGTTAAGAATAACTCCCCCTTATCCATAGGATTCCACATGTGCATTTAGAAATTCCCATCTATTCCTTCCAATGAAAAAACTTTCACTCTTGAATAAAACAATCAACTTGATAAAAATATTTATTGTAGTGGAAACCAATACTCTGCAATTACATTTTGCCCAATCAATTTACTATTATAAAATTATTATTGTTTCTTTTATGGAAATGATTTTCACATAGCGAGCATGCCATTAATCCTCGCATAAAATATTTCTACAACACTTATATTAGCCCTTCACATTATTTTACTTTCTAGAGTTAATTACATTTCCTACAAATACCTCTTACTCTCAGTAAAACATTTCCATGTACAACATAGTTACTCCTTTTGTAAAAAATGATTCACTTTATAATTGCAATTTGTCATCTTACTATTTAGGAATCATGTTGGCCTAGGTTTGATACAAAACAAACAACTAACATGTTGTTGCCAATTATTTATCATGGTATATACAACGTTCTTTCTTTGATTTTCTCAATCAGTTTGTGATGCTCGAGTTTGATTGACTCCACATTGTCAAATGTGGAAACAATTTTACGAACCAGATGATTGAAACCATCAAAATCGATATGCTTAATGGAAACCATGCTGATGTCAAAATTATATATTAATTGTATGTTTACAAAACAATTGATTCCATTTGCAATAGTATTATGCACTTTTCTCCTTATTATCCCATTTATTTATATTTGATGTGTAGACACCAAGGAACATCCACAAAACCACTGACATCTAAATGGGCATGAAAATTGATCATGTGATAGAAATACATATATACCTTATTGTGTGGTTGTATGTACATGGAGAACAAAGAAAGCTTATATGACACTAGGATGTGTTTTAGAGAGCTTCATTAATTCAAAGATTTTGAGATCTTCCTTTCCAAATTCATTTTGTACATATTATATAATTGTTCTATCTCATTATTTGGAATAGTGTCTATTTGAAGCATTCACATGCCTTGCCTATGACTCCACATTTTCATTCATATCTTCCGTAGATTGATGTCTACATATGCTTGTAATCATTTCTTTCCATAATATAACATTCCTCTTCACGTCATTCGAACAAATATCTCACGTGTATGAAACAAGATAAAGCAGTTTAGTTTGGCCATTGTTAACTAATCATATTTTCACCACCTGATTTGCTCGCATGTTTTGCATAAAGAAGCATATATGATCATGTTGAATGTTTATTGGATTTTCATAACCTTCATCATCATAAAATGAAACAACAGTGTGGCTAAAAAACTTCATCTATGTAGACTTGTGCAATTGTATGCTATGCTAGCATAGTATCATCACCAATGACTTGAGCTCCAAATGATGGCACTATTGAACCCTAACTCTTCAATGTGACCATTTAGGGGCTGACGTGTTTCCCATCGATGAGACAATTTAATTGTCTCTCCAATTCGATGATGAGCTTTCCATTTTAAGTTTGGCCTGTTCATGAAAGATATATTATTATATTGTGAGATATCTCTTCAATGGTTCTTTTCTTGCAAATCGTGCTATTGTTTCACTCCACGAAATAACGTTACTTTGTGGTGGTTGTCAAGTAACTCATCCTGTTCCAAAGCTTCTAATTTGCAGAGGAGGGGAGAATGGTGGTAAAGGTTGGAATTCGGGTTTGTACCCGTTGATTGCATTAACTTGAGAGTTTTGACCACATACTCTGTGATTATTGAATTCCATAAAATGCCATGAATACTCGACACGGGAGAATGATAACACTAAGATAAAAAGCCTCAATGCACATATGACACATTAGCGCAATTTTACTATCATCGTGGAGATATACCAGTATGAGAGGAACATTTGTTTTATCTCTTCACTCTTCCATTAAACTTTACACTATGAATTTTTTATGCCCATCGAAGAGACATTCAAATTGTCTGCCCAGTGGCTTCTGAATTTGCCAAGAATGTAGTGCACACTCACTCGTCCACCCTCAAGGAGATTGGTGCATATTGGGGGGGCTCGTTATATGTCTGCTTGATCACACAATGACTCTTCCAATACTCATCCTATTCTCCATCGAGAAGACTTCATATAATCGATGAGACCTTTCACATTTCTCTTCGATCAATCTGCTTGCCTTGCACAAAAATAAAGGAAGACCCCATAGGCATTGGGGGTAAAAAAACATTTTAAAGATCCTTATTAAATATAAATTTTAAAGCTTATCGTTTCTCCATTTTATGGTTCCAACCAAATGATCACAAATGCATTTCTGTCGTAACAAATATGATTTATGATACTTTTAAAATCACTTCTAATCCACTCATAAACCAATATTTCACATATTTAAATCACATTACTATTTAAATCATAGAATGATTTAAATAATAAAATATTAAAATCAAACTCGAGAGTGATACTGCAATGCAATGCTGCAACCAACTTTTTCATCATGGGCCCTTCAAATTTTGGCACCAACATACAACACATATACATTAGTGTGAAACCTAGATTCTAAATTCATAAAGTCCTCCCCCTGCAATATGCTTAGAATTTGGTCAAAAAGTGGGTCCTCATACTTGAAAATATCACACAACCTCTTCTCATAAATCTTACCCAAAAAAGCTAGTTGTTGTTTGGACAATGACAATGAGAAATTTGCATCCATTCTCTCCACTCAACACCAATTCACCAGCTTCTTTGTATCCCCACTCACTATCAACTCACCTTGTATTAGAAAGGGAACCAACTCAAGATGAGCCTTCAATAACTCGCCGCCCTCCATGAACCACTAAAATCGATCATTCCTTTCCAAATACTGACACACTCTCATCTTCATACGCTATCTCTATCCCTCGGAAATCCTCCCAAATCTCCTTCGCTCGCATGACATTTAATGATATCCCCACCTTGGATAGGGTGTTGACAATGGTATTACCTCTTGCAAGGTGTGTGCGATTTAAAAAATTTCAAATTCATTCATTTCCTTTAATAATATTTTAATATATTTATCTAATCTCCATGAAGATGCCTCCCCTTTGACTAATGAATTGACTATAATCAATGGATCCTCTTCAAGGTGCAACTTAGAAACTGCAATTTGTTTGGCCATCCTTACTCCCCAAAAAGATGCTTGGATCTTGACTTCATTATTTGTTCCTGTTGGAAGCCATCTTGTGCCAAGAGTGAGAATATCACCCTTCCAGTTATGAGCCACGTAACCAACTCCTGAAGGGCTTGGATTCCCTTTTGATGCATCATCAAAATTGATTTTTATTCATCCTTGATTCGATTTCCTCCATTTCACTTTGTCCCTGTCCTAACATTTTGGATCAACCCAAGGAAGCCCATTAACGGGCTTGAATTTATTTAATGGTGATTTTCATTGTATAATTTTGTCTGCCTGAGAAAAGGGAGCCTTATTAAGGTTGATTTGAGATGCAATTGAGCTAACCAACTTTCAGATTGTTATTTCAATTCTACCACACAACTGCCATAATGAATCCGATTTGTCTTGAAATATCCCTCTATTATATTCCTTCCACACTTCCTAGATAATAGGTGAAGGATAGATTTGTCAAATGCTAGAGAAGGTTGAAACTTTACTAAGTAGAAACCAACTTTGAATGAGTTCCTTTAATGTTGAAGGTAAAGGGGTTTCCCATCTCAACTTGCTCATAATATACTTCTAGCATTATGAAGTGAAATCATAACGAAGAGATAAATGATCTAGAGTCTCCTCTTCCTCATTACAAAGGAAACACTTATAAGGGCCAACAAACCCCAACTTTTTCAATCTTTCTCCTATTAGAACGTGACCTCTCAAAGCTAGCCAAGAAAAAGAGCTAGCTTTGGGGAGACAAGATTTATTCCAGCATAAATCCCAAGGCCAATCCTCCCTATCAAGAAAGTTGCTTATAGTAATTTGTACCCAACCTTCACTGAGTATTTCCCAGATTTAGAACCACACCGCACAATCTTGTCTTGAGCTCTTGAAAGCTAGATTTTCCTAAATTTAAAAATATTTTGTAGAGCTTATCAGATCCATATTTAATTCCTCCATCAACTTCCAATTCCAAATTCCACATTGCCTTGAACCCAATTGTGCTTCAAATAGTCCACCACCTTTGAACCCACCTCTCTTTTGTAATATGCTAAATTTCAACACAATCATTATTTTCTTCCAAAACCCCAAACCATTCCCAAGATTCATCCCAAAAGTTTGCAGATTTCTATTTCGCCAAGCACCAAGAAATATGATCAATGATAATTGGCCTTCACGAAATCATGAAATTCCAAATAGTAGATCCTCTCACAGGGTTCGGAATGGTAAGAATTCTTTCCCTCGCTTGATTATCAAGTTATTTTGCACTTAGAATTTTTACCCACAAATGCTCTGGATTATTGTACATAGCCCATACCAATTTCACACACATGACTTCATTCATTAATTACAATTTCTCAAACCTGCCCTCCCTATACATTTTGATTTGCAAACATTATCCCATGCCGACAAAGGGATTTTATCTTGCTCCTGCTTACCATTCCAAAATGAGAATGGTTTAAGGGTAAAAATACAAAGCTTGTCACACTTTTATAAAGGAAATGATCAATGCCAATTCAAATTTTTAAATTAAATCAATAGAAAGTGAAATATATGTTTTGAATTTTGAAATGATGTAAACTAAAAAAAAATATATTCTTTTATCTATTTTGTGTTTGTAATTTTAACAAAAATATAAAAAATGATTTGAATGTAGTTATTTATAAAGTAAACACTATAATTTAGTTGTTGATAAAATGTTGAAATTGAAGTTATAGAAGCGACCAGACTTTATTTAGTAAATTTTACCTTTTTTTCTTCAATTTTTGTGTATATTGATAACTTGAAACTTTAGTGCTTGGATATATTTTTTACTATTTTTTATAAATATATATTTTTCAATAAATTTAAAAAGTTGTGTGTGCTGAAATATAACTCGTTCCAATTGCCACCACCTTTTTTCTTAATTATTTATCCAAATTAAAAAAAAGAATTATATCATCTTGACATAGATTCTTTTCTCTACTACATCATATTTTTTTCAAATTATTTAAATAAATTTATTATTTTTCCTTGACAAGATAATCAACCTTATATTTTAGTGTTCTGATTAATAGAAAAACAGGTTTTAAGGACTCGAAACCTTTAACAAAGGAGATTAAGCAGGATCATCAAAGAGAATCCAAACCAAGAAAGAACAACTAATACAATGACTGGCAATAAAGCTAGTAAACAGAAAGGACAGCAGTGGACAGAAATAACAAAATGAAGAAACCAGAGAAAAACACTACACAATTATAAAGCCTTCAGGAGGTCCTCTGCCTTAATAATCAGCTGGTCGTAATTGGCCATAGCTGCTTTAAGTTCATCCAAGTCCTTATTTGGCTTATTCTCCTTTTTTTCCACTGGTTCTTGTTCTGGGTCCTTGAAAATCTCCTGTTCCTTCAGTGTTAGGGTCAATTTCCAGGGTATCCTTCTCCTCCTCCAAATTGCTGATGAGGGTTTTGGTTTTGCCAGCAAAGGCCTTCAAAATCTCTACGAAAATTTTAAGTCATTCCTCAATTTTGCTGACTTTATTGACAGTTTCTGCCATTGTTTGATCCATAGCATTGGCATTTGCTTTCCTCTCAATCAGGTCTTTCTCAATTTGCTCAAATTTGGGGTTGAAGGAGTCTCTCATATTTTCAGCTCTAGCAATAGTTTTGGTCAAATCCTCCACATAATCTGCTATTGACTTCCCTTCGCCAATGCTCATAGTTTCCAGAATCTGAATTCTGCTGATAATTTCCAGAATCTGGATTCTGCTGATAGTTTCCAGAATCTGGAGTCTGCTGATAGTTTCCAGAAACTGGGTTGTTCCATCTTTTAAATTCTCAAATCTAATGCAAGAGAAAATTTTTTCTTGAATAAGAACATGTCCTTTGACACTATTGAGATTCCACATAGTAGTTATTCCTCTCGAAGCACCTTCCGAGCTACCACCACTGATACTCCCATTTTTAAAAAACTTTAGAGTTTCAACTTTTTCTCTACTAATTTTGATCTCTTGAATCAGAAAAACATCAGGTTTACTATCCCTCATCATATTCCTAATAATATCATGTTTATGAGGATTATTAAGTCCCCTAATATTCCAAGAGATAATCTTCATAGTTACTTATCGATTCCTAACTCCTTAAGAGTTTTCTGAGTCCCATCTGCAATGTTCTTACTGGCCTCCTTGTTTCTGACTTTGTGGTTAGAAGGTTGACCTGAGGAAGAGGAAATGTACCCAACATCAACTTGAGCAATTCTGCTGGATTTCCTTAGTTGTGAAGCCGAGGGAGTGGATCCTTTCTTGTTCCTGTATTTTGGTATTTTCCAGTCAGCATCTTTCTCAAGAACCGCTTCAGAATTACTGAGGAGAGAGTCAATCTTTTCTTCTTGGGAGCCAGTGATCTCCCCTTCCTTAGGTTGTTCCTCTTTATTTTGCATTTCTTTACCAACAAAAGTGTCAGCAGTTACCACTTCGGTTGTATCTTTTGAGGATACAGTCTGTTCTTTCAATTCCTCTATTTGGATCTGCTCTGTCATGGGGTTGTTAACTTTTGTTGAATCATTCCTCAATACTTCCTGTATAGGAAGGACAGAAGTTGAGGAGACCACTTCCTTATTTTCCCCCAAGGGTTCAAAACAGTTATTGTCAACAAAGTCGGCTTCCTTATTTTCTGAGTTTTTTACTTGCCAAACCTTTTTTTCTAGAACCCTTTTACTTTCACCTAGGGGTTTAGTCTGCTTGAGCTCTACTTTAGGCTTGATAGGACAAGATTTTGCCCAGTGGCCTACTTTCTTGCAATGAAAGTAGGCAAAGGGGATAGATTCATATTCTATTTGTTGTTTCCATGTCCCCAACTTTGAAACTATATCTATATGTTCCAGCATATCTGCATCATGAGCTATCCCTACACAAAACCTAGCATGAGTGAGTCTCCTTTTAGATGCTGTGACTGGGTCTATCGAGAGGAGTTCACCAAAGGAACTTGCTATTCCTGAGAAGATACTTTCTACCCAATATTCAAGAGGCAGGCCTAGTAACTTTACCCAAACTGGAACTTGAGCCAAAAGAGAGTCATTCATATTCAGATTCGGATGCCATTTCCGAAGGACCAAGGCAGTCCTTCCTACCATCCAAGGACTACCACGTAGTATCCTTAATTTATCCTCTTCACACGAGAAAGTAAAAGAAAGGAGGCCTTTAAGCAATGTCGAGATTTCAACGTTACCCATCAGAGCCCATTTCCGTTTGACGTAAACCCTAACAACTTCAATGTTTGGACGGGAACCCATAAATTTGCCTACCAAGGAGTTCGACATGCTGTTTATATTATGATCCAGATTCAGATCAAGGATAGAGATAGCGAACTTTCCACCAGTTGGATCAGAAATATTCTTGACAGGAGGTAAAGAGGATTTACTAGATGGTTTTGTTCCAAAAAGGGATGACCATTTTCTAGATTCTTTTCCTCTCTCCAAGGGCTCTTCACATGGGCTGGAACCCCGACTGGACCCCTCCCCCGAAAACCCAGAACCAGCTTCCTTCTCTTGCAGAGTACCACTAGTCTGCGGAATGTCAACAGCCTTTGGAATATCCGGAGGCTTGTCTGTCTCTCCCATAGGACCAGCATCTTCGTTATGGGCGCTCCCACCATTGGAACCAGAGTTCCCGCCTTTCAAAGAATTTGAATTTTGAGTTCTCCCATTGCCGCTTCCTGTTCCTCCCAGCTCCATTAGTGTTTCCCTTAAAAAATTTATGGTTTGAACCAAGGATGTAGGCTCTACAGGCAAGAAGCCCCACCATTTCTCCAAGGTTCTCCCCATGGACAAACATGCTCCATTGTCAACCCGGTAGAGACGAACCCGCGAGGTTTGAACCTAGGTTCTAGGCACTACAGGCAAGAAGCCCCACCATTTCACCAAAGGGTCATCCCCACATAAATTGTATGGTTTGAACCAAGGATGTAGGCTCTACAGGCAAGAAGCCCCACCATTTATCCAAGGTTCTCCCCATGGACAAACATGCTCCATTGTCAACACGGTAGAGACGAACCCGCGGGGTTTGAACCTAGGTTGTAGGCACTACAGGCAAGAAGCCCCACCATTTCACCAAAGGGTCATCCCCAACCTTATATTTTAGTGTTGATGACCTACTTTCAATAAAAATATATATATATATAATATAAAATATAAAAAATTAATTAAAATATTAAAAGATATATATTTTGAAAAATTCACATATAGATCTATAAAAATGGTATTTTTACATTTCAAAAAAAGTATTATTTATAAGAGTAGGAAGTTGTTGAAACATCGAGTTTTTTTAATTTTAATTTTTTTTTGTAATTAGACCCAAAGTGATATAAAATATACATTTAGTAGACATTTCAAATTGGAAAAGTTGTGGCCCATATATAACTTAGCTATAATGAATCTATATAGACCATATGTTTGACTAAAATTAATTTTTATTTAGAATTGCTTAAATTCATTTGTGTTGATAAGTTGGCCTGAAACGTGACACAGTTGTGTGCTTTTACTCTGAGTCCATAATTTTCAACATAAGAATTCTCTCAGCCAAGGTAAGCCATATGCTTTTCCACCCCTCCAATTTGTTTAGACAACAATCAACCAAGTGTTTCCATAGAGAAGATTTGGTGACCCCTCCAAACAATGAGATACCTAGATATTTCTTAGGTAAGGTCCCAAGTTTGATGCCCAAGATTTTAGCAATATCCCATTGTTTTTGCCCTCCTATGTTGACAAGAAAATTTTCAATTTTTTCCAATTAATTCTCTGCCCTAAAGCATTGCTATAAGTGTACTATTACCTTGATGCATCCAACCTCCCTTAGAGAAGCTTTACCCATTAAAAGAGTGTCATATGCAAACTAAAGATGGGCAATTGCGGGCACATTCCTAGCAATTTTAACCCCATTCCACTATCCACTCCCCTTTCTTCAGCAATAAGATGTCCCAAAGCTTCTACCATAATTATAAATTAAAAAATGGGACAATGGATTCTCTTGTCTGAGACCCCTTGTAGATTGAAAAAAACCATGCAAACTTCCATTAACCAAAATTGAGAAATGAGGATTATCAATATAGCCACGCATCCAATTCACCCATGCTTGACAAAACCCAAACCTCTCCAAAACCTCCATTAAGAAATCTTTGTTCACCTAATCATATGCTTTTTTAATATATAGTTTAATAAACATTCGATCCATCTTCGTTGCCCTAATGGAATGAATGCCTTCATTTGCTATAATAATACCCTCTACAATCAACTTGTTCGGTGTGAATCCACTTTGTTCCTCATAGCTAATGTAAGGAAGGTCTTTTTTTAACCTATTGGCCATCACTTTTGTGATAATCTTATAAATGGTGTTGCATAAAGAAATCGACCTAAAGTTGTGAAAGGATTCAACTTTCTCTTTCTTTGGAATTAAGGCAATTAAAGTATTAGTAGGATCCCTCAAAACTACACGATAAGTTCTAGACTCTTCAACCACTTCCCAAATGTCATCTTAAAAATGCTTCAAAATTTCTTAAAAAAATTTGTTGGGAATCCATCCAAACTTGAGGCCTTCTCTCCTCCCATAGACAACAAAGCACCTTTCACTTCCTTCAATTCACTTTGGCATACGACATATTATTTTGATCCAATGAGACTAGACTCGAGATAATATTTAGAATGTTGCTTGTTGTGAAGCTGGTTCCCAACTTCACTTTTCAACAATCTTTGAAAATAAGAAACCACTTTTGTGTTAATATCCTACTTATCCTCTTTCCAATTCTCATATGAGCCTTTAATAGTGTGTATCTGATTCAGAGACCTCTTCACCTTAACAACACAATGAAAAAACTTCGTATTCCAATCACCATCCTTCAACCAAAATTCTCTCAACTTTTGTCGCCAAAACATTTCTTCTCTTTTCAACACCTCTAAATACCTACCATTAAGGGCCTTTTCCTCTTCAAAATTAGCTTTCACCATACCATTATGAGAGATTAGATATTATAGAGAACTTTTATTTTTTCTTCAATTTGAATTTTTTCCCACAAAAATATCTTTAAAATGGACCCGATTCCACTCCTTTAATTTGATCTTTAAATACTTAAGTTTCTTGACGAAAATAAAACCTTTCTTACCATTTGTGCAAGAGAGTTCCTCCACCACTCCAAAATGAGATCTCCAAACCCATCAGCTCTAAGCCACATCCACTCTAACTTGAAAGGGCATCTAATTGGTACTGAATCCTTCTGGAGGAGAAGCGAGATAAGAAAGTGATTCAAACTAGGACAAGGGAGGATACATGCCTCACAAACTAGCAAAATCAAAACCCAATTTCCAAACAAAAGGAAACGGTCCAAATTTTTTGCAATGTTGCCACTCCTTGGCCTCCAATTATTCTAAGTGAAAATACCATTCTTGAATTTTACTTCAAATAGACCATTCTCAATCGTGAAATCCTACAAATTACTTTGCACAATTACCAAACCAACTCTACCCCCTTTCTTGTCACCGGCCTCAAGAGTGACATTAAAATCCCCACCAATCAAACATATATTATCCACTACATCCTTTAGAACCATTCAAAGATTAGTCCACAACTCTCTTTTAAGATTTAGATTAGTAGGACAATAAATATTTAGGAAAATATCACACCATAAAAGAACCAAGGGTGCAACTTTACAAGTTGCCAATGCTTTTCTAGTAAAATCAACTCACATTAAACCATTCCCAAGTTTTATAGGATTGCCATCCCCCCTGAGGCTCCAAAAGCCTCCATAAAATATCCCTTCCAAAATTTTCATCTCTTCAATAAACAACCATCTCACTATTACTCGACTTAGTTTCTTGAATGAAAATTACATCTGGTCTTGTTTGATCAAAACATCACTTGATCAAAAGTCTCTTGTTAGAGGCATTATAGCCCTTGACATTCCATGATAAGAATTTTATGGCTCCTTAGGAAAGGCCACACTCTTCCTAGATCTAAGCTTGCATTTCCCCTTTACATTCCCTACCATTTCCATCTTCACCTTGATTGTTTTTGGTCCCCTTTATTTTTTCTTCTCAATATCATTTTTTTCTTTCTCAGACAATCTTTGTCATATTATTCTCTTGTCAAGAATCCCTTCTTCATCTTGAAGACTAAAAAAGTCCTCTCCTTCTGAAAGAAGGTTGTCTACCTCTCTGCTTGGAGAGAGTTCATAATCCTTTCCTCCACTTCCATATTTATATCTAATGAAAAATCTACCAGTTTCCCAGGGAAACACGCATGTTTTTAATAATTGGATATTCTTGAGGCTCTTCACAATTTTCTACAATTGCATTGGGAGAAAACGGCAGAAACGTTTCCTATGAAACCTGCCCTAGACTATGGGGATTTAAGTGAAGTCATTGTTGTCTGCTTAGAAGGACACTATACTCCACCTCGCCTACCAACATCACTTGACCCTTACATCTCTTGATCCACTAATAGAGGAGCCTCAATCTTTGCAGATATATTTACCTACCTAAAATCCTTAGAAGTTTCTCCCCTATTAAGGATGTATGCCTTTGTAGACTTTCTCATTGTAAAATTATCACAACAAACTTTATCCAAGTTGGGACCGATTATACCCAATCTTGACTCACAGTCCTGTTGGCAATTGACACTCATCGGATTCATTTTGTTTTCATTGATGGCAACAAGATTTGATGGAAATAATTTACTGGCATCACCGACATCAGTACTTGAAGCAAGTTGACATCAAGGAAGATTTATTTAGTAAATCATTTTGTAATTATTGTCAAGTCTGACATTGAATATCTTTTGTAATGTATTGTAAGCCGACATAAGGTATATTGTTTGTAATGGGTATATAGGTCAGTCTGCTAGGTCATTTTGAAGTGTGCGATAAGGAGTGACATAGGAGAATATAGCAGAACTGTATAATGCAAAATATGTGTATGTAGATCATTTGTATGTGAATGTTATTTCATGCAATGATTTGTAGATAGTTTGGATAGCATTCTTGGAGGAGAAGAGATACCGATAGTAGTGTTCAGGGTTTATGAACCAGTACAGAGCAAAGCTAGAACCATAACTCTATTTGGCATAGCAGATGCATTTTTGAGTTCATTTTTCAGTGTTTTACTTCAACAGAAGCTTGTAGTTAGTGAGACTCTTTAGTGATGAGCAGTATGCTCTAGGCAGTGTGCCTTCCTGCATGTGCAGGCCCCCCATTATATGTAATATCCTTTCATATGGCCAGTGAAGTGATATTGTGGGTCACAAATCCCACCATGGTTTTTCCTCTTTGAGGTTTCCCATGTACAAATTTTGTGTGTTATGGTGTTCATTTATGTGGATGGTTTATAATTTGCTTCATGTTATATGTTTATTTGTTTACCGGTTTATATGTGTATGGTATAAAAGGATAAAATCTTATCTTATCGACAAAACACTAATTCACCCCCCCCCCCCCCCTCTCAGTGTTCTTGGATCCCAACAATTGGTATCAAAGCTTGGTACCTCAGAAGAAGTTTAATAGCTTGAGGAAGATCCTAAAACCAGAATCTTTGAGCATGACTATGGAGAAGCAACTTGAGATGGCTCTTGAGGATTATGATGCTGAAAGGATAAAGAACTTGAAATTGCAAGATGAATTGAATTCTGCTAATGAGTTCATTCTTATCCTGCAAGAAAGGTTATCATCAGCTCAAGCCAAGAGAAAAGAACTTTTGCAAAACCCAGATGATGAGGAGAAGAATGCACTTAAGGAACAATGTCAAAAACTAAGTCAAGCAAACATGCTCATGAAGAATGAAATGCAAGATCTGACTATGAGGTTATCAAAAGATATTGAGGACATAAAGAAGAAGGAAGATAATCTTGTTATATCTCTGAAGAACAAATTTGATGAATGTGGCAATTTGACTCATGAAAATAATCTGTTGAGAATTGATTTGGCACACTCCCGGAATAATGAACAAGAACTTGAAAGATAAATAACTACTCTGAGAGATGATCTGACTACTGCAAGTGAGTATAAAGAAAAATTCAGGATTAGTGCTGCACAGTTGGATGATTTATTGAAAAGACAAAGGCAGATTGATGATTCTAGAGGACTTGGATTTGTACAAGGTGAAAGCTCTGGTACTGCAAATGAAGATCAGACAACCGGTATGCAGAACTCATTAGAACAGTGGAAACTGGTAAGGCAATCTAATGCTTATAAATTCAATGGTAAATGTTTTGTTTGCAATAAATTTGGGCATATGGCTAAACAATGTAGAAATAAAGCAAATCAAAACTACAATTCTGTTCTCGGTCAATGCACAAATTGCAAGAAATGTGGTCATAGATCAGAAGATTGTAGAATGAATGTTAAATGTCATGCATGTGGAAAGTTTGGACATTTTGCTAATCATTGTAGGTCAAGGAATGACACCGGATTTGTCAAAGCAATTCAGAAGAACAATGTTACATGTTATGCATGCAACAAAATAGGTCATATTGCTAAGTATTGCAGAAGCAAGACTCAACCGGTTAGCAATGATAAAGATAATGAGAAAAGAAAGCAGAAGGTAGATGAAATTCAACAAGATCACACCAAGAGATGGGTTAGAAAGTCTGAAGAACCAAGTGGAGATGGATCTACACCGGTAACTCCACCAGTAGAACAGGGTATTCCTCCACCGATAGGAAATTCCACCGGTAATTGAGGCATAGGCCTTAGGGCTTGGCAAAGTCATTGCAAAATCCTTCATATTACCCTAGAGGAGATCTAAAGAGATCTGGAGAGTTGTGTTCATCATTGATGAAGGTTCACCCGACAAAAGACTATGAAACCGACATCCGTTAGGATTATTCGCGAAGCATTTATTACAAAGAAAGATTAGGGTTTTATTCACTGATAAAAAAGGGTAAGTGAATTCATTTTCACTCACCAAGCATTCAAGCATTTAGAGCGAAGAAAAGGCGAATTAAGAGTAAGAAAAGGCATTGTGAAAGGATTTCGAGCAGTTATCTGAGAAGCACCCAATCTTCCATTGATGTTCACTTTCAGGTATTCTTTGAAAATGGCATCTAAATCTTCAGCTCCTACTTTCATTGCAAATCCAACCATTGTCGAAGTCAAGGATAGGTTGAGGCTTGTATTCAAGGAGGTTCCCCTGATTGCTAAGAAAGAAGACTCTATGGGAGCATTTTCTAGGGTTCCTGACGACGTGATGTATGTTGAAGATGTGAGGGCATACATTCACTACACCCTGGAGGATCTAGGCACAAAGGACATCAAAGACATGTATCAATCTGTGATACTGGGAGACTCTAGAACCATCAAACCGGAATACAAAGCAATTGAGGATCTAGGGTTAACTGGGATTCTGTACATACCGAAATTCAAGGATGAAGTCATCAGATATATTTTGAGCAGGGTTCACAATGAGTTTATTTGGCTGGATCGGCCTTACATGATCATTAAGGAGGCTATTCAAGCAGTCATCGGCTTACCCAAAATCGGACAAGAACTTGCCAAGAAATTTTCCAACATAGAGGTCGCAAAACTCACCGGTGCAACTCCTGATAGTAGATCAATGAGGATCAGCACAATCACCGACACTGATGTGAAATTTGCAAGCATGATAATAGGTTATAAGGTAACTCAATCTAATTGATTGAATTATGTTGCTATTTCACGCATTCATGCTACATATCAGATGCTGAGGAATAATGCAAAGTATGATTTATGTGAATGGATGAGGAGTGAGTTGATTTTGAACCTTGGAAAGATCAAGGGTGTTAAGAAAGGAAATTTTAGATATGGTAATCTCATTGTATGTTTGATGCTTTACTTCCTGAATGAGCTACCTGGTCTTGGCAAGAAGCATTGGGCTCATGACATACCGGTAGGTATGTAGATAAAGGAAGCAATAACCGGTTTTGGTATCGACAGAGATGAGAAACTTTGGGGGTATTTCAAATCATTCCAAGAAAACATGAGGCAGAGGGAGAGAATATCAAAGAAAATTGTGGAGAAGTACTCCACTGATATCTGTTTTATGGTGAAAATCGATGAAACTCTTATGGAGGCAGTTGAACCTAGGACAATTTGGGTTACTAAGCTTGGATGAGGTGGATGATAGCATTTTTGAACTCTATGCAAAAATGTTGCTAGAAGCCCCATTGGATGACAAAATAGAGCATTTTGGCACAACAGAAGAGAAGGCCCTTGAAGTCAAAATTGGTTTTAACAGGAAGAGAAGAGGGAAGAAAATAGAAAAGATGTTTGTATATGTACAAGATGTAATTCATAAGATAGACACTCAACTGGGTTCTGGATCCAAACCAGCAGCAAAACCGACATTGGCTAGTACTGCAGAGGTGAAGAAGCTTGAAGCTTACATTTCTACCATCACTTCTGATTCTGACCCTGAGGACAATGAACCTCTAGCTTTCAGAAGGGTACAAAGGAAGAAAGTATATCAACCATTGGTAGAGAAAAAGAAGGCAAAGCCTAGGAGGAGACTTGTTAGAAAGGCAACTAAACCTAATGCACCACCACCTCCGGCAAGAAAGCCTATACAAAAGAGGAAACCAGTCACATCTACTCTGGAAACCCCAAGCAAAAAGAAGAAGAGTGATGCCATTGAGTCTGGTAAGACTAAAATGACCTGTGCTGAGCTAATTGATGAAATTACAAAAGATGGAATTTTGAAAAATGTATCTATGTCTTATGAGAACTTAGAAGAAAATGAGAAAAATGAAATAGAAGAGGCTATTTTGTTACATATAGACATTTATAAGAAAGCCTTAATAAATTTTTTGAAGGAGATACCTCTATCTTTGTATAATAAACTTGATGCTAGAAGACTTGACATTGTCAAGAGAGATAGGGAGATTAAGGAAGTAGCACTTTTGGAAATGTGTGGTTCTATAAACAATGAGGAAACAAAAAGATGCATATATGTTGCAAATAGGACAATTTTCAGTAGTAAACCCCGACATAAGTCTTATGATGGGCAGGGGTAGAGTTAATGAGGTGATAAATGAGACCAGTAAGGGTTGGACCAAATTCTTCCAGAAGAATCTAGATTTTCTCACATCTCATGAAGAGTTTGTTGAGGTTACATCTTCCACCATTCCTGGCAAATCAAAAGGGAAAGGTATTTTGAGAAGTTCAACTCCAATTTTGACTAAACCGGCAGTAACTATAGATATACAGACACAACCGACTAAGGAGAGTGTACAGTATGTGCCAACACAAACTATTTTTGAGCAAGGCAATGTACAGGTTACAAGGAATATTGTGGATAATACTTCATCGATAATAACTGACACTGCACCAAGTGGCAAAGCCACCGGTGCAAAAGAGGTTGTAGAGGATAAGGCAAAGGGAATTGAGTCTACACCGGAAGTTCATACTGATTCCCAACAAAGGTTTTGGCAATTGACACTTCTCAAGTTGAGAAGAAATCAGTCATTGAGATGAGTCCCACTGAGTTGATGATGATGGCTACTCAAAAATTATTAAGGGAGGGTATTGCAGACAAGGGAATAATTGATCAATCAGTTACAGTATTGCACAGATCAACACCCGATTGTAAGATTGAAGATGGAGCAAGCCCTTCCAGCAAGCTCAAGACATTAACAGAGCATATTTCTAACAATTTTCAATCACTGCAGCAGATTGCAGACCGACAGGCTTTAGAAAGGTTCATTGCAGCTAAGAGAGCAGCCTTTGACCAAATCATAGAAACAGAGAAAAAGAAAATTGAAGCAAAAATCATTCTTATTGAGAATTGTTTGAAACAAGGTACAAATATCTACAGGGTCTGTTGTAACATACGAATTCTTACAACAAATGTAGATAGCAGATTAAAGGAGTTACATGATAAGGTAGCTAGCATTGCAAACTCTTTTGATGGATTAACTGCACTAACAACATCTGTTGATGGACAAATTTTGTCCTTGGAGAACCAAATTTTTGCTTTTGAGAAGGAGAGAGATAAAGTCATTAGGAGAGAAAGAAGTCTGTGAGGACTGGTAAGTCCCAGATTGGATTCACTGGGCGTACATAAAAGAGAGTGTATGGACATGATTGCTAAACCCACACCGACATAAGTCAAGGAGAAGGAAACACTTGCCCACTTACTAAGTGAACTAACATCCATATTTGACACCTTCAAAACCGGCTGGGATACATATCTTCAGTTACTGGATAAGGCTTACCCAAAATTTTTGAAGTTGGTCAAGCTCCAGTGAAATTAACAGTATTCATTTATTCTTTTGTTCTGAATTCTTTCAATTCTTTCACCAGTCTTTGGCATTGATGCTAAAGGGGGAGTATGTATATATGTGAAAAATATAAGAAAATATCAGACAGGAACATATGGGAAGGACATCAAAATAGCAGAAGGAGTGTATTGCTTAGGGGGAGCATATTTCAGGTGAACCGGCAGGGAATCCATTTTTCACATGAGCGTTGCCATCAATGCCAAAGGGGGAGATTATTGGCAATTGACACTCATCAGATTCATTTTGTTGTCATTGATGGCAACAAGATTTGATGGAAATCATTTACCGGCATTAGGAGGCATATACCGGTAGACACCAACTTTGGAGCATTCAGCGCTACACCGACACCGACACCGACATCAATACTTGAAGCAAGCCGACATCAAGGAAGATTTATTTAGTAAATCATTTTGTAATTATTGTCGAGGCCGACATTGAATATCTTTTGTAATGTATTGTAAGCTGACATAAGGCATATTGTTTGTAATGGGTATATAGGTCAGTCTATTAGGTCATTTTGAAGTGTGCGATAAGGAGTGACATAGGAGAATATAGTAGAACTGTATAATGCAAAATATGTATATGTAGATCATTTGTATGCAAATGTTATATCATGCAATGATCTGTAGATAGTTTGGATAGCATTCTTGGAGGAGAAGAGATACTGATAGTAGTGTTCAGGGTTTATGAACTGGTACAGAGCGGAGCTAGAACCATAACTCTATTTGGCATAGCAAATGCATTTTTGAGTTCATTTTTCAGTATTTTACTTCAACAGAAGCTTGTAGTTAGTGAGACTCTTTAGTGATGAGCAGTATGCTCTAGGCAGTGTGCCTTCCTGCATGTGCAGGCCCCCCATTATATGTAATATCCTTTCATATGGCCAGTGAACTCATATTGTGGGTCACAAATCCCACCATGGTTTTTCCTCTTTGAGGTTTTCCACGTACAAATTTTGTGTGTTATGGTGTTCATTTATGTGGATAATTTATTTGCTTCATGTTATATGTTTATTTGTTTACTGGTTTATATGTGTATGGTATAAAAGGATAAAATCTTATCTTACCGATAGAACACTGATTCACCCCCCCCCCCCCTCTCAGTGTTCTTGGATCCCAACAAGTCCACCCCTTGCTCACAACAAATAGTCACCCCTCCTTTTGAGCTATATTCTTGTAGTCATCTGTCTCTTCAATATTGTTGTGCCCAAGCCTAAAAGCCTGGCCATCCCCTCCCAACATGACAATCGACTTATTAAAATTTTGGTCCTTTTCCAAATCCTTACCCTTCAAGTCCTTAATATAGTCTTCTGTTCTATGCCCCGTGCCCTTGTAATTTTAATAGTTTTCCATGATTTCTTCAACCTCTATTTGTTGTACCCATAAACCTTCATTCGTGCAAAGTTAAATGGCTTTAGGCAAAGGCGAATGGGGTCACTTGTAAATAAATATTCTAGTACAGATGTTGGAATCCTTCTTTTCCATCGCCTCATCCACACAAATAAACCTACCCAACTTATTACCAATCAACTTTAGGGTTTCAGGATCCCAATACTCATTAGGTAGCTTATGCAACTAGATCAAGATTGAAATCTCTTATATGTTAGTTTTTAATAGGTCAAAATCTGGGGACTAGTCTCGAATGTAAAAATTCATACCTCCCATCATGAATGGGCCACCATTAAGAATCCCTTGTTTCTCAGAAGCATTTCTGGCCACCACTAAGTAAGACCTATTTGGGAGAGTGTTCATGATAAAATGTTTTCTCTTTGTTCATTGCACCATTTGCGAACTTTAAGAAAAGTTGGCCACTCGCACCCCTTCCCCCCTCCACTCCATGAAGAAAACCCTCTCCTTCAACATTGCAATTGACTCTTTCCATTCTTTATTTTCAATGCATAAAGATAAAATGCAGTTAGGGGAGGTGTTGATACTAACCTTTTTCAAATTATTTTGTACTCCATCCTTTAAGCCTCCAAAATTTATGCTCAATGTCCTTGAAGCTACTTGGATGGTCAGTATACATCCCCATGAAGCCATTATTGACATGTGGGTTTCACCAACCATCTTGTCTTTGAAACTATTTTTCTAGAAACCTCTTGGTTTGTCCACGATTCACATCCTCCTAAGCCCTTCTTGGGGGACACCAAGCTTCATTTAGATAGCTTGAGTGCTCCGCCCGACCCAGAGGCCCACACTTATCAGCCTCTACAAAACCCTAGCCATCCTCCTTGCAACTCCATGACCATATACACAATTCTATTCTAAGTGGTAAACAAAGAAAGACAATGGCATAATAAATTTAAACTAATATGAAATAAAAAATCATTAATAAATGTATGATTTTTCATCACAACAATGACTTAAATTTGAGAAAAATCAAGTTTATTTAATTAATTTTTGATTATTTATTTAATTATTTTTATTTCAGAAATAACTTCCATTTCAAATGATTTAAATTACTTTTTAACATTCATATTTTCTAAATACAATTCATGTAACCTTGCATTATTTTTTTAATAAATTTATCAAATTAACTCACCTTAACATATATGACTTTAAGTTTAAAATCATATATACAATTTTTTAATTACTATTGTGTATGGTGAAAATGGATAACAATAACAACAATATTGAAAGGCTAAATGAATTCAACCACTAAACCCTAGCCTAACAATGAACAAAGATCCACCATAACATATGAAGATAACCTAAGACAATGCAAATAACTCAAAATCACAAAGATTATACCATCACATGTCCAATAGGGTTTTGATCTCCATTCTTCCTATCTCCATTGATCTTGCTTGATATATTTGCTCTCAGATTTTTATATGCACAAGAGCTCAACAAAGAACGGAATGTGGTTGTAAGTGGAATTGTAGTGTAGTCGAGTCCTCCAAAATCAGTCATTAGTCATTAGGGTTTGACAATGAAGAAAGCATCTCTTTAAATAGAAGACACAATATGAAATGGAGGGATAAGATTGAGAGGTGTAAAAAGGAGGTCGGCTATGATTAGAGGGTAGGTAAAAGAAATAGTAAAATAATGAAAGAGGTAGGTAGTGTATGAATTAAGAGATGAATGACATGTGTCATGTGTAGAAAAAGATAATGAATTAATTAAATAAATAAAGATTTATTTAATAAATAAAAGAAGTAGGATAATTAAATAAATAAAAATATTTATTTAATTTAGGAAAAGGATAATTTAAATAAATAAATGTATTTATTTAAATGAGAAATAAGGCTAGAAGAGGATAAATGAATTAATTAAATAAATAAGGATTTATTTAATTAATAGAAGAATTAGGCTTAAATAATTAAATAAATAAAATATTTATTTAATTAGACCGGACAATTTTAGGTGTCTACATTTTGCCCCTCTTTGAGACAATGCGGCTTGTCGCGTTGTTTCAAAGAAGATAAGATGAACTGATACAGAGTTGCCCCAAGATGGGAATGATATGCCCCCTCGAGAGATTGGATGAAAAAGTCTGGAAAGATTGCAGACAATCTCTCGATAAGAAAGAAAGGCTAGAATGGAATGGTCGGATAAAGTGACAAAGTCATGGGATAATGAAGACTGACTCGGGAAATGAAGGCGAGGGCTAGGGTAGGCTATAAGATAGACCACAGGCAAAAGACATCCTCATTGTCATCTACACCTTTACGAGATCACAGTGCAGAGCGAGAAAAGAGCAGCAGCAGTCAGCAGCGATGGCTTTCATTCATAGATTCGACCGCGTTCGCCGATTCCAGCGACCAGCAGATGCAGGAGAGTCGGTAAGTACCGCAAAACCTCCTCGTACTTTCACGCATTTCAAGTTTTGTCATTAATGCATGCTAGGTAGCAATAAATGCGCTAGGAATAGGATAGTTAAAAAATGCAAAAACGCGCAACCGCGTCTGTGTCAGTGCCAGACGTGTCTGTGTCCAACAGGCGCGTCTGTGTCGGGTCCAGGCGCGTCTATGCCTGGGACCGCGTTTATGCTGAATGCGAACGTGTTTGAGAATTGTAGGGGCGTTTATGTCATGTAGGGACGTCTGTGTTCCCTGGCCGCGTTTGTGCATGATATAGGCACGTATGTGTTCAAGAAGCGCGTCTGTGTTGCAGAAGCGCGTCTGTGCAGTCTATAAGCGCGTTTGTGAGTTTAAAGCGCGTTTGTGTGTCAAAATGCATAAGTTGAGTCTTTTTAGGTCAAATCGGCAGTTCTGTGATGAACATACGCTGTCGATTGGATAAGCTGCTGAGAGGATACACTCAAACAGGTGCTCTAGGATGACTAGGATAGATCAAGGCACTTTGTGATGAACAGGGAGCACCAAGATAGGCAGCACTTTGTGATGAACAGGGAGTGCGAATGTGAGTAACACTTTGTGATGAATAGGGAATGTCACACACGTAGTACTTTATGATGAACAGGGAGTACTACTAGGATAGATAGCAACACTTTGTGATGAACAGTGAGTGTCACTAGGATAGATAGCCATATGCATTTAGATAGCAAGTAGCATTTTGTGATAAACAGTGAATGCCACGATAACTGACATGATTGATTGTTTTGACTGCAGGAGTATTTGCCTATGTTGGAGTCACGGGAGAGATTCCCATCGACTCAGAGATTGCGACCAGAGTTGTCGATTCAGGACATGATTTCTATTGAGGAGATGGGTCTCACACATGTGCTATATGTGCCCGAGTTTCGGGCAAACATGGGTTTGCTGACTGCACTGGCGGAGAGATGGCACTCCGAGACTTGCACGTTCCATTTGCCTATGGGGGAGATGACAGTGACGCTGGAGGATGTCTACAGGATTTTGCATATTCCGATCAATGGAGAGTTGATTCCATATGATCGAGATGGAGACAGGGAGGCACTGAGACGGGTATTTCAGGATCCCGGGTTGGAGATGAGAGCAGGTCACGTGGCATGGGATACCATGACCGCGACAGGGCTAGCGTTGCCGGCTGTTATTGGAAGAGCCATCAGTGGTTTCTTATGTCCAGACAGGGCTACACGGGGATTGGCAGTTGGCTGGGGAGGAGCATTGGAGACACTGATGACAGAGCACACCAGATATGCATGGGGGCCATGTGTCCTGGCACATTTATACTATGAGCTGCATCAGTTTGTTTACCATGGATCAGTGGGCTTGGGTTGCGGAGTGACTCTCCTACAGGTGTGGGCATATGAGCACCTTCCTATCACATGACCTATCCACTTCAGAGGCAGAGGGCATGGACGGAGTTTTGTGCATTTATACGATATGATTACATCACAGCCTCGGATTGGTCGATTGGAGCATTGGAGACGCGTCATAGATGACATTGATATGGTTATCTGGAGGCCGTACCTGGGGTGCGAGGAGTGGGATGACGACGCAGTGGAGCTACCCTATGCATTCAGGAGCAGGTATCTTATTTGGCGGACGCCCTACATTCTGGAGAGGCAGCTTGTTGACAGGGTATGCAGACAGTTCGGCCGGATCCAGAGGATGCCGCGAGGCTCGGGCATGTATGCCCGTACAATCAGAGATCAGGTACAGTTCGGGCCACTTCTATCATATGATCAGGCCGTGACACAGATGGCCGAGATGATGCCATTACCGTGGGACATGTGGCCGGAGGTAGAGGATGCAGGGATGGACGTAGAGTATTCTGCATATTGGGCAGAGCATCCATTTCCGAGGTTGACAGATCCGGGAGAGCTGCTGGAGGGAGAGGTGGGAGGGGATGATGATGATGATGGTGGAGGAGATGGAGGTAGGGGTCGGCGGAGGCGGAGGGGAGTAGTGGGGGAGAGGCGGGTGGCACCTCGGAGGGAGGGAGGACAGGAGAGAGCAGCCCAGGTGGTGAGGGGTCGAGGTGGATTGCCCCTACAGGTACCAGCAGCACAGGGTCCTAGAGCACAGGGACCTAGACAGGTGCAGGGACAGGAGCAGGTGCAGAGATAGGTACCTATTCAGGCACCTAGACAGGTACAAGGAGAGGCACAGGTACAGGCACCTGCAGAGGAGGAGCCACAGGCAGAGGCTGAGGGTGGAGATCCTGAGGAGGATGAGCTGCTAGAGCTGAGAGAGATCTGCCAGGGCCAGGCAGACGAGATTGCAGATTTGGTGCGGGAGAGAGATCGCCTCAGGATCAGGCTCAGGGACACAGAGAGGGAGAGAGACCAGGCCATCCAGCGATATACTGAGGTCGAGACAGCTCTGAGGGCAGGGAGGCAGGCAGCAGAGGATGCAGGAGCAGGCTACGCATATGTGCTGCGAGCCGGAGAGGAGATCGCCTACTGGAGGGGTCTGTACTATGGTGTCGTGCCAGCGGATCAGCGGGCGAGGAGCTTCCATAGATCATCGCGCACAGCGACGGCTACGGGAGGGAGTCATAGGAGGCAGGCATCCAGCGGTGGGGTCATGGGTCCTCCACCACCACCACCAGACAGGCAGGGGGATCCTAGAGCGGGACCATCTAGAGCTCAGACTCCGTCGAGGCCAGGCGGCTCCGAGGGAGGGAGTTCATCATAGCCATAGAGGGCTCCCCTTTTATCAGTATATGTACCATTTTTGTATTGTAGACACCTGCGGGTGATTTTGTAGCCATATGATTCTTTTGACATCATTGTATCATGACACTTTTGATTATATATGAGAGATGATCCATTTTTGCGGCAGCTATATGCATGTGTACCTTATGTGATGAGATGTTCTTATGTGATGCATGTTTTATGATACGGATGCTTATATGATGCAATGCAATATATTTTTGTTCTTTTATGTTGTATATGTGATGCATGATGCAAATGTGAATGTATGTAATGAATATGACAATGCAAATGATTATTTACATAATGAAAATGTGAGATGTGCTAACATGTGTTGTATGCAGGATGTGATGCAATTGTGATATCTATATGTATGTATGAAATGCTTATATGTGGTGATGCAGGTGTAACTATATGAAATGCAAATGTTTTTTGTGTGTCATTATACTCAGTCATGTGATAGCGGGCTACGCGGACTCGAGAAGGACAATGGAAGTCAATCAAGAAAGGGGGATGGAAGACAGAAGATATGAACGTGAAAGAGCTTCTTGTGCGTTATCATCATTGAGCTTATTATGGCAAGTAGGTTATGACAATCGAGGCATCTGTTCGGCCCAGAAAGTCATTGTACCTATTTGCATGAAGATAAGACAGTCACAAACAAGGAATGCCCCAGTTCATACTAGACTCGCAGTGTCCTCATATCCTTGGACAAGTCATAGCATTACTAAAAGACAATCCACAGACAACAAATGCAAATAGGTGACGATACCCCATCCTCGCCTTTCTAGTCAAAGACATCCTGGAGATAGAATCTCTAGTCAAAGACATCCTGGAAAAGCTAAAAGACATGTCACCAAAAAGATAAAATCAAAAGAAAACCAAGACTCGACACCAACATCCACTGTAGTCCTCAAGTTTAGTGTCTCTTGTCACTTGTTTAAGTCTTATTCGATTGTGGTCACAATGTTCACTTTCACAAAAAGGATAGATAGCACTGAACCATATGTTGTCCGAGTCTGTTGAAAGATTTGATTTTGTTGAAGCCCATTGTTGCTGTTGTGTCTCATTTGAAACTGACTGAATCCATGAAACTGATACTTTATTGTGGAGAAGATGGAACTTTATTGCGGACTGGCGATGCAGATGTTGCTTTATTGCGGATTGTGCGCGGATAGACTTGAAGGAAGTTGGAAGAAACTGTACTCCTCGAAACATGTGATGTTCTCAGTTCCACACCCATTACTAGACGTAGAATTTGCCTTAGCCACAGATAGGATCTGATTTATTATGGATGGAAAGGGAGTGAAAAGGGAGGGTTATGGATGGCTAACCAATCTTAGGTAGATCAATAACAAGCCATGATGGGAATAGGTAAGTTCATTGTGAGCGAATAGGTTGTGAGTGTGTGCAAAGTGAAAGATGAAAGAGAATCCTGAAGGAGAGAGGAGCAAAGTCTCTACACATGGCGCTGGTGACCCAGTTTTCACCATGGTACTTGCCCAGGGTGCCACCGAAGTGGTTTTCACCGTTGGATGAAATTATTTCTCTTTAATTTTTCAATTTTTCAATTTTTTTGTTGTCACAAGGCGCCTGTTTGCCAGGTTTTCACCATGTAACGATTTTTTTGTTTTATAATTTTTTTGTATTTTTGAATTTTTTTATTTATTTTTTGTATTTTTGAATTAGGATGTTCCGAAGAGCTTATGTGTAGAACCTGCGAAGGTGCATGCTATTGATAGGATCCTCTAAGGGTTCACCTTCTGTAGTTGAGAGCTGATATGCCCCAGATCCATATACCGCTGTAATGATGTAAGGACCAAGCCAGTTTGGTTCGAACTTGCCCTTCTTATCTCTGTCTTGCTGATTCTTGGGGTTCTCTTTGAGGACTAAGTCACCTACCTCAAATTTGCGAGGCTTAACTTTGTGATTGTAACTGCGACTCATTCGTTGTTGGTAAGCCTTAAGATGATTAAAAGCAGTGTGCCTTCGTTCCTCCAGCAGTTCTAGTTCTTGTAAGCGAGAGACCCTGTAGTCTTCATCGTTGATTATGTTTCTCAAGGAGACCCGTAAAGAAGGTAGCTTGACCTCAATAGGCAAGATGGCTTCAGAGCCGTAGACAAGTGAGTAGGGTGTAGCTCCTGTAGGTGTGTGGACACTTGTGCGATAGGCCCAGAGTGCAGGATTGAGTTGGATATGCCAGTTACGGCCAGCGTCGTCGACTGTCTTTTTAAGGATTTTGAGAATTGTTTTATTAGACGCCTCAGCTTGGCCATTACCTTGGGGGTAATATGGTGTGGAGAAACGATGGGAGATATGGAAGCGCTCACAGAGTTCACGAACATCCTAATTTTTGAAGGGACGCCCGTTATCAGTAATAATGGAAGTAGGAATCCCGTATCGGCAAATGATGTAGTTCAGGATGAAGGTAGCGATTTGTTTCCCAGTAACTTGTGTGAGAGGCACGACTTCAATCCACTTTGTAAAATACTCTGTGGCTGTGATAATGAATTTATGTCCATTGGAAGAAGGAGGGTGAATCTTGCCTATGAGATCGAGTCCCCACTGACAAAAGGGCCAAGGAGATGCAAGTGGTTGTAGTTCCTGTGCTGGTGCATGTATGAGGTCTCCATAAATTTGACACTGCTTACACTTCTTGACAAACTGATATGCATCTTTTTCCATAGTAGGCCAGTAGTATCCAGTCCTGATGAGTTTCTTGGCCAAGTTAGGACCACTAGTATGCGGACCACATATCCCTTCATGCACTTCTCGTAACGCAATTTGAGCTTCGTCACTCTCTAAACATCTAAGAAGGGTGCCATCTAGACCTCGTCGGTATAGGATATCTACTAAAATGACGTATCGAGAGGATTGGCGAATGAAAGTGCGGCGTTGATTGTTCGATAGATCGGGATGTAAGATATTGTCGTGAAGGTATGTGAATATGGGACCATATAACTGGGATTCAGGACCAACAACACATATCATTTCCGTAGGAGTGATCTCATATGACGGAATCAGCAGGTTGTCTACCAGGAATTCATAGCAGGTCTCATTTTGCGGTAGATCAATGAGCGAAGCAATTGTAGCCATGGCATCAGCAACGCGATTCTGTTCTCTTGGTATCTGCTCAAACTCTATCTTTGCAAAGTGTTGTTTCAGATCATCTACCAGTTGTTTGTAAGGCATTAGCTTTTCATCTTTTGTTTGATAATCATCAGTTGCTTGACGGATGACAAGTTGAGAATCCCCAAAAACACGAAGTTCTTGGATCTTCCATTAAACTGCAATTCTTAACCCAGTTGTTAATGCCTCGTATTCCGCTATATTGTTAGTGCACGGAAATGATAAGCGGTATGACTTTGGTATAGAATCGCCTTGGGGAGTTATAAAGAGTATACCCGCTCCTGCCCCGTGCTGTGTGTATGAGCCGTCAAAATATAATTGCCATGGCTTTGCAGGTGATATTGTTAGAATGGACTCATCTGGAAATTCTGACTGTAGAGGAGCATCATCTATCATGGGAGCATCTGCCAGTTGATCTGCAATTGCTTGTCCTTTTATAGCTTTTTCTATCCACGTATTCAATGTCGAATTCACTCAAAATCATTACCCACTTGGCCAGCCGCCCAGTAAGTGTAGCTTTGTTGAGAAGATATTTTAATGGATCAATTCTGGCAATCAACTTAGTCTTGTGAGTGAGCATATAATGTCGTAGTTTTTGTGAAGCAAAGACCACAGCGAGACATGCACGCTCGATTGGTGTGTAGTTTAGCTCATATCCCACCAATGTGCGACTGATATAGTAGACTGCTTTTTCCTTGCCGTCAGATATTTGCTGTGCTAGGAGTGCCCCCAGTGCTGTCGGAGTAGCTGATATGTAAAGTAGCAATGGTTGATCTGGAATTGGTGGCATCAAAACTGGCGGGTTCAAAAGATAGTCTTTGAGCGCCTGAAAAGCCTATTGACAGTTCTCATCCCATTTGAACTTGATGTTTTTGTGTAGCAGGTGCTGGAAAGGGTTACACTTATCTGCAAGGTGTGCTATGAATCTTCGTATGGACTGGAGTCTCCCTTGTAAAGATCGAAGTTGACTGATATTCTTGGGTGGCGGCATGTCTAAGATAGCCTTGACTTTTGCTGGATCAGCTTCTATTCCTCTTTTAGACACAATGAATCCTAGGAGCTTCCCGGAGGTTACTCCAAAGACACATTTCTTTGAGTTTAATCTTACCTTGTATTTTTCCAGCCTATCAAAGACAACTGAAAGTATGTCCAAGTGTGTGTCTCTGTCTATTGATTTTCCCAAAAGATCGTCAACATAATCTTCCACGGTTATGTGCATGAGATCATGAAAGATAGTCGTCATCGCTCGTTGATACGTGGCGCCTGCATTTTTCAGCCCAAAGGGCATAACATTCCAACAGAAGGTTCCCCATGGACAAGTGAATGATGTTTTATGTTGATCTTCAGGTGCAATCCTGATCTGATTATATCCAGAAAATCCGTCCATTAAAGATAACATTTCATGGCCTGCTGTGAGATCAACGATCAAGTCAATGTTTGGTAATGGGAAATCGTCCTTTGGACAAGCCTTGTTGATATCTCTGAAGTCTGTACATATTCGGATGCTGCGATCCGGTTTGCTGACAGGTACTAAATTGGAAATCCATTCAGGATAATCAATTGGGCGTATGAATCCGACATCCAATAATTTCTCTAGCTCTGCCTTGACTAGCAATGCCACTTGTGGATGCATTTTCCTTAATTTCTGCTTTACTGGTTTTGCCCCCGGTTTGACTGTTAAATGATGCATCACCAAATCCGGGTCTAGCCCAGGCATATCCACGTAAGACCATGTGAAGTTGATTTGTCGTCCCTTAAAGAAGCTTATGAATTTTGCTCTCTCGGCCTCTGTCAATGATTGAGCCAAAAATATGTTGTGTGGAACCTCTGCTGTACCAATGTTTGTCTTTATAGTCTCCTCTACCAACATGGATGATTTTTCCTCGTATGATGCTGGGAGAATGTCGAGCCTTCCATCTTCGGGCACCTCAGAGAGGTTTTCACCCTCAGATACGTCCTTTCTTTTTACTTTTTTGGAGTCAGATAGCGCCACAGTGTGGTTTTCGCCATAAGACCCTTGTTTTGTTTTTATTTTCACATTTTTGCGACTAGAAGGCCCGACACCCTCACCAAAGTATGCTATGTTGTTGAGCTCTATGGCGTATCCTTCTTTGTGGTCTCCAGGGGGAAGATCATCTCGAATGCCAAGGTAGTCGATAATAGCTTCATCATTTTGAAATGTATCAAATTGTGCTGGTCCTTCATGATCCCAGTCAATGAGTTGAGGATGAACAAGGGGAAGGTCTTTAGTGCTTTCATGAATCCACGGACGTCCTAGCAATATGTTATACGCGAGATCTAGATCTAGGACTTGACAAACCACATCCTTTGTGATTGGCCCTATTCTTAGTGGTAAGGTGACCGTGCCCTTGGACGAGCGCTCTTCATCATCATAAGCCTTAATGGTGATTTGGTTTGTAGAATTCACAGCTTTGTCAGAATATCCCAATTGTCTGATGGTGCTCAATGTACAAATATTAAGACCTGCTCTTGCATCTATCAGGACTCGCTTTATTCGATGTTTATGTATGAAGGCTTCAACATGTAGAGGTGCATTATGTGGCTGACTTATGGAGGCGTCATCGGCTTCTGTGAATGTGAGGGAGTGTGGAACGGATAGGTATCCCACCATGGCTTGAAACTGGTCCACGTTCAAATCAGTAGGGACGGCAGTATCTCTCAAGATTTTGTCAAGGATAGCTTTATGTGCAGGAGATATACGTAAGAGCTCAAGAATAGAGATGAGTGCAGGTGTCTTCCCTAGTTGTTCTACAAGGTCATACTCAGGCTTGGTTGATGAAAGATTGGTATTCTTAGTGGAGGCACCTGGCAATGTAATCTTACCTCGACGGGTTGTAACATGACATTCAGAGGTAGATTCGGATGAAGATCCCACACCTTTTAGGACAATCTTGGGTCTCTGAGAAGGATTCTCAGGATTTTTGTTCTTGATAGTAATAGTAGAGATATGATTGTCCATTGAGATGTGATTGATAGTAGAATCATAATTGTAAGGTGCTCTAGTGTAATTGGCTTGATCATCTGTGACTTTGCCTTTTCCTTTGTCATGTTTTGGGAATGGTTCCTTAAACACCTCATGTTCTTGATTAGATGAATGTCCCTCAATCTCTATATCTCCTCTGTCAATGAGATCTTGCACAATGTTTTTCAATCGATGGCAATTACCTGTCTCGTGACCCTTGCTCTTATGAAACTCACAATACTCATCATCATTCCACCAATTTGGTTTTACCTTTGGTTCATAAGGAGGAAAATCTGGAACTGTAATTACTTTGTTTTCTACAAGCTTTTTGAATACTGATTCAAGTGGTTCCCCCAATGGAGTGTACTTCCTTCGAGGTCTAGAAGTTGTTTGAGTGTTCACCTGATTGTTGGTAGAACTTGATCCAGAAAAGATGAACTTTGGTCTCACTGTATTAGCATCAACAACACCATCATTAACTGTGTTCTTGTTCTTGTTCCAAAATTTTGGTTTGTCCTTTCCTTTGAAGTCCTCTTTGTTTTCTTTGAATAGTTTGATAACTCCTTGTTCAATTAAGACCTTTTCTGTTGCTAGGCCCTTTTCAATGACATCCTTGAATGTAGACAAACAAGCTTTTCTGAGATCATAGCCAATAGCCTTATTAACGTTTTGTGTGAACATCTCCACCATTTGTTTCTGCGGGATTTCACAAGAGCATCTGCTAGCTAAGTTTCTCCATCTCTGTAAAAATGTTGCGAAAGATTCTCCTTCCTTTTGTTTAGTATTGCACAAGGTAGTAACTGAGAAATCTGTTTCAATGTTGTAAGAGAAATGCTGAATGAATGCCTCTGCTAAGTCGCCCCATGACTTAATACCAGGAGGTAATTGAGAAAACCATTCCATAGCTCGATCTCCTAAGCTCTGTGGGAACAACCTCATTAAGTATGTTTCTTCTGCCGCTACCTCAATGCAAGCTGTGAAGAATTGTCTTATGTGTGCCTTGGGGTCTCCTCTCCCTCTATATTTGTCGAGTTTTGGTGTCACAAAGTGTGGAGGAAATGGAGGCATTGGAATGCTCTTATCGAAGGGATAAGGGCATATATCTCTCATAGTGTATGTAGGTTTTGATGTACTCATGTCCTCCACTTTCTTTTGTAAATCTCTTATTTGTTGCTCCAAATTTTTTTTGGGAGGAGATTGATTTCTTGTAGCATACCCCATGTTTGAAACACCCATTTGAGGAGGAGTTTGTTGCATATATGGATGATACTGATCGTAGACATGTCCATATGGAGGTCTATATTGTTGCGACATGTATGGAGCACTTGGCATAACTTCTTGTTGGGGAACCCCATATCTGTTTTGTGTGTATAAACCATATTCAATAGGCCTTTCATTTTCCATTGTGTTGCCCCCAATTTTGACATGAGGTCTCCTTGTGTCAAAATTTTGAGGATGTCCTTGAGTATCCACTTGTTTTGATTGATTCATACCTTGAGCATGTGATTGAGCATAAGGCCTCCATGATGGTCCTTGAGTGTAAGTATCATATGTTTGAGCTTGTGTATGTGGGATTGCTGGCTTTTGAAGCAAAGCTGATGGTGACTCCGGCATCATATTATTCGGTCCTCTATTTCCTCCACTATTTGGTCTCCTTTGATCCATGTTGGGTTGAGTTTGTTGTGAGGGTCGACTTTCCATAAGTTGAGATAAGTCAAAATCATGTGGTATTTTAGCTCCACTATGTGCCATCATGTTTAGAAAGTATTGTCGATCTCTCCTCATTATCTCTTCAACCAATCTATTGAATTGAGGATTCATTATGGACTCTTCTATGTCTGCTGATAATATTGAAGAGTTGTCCACTGTGTCATTGTGTGTAGCATTGTTGTTTATAGTGTTTGCGCTCTCCACATTTGGATTGTGTCTATAAACATTCATGTCTGGTAATGTAGTGTGCTCAGGATTGTAGAATAGATCATTGTCATACTCATAAGAACTCATGTTTACGGATTCTTGAGCTTCTTTAGCTATTCTCCTAGATTTTTGAAGGCGGGTTTCAACCATGAACTAGGTGTTTGACCAAGATGTGAGAGACTAGATGAAAAATGGAAAGAGTATGGAAGACCAAGAGTTGTATGGAGTGTAAGTGAATCTTGAGGTGTACTTGCAATGTCCAAAGTGTAAGACCAAGTATGTATGTAGTAGAGTAGGTGTGACTTCCAAAGAGAGGATAGTTTCTCTTGATGAGGTAAGTTGACCTTGACTCTAAGTAAGACCAAATGAGACCCAAAGGTAAGAAACCTTGATGAGGGACCACTTAGCAAAGTGTAGTTGTATGTAGTGTGTTGACAAAGTATGATGAGGACAAGCAAGTGACCTTTTTGACTCAAGTTTAGACAAGTATGAATGTAAAATGAGATGTGAAGCAATGATGGACTGTGTGAAACCTTAGAACAGGCTGAATGCTAGATGAAACCTGAAGAGACAACCTAAGAAGCTCAAGTATGCCGAAACTGATTTTCTTTGTTTGCTTGACTGTTAAAGTTTTCAAATCCTGACACAGACGCCTCTGTATACTTCACAGACGTGATTCCCAGACACAGACGCCTCTCTGTTTGACACAGACGCTGATAAAAACACAGACGCTATTCTGTACTTCACAGACGCGCTTATCTGACGCAGACGTGGTTTGAACAGACACAGACGCGTTTCTGTAACCTTAGTGCAATTTTTCCTATCTGTGAAGTTGTTTTGTTGTGACCAAATCCGACTGTTTTTCGTGACAAGAGGACACAATGTTGATGACTCAATGTTTGCAAACTGTTTAGACTCCAAAAGTGTGTTGTTTGATGTAAAAAGTTTTGCATACACTTGAAGACACAAAAGACACAATGTTTTGTTGTTTTGTCTTGAATGTTTGAGTGTTTAGCATAAGACAAGCACAAATCTTAGGGTTGGCCAAGACAATAGTTGTTGATCCCACATAGGGTTTTACCCCCGAGGCTACGCTATTCAGAGCGGATACTTAGATGCTTGACCTCACTGGCTCCACCCTCGGCACTCACTTCTCGGGTCAGCCAAGCATCAGTCCCCATGAAAACTCCCCATGGCGAACTTTGTATCTCTACTAAGAACCGTATGTGTGTGGGCCGCTACCAGAGGTCCGACCTCCTGCCTCAACAACTAGAAGGATTTGGGCATCTAAAACAAAGAGGTGCTAATAAGGGCATCCGCTCGTGTGGCCATACATGCGGCACTTTCAGCTCTGTAAATACAGAAGGCTCCCAGCCTGTAGGGGTTACGCCTTACAAATGATCAAATAAATTTGATCAAACGGGTTTATGGGGAGACATAGTGTCGGTATGAACTAATCAACACACATTATTCATAGTTTTCACCATGAATACATTTGATTATAGTGGTTTGGATGAGGTGGGTTTTCCTCGCTACCACTTGGGTCGTTCTCTTCTCACTAGTAGTCCTAATGACCACACGGGAAGACAGGCCCTCTAAAGATTAAACAAAAAGGGCCTATTGCTCAAGACACAAAAGACAATGATTCAATTTTAGTGCACCAATTGAAGAGTTTGCTAAGCTATGAAAAACAAGGCACACAATCAAAATTACAAAACCCTAACTAAGGCCCTGCAACAAAATTGTTAGTAGTTTCAAATGATAACCCCTTCCTGCAAGCACACAAGTTAGGTAAATTTTAGAAAACCCAAAAAGACTTTGTGAAAAGGGGCCTTCAACAAAAACGTTTTTGCCTCCAAAGCAAGCTGCACAAACCAGGTTAGCTAGATCTGCAAGGGTTAGCCGAAAATAAACCAGATCTGAAACCCTAAGTACAAAATCCGAAAACTCGAATCTCAGAAAAATTGAAATTGTAAAACGGAAAGCACAGATGCCTCTATACCAGACACAGATGCGTCTGTATGACATAGACGCGGTTCTGTTATGCACAGACGCGCTCAGAGATCACAGACGCGGTTAAATGACGCAGACGCGATCTGATGCAACGCAGACGCGGTTAGGAATCACAACGCACCTTTCAGAACCCTGCAAAATAAAAACTGACAGAAACACAGACGCGATTCCCTCTATCGCAGACGCTTCTGAAACACAAAAACGCGATCCGAACACTCGCAGACGCGGAAAAACCTAAAATATCGTCGAAATTGTCCGATCTGCAACTTCAAAAATGCAAAATCTGCAACAAAATTGTTAAATGCAAAGGGCGTGCCAAAATGTGTATGGTGAAAATGGATAACAATAACAACAATATTGAAAGGCTAAATGAATTCAACCACTAAACCCTAGCCTAACAATGAACAAAGATCCACCATAACATATGAAGATAACCTAAGACAATGCAAATAACTCAAAATCACAAAGATTATACCATCACATGTCCAATAGGGTTTTGATCTCCATTCTTCCTATCTCCATTGATCTTGCTTGATATATTTGCTCTCAGATTTTTATATGCACAAGAGCTCAACAAAGAACGAAATGTGGTTGTAAGTGGAATTGTAGTGTAGTCGAGTCCTCCAAAATTAGTTATTAGTCATTAGGGTTTGACAATGAAGAAAGCATCTCTTTAAATAGAAGACACAATATGAAATGGAGGGATAAGATTGAGAGGTGTAAAAAGGAGGTTGGCTATGATTAGAGGGTAGGTAAAAGAAATAGTAAAATAATGAAAGAGGTAGGTAGTGTATGAATTAAGAGATGAATGACATGTGTCATGTGTAGAAAAAGATAATGAATTAATTAAATAAATAAAGATTTATTTAATAAATAAAAGAAGTAGGATAATTAAATAAATAAAAATATTTATTTAATTTAGGAAAAGGATAATTTAAATAAATAAATGTATTTATTTAAGTGAGAAATAAGGCTAGAAGAGGATAAATGAATTAATTAAATAAATAAGGATTTATTTAATTAATAGAAGAATTAGGCTTAAATAATTAAATAAATAAAATATTTATTTATTTAGACCGGACAATTTTAGGTGTCTACAACTATAAAAATATATATATCTTTTACTCAATATTAATGTAAAAGCTAAAAATTATTTTCAATAAGATGATGTCTAATTAAATTTATATAAATTGTTAAAATTATTCAAATATAGAACTTGATTTATGAATTCTATTAATCATTGTGATACATGTTAAATTTATTACTATCAAACTCTTTATTATTATTAATTATTAATTTTGAATATTTCAAAACTTGATATTTATTTAGATTTTTTAATTATTATAAAAAATATATATCTTTTACTATTGAATTTTAATGTAAAAACTAAAAATAATTTTCATATAAGTAAATAAAATGATATCTAATTAAATTTATATAAATTATTAAAATTATTAAAATTATTCAAATATAAAACTTGATTTATGAATTTTATTAATCATGATGCATGCCAAATTTATTACTATGAAACTCTTTATTATTATTAATTATCAATTATTAATTTTGAATATTTCAAACTTGATATTTATTTAGATTTTTAATTAAAAATATAGAAAAGCTAGTTATATTTTCTCCTATCTCACATAAGACACATATACTAACAATGGATACTGCTATAATAAATATTAAATCCTAAACTATTAATCCATATGTCACTCGTGCGCTTAAATAGAAAACGTATGGAGACTGAACTGCTGATAGAAGAGAGTTTGACTATAAGGAAACTATGTTGATATTTAGGGCGCAGTGCGATTAAATTGTAATCCAGACACAGAGAGAGAGAGAGAAAAATGGAGGGGGAGGAGAAGGAGAAGAAGGAGAAGCGGGTGAGAAACATATGCATAGTGGCACATGTGGATCATGGAAAGACGACCCTTGCGGATCATCTGATAGCGAGAGCAGCGAGAGGGCTGGTCTCTGAGAGGCAGGCGGGCAGAGTTCGGTTTCTGGACTATCTGGATGACGAGCGGCAGCGCGCCATCACCATGAAGAGCTCCTCCGTGGCGTTGCGCTATGGAGGTTACACTATCAACCTTATAGATTCGCCCGGTCACATTGATTTCTGCGGAGAAGTTTCCACAGCTGCTCGTCTTAGCGATGGTGCCCTGGTTGTGGTCGACGCCGTCGAGGGCGTGCACGTTCAGACCCACGCTGTGCTCCGCCAGGTCTGGCTTGAGCACCTCACGCCTTGCCTCCTCTTGAACAAGATCGACCGTCTTATCACCCATCTCAAGCTTTCTCCCATGGAGGCCTATGCCAAATTACAGGTACTACTTCTTCTTTCCTCGCATATTCAAACATCAATCACCACTATAAAAGGTATAGCCCACTTTCCTTATATTTTCAAAAGCCCTAGCTTTTACTAAATTTTAGCTAGCCGCTGGGGCTCTTTGGGACCATAGCTAACTACGATCACCAGTTATGATGAACATAGTCTTGTTACAACTATTGCAGAGCATTGTCCACGAGGTCAATAATATTATCAGTGCCTTTCGTTCCGAGAAATATCTGTCTGATGTTGACTCCATGCTTGCGAAAGCAGGCGGAGGCGAGTCTGATGACATTGACATTGACAGTCAAGAGGAAGACGCATTTCAACCTCAGAAGGGTAATGTTGCATTTATCTGTGCATTAGATGGATGGGGATTTTGTATAGCTCAGTTTGCCGATCTCTATGCTTCTAAGCTTGGTGCAAGCTCCACAGCTTTGAAGAAGGCCTTATGGGGAAATCACTATTATATCCCAAAGACCAAGAAGATTGTGGGAAAAAAAGCTGCAGGCAACAAGGCAAAGCCTATGTTTGTGCAATTTATTCTGGAACCTTTGTGGCAAGTGTACGAGTCTATTCTTCAAGGCAATCAGGGTCAGGAAATGCTGCAGAGAGTAATCAAGTCTATGAACTTAAATATTCCTTCTTGGGATTTGCAGCATAAAGACCCCAAAATTGTTCTTCAAGCAGTCATGACCAGATGGCTTTCACTTTCAGATACAGTTCTATCAATGGCTATAGATTGTTTGCCAGATCCTGTTTCAGCTCAGTCACAGCGTATTTCACGCTTGCTTCCCAAACCAGAAGTTTTAACTGGCGCCGATCATAATGTGCTTGTAGAACTGGAACGTGTTAGAAGGGCTGTGGAGACTTGTGATTCTAGTAGCAGTGCACCCTCTATAGCTTTTGTTTCAAAAATGTTTACTATTCCTGTAAATATGCTTCCTCGTCAAGGTCCTGGTGGGGAATTGTTAGATAATTTAGTGGAAGAATTAGGACTTGGTGACATTGATGCAGGTCGTCAGGATTCCTTCCTTGCATTTGCCAGGGTATTCAGTGGTGTGATTTCTACCGGACAGAGAATATTTGTACTCTCTTCATTATACGACCCCTTAAGAATGGAATCTCAGCAGAAACATGTGCAAGAGGCAAAGGTAGAAGCCTTATATATGATGATGGGAAGAGGTTTAGAGCCTGTTGCCACTGCTTCTGCTGGCAACATAGTTGCAATCAGAGGCCTTGGACAGCAAATTTTGAAAAGTGCTACCCTCACATCAACGCTATGCTGCTGGCCCTTTGCAAGTATGACCTACCAAGCTGGACCTATCTTGAGAGTGGCTATAGAACCTTCAAAACCATCTGATATGGCAGCTCTTGCCAAAGGATTGCAGCTTCTAAGCAAGGCGGATCCTTTTGTTGAAGTCAGTGTGTCTAGTAGAGGTGAGCACGTTCTTGCAGCTGCTGGGGAGGTGCATTTAGAGAGATGTATTAAGGATTTAAAAGACAGATTTGCTCGCGTTGGGCTGGAAGTTTCACCTCCAATTGTATCTTATCGAGAGACAATAGAAGCAGATGCCACACATTCTATGGACAGCTCTAGGAGTGGATCTGTATCTACTGATTTTGTTGAGAAGACCACTCCCAATGGCAGATGCATTGTGCGGGTGCAAGTAATAAAAATGCCTTTTTTGCTAACCAAGGTACTGGACGATAGTGCAGACATCTTCCAAACTATCTTAGAAGGGAAGCCAGAACACAGAAAGACCGTTGGTGTAAGTTTGAAGGAAAAAATTCAGAGTGAGCAGAAGAGTTTAGGGGAAGAAAGTGAAGTGACAGAAGATCATGTTTTGATGCTAAGGAAAAGGATGATTGATGCTGTAGAAAGGGAGATGAACAATGGAAGTCAAGATAGAAAGCCATGGCTTAGTATGCTCCAAAGGATATGGGCGATGGGGCCAAGGCACATTGGTCCAAATATTTTGCTATCCCCAAATTTGTCATCTCGGGGAGGAGACATAAAAGGTTTGGGTGGTGTTTCAGATGGTGACACTTGGAGCATTGAGTCTGTTTTGGTATGTGGTTCTCCTTACATCTCAGAAAAAATAGGCCTTTTGGAGGTTCTGGCTGAAAAATCAACAGAGGCAGCTTCCATCACCAAAGAAAATGAATTTGGATATGATTTGCTTAATATGGAGGCAGAAAGTTTGCAAAGTAGTGTTGTCTCAGGTTTCCAGCTGGCAACAGCAGCTGGACCATTGTGTGATGAACCTATGTGGGGACTTGCATTCCTTGTGGAAGCTTACATATTTCCAAGGAGGAACATGTCTTTAAATGGCAGTGATTCAATTGGTGAAAATGTCAACAAGAATGATATACAGCTTCCAGAACAATATGGTCCATTCTCAGGACAAGTAATGACTGCTGTTAAAGAGGCATGCAGGACTGCCATGCTTTTGAAAAAACCACGTCTTGTGGAAGCAATGTATTTTTGTGAGGTCAGTACTCCAACTGAATATTTAGGTTCAATGTATGCTGTGCTTGCTCGGAGACGTGCACGGATCCTGAAGGAAGAGATGCAGGAAGGTTCAGATTTATTCAGTGTACAAGCTTATATGCCAGTTGCAGAAAGCTTTGGGTTTGCAGATGAGCTTAGGAGATGGACATCAGGAGCAGCAAGTCCTCAACTTCTTCTTAGCCACTGGGAGGTTCTTCCACAAGATCCATTCTTTGTACCAACAACAGAGGAGGAATTGGAGGAGTTTGGGGATGGTTCAAGCGTTCCACCAAATACAGCTAGAAAGATGATTGATTCAGTAAGACGACGTAAGGGTCTCCCTGTAGAGGAGAAGGTGGTGCAACATGCAACAAAGCAACGTACATTGTCACGGAAGGTCTGATGTTCTGCAGCGATAATCATTGTATGGTCTTAATACACCATTTATATGCCTTCTCCTTGATCCATTCAGGATAAATGCTATTTGTTTGTTATTAGTTGCTGCTGGAGGCAGGTTTCTTATGCATCCATTGGATGTGATTTCTTGGACACTTTCTAACCAATAAAAAATGACCACAATTACTAAAGTTTGCAATTATCTATTTTTTATTGTAATTATAGATAAATTATTATTCATGATTGCTATTGGCTGTTCTTGATGCATTCAAGATGTCATTATGAGTTGCTGCTAGAGGCAGGTTACTTATGCATCCATTGGATGCAATCTCTTTGACACTGTAAGCAATCAAAATTCAGATTTAAAGAAAGTTGACCACAATCACCAGAGTTTGCAATTATCTATTTTTTATTGAAATTATAAAATAATGATGATTGCTATTGGCTGTTCCTGTGAACAGTTGTGAGTGAATGAATTTTATAAGACTACAATATTGGTTTAGATTAGAATAAAAGTGTAAGGTGCCGATTCATTCAGCAGTCACTTAAAGTTGAACAAATTTCCATTGCGTAAGGTGCAGATTTAATCCAGAGAGCTTGGAGTGCATGCACACTGTCCCATACAATATTTTTGACAGGCAATTTGTGCAAGTTTAGGTTGTTTTGATTCATTTGATGGATCTTGGAGCATGTTCCAGAGCTTTCCACTGCATTTACATGATGGATCTTGGAGTCTGTTCCAGAGAGTTTGTACTGCATGTACGCTATCTTGTAGAAAAAATCTGACAGGAAATTTGAGGCACTTTAGTCAATTCTAATTATCTCCAGTGAATAATAAATTTGTGTTTGGGTACATGGTCTGCATGAACAATTTTTTAAAAAGCAAAAATGTAATCATGCATTTTTGTCATGAGTTTGAATATGTTTGTCTCCATACATGGTGAGGTACATTGATTTCAAATTTAATGTCTTACTAGGTGTTGCTGAATGGTGGTCAACTATGTGGGTGTACTAATGTATATTACCTAATGTAATCATACTCCGATAAATGATTAGGGAGATTGCATGGTGCTGGCTCAAAAAACTGGACAATTTGTCGATAATGATTTCTATCAATGAATTTTCTTTTGAATTGGAAGTGGCATGCATCCTACAAATTAATTCTGATCAACCTTACAATGTGAATTGTGAACCTCAAGGATTTCAAAATGTTATACATCCTTTCACATTCTTTGCTGAAAATGTTGTACATTTCTTTCTTCTTATCCCTAATGCCACAAAACCTATCATCAACAAAACCTATCATCTCCTATCATCAACAAAACCTGCATAATCTGCATCTATATATCTTGTCAAGAAGAATTGATTATTCCTTTTATATTCCAAACCATGATTCATTGTTCCTTGGATATACCTTTGTACCCGTTTTGTTTCTTTCCAATGACACAATTTTGGTTCGTGCATGAAACTTGATAGATAATTAATAGCAAAACTAATATCTGGTCTGGTGTAAGTTAGGTAAATCAAACCTCCAATCATTTGTTGATAGAGAGTTGCATTCACCTGAGGGGATGTATTAGATGTAGATAACTACAATCCCGATTCCATAGGTGTAGACATGGGTTTGGAATCCATCATTCTGAATTTCTCAAGTAGTGTCTTGGTATATTTTCTTTGCGATACAAAGATATGGTGATTAGTTTGCCATGCCTCTAAGCCAAGACAATAGTGTAGTAGCCCAAGACTCGTCATATCAAATGCCTTCTTGAGATCATTCTTGGTTGTCTCAAGTTTCAACCATTTCTTCTAAGTTGCTTGTGATAACTAAGTCATCAACATAAACATTAATAATCACAATATCCCCACCTTGATCCTTGAATTAGAGATTTGGATCATATGGATGCCTAGTGAAACCATGTTGGAGTAGATGTTCATTAATTTTTATATACCAAGCTCTAGGAGCTTGTTTGAGACCATATAGGGACTTGACAAGTTTGCATACCTTTTCTTCATTACCAGGTGCAATATATATCCCACTGGTTAGGTCTATACTGGTTGGGTCATATAGACCTCTTCCTTAAGATCTCCATTAAAAAAGGCATTTTTTACATCCATTTGATACAATTTCCATCCAAATTGTGCAGCTAAGGCAAAAAATCATTCTAATTGTTTTTATCTTTGCTATGGGAGCAAATGTTTCCTCAGAGTCTATTCCTTCTTTTTGGGTATAACCCTTGGTTACAAGTCTAGCCTTCTATTTATATATGCTATCATCTACTTTATACTTAGTTTTGAATATCCATTTACATCCAATTGCTTTCTTAGTAGGTGGTAGATCAACAAGCTCCCATGTGTTGTTTTTCATCAGAGATTGATGCTTTGCATCCATAGCCTCTTTCCAAGGCTTTGATTCAAGTGCTTCCTGAACAATAGATGGTTCAAAATTATCAACAACTAAAGCCATCAGGGCTAGATTTTCCTCATTCTGAGCCATGCTGTGAGTCCTTGGACCTAAAGTCGAAGTGTTTGGAACTTCGTCTAGCTTTGCATCTTGAATGGTACTAGTATACCACTTAGGTAAAGGTTTTGTGACATTGGTGGGTGTTGATTGACTATTAACGTTCCCATCATTTTTCCCATCCATGTTGAATATAGGAGCACCATTTGAAGTAGGTGATGACGTAGGAGGAGACTCACTCTTCTCATCAAAAATATTTCTGTACTAATGTATATCTTCTTTGTGTTAGGATCCATAAGGCGATATGCCTTAGATTCATTATTATATCCAAGGTGAATACATTGCATTGATTTTTCATCTAGCATCTTCCTTTATTACAGATGATCTCATCAAAAGTTTTGAACTTTTATATCTTCTGTTTGATTTGGTTTTGTTCTGCAGATTGTTTTTAAAAGTTGTGAATTGATTGAGAAGCACACAGGAAATACCTGAGAGGGGGGGGGGGGGGGGAGGGCAGTGAATCAACAAGACAAAGCCACAGTGATTTCTCGTGGAAAACCCTTTCGGGCAAAAGACCACGGCATCAAATTCTCTTATTAAACAAATGGGCACCAACCCAATCAATACAAAAGTGAGCTTCAACTCACAAAAGACACCAACCCTTTCAAAAACCAACTTATCAAATCTGAAGCACCAACTTCAACTTATCAGAAATCTTTGATGAACCTAGCTGATTGAAACTGCTCGGAAGTAAATGATTGAACACCTGCTACAATCTGAAGCAAATTCTCTTCAATGACTGATATGAAGACTCCTCAGAAGTATATCACGGTTTTGTCCAAAATTTCCTCAAGAGCCATTTCTGAAAGAACACCGCTCACACGTGTTTTTTGAGTTCATACTTATATCAATAATTCCAACACAATACATTCTGAAAACATACAGCGACCAGCCAGAAGATAAACTTTCGCTACAACTTCCAACCAAAAACCCTTTTTTAAACTCTTGATTCAAACAAACAGAGGATTGCACACCAAAACCGAGAGAAGAAGAAATACTAAATACTACTGCCGGCACTATTTCAAGACGACTTCAACCCACAGTACCAAAAAACGGCTTCGCTAAAATGTTACCACAACTCTGCTATAACCAAGAAAAAGAAGGACGATGCACTATGGTGTCACTGCCACACACAACACAAAAAAAATATCTTTTATTGCTTAAAGTCCCTTCCAAACACACACAAGGAAGCGATACACCTCTAAACGAACTCCACACAAGGATATATCAAATACAAAAACTTATTAACTGAACCATATTCTTTCAGCGCACTAGAAACATATTCCACCACAAAAATAAACTTCAACGTATTTCCTCACAACGATGCCACCACGTCACCACACCATATCATTCACTTGGATACCCGAACATAATCCATACAAATCATCTCCAAATTGTTAGTTTTAGGATCAGACTGTAATATATAGATAGCAAAATCAGAAAACCAAAAATCAATGCACATAAAGAACACCAGAATACCTTGGGAAAACCTCCCACGTGGAGGTGAAAAACCCAGCTATAATCTCAAATCTTATTATGACAAATCAGTATGAGTCTTTACAATACTGCTTCAATACTTGAAGCAATCAGAACTGCAGAATGTGAACAGTAGTATGGAGTACTCAAACTAGGGCATACACAGTAATGAAATGACTTATCTGCAGTGCACTTGAATGCTGATTCAAGACACCATTTGCAGATCAATTCACTGCCTCAAGAAGGTTCGCTGCCCTTTGTATCTAGTTTGCTGTCCTCTGAATAAGGTTCGCTGTCCTCAAGGTGGAGTTCTCTGTTTCCAGAAAGCAGTTCGCTGAGCATAGAAGATGATTTGCTGCTGATAAGAATGTATTCGCTGATGACTGCATGGATTCGCTGATTACTGCTGAATGAATGTATTCTCTGATTGTCGCTGAAGGAGATCATTGTGTGGAATGAATGTGCAATGAGCATGAATGATGCTTTGTATATATATGTGACATAGCCTCCCAATTTACCTAGGTTGGCTTTATTGTTTTGGCACCAAGAATAGGATCAAACCTATAGATTACAAGTTACATTCATATAGGTCTTGTCCAATACAATTGCAAGTTACATATAGGTCTTGCTTAATTACAAGTTACATTCAATAGGTCTTGTCCTATCCACAAGTTACATTATATAGGTCTTGCCCTATCCATAAGTTACATTATATAGGTCTTGCCCAATATTCACAGCAAGCTATAATTACATGTAATCGGAACTTAGCTATAATTTCAACACAAATAACATATCGTCTGCAATAAACTTTTCCACTATTTCCAAGTCCATCATTTTTTTTCATAAATCAATTTGTAACCCGTGCTTTTTTAAAAGTATCTCACATGTTACAAAATATGAATAGCCTTTTTCATATGCACGTTCTTCTCATGAAGTCATGTTAAATTTCTTGGCAGAAGCACAACTTCGACTTACAGCTCCCACTATATAAAAAACGTATTAAAAATTTGCAGGCAACAAAGTTCGATTCTCAAAAAGGAAAATTCTCCTCAAAAATTCTGACCACATCTATCAAAAGATGTTACCAACAGCAGCACGTAAGTTTCTCCATCTGTTAAAAATATCAAACCACCTATGAAAGAGAGTTGCTCATAATAAAGGAGGCGTTACAAATAAAACTCCGTTTGCCGACATAATTAATTTCAAATCTAAAGATAAAGAATATATGCTTAAAGTATCACTCCATGTTCAGAAATAAATTAATTAAGCCCTCATTAAAAACATATGTATGAAAGGCTCTTGGTCATTCAAAGGTGACATGGTTAGAATGTTGACTTAGCAGCTGACATGGTGACAAGTAAGCACACAAGTTGCTGAAGCTGACAGCCAAGCAAGTAGCTGAAGCAGCTGAAGCAATTCAAGCATGTCAGGCACATCAAGCACGTCAAGCAGCTGAACCCATACAGCAGCTCGAAAAGCACTTCAAACTCAACCCAATATAACTTTGAGTAATCCTCTAACTTGAATAGCACAAGCTTGACAAAAACCACTTGACATCAATGAGAAAATGTCTAACAAGGTATTCTTATTTTGATGCTCATATGTTTCATACATGAATTGGTGTTTGTATTATTCTCTTGCTCATTGGGTTGCGAGTGAGATGTATGTTATTTCTCCCAGTTGGGATTGTTGCTCTTGATCATGAGGATGTGTACATTTAATATGTGGCATGTGTTAAGTCTATATCCTTTGTATGCTAGCTTGAGTGTTTGGGTCTCGTGTCTATCTCAAATGGGCATGGTGCGGTGGACCTTCAGATTCCACATGGTCGGGTGGCATTGCAAACCATCGTTGGGGATCAGAGGTCATGGCTTTGAGGATGGCATTGAGTTTGTCCTTCTATCCTCCCTTTTTATTCTTTAATGTACTTTATTAATTGATTTAAGCATATGTAAATATGGATGTTTGAATCCAAGCTATGTAATGATGTGTATGTGTATTGGACACTCCTCATGGAGGATGATGTGATATGTAATGGATTGGAGTAGTTTATGTATGCCAATGTTGGTATCGGACACGAGATTGTATGCATTCATTCATTATGTTTTAAGTAGTATCATGAATTTATGTTAGGAATATCTCAATTGGAAATTAAAATGAACTTGTTGGCTTTTGAGTAGTCTTAGAGGGCGTTGTAGTTCCCTCATGAGGTTGTCATACCTCCTTGTTGTGACTTGAGCTATTGAGTGGATATGAGTCAATCCGAGTCCGTTTGGGACTCTTTGGATGCATCTTGGATAGTTTTATATGATGTTCAAACATTGTGAGTCATGGTGTGCTTAGTGTGTTTGAGCCTTTGGGAGTGTAGGGGTGGATTAGATATGTTTAAAGTCCACCCGGTCTTTGCCATTGCTTGTTGCTATCACCTAGCAATCACAGTTGTTGATCACTTCATCTTCACTCCTTCTTGTTGATTTATTTGTCCTTGGGGGTTGTCTATGTATTTGGACCTCACTAGCATGTTCGAGGTGTCCACGGGACCAAACGGTCCAACCTGAAAGCTCATTCGTTTGGACAAATGTGTGTCTCAAAGGACGACAGTGCGGGTTACCAATTTTGAAGGACACCGGCACATAAATTGGACATATGCATGAGTGGAGGACTATAGCGCATCACGTTAGTGTCCTCTAGGCATGCTAGCGTCTTGGCAGGATGTCAAGATCTCTAGTTGGTACTCTTTTCTAGTGGTTAAGTGCTACAGGGTCTTCAAAGGTCTAGAGGGTCAGTTTGACCTCGTTGAAGATGCTTGATGGGATTTGTAGTGTCGGAGGAACCTCTAAGGTGTCATGGGGCATTTAGAGTGAGTTGAGTGGTGCCAATAGCATTCGTGTTCAAGTTGGTGATTGCTAAAGCCCATTTATGACACCTAGGACCTAGGAGATGGTCTTGTTTACTGAGTTGACTCTTGTGTTCTAGGAAGGTCTTGCGTGAGTCTATACACCTTGTTGACCATGCATAATGTTTTTGAAGATCTATCCCTTTGCTTGGTTGGTGTTTAGTGTGTTAAGTCTTCTGCATGTGCTTTGTCACTTGTTGACAAGTTGTTGTAAGTTTGAGGTTTGGGCTATCATTCTTCTATGAGATGCATATGTTGATCTTAAATGTTTCAAAAAAAAATTATTCCATGCATTCTTATATCTATTTAGCTCATATCCTCGGGGGTTCCTTGGTGGGGCATTATACTTGGGCTTAGTGTTAGGATTGCTTTGGGCAGCCTATCATGTTTCCTTATTCGGGCCCTGTTATGGTTGAACCCTGAATTATAGATATTATATGATTAAGATGGTTATGAATGCATGTTGTTTAATCCTAGTAGAAATGATTGATTTTATGAATTGCATTTTTGATAATTGCCTAACATGATTGTAGGGTCTCAACCAGGATCTATCTTGCTTTTACATTCTTTGGGTAAATTTATATCTCTAACTATATTATGTTCCTTTTTTTTTTAGAACTTGTGATTCAAGGGCAAATTTTAGGGTAATCCCAAAAGGGGACATTACATTTTAATGTCCTCTTGAACAACTAATCTATGAACTTGCAATTATGTAAATATATTTAATGATCTTAAGCTTATTTAATTGGGTATTTTAAATAGGCTTGTTCTAGTTAGGGAATTTAGTATGATACTTCATTGATCATTGTTGGTCTACTTTTGTGTAAGAACTTTACATGAATAAAGATATACATCTATTAATTTATCTGGTATGCATTGTTATTTATATTCAAGTATGCAACTACTAGTCTTATTGGATATAGGAGTAAACTTTGGCACCATTGCCTTAATGAAGTCTGGTCTAATTTAAGATATTAATTCCCTTAACCCCAACAAAGGTGGGAATAGATAACAACCTGGTTAGGACCAAGAGATCATACAATCTCCAAGGTTGGTGTAGCAAAGAGAATGAAGGAGATGATTATAGGAAGAAGAGACTATTAGTGCAAATTCAAAGCTGAAGTCCAACTCCAATTAGAAGTAGGAGTTAAGTGTGTAAGTCAGATTATAGTTGGGAGCAAAAATGTCAATACATTTAACCTGTTACGAACAACCATATGCAGGAAGGGTGGGTGGAGATATTTAGACATCTTCCCTTACTTGAAGAAGCATTTATCGATCTGGAAAACCAAGTTTGATTGGAGCAAATAACTAAATCCCCTTCAAATTGAAATAAAGTTTGACAACTTCTTGGCAGATGAAGACCAAGAAGCATATGAGAACAATCTTTAAGGCCTTGCAGAATTGTTGATCAAAATTGATCCCATGCTGAAGACACTTGGATTGAGAGTTGCAGTGAGAAGGAGAGAGCTTGAAGGTGGAACCTGTGGCAGGTGGATTGTCAAGGTCTTTGGAAGGGCTGAGGGCTTACACATGATCAAAAGTGCCCAAGGAGCGAAGGACATCTTGACTAGAACTTCCCAAGAAGAAATTTTCAAACACTATAGTTACATCAAGTGATGGTAGCCCCTCTCCAACAAATCCAAATTTTGAGAGGTAGAAGCTACTAAAATTTAGTGGAGATCCATCCAAAGCCCCTACAAGGCATTGTAGAACTTGTATCACCATATGGACAACAAATGGGCAAACAAACCAAAGATATTTGTTGAGATGTTTTTTGGCTTCCTTGCAAGGATGACAATAGACTGGTACACAGATATTCTTAATACTGAGATATTACTGTGGGAGAGACTTGTTATCCTTGTTTTTGACTTTGGAAAATTTTAAACTTTTTACACTATCAAAGACGACATATGTTATTGAGTTGTTTTCCCAAAGTTGTGTTAGTATTCCAAGTCACATGTGATCATATGGGAAGATTATTTGTCATCTTGGATTGATCAAGTAAAAATTGTGGATGTCAACTAATCTTTGTGCAAATGTTCACGATTGTTTTGAGTTGCTGAATCACCAATTGAGTAAAAAATTTATTTGTTTCTGTAGTCTAAGTGATGTGGGTTCAAGCTCAGTTGCTTGGAATTGTTTGAAAATTGTTAAAGTCAAGTCAGAAATCAATTTGGAAGTTTCTTGATTCTTGTTTTGGAAGAGGAGTAATAAAAAATTGCAAGTCCCAATGTCTTTGTGGAGATGCAGAGTTTCCATGCATATTTGTCAGTTTATGCACACTTGCTTACTCTTCCCATAAGGTTAAAACATGACTTCCAGATGCAAGTGACGCAAACTGCTCTTGCTCCCGCTTTCTGAATTTTGGCAAACTATCATATACATGACTCTTGTGCGAGCTCAGGTCCTTTGTGTACATGCCATTTGGTTTTCCTGTCTTTTGAATTTCTACAAACTGGCATATACACAACTCTTGTGCGAGTTCATGTCTTTCGTGTATGTGTCTTTTGCTTTGCAATTTTGCACTGTTGCTCCTAAAACTTGCAATCCTATAAATTGTATGTAGTGATCATAATTGTGTAACTAAGGCACAGTCATGCATACTCAAACTTGATTTTCATTCTTGCTTCCCTGTTTCACAATAGTAATACGTTGCTAGTTTGCACCCATTTGCCAAACTTGTGAATATCACATATTCATCATCTCTGCACTAATCATACATATATCTGAATTGTGGACTTGCCATGCAGCCCGGAATATTTGTTAGTTGCAAACCTGCTTTTGTTTTCCACTTTTCTACAGCACTTGCATTCTGTGGGATTTTGGACCTTTCATGCATCTTACATCACTTGTATTTTGCTTGCTTCTGCACTGTGCATTCTCACAAAAGATAATCTGTCCTTAAGTGGAAGGGTGGACTGTCCTTCCAATGCACATTTGCAAATAATCACTTTTTGCAATCTTGCTATCCCATTTTTGGAAACTGGCAAATAATTACATAGGGGAAGAGCACCAATAGATAACATAGTTCCAATGACCGTCACCTTATTGTCATGTTGACCCCCCAATAGCTGTCATAGTGAAAACACCATTAATAAATTTGTTTTGTACCAATAGCCGATCATTTTTTGTAATTAATTGGCCCATTTGTGCACAACTATTGGAACATTTGTCCCATTTGTGCACCACTATTGGGACATTTGTCAACAAGTACTAGCGATTTTGAGTTGACGGTTACTGCAACATCTTTAGTTAGGTATCAGGCGACACTTTGAAATGTGTACTTTTTGACCTTTGTGCGCATAACTGATTCCACAACGTGCATCGTTACTACCCAGAAGCTAGATCAATAGCTATAAGCAGTTACGTTGCATACGTAGACAACTAAAAAAAATAAATCAAAATCCAATGTACCGTTTAGGATCTGTGGGGCGCGAAGTTAGCTATGACGGCTACTAGTGCTCTTCCCCTAGATGGGATTTTTTTAAGCCTACGCAAGTAAGAAGTCTGTAAACTTAGTGTAAATTGCAGAAAGGTGGACTTAGAGTGCAATTATGCACAAATTGCAAAATACAACTGTGCTCCTTGTTGTGACCTTTTTCACACATCACATTGAGAATGGGGACCCTCTCCTTCCTGCTTCCTAGGGTTTTTGTTAGTGTCTTGTGGCCTTCCGCTTCAGTTTTGCTCAGTTTTGTCAAGTTTTGAACGGTTTGAGTCTTAATTATTGAAAGTTAGTTTTTGCAAGCCAAGTGATAACTAAGTCTAGACATCGTCAAAGTGCCTAGAAAGGCCAAAGGACGAAGAACGCAATTGATTTGAACGAATTCAGACAACTTTCTATTTTTGGAAAGTTTGCTTTTTTGCTTTTTCCTATTTTTTAGGAAGTTTTCTTTTTGGCAATTTTAGCTTGATCCTCGAGATGGCTATTTTTAGAAAGTTTTCCCTATTTTTTAGGGATGTCTGCTTTTTGCTTTTTTGGAGTGGGGACCTAGTGTTTTCACTACTACCACTGACCTGCATCGATTGCAATAATTTTTTTTCAAGTTTTGACCCAAAAAGGTAAGTTCCTACATTTTAGGGGTCATGGCGCTTCAGATGGGTTACCTGAGTATGGATTTCAAATATCATGTTAATCTAGCTAAAATTGAAGAAGTAATCCAAGTTTGTTTTTCTAAGTCTGGCTAATCATGTTTGGTGTCGAATGTTGTTCCAGGAACTCCAAAAAGTCCGCCCAAGCAAGGTATGATGGTACCTCAAGTTGCCAAGTCCGCCCTACTCTTCATAGCCATGGTGCAAGGAAGCAAGGAAATCCGCCCTCCTAAGATCATGAATCAAACAAGGTCCGCCTTGCAATGAAATGTTAAGGTTTCTAAACCTTCTCAAAGTCCGCCCTAGGGGTGAGTCTAAGGCAAAGGCATAATCATGTTCCTCTTGAGATCCACCTTGAGGTAATGAGTTATCAACCCCTCCAAAGTCCGCCTTCCTACTTGGGAAGAGAACAAGGAAAGTCCGCCCTCCAAAGTGCACATGTTTGATAAAGTCCACCTTGTCAAAGTTGAAGGAAGTTTCTAAGTGTTTGGAGGTCATAGCCATGGTGCAAGGGAGCAAGAAAGCCCACCTCCTAAGATCATGAGTGAATCAAGTCCGCCTTAGGACATAAGCAAACTCCACCCAAGGTAATGAGTGATGGTACCTAACTTCAATAGAGTCCGCCCTCCTTGGTGCAAGGAAGTGAAAAAGTCCGCCCTCCTTTGCAATCAGCAGCGCCTAAGTATCTCAAAGTCCGTCCTCCAAAAGATCATACATCAAAGAGAGTCTGCCCTATCATGAAGAAAGATCAAGCAAAGTCCGCCTTGGCAATGGTGCTCAAGTATCTTAAAGTCCGTCCAAGAAGTGAGGGAAATAACAAAATTCGAGGATTCTCAAGTCAAGTAAAGTCCGCCCTCCTTCAAATCAAGGTGCATTACATCAAGAAAGTCCACCTATGGTTAAGACCTCAAGCATATGACGGATCACAACCTAAGTAAAGTCTACCCTAGGGAGAAGGAAGTAGCATGTGGATGGTGCTTGATCCCTCCAAAGTCCGCCCTATCTCAATTAAAAGTTGAAACAAACTCAACAAAGTCCACCATGCTTGGGATTGAGGTCAAATTAAGTCAAAGATTGCTGACTAAGTTTAAGAAAATGGAATATTCTTCAAGTGATGTCAGCAGATCTTCATGGAATTCGAACTAGGAATCAAAATAGAATGTTTTGAAAAGAGAATATATTGCAAATCAGTTCGAACTAAGGACTGAAAATCAGAATAGAAAGTTGCAAGATGAAGAGTTCGAACTACATAAGAGATGACAATTCAACTGAACACCAAAATAGAAACATTCTTTAAGGATTCAAAGGACTGAAATGATATTAGAAACAAATTTTTGAAGAGATCCTCAGTGTTTCTAATTCAGAATTCGAACTTCACTACAAATGCATTTCATTCTTTCATTTTCTCATATGAAGTTCGAACTTTGGAGAGCAAGTGGAGAAAGTTCCCAAGAGGTTTCTTGCAGGTTGAGCGTATTCTTGGTGAAGTTCTGAGTTTAACTACCATTTCAAACCTTAGCATTCTCAGATTTTGGGAGTTAAACCAGCTGATAGGAGGCAGATTCATCGAGTTTTCTGAGTTTTCTTGAAATTTCTTCTATCTTCTTGTCTTTTTCTTCTCATTCAATCGAAGGTGAATCTGGTTTTTGTGTGGAAATTCATTAATTTTTCTGAGTTCGTTGGGCATGATTTTAGCAGATTTATTCAAAATTTTAATAAGAGGGATCATATTAAGACTGAATATTCATACCTTCTTATTTCCCGCCTTTCTAAGCAAGTTTGGATAAGATTGATTTGATTGCAGACCTGGTTTTTGGATTAAAAATCAGAATTTAGTTACCCTATAGTGTGGAGTTCTAATATCATTTTCAAAATTCCTACATGTGAAAACTCCATTTTCATGACTAAGTATGAAAAATGAAGTAAAAACTTCAACCACTTAGTCACTCAAAACCTCAAATTTTAAATTTCTAACTTATGCTTCATGTGTTTTCACAGATTTCAGTCACGATGAAGTTCCAAGTAGACAAGGGATGCTCCTCTTGAGTCAAGGATGAACTCGAAATGGAAGAATGCCAGTGATACGAACCTCGGACATATCAATCTAAGGGAGTTTAAGAAGAGGATGTTCGGCTTGGACAGCCTTGTGCCTACTATGACCGCACGTAAGATGATCAGGAGTGGCATCGTGCATGCTGCTGGCTTTCTCCCTACTATGCAGTGCACAAAGTTGGTAGTTGAGTGTGCTAGGCACTATAACCCTGTCAGTAGAGATGTTATAGCACCAAATGGAAGAGTGCTGGCCAATATCAGTGATGTAGCCATAAGGGAAGCCTTTAGAATTCCGGAATACCACAATGCTGTGTATGTGACCAAGGATGAGGCCACTCAAATGTATCAAGACCAGATGGAGGAGTACGAGGCCATCATCAATCATTCATGGCTGGACAAACCGAGAAAGGGTGCCTCTAAGTCGTTAAAGAAGAACTTGGTGTGGACATATTTCAAAGAGGAGATTAGAGGCATGATTGTCCTGTTGAACCGAATAATGGGTAATCCCCAAGGCGCTCCATTTGAGCCTTGGAGGATGTATTACTTCATAAATGAGATAATGAAATGAGTTAAGATGATTAACTGGGCTCAGATGATAAGCAACAACTTGAACAACCAACTGAGAAATTTGGAGGGGGATAGAATCTTCTACATGAGTTCATATTTGTTCTATTCCCTTGCTAGAACTTACAGATACCGAGGCCTCACCTACAGAGGAGAGGTGGGAAACAAGGAGAATCAGTTTTCTGTTTACGATTGTTACCCCCAATTGGATATGGAAGAAAAATTACATTTCAAGAGGGTGAATGATGCATTTTTGATGCATATCACACGAACACTGCAAGGTGGATTACATCAGAGACTCTCTCAAGAGTCTAAGGGCCTCATAAGAAGATTCAGGTATTGGTATATCCAATACCCAAGATTCACCTATATCAGAATTCAGGGATTTTCTGGATCTCCCTACAAACTCCCAATTTATCCCACCAACCGAGTTGTGCTGCTGGAAGTTGTGAGGCAACTAGAGAACTTCATGACAGTTCAGAGAGAGAAGCAAAAGAAGGCAGGAACATCTTCTCTCACTATTGGAAATGGATTAGAGACATATCCATCATCACAAGTTGCTGCCACTGTTGAAAAAGAGTTGGCATGGTATCTCTTCTACCAATAGAAGGCAAGAAGGAACTTTGATCCATTTCGTAAGATGAAGAAGGTAGAAGAAATTGTATTTGAACACAGAATTGATTTGGAGGATTATTGGGCTAATGTAGCCGATAGTTTCGAAATCAGGAGATTTTGGTCGAGAATTCCCCTAAGTATGGTTAGAGCAACAAAAGTATTCAGGGTCGCTGATCAAATAGAAGACAGTCCTGAACTTGAACAACCGGGTTTTGAGAAGATAAGAAATGAGCCACTTGCCTTGATTGATTGGGCAGACGGGGAAAGGTCAAATTTGGCTGACCTCATGAGATCGGTAGTTGAATACTCTAGATGGTGGTTATCTGAGAGAATAAAGGAGCTGAAGTCAAGAGGTGTTGCTCTTACTTATGATCTTATGGGAGCGGATGACTCTATGTCTCCCAACCATTGTATTTCTTCAGGCAATGCTTGGAATCTAGAAAGTTTTGGGTCTCGGAAGAGAAAAGAACTTGTTGGAAGTTCTGGAAAGGCCAAGGGAAAGAAAATTGTTGGAGATACAAGTAGGAGACGTGAATCAAATGAAGGTCATTCGACCTTGAGTGCCGCATTTGCTGTGCCTAACCAAAATACAATTGAAGAACATGAGATGGACACAAATATAGGGGATAATTAAGCAAGAGTGCCTTCTCCTTCGGTTGAAGAGATAATGAGAGAGGCTGTCCAAAATCCAGCCAACGAACCAGTTTTTACTAGAGCTACAGAGGTTGAAGAACTTGAGCCTCCAGACGTTTTTCTTGATGGTATAGTTACTGGACCTGGAGAAATAGATGGTAGATTTGATAAAGATACTATGAAGAAATCAACCATTCCAGATTGGTTGAGGGAAAGAATGAAGGCTAAGGCTCCTAAGGAAGCTCTTTCAGAGGGGAACACAACAACATTCTTGGCTATGGTGAGTAAATTGGTTGAAATAAGACAACCCAAACTAGCCAAAAGATTCTCTTTAATTCATAGAGATAGCGCAGGATTCAAATCAGTGCAAGTAGCTGTACCCAAAGAAGGCAAAACTCGGGATAACATCACTCCTGAGGATTATAAAATCACCACTATGAATTTGGGTAAGCCTACTCAGGCCCAAGAGATCCAAGTTTTTGATGATTCTTGCAACGCTCTCAAAGCAAGACTAGCCAATGAAAAAGAAAAAAGAAAGAAGGTTGAAGATGAAAATGAGCAATGGAAGAGATATGTTCAACATTTGACAAGACTTATAGATCGGGAAGAGGTACTTGTTACCCCACCCATACCTCTTCCGCAAGAGTCATTAAAAGATTATGAAGACAATCTTCAAAGAAGTAAAAGAATGGATTGCGGATGCCTCAGAACTTGCTGACATACTCGTTGAGAACCTGATAGTAGTACATGATTCTACATCTTCCTTATTTAGCAAAAAAGATATTGAGGATATTCGAAGGAGGATTATTCCACATCTAAAGGTAATCAGAGGACTTTCTCAACAGGATCTTGTAAACAAAAAAGTCATCCAACCCAATGACCTATACGATTTCAGTTCTTGGTACTTTGCCTTGGTTACAAGGGTCAAATCTTTGAGAAAATCTGAGATCAAGTGTTCAGAAATTGAAAATACCATCAGAGATATTCAAGACAAGGTCTTCTTTGTGGCAACTGAGATATTGCAATAGGATGAGGTGCGAGAGAAGCATCTGCGTCCAGAGAATTTAAGGGCCAAAGTTCAAAGAAACTTCTTCAAAGTTTCAGGGCTAATTCTCAGGGAAGAACTCTCTAGAGTTTCGAGCTTCATGTGCATAGATGAAGATTTCTTGATGCAAGCAACTGGCTGGGAAGACACTCTTGCCACCTGTTTTGATGACTTGGATATGGTCGACTTCCAAATTAGCAACTTGCCAAGTGTCACCATAGAGGAGGTTCAGCTCATTGTGTCCAGATACATTGAATCTGCAAAAAAAACCTGGATACTCACCTCAGTGATAATAGCAACTGTGCCACGTGTCACTCTTTTGCTTGTTCTAATTGTTAGAGTTTGGGGAAACCCTAATTAGTGTTTTGTAGCTTTCAATTTGGGCCCTTGACCATTGTTTGATCTCGCCCGTTCATTGTTTTCAGGAAAACTATATAAGGCTATCTCCTCTCATTTGGAGAGTGTGAGGTTTTTGATATATTGTTGCGTGCAGGTCAGTTTTCAAATAATACATTGCATGTGCGCTTTCTCTTAAGGCTTTGTAATCTCTGTTATTTGAGTGATTAGCATGGTTTCAATTTCCTCAACTCATTAGTTAGAAGTTAATTTAGATTTGCTTTCAAAGTTGTTAGAGTTGAATGAAGGATTTGATAAGTATTAATTAACGGTGTATCTCCGCTCACACTTTTGGTGAATGGATGATTTCCATTTTCACTGTGCAAAGTTAGTCTGAGTCTATCCCCTATGTATGCCAAAATTTCGATCATAAGCACAACCCATTGAAGATTGCACCCGTTTTGTGTAGTTGTCCTTAGTGTGGCGAAGCAAAGTGTGGTTTCCCGAGAACACCTAGTTAATACCGTCTCCATAATTCGTAGGATTAGATCAACTTTCTTAACCCTATCCCCCTTTTCCTCTTTTTGAAAGCCTAAATCTCGGAAAATCCAAAAAAAAAGAGAGAGAGCCTAAAATTGACAAATTTATCTAAGTCCAAAAGCTTGAAAGACATTTGTAAACGTAAGCCCCCCTTGAGATTTTCAGCATACACTACTGTTGTGACGTTTTCACACATCGCCCCATTGCAAATGGGGACCCCTGCTTTTTTGCTTTTTAGGGTTTTTTTTTTAGGTCTTTTAGGGTTTTGTCTGTTAGCCTTTGCATTTTGAGTGTCGCCAAGGGGATCACCTGGATAGCAGGTTCTGCTTGAGTTAGGTCAATTTGGCTAAGTCTGAAAGTCCTGATCCTGAAATTTGGCTTAGTCTGAAAGTCCTGATCCTGAAATTTGGCTAAGTCTGAAAGTCCTGATCCTGAAATTTGGCTAAGTCTGAAAGTCCTGATCCTGAAATTTGGCTAAGTCTAGAATGTCCTGATCCTGAAATTTGACTAAGTCTGGAAACTGAAAAACCTCAAAAAACTAGATTTTGCAATATAACTCCTGGAGGTCTGAAACCACTCTCAAACATCTGAAAGTATATATGGAATATCACTTATACTTAAATGTTATATTCCATAAAATTATCCTGACAGAGAGTTCAAAAAGTCAAATTTCGCTCCTGACCCTCTCAGGAGGTCCAAAGTGAATCTCACTCCTGACCCTCTCTGAGGGTCCAGAGCGAGAATCAACCTAGGACTCATTCCTGGCCTTATTTGACCAAATTTTGATTTGCAAAGCATTTTGTTTGGACTTTGGGATTGATTGGAAACCTTGAAGAAAATGATGAATTTTGGCCAAGATTAGGAATTTCGCTCCTGACCCTCTCCAAGGGTCCAGAGCGAAATTCATTGTAGATTTCGTTTGCCAACTCGCTTGAATTTGAAACCTTGTTCCTGGCCTTGAAAATGATCTTACCTTGCCCTGTGAAGTGGTTTGAAACTAAAAGATTGAGCAATTTAGCCTAGATTGTAAATTTCGCTCCTGACCCTTGCTGAAGGTCTAGGGCGAAAATGTTGTTCAAGTTTATTTCTCGCTAATTTTGGCTAACTTGTTTTGTGCAGGGTTTCCCGGAGAGAAGATTGGACGTAATTGGATGCATTTGAAAGTTTGAAAGTTTGAAAAATGGTGAATTTTGGGCAACAAAGAGAAAATCGCCCCTGACCCTCTCTGAAGGCCCAGAGCGAAATTCTCAAAAGTTCATTTTTCTTGCAAGGTCAAAGCAATTTTTATGGTTGGAATGGATGCGTAGAGGTATGTTTTACCCATTGAAGAAAATTTGGAGGGCTAACAAAAGATGGATAAGCTTGAATTTGCAAAATCGCTCCTGACCCTCTCTAAGGGTCCAGGGCGAAAAAGGAATAAATACACTTTCCTCCTAAATATCAAATGAAATCAAACTCAAAATTCCAGTTAAAAATGCCATTTAAATGTCTAGATGAAGTTTTGGGCGGAAAAAAGGAGGTATGCAAGGTCTAGATTGAAAAATCGCTCTTGGCCTTCACCAAGGGTCCAGGGCGAAATTGATGATATCCTTCATTTTTTGCATTAATTGAACATTGACATTCCTTGAAATTCACCAAAATTTGCTAACTTTGGGGCATTTGAAAAAATTAAAATTAAATTGGCATTAAATAAAGACATTTTGGCATTTAATAAACTGATTTTAGGCCTTAAAAAATCGAACTTTTATTGTGAAGGCATTTAAAATTAATTTTTATTAAGTTAAAATTAAATGTGGATCGCACAAGGCCTTATTTTCACTTATTTTGCCAAGTCGGCCCCCCTTTTTTTTTTGGAAATTTATTTATTTCTAACCTCTTTTTGCCAAGTCGGCCTAGAGGGAGCAAAGGGGTGAGCGCTCTATATATTGGAGGTGTTTTTTCACAATTCAAATCATTCAATCATCCTTTCAAGTGCAAATTTGGAGAGCTAATTGAAGGTGCGAAATCTAGTTGGAGTGGAGCGAATTTCTACTAAGTGTGGAGACTAAGGAGGGTGAAATTCATATTGAAGGCTATTGGAGAGGTGAATGTCTTGCTAGATTGGAGGATAATTTCCAGATTTTTTAAGGCATTTGAAGGTGAATTTCCAGATTTTGAAGAAGCTAGTGGAAGGTGGAGCTCTTTTGAAGGCTAGAAGAGGCGTAGTTCATCCAAGAGAGGGCTTTGATCTACACTTTGCCTAGCGAAATCCATTTTTTTGCATCATTTCTTAGAGTTTAATACTCAAGAGGAGGCATCAGGATGGTGACTCCAAAGGCCGGAGGATCTACAAGTCGGCAGGTTCTCATCAAAGAAGATCCGGTCCAGGACAAAGATGATCTCCTCCAGCTCAGTATCATCAAAGAAGATCAAGCAAGGATAAGGGCGACCTCCTCCAGTCTAGCATTGACAAGGACGGCCTTCTTCGGTCAAGCATCATCAGGAATGACTTCTTCCAATCCAGCATTCCAAGGCAAGAGAAGTTAGAGCAAGGGTTCGTTGAAGAAGCAGATAGTTTCAGAAGAGTTAATTAAAGCTAGCTTCTCAACAACATCAAATTGAATATCAACCAAGTGTCAAACGAGTTGGCATCCCAGTCATCACTCCTCCAGTCGGATTGGTCCACCTCAGCATGTCCAGATTCAATGCACCTAACTCATGGAAGGTGGCACAAACTTCGATGTACCTACCCCAGCTATCCATTGGTCGATTTTTCCAGAGAAGTCATGTGTCCTAAAGATGTAATTTTATCATTGGTCAAACATTAAATGTTATGTAATGGTTGTAACAAACCCTAATTAGGGTTTTCATTATTGAATCTTGGCCATTGATCTCAAATGGATCTGAGCCATCGAATTGTATTCAGGGCACTATATAAGCCCCGACTCTTCATTTTGTAAAGGCAGTTAATAGAAGACAGATAGAGAGTAGTTAGAAGGTGATTAGCTAGTTGATAGAATAGCAATTAGAGTAGAGTAGAGAGAGAAGGCAAAGATTGTTGCCAAGATGTTGTAAGAGACTTGTAAAACTTCATTGAAGAAATGGTGAAATTTATGGGTCAATTCGACAATTTGCATGGTCTTTATACTTCTCATATTTGATTTCATGTTATTAGATGAGTGGAAGAAATGTGTTTGATTGATGGTGAAATTCGTATATCCATACTACTAGCAGTTTGTTGATTGCAGACTTGCCTTGTGTAGTCAACTGGAATTATTTAGCTTAAGCTTAACTTCAATTTTTGCTTCTTCATTGATATGCATCAGCCCGATGGTGTCTATGCCTGCAGTGATGATTTGAACATCATAAAGCTTTCCTTCGAAGATCGCACTAACCTTGTGGAGATGGTCCTGGGATGTCAAAACAAGACTTAGTTAGAATTTCATCAAAGATCATTCATTGCTCTTACATTCTTAGTGTTAGGATTAGATCCTTTCCTCGCCCTCGTCCTTTTTTCCTTTTTTTTCGAATCTAAGGCAGTGAAATCCTGTGATTCCAGCAAATCAGACGTTCAAGTCATTGAAGTGTAAGTCCCCTTGTGATTCCAGCAAATCACATCATACCACAAAGAGCTTATCCACACGTAGAGATCCTACAACGAAGAACCTTGAAGTCATCCCGATTGATCCTTTTCGTGATATCTTCAGCATTCAGAGACTTTACTCAAGAGAGGATAAGGTACCCTTGGGTATTTTATTCTGTGTTCGCATGTGCGTAAAAAACACATCAACAACTACCCAAGTAGCTATCCCACTAAAGTCGCTTGTTCGCACATATAGACCTTGGAATCGCCATATGATAAGTAGTGATTTTTCAGGAGAGGGTAGAATACCTTTGGGTATCTTATTCTAATGTTCGGTATATGATAAAACGTACACCAACACTTCCAAATTTCGAATTCCTACACACTATAGAACAAAAAGAAGGGAAGAATTTGTGTGCATGTATGAAAAAGACTTACCTTGCACTTCCACATCATTTTCTAACCCCTTCCAACTCCACCACATTTTAATTTATTAGAAAAGTGGAGTCTCAAAACAAAAATGCAAAACTTGCATACTGCAATAAGAGTTATGCATTCCACAACCTTAAAGGCAAGAGTCCTTTATAAAATGGCAGAATTTTGGGCCTACATCACAAAAATGCAGATTGTAATAAACCTTCACTTTTCACAGTTTAAAAAAGGTGAGTTGAAGTCTACATTATTAAGTGGAAGTTTGGAGTCTCAAAAGACATTTGCAAATATTGCATATTGCAAGTGAAAGTCCACCTCTTGCACATTATGGAATAAAGACAAGTATCATATGCATCGGAAAAGCGGAGTCCTGAAGCAAAAATGCAAAAAAGCATTTTGCATATGAAGTTCTGCTTTCCACCTAAGTTAAAGAAAAAAGAGTCAATTTAAGTCTTCTGTTTTAAATTGCAGGAAAGTAGACTGTATATTGAGCTTAAAACTCTGTTTCCTGCTGCCTTGTATGCCGTGTACAAAAGTATTTCATCTTGTGGAAAGCAATCATTTGGAGGGTATGCAGAAAATGGATTTGTTGGAACAAATTTACACACTCTCCAATCAAGACGATGCTAATGAAGAAATAAAAGGAAAATAGAGGAATGCTCTGGGTGTGGTGAATACAGAGCTGGTAAATATTTGTGGGGAATACAAAGCATAGACGTTATATATGAACTATTAGACAAAATATTCTAGCAGATATCCACGTATAATGTGAAAATTGAGAAAACATGTGAGTTGTTTAACAAATTACTTGAAGAATATTCACCTACAACTAGTGCATCCTAAATATTTGACAAAATGCTATAGAAATCAGCACTTTCAAGTCATACAAGTGAATTGTTTGACAAAATGCTGCATTAACTGTTTGAGTTTAAATTTTCCCCGAGCTTTATTATTTTATTATAAAGTTGCTTTTATTAAAGTTCATGACGTGATTATTTTAACTAGTTGTTAAATGTGTGATCATTTCAACTTTTATATTTTATTCCAAATATTTGTAAAGTTGAAAAGGAAGTTATTTAGGCGGCTATTGAGGAAAATGAACAACTTTTCATCTATTTATTGTAAATCTTTTTCATTGTATGGTGGAATTCAGCCTCTATACATAGCTGTGGCACGGAAAACATAATAGAGACTTTGTGCTATGCGTTTTGAATGAATTAGAAGAATATGTTTGAACTTTGTGTCCTATTTTTCATCAACTGCAAGTTATTGCCCTGTTTGATGTGTAATTGGTTTTTTTTGTTTTCCCAGTGTATTGTGGATGTGAATTGCCAAATATCCAATCTTTTGTTGATGTTGTATGCACATATTGATGGAATTGTGTCTCCATTTGTTGATGCATTTTATTTTCTTCTTTTTTGCTTTGTTTTCTTGTTCATCTTTGAGGAATCTCGGATGATATTTTTGTATGTCTGACCTAGGGTTTCTCTTTCCTCCTCTTATTTTCCATTTTTTATGCCCTTTTGTAATTCCCAGTTAAAAGTACACAAAAATCTTAAAAAATCACCATCATATGAGGAAGCTGTCCTTCTCAATCACCCGTTCAATGTTGATTTCCCTAGCTGTTGCCAGGCCATGCTGTTACTCATTGGGTGAGGCATGTTTGATTTCTAGGAAACACTGGAATTACAATTTTACCTACTAAAAAGACTATATAAGTTATTTGAACAAGAGTTCAAATTATTAAGGGATGATAATGAGATCGTTGTAGAAATTTACAATACTTGGTTGGTTAAGCAAGAGAATATTCAAGCCTATAATAGGAGGATCAAGGAGTCACTGAACAGATTGGAAAAGGAATCAACAGATAGGCTAATAAGCAATGGTTTATTGAAAGGTTGATACCATCATTGTAGAAGAAGATGAAGGTAATAGCTCCATCATTGTATGAGGATGCATACAATTGAGCCATGGACATCAAGGGTGAAGACAAGTTATCTGATTATTAAGAAAAGCGATGATGATTGCAATTCAAGGGACAATGAATCAAGATCAATATAGGCTGTTCAAAGTGAGATGCTGAGAATGATGAAAGAGTTGAAGGACATGAAAGAAATTAAAGAACTTTGGTGCACCAATTTTAAAATAGGTGGTTACACCAAAACTAATTGTCCTAAAAAGCTATTTTGTGATACATGCCAAGCCATGGTATACTCAATCAAAAACTATCTCTTTAATTTGTAAAGTAAGAGTACACACGTACTTTTTACACAAGGAGAGCAATATACTCAACCAAGTTCTCTATTGAAGCTGCAAAATAACAAGAAGGCATTTGTTGGTGACTATCAAAATAAAAGAAGGGGAGGCTGGGGGTTGGGATACCATATAAACTCAAAGGTCATCCCATCATATAATTTTGGCATGTAGTGAATGGGGACAAGTTGCAAGGGTTGTCACAAAAAACCAACACAAAATGAGATTATTGTGTAAATGGTGTGGACCTATTGACCATGATAATAACCAATTTTGAAAGAAAGAGGCAAGCATCAACATGATTGATGTCAAAAGAAACAACAAAGTATTAGCATGGCTCAAGCTCAAGCCAAGAAGGCCATGTACGTAGGACAATGTATCGAAAGTGAGACACTTGTAAATGCATGAGTAGGAGTGGTGCATGCCATGGCTAAAGGAACACTGTTGCTCCGATGAACATATGCAGTAATGATAGGCTAAAGTTAGACAAAAAAATTACACAAGTATTGCATGCTACTACACAAGCATTCTATAACTTAGGGATGCAATTGATACTACAATAAGAGGGAATGGCAGGGAAGAATAGAGAATAGCTCATGAAGAGAATGAAGATTTAATACTGGAACCTCCAATATGTGGGGTCTAGGTGATTGATCCCATGTTACAAATGGTAACCTGGCAAAGAAATTAGCAGTGGTGCACATGGAGATACTTGGAAACAATATTACTAGTATAATCATTGGTTGCGGGTCTGGTGTAAATGTACTTTCTAAAGACACTTGGAGAAGTTTTGGTAAGTCACCCATTTGGGCTCCAACTTTTCAACTAGTGGATACAAACCAACAAGGAATCAAGGTGCTTGGAGTTCTAATGGCTCAAAAGGAACTTATTGGAACTAAAACATTTTTATTAAATTTTTTGTCATATAATTATATAAGAAAGTGTACAATGTATTGCTGGGTTGGGGATAGCTAATAGTAGCCAAAGCTGACCATGATTGGAAAAAAACACACTCCATTGAGAAAACCAAGGCGACCAATTCTGAAGATAATAATTCATTTGTGCTAGATGAAGTACATGTTTCACAGTTAACAATTTATTCTCAAAAGTTAGATGCTATAAATATGATTTGACTTCATTGTTCTTCTAGCATTGAACTTCACGAAAATTTCAGAATTGGACTTAACTAATGCAGAAGGTATGGTATGACTCAAAATATCAGTGTTCCACGGGGACGCGCCCCCCCCCTTTTTGGCTGCGTCTCGGAGATGGGGACGTCTCCGAGACGGGGGGACGGGGACGTGACGTCCCCCTGCCGTCCCGCCACCGCCACCCAAGCGCCGTCGGAGACGGGGAGACGTCCCCGCGTCTCCGCGTCTCCCAATTGGGCATCTCCCCGTACTTCAAGAGACGTGCAAACGTCTCTCGAAGGACGAGGAGACGCCCAGACGCCTCCCATCGCCCCTACGTATATGCAATGTTTAAAAATTAAAATTAAAATTTAAAAAAAAAGTGACTTTTTTGGGGGTTAAGGGGCATCGCTGCCCCTTGACCCCAACTTGGGGGAGCTGCCCCCAAACCCCCGTTGAAAAATATAGGGGGAAACTGCGCCGATAGTAGGGAAAATTTAACCTCCGAGTTTGATTAGGCTCCATATAACAACACAATTAGCATTGAAGAAATCTTGGTATTTAGATTTAGTATTTCAAATTTTCTCTAGTCTCATTTGAAATGTAATTCTTATACTGTAATACTGTCATACATCTTTTCAAAACTAGTTTTTCAAGTACTATATGTATATGTATAACTATATCAGCACCACCACCCCGCCATCCTCCCGCCGCCGTCCCCCCGCTGTCCCCAAACTTAGGCCCTTGGTCCCCCCGTCCCGTCCCCACGTCCCTGCGTCTCCCATGCCCATGGAACACTGCAAAATATTGAAATAAAAAATATAATTGATTTGGAGCCTATAAATACTTCTTGTGCTAATGAATGTTACAAGGGGCTTAATTTGTGTTGTATATTTCAACATGATATTGAAGTAGGAAAACAATCAGAGAGGACTTAACAAAAAAATAATGAAAAAGGGCAAAATATATAGTGGGTTGGAAAGAAAAGTAATGAAGTTGGAGAGGAAAATAGAATATGGAACTCCACAAGAGGAAAGAGAAAAAGGGCAAAGTATTGAAAGAGATTGTAAGAAATATGTTTTAAAATGGGTGGAAAAAAAAAATTCCCAATTTTTACATTATTGTATTATAGGAAAATAATTGTGCGTTCCAAATTCACCATAGGACAAGCAATAACAAAGAAAATTAAAAGTAAATTATCATAAAGTTCCTCCTTTTTCAACTGTACAACCATTCAAGGGCATAAAAAGAATAAATTTTAAAGTTTGAAATGATCAAACGAAAGATAAATTTTTTCAATCATATGCTACTCTAGTCTCTACCTTATGAAGTTGAATTTTGCTGTACAATTCTTTCCTACTGCCCTTTTGCATAGCTTCAACAAACTTGTGATGGGATTTCAAAATAGCTGAATAGATATTCAAATCAAATTATACGGTTTGCATAGGATAGTCTCTAACTATAATTTTATGTTTGTATGGTCCTTGTTTACTTCTTCTGTTGTATATCAGTTTAGAATTCTTTCCGCCATTGTCTAGTTTGATCAATTTGCTTTTGTTGCATGGTTTGGTAATTCCCACTATTATATTGCTGATGTATGATCCCTGTCTGTTTATCATGTTGAAACATTTGAATATTCTACTAAAGCAACAAAAATCTTTCTGTTTTGCATTTGTTAAAAATGGTGAGTTCTTCCATTAGGATAGTGAGTTGAGAGCAGGCCCATGGCATATGGGAGTACTGAACAAGGTTTTGATGATGGGGACATATATGAAGTGCTTCAACTACTGGGGGTATAGTACTCAGGCTGTTGAAGCCTCTTTTGGAGTCATAGTACTCAGACTGTTGAAGCCTCTGTTGAAGCTGCTTGTTTGTATGGTTCTTCTAGACAGTTCATTAAATTGTATGGCCAGTGGTGTGCCATTCTCTATACCATAATTCACAGACTTGGACTTGGAGAGAACTCGGCAAGCTGAAAATTTCCATCTTTGTGAAAACTTGGAAACCTAAAAAACAATTCAATTTAAAAAAAAACATAAATTTAAAGCAAAATTCAGCTACAAAATGTATGAAATGATGAAATGAGTTTGCTAGAGGTTTGGGGGCAATGCCCCCAGCAGGGTTGAGGGGCAGCGCCCCTTGCGGGTCTGGGGACATCGCACACCATCTTCATAATATTTAACAATGCTTATATATAGCCAAAAAAATGACATTATTGAAGTGTTCAACATGGCCAAATAGAGCTTTTTAAGGCAAAAAACAATATCTTTACAGTGTTTTTTCCGTGTTTCTAGAGGGGTGATCAGAACAGTTGGACTCACCAAAAATTTGGTGAGTTGAACCTGTGAAAATTGCACAGGTACTTGGTGAGTTGACAAACTATGCTCTATATAGTGGACTCCTTCTTGATGCAAATCTGATTAATTTACACTTCATAAGTTTTTCGTTCTACTTCCAACTAAAGAAACTGATACCCAGTCAGTGTTAGCCATGCTAGTGGCTCAACATTCCAAGATCTTTGTCCATTTTTTTCCATGGAACATTCAATTGTTGTGGAATGTTTAGGTTATGATCAGGTTGTTTTGGTTGAACGAGGCTTCAGCTTGAAGGCCCTTGGATGGATGTAGTTAGCATAAAATGACTTTGTAATGTTTTGTTAATTTGTTTGCATCTGACTTTATGTATTAATTACTTGTTGGCTTGTGGGCAATTAGGAGTCAATAGGTAGTAGTTGTTGACAGTTGTGCTTTGCTTGGTACCTGTCAAGCATTTTAAATAAGCTGCTCGTAGTCAAGGAAAGTAGAATGATCCTTGGCTAATCATCCATGGTGTACTTCTGTTTAAGAACTTCACATGAATAAAGATATTCTTTTGTTCTATTTCGTGCACATTATTATTTATATTCATTTATGCAAGTACTAGTCATATCAAATATAGGATTAAACAGTTATCATCTGTGACTGAAAAGAAAATGCAAAGTGATATTGTGAGATGTAAAGAGAGTAGAGGCAAACTATTTCACATACATTGTTATTTATAATTATATTCATTTATGCAAGTACTAGTCATATCAAATATAGAGGAAACAGGTGTCATCTGTACTGAAAAAAAATGCAAAGTGAGATTGTGAGATGTAAGAGAGCAGAGGCAACTATTTCACACACATTGTTATTTATATATTCATTTATGCAAGTACTAGTCATATCAAATATAGGAGTAAACAGGTATCACCTGTGACTGAAAAAAAAATGCAAAGTGAGATTGTGAGATGTAAGAGAGCAGATGCAAATATTTTCCTAGAGTTTTAATTTCTTTATCTGTATTTTTTTATAACCTTGTTCATGATAGTCAGCAACTGTGGCTATGTACAAGAAAAATAACGTGATTTTTTACAAGGTTAATTTCTGAGAAGGAAAAGAAGTCACTATAATAGGTTCGTTTGAAGTTTAGAAAAAGAATGGAGTTGTGAACCTTGATTTAAAGTGGCAATAAGCGCTGCTGGTATTTAAAGCTCTCTGTGTTTCCATTGCTTGCCAAAATTAAGACAATTCCAATGGCATACTTGAAAGAGAGAGTTTTTAGTGTAGACATAAAATTTCTTTAAAATTGTCCTCGCATTCAATCTTAAAGTTTTTAATCATCAAGTGGATCCATTGTTTAATAATCCTATTTTCCATTATAATATACATATTACCCATTATTTTATAATATTCATAATATTATTATATTTCATCATTATTCATTAAATCCATATATTCGATTATTCAGATTCTCCATTAATTCATTAATATATTCAATAATTATCCATTTTCCAAATCTCCAACATATCAATTACATCTTCTATTTATCATCTCCCACTCTTAGCCATTTCATCTGCCTAATGAATGTGGGATAAACATTTGCATTTCTACACTTTTTTTTAATCCCACATTCGTCTTGAAACTTGGATTCCATCCCGAGGACATTTATAAATACCTTGCTCCTCCTCATTTCTAAGCCTGACAAATCTTTCTATTATTTGCATGCTTACATTTTGAATCTTTTTTCTTGCATTTTAGTTTGCATATTTGATCATTGTGTTCATCTAATTGATTTCATTTCATTGCATTTGATCATTTTTATATGCGTCCATCATAGCTTCTTGTGCACGTGCTTTTGAGAGCACCTATATTTTGAACAAGATCTTGATTGGTAGGAGAACAATAGAGCGAATTTCTGTTACATGCATGTTTTACCTTAGATATTTGCATTTGCATGTGTGTGTTTATTGTAGGTACTCCATTGATAAGATGTTGAATCATTTGGATTTTGTGCCATAAGATCTCAGATTCGATTTTCTCCATTTACATTTAGTACACCAGTGATCTCTATGTTCTTGAGATATTTATATTTTAAGAACATTCAGTATGGTTTTAGTTTAAGAAAGGTTTCAGTATGGCGAGGTGAATTTTTTTAATATCAACCCTTTCTGAGATGTTTTTTGATTATCATAATCCAAGTTCAACAAAATTGACGAGTAATTAAAGGGAGTAATTAAAGGGCCTGTGTAAAGTTTGTTTTCTAAAACGTGAACTCTTCTGACAATTTTTTACTTAGCTTTCTTCTGTCATGTTACTAGTCAAAACTGAAAAGGATGATGCTATTCTAAACAGTTGTTGCTGGGAGTAGCTTGTTAAAATTCTAATGGACATTTTTGTATTTTTATATGGAGGTATGGTTGTTTTAAGTTCTTGATGAGTAATCCTTATTTCATTGACATGACTTGGTATTTCAATACAAATTGACGTTGATTGATATTTTTGAATAATTTTACAATGCTTTTGTCTTACATAGGGATGTATGTTTGTAACCATTATGTAGCTGCTTGTGCTTATTTTTCAGGTGTACAAAATAGTTTTGTGTTTGAGTGAAAAAAGAAAGTAGCAAAACCTGTTTCATTTTTCAATACTGCTGTTACCATCCTTAATGTTTTTATTACACTTGGAAGGGATTATAAGATTCATGCAACAACTTGCTGCTAACCATAACTTGGTGAACGTAGGAGAAATGCAGTAACTAGGGAGATTAAGGGCTACATTTATGAGAGAGAAATGTGAGGAGGTTGTTTTTTGCCCAAGCCACGGGAAGTAGACAAGACATTGCAAGTGAGTTAGAAATACTTCTGTAAAGGCTTGTAGTATTTATTCATTTTTATTGAATACGATAATTTATTGCTTGCTAGTCACTTAATTGGATTTGTTTTCACAATCTAATGATTTCTAAATCTATGGTTCTAATGTCCCCTTTTTAAGCATCAACTATTTCTAGAGGTTAGCCTATGACTTTAGTCCTTGTAGGCTAATATGGTGATTAGGGGACCCTTTTGAGGGTGTTCTATGGCTCTTTAGTTGACCTTTTGGTGTTTATTTCAGTATTCTTCAGCTCAGTGTCCTAGTTTATTTGTGGTGTGCCTTCCGGAGATCATCTAGGATTCACCATTGCGCTTCATTTTCAGATTATTGAAGGGTTTGCTTATATTCTGAAGAAGAGGATGCCATTCTAGGGTTCCTTGTTTTAGGGTGCTAGAAATTGATGAGTATTGCATTTTATCACTTGTTTGTTTAATTGACCGCAAATTAGCAAATTGTAATTTGCATTAAAGGGTTTATGGAAGAAACAAACATACATCAGTTCTACATGGTTTGGTCAAAGGAAAATTTAAGGGTTTAATGTGCAACTGCTGTTAAATGCTTCAGATTAGTATATGTTCTTTCTGCTATAGCATTCAGACTTGCTAAGTGTTGTGACCTTTTCGCACATCTCCCCATTGCAAACGTGGACACTTCTCTTTCTTGCTTTCCATGCTTTGTTAGTTTAGGGTTTTGGCAGTCAGGTGACAGTTTTGAGCTTTCAGGTGCCCATGTCTTAGTTTTGAAATGATCTTGCCTAAAGGTTTTCCATGTGCCTATTAGGATTTTGAATTTCGAGGTCAATAGGATCATATGTTTCAAATGCCCAAATGTTTTTGTGATCCTAAATTTTGCTTAAGTCTAATGGTTGCAACAAATTTTAAATGTAAGTATGTCAAGTGTTGCAAATTGGGGTTGGAGCGTCTAGAGACCCTATAGGAGTTATTTTATTGCTCCTAGGAGATAAAATTTGGTCAATTTGTACATTGTCCTGATGGACCCTTATTTTCCCCACTCAAAATAATGAAAGTTTTGATGCAAAATGGTAAAATTTGACGACTTTTGATTTTTATAGTGTGAAAAAGACCATGTCCTAATGCATTTGTATTCTCCCTTGTAGTTGTCCAAATAGACCACGTTTTTCCACCAAAGGCAAAAATGACCAAGTGCTATATTTTGTCCAGATGAGTTTCAAATTTCCACTAGGCTGGAAAATGAGTGCGACGAAGTTAAGTATGGACAAATATATATTGTCCCGATGAGGTGTGTTTTTCCATTGGATGAATTAATGAGATTTTAATGTGAATTTGTTGTTTAGATGAAGTTCAAATCTCCCCTAGAGACCATTTTAGTGAATTTTGGCAAGTTTTTGAGTCCAGATGAGGGACGTTTTTCGCTTGGAGCCGGATTTGTGGACAAAACGAATGAATTGATGGGTTTTTTTTGTCCAGATGGACATTGATTTTCCCCAAAATGGATTTTCTGGACAAGTTTGTTGTCCTCATTTTTCTTTTAAAAAATGAAGGACCATTACATGAAATTTTTGTGAAAAATTGAAAAATTTACTCTATGGCATGCTTCTCGAGGCAAATTTTTGACTAATCCTTGGACTGACTTAATCCTCAGTCCATCTTCGAACTACATTTCGAATTTCGTCGCATTCTGGATTGGTTTGCTATGTCTTTCCTTCAATTTTAGGTTTTTTCTCCCTGACTGCAGGTGAGAAATTTCTCTTGAATTGCAAGTTCTAATGATTTCCATTGTTTTGGCCTTCGTAGGGAAATTTTTGACTAATTACAAGTGCACTTAATTGAAAAAAAAAAACTTGTAATTTGCTTTTTATTTCCCCCTTGATGCTTTTTAGCTTTTTTAGTTAAAATAAAGATTTTTTGGTTAAGTTACAAGTAAACTTGTAATTCTTTTCTAAAACCCCTATTTTAATGGCTTTTGCTTGTAATAGAGATTTTAAACCCCTATTACATATGTGCAAGTTATTAAAACTTCTTGTAGGGATTTTATTTTCCCTTTACAAGTAATTTGTAACTTGCACATCTCTCTCCAAAACCCGATTTTGCTTAGAATTGAAATAAAGTGACATTTTAAACTTGCTATTTTGCCCAAAAAACCCGATTTTCTCCATACAGTGCAAATTGGGAAATTTTAAACTTGTAATTGCATTTTTAAAACCTGATTTTGTCTTGTTGATGGAAAAACTGAAATTTTAAACTTACAATTGGATTTTTAAAACTCGATTTTGCCTTGTTGAGAGAAAAGTAACATTTTAAACTTCTTGTTTGCTCTCAAAAACCTGATTTTCCTTATTGCATGCAATTTTAAACTTGTTCTTTTCCAAAAACCCGACCAGCAATATTGGAGGATTTTGTTGAAGATTTCCAATGATTTTTGTGGAGAAATTTAAGGAGGAGAAGGCATTTTGGATTCCTTGCTGTTTTCATACATTTTCCAACTCTCTTCATGCCATTTGGAAGACGTTATCGCTGGTTTTATGGGGTTTTAACAGCAAAAACGTTTCTTGCCCAAACCACGATTTTGTTTCCCAAGTTGCCACGTTTTCATCTCTCCTTTAGGAGTTTTTGCTTATTATGCTAAGGCGTTGGGGTTTGATGGAGGATTGATCACTTCTTGTGCCATTAAGTTTGCATTTGGTGCCACGTTTTGCTGGCCAAGGCGTTTTGTTAAAAAGTGGCTAGGGTTTTGGAATGCAGTTAATTTCTTTTTAGGAGTTCTCCTTCTTTCAAAGATTGATCATCTTTTTGAAGAGACATTTTTAGTTTGAAGCAAGGTTTGATTTCTTTTCTTTCTTTGTTTCATTTTCTTGTTTTCTTTCTTCTTGTTTTTCCTTTCTGGTTGTAAATTTGTATATGATTATTTTGCCCCAAAAATCGATTTTGTGAGAGATTTTCCCCTTGCAAGGCAATTTGTGGATTGCATTGTTTTTCCCCATTTTCCCTCTTTACTTGTATTCGGGATTTAAAATCCCGATTGCAAGTTGGATGAAAATAATTGTTCTTCCCTTACGGTTAAAATAATTTAACCATATTTGGTTGAAATTCCAAGTTGCAAAGATGAAAAATACCCATTATTTCAAAATCGGGTTTTTAGAACTGGATTACATGTTGAAAGTTCTTCCCATTTTCTTGAAGACGATCTTCCCAAAATCTTTTCATTTTCACTCATATTCATTTCCATCATCTGTACATATCATTTCATCCACTCATTTCACACCTTCGTTCATTTTCCATGTTTAAAGTCTACCTGCGGCCAGCCATCCAGAACCCGAAATTGGTCCAAAATGCACTCAAAAAACACTTGAAAATGAGTTCTAAAGGTCCAATTACAAGTGCAAACTTGTAGTTACCCATTACACATATGAAGTTGCATGTTTGTTTTCCACAATTGCAAGTTAAATGCTCTTGTTTTTCCCACACATGTAATGCAACTTCCAAAACCCGATTTTGCACATGTCTCTCCAAACCCCGATTTTTTTTAGAATTGAAATAAACTGACATTTTAAACTTGCTATTTTGCCCAAAAAACCCGATTTTCTCCATAAAGTGCAAATTGGGGAATTTTAAACTTGTAATTGCATTTTTAAAACCCGATTTTGTCTTGTTGATGGAAAAACTGAAATTTTAAACTTGCAATTGGATTTTTAAAACTCGATTTTGCCTTGTTGAGAGAAAAGTAACATTTTAAACTTGTTGTTTGCTCTCAAAAACCCAATTTTCCTTATTGCATGCAATTTTAAACTTGTTCTTTTCCAAAAACCCGACCAGCAATATTGGAGGATTTTGTTGAAGATTAACAACGATTTTTGTGGAGAAATTTAAGGAGGAGAAGGCGTTTTGGATTCCTTGCTGTTTTCATGCATTTTCCAACTCTCTTCATGCCATTTGGAAGACGTTATCGCTGGTTTTATGGGGTTTTAACAACAAAAACGTTTCTTGCCCAAACCACGATTTTGTTTCCCAAGTTGCCACGTTTTCATCTCTCCTTTAGGAGTTTTTGCTTATTTTGCTAAGGCGTTGGGGTTTGATGGAGGATTGATCACTTCTCGTGCCATTAAGTTTGCATTTGGTGCCACGTTTTGCTGGCCAAGGCGTTTTGTTAAAAAGTGGCTAGGGTTTTGGAATGCAGTTAATTTCTTTTTAGGAGTTCTCCTTCTTTCAAAGATTGATCATCTTTTTGAAGAGACATTTTTAGTTTGAAGCAAGGTTTGATTTCTTTTCTTTCTTTGTTTCATTTTCTTGTTTTTTTTCTTCTTGTTTTTCCTTTCTGGTTGTAAATTTGTATATGATTATTTTGCCCCAAAAATCGATTTTGTGAGAGATTTTCCCCTTGCAAGACAATTTGTGGATTGCATTGTTTTTCCCCATTTTCCCTCTTTACTTGTATTCGGGATTTAAAATCCCGATTGCAAGTTGGATGAAAATAATTGTTCTTCCCTTACGGTTAAAATAATTTAACCATATTTGGTTGAAATTCCAAGTTGCAAAGATGAAAAATACCCATTATTTCAAAATCGGGTTTTTAGAACTGGATTACATGTTGAAAGTTCTTCCCATTTTCTTGAAGACGATCTTCCCAAAATCTTTTCATTTTCACTCATATTCATTTCCATCATCTGTACATATCATTTCATCCACTCATTTCACACCTTCGTTCATTTTCCATGTTTAAAGTCTACCTGCGGCCAGCCATCCAGAACCCGAAATTGGTCCAAAATGCACTCAGAAAACACTTGAAAATGAGTTCTAAAGGTCCAATTACAAGTGCAAACTTGTAGTTACCCATTACACATATGAAGTTGCATGTTTGTTTTCCACAATTGCAAGTTAAATGCTCTTGTTTTTCCCACACATGTAATGCAACTTCCAAAACCCGATTTTGCACATCTCTCTCCAAAACCCGATTTTTCTTAGAATTGAACTAAAGTGACATTTTAAACTTGCTATTTTGCCCAAAAAACCCGATTTTCTCCATAAAGTGCAAATTGGGGAATTTTAAACTTGTAATTGCATTTTTAAAACCCGATTTTGTCTTGTTGATGGAAAAACTGAAATTTTAAACTTGCAATTGGATTTTTAAAGCTCGATTTTGCCTTGTTGAGAGAAAAGTAACATTTTAAACTTGTTGTTTGCTCTCAAAAACCCGATTTCCCTTATTGCATGCAATTTTAAACTTGTTCTTTTCCAAAACCCGACCAGTAATATTGGAGGATTTTGTTGAAGATTTCCAACGATTTTTGTGTAGAAATTTAAGGAGGAGAAGGCGTTTTGGATTCCTTGCTGTTTTCATGCATTTTCCAACTCTCTTCATGCCATTTGGAAGACGTTATCGCTAGTTTTATGGGGTTTTAACAACAAAAACGTTTCTTGCCCAAACCACGATTTTGTTTCCCAAGTTGCCACGTTTTCATCTCTCCTTTAGGAGTTTTTGCTTATTATGCTAAGGCGTTGGGGTTTGATGGAGGATTGATCACTTCTCGTGCCATTAAGTTTGCATTTGGTGCCACGTTTTGCTGGCCAAGACGTTTTGTTAAAAAGTGGCTAGGGTTTTGGAATGCAGTTAATTTCTTTTTAGGAGTTCTCCTTCTTTCAAAGATTGATCATCTTTTTGAAGATACATTTTTAGTTTGAAGCAAGGTTTGATTTCTTTTCTTTCTTTGTTTCATTTTCTTGTTTTCTTTCTTCTTGTTTTTCCTTTCTGGTTGTAAATTTGTATATGATTATTTTGCCCCAAAAATCGATTTTGTGAGAGATTTTCCCCTTGCAAGGCAATTTGTGGATTGCATTGTTTTTCCCCATTTTCCCTCTTTACTTGTATTCGGGATTTAAAATCCCGATTGCAAGTTGGATGAAAATAATTGTTCTTCCCTTACGGTTAAAATAATTTAACCATATTTGGTTGAAATTCCAAGTTGCAAAGATGAAAAATACCCATTATTTCAAAATCGGGTTTTTAGAACTGGATTACATGTTGAAAGTTCTTCCCATTTTCTTGAAGACGATCTTCCCAAAATCTTTTCATTCTCACTCATATTCATTTCCATCATCTGTACATATCATTTAATCCACTCATTTCACACCTTCATTCATTTTCCCTATTTAAAGTCTACCTGCGGCCAGCCATCGAGAACCCGAAATTGGTCCAAAATGCACTCAGAAAACACTTGAAAATGAGTTCTAAAGGTCCAATTACAAGAGCAAACTTGTAGTTACCCATTACACATATGAAGTTGCATGTTTGTTTTCCACAATTGCAAGTTAAATGCTCTTGTTTTTCCCACACATGCAATGCAACTTCCAAAACCCGATTTTGCACATCTCTCTCCGAAACCCGATTTTCTCCATAAAGTGCAAATTGGGGAATTTTAAACTTGTAATTGCATTTTTAAAACCCGATTTTGTTTTGTTGATGGAAAAACTGAAATTTTAAACTTGCAATTGGATTTTTAAAACTCGATTTTGCCTTGTTGAGAGAAAAGTAACATTTTAAACTTGTTGTTTGCTCTCAAAAACCCGATTTTCCTTATTGCATGCAATTTTAAACTTGTTCTTTTCCAAAAACCCGACCAGCAATATTGGAGGATTTTGTTGAAGATTTCCAACGATTTTTGTGGAGAAATTTAAGGAGGAGAAGGCGTTTTGGATTCCTTGCTGTTTTCATGCATTTTCCAACTCTCTTCATGCCATTTGGAAGACGTTATCGCTGGTTTTATGGGGTTTTAACAACAAAAACGTTTCTTACCCAAACCACGATTTTGTTTCCCAAGTTGCCACGTTTTCATCTCTCCTTTAGGAGTTTTTGCTTATTATGCTAAGACGTTGGGGTTTGATGGAGGATTGATCACTTCTTGTGCCATTAAGTTTGCATTTGGTGCCACGTTTTGCTGGCCAAGGCGTTTTGTTAAAAAGTGGCTAGGGTTTTGGAATGCAGTTAATTTCTTTTTAGGAGTTCTCCTTCTTTCAAAGATTGATCATCTTTTTGAAGAGACTTTTTAGTTTGAAGCAAGGTTTGATTTCTTTTCTTTCCTTGTTTCATTTTCTTGTTTTCTTTCTTGTTGTTTTTCCTTTCTGGTTGTAAATTTGTATATGATTATTTTGCCCCAAAAATCGATTTTGTGAGAGATTTTCCCCTTGCAAGGCAATTTGTGGATTGCATTGTTTTTCCCCATTTTCCCTCTTTACTTGTATTCGGGATTTAAAATCCCGATTGCAAGTTGGATGAAAATAATTGTTCTTCCCTTACGATTAAAATAATTTAACCATATTTGGTTGAAATTCCAAGTTGCAAAGATGAAAAATACCCATTATTTCAAAATCGGGTTTTTAGAACTGGATTACATGTTGAAAGTTCTTCCCATTTTCTTGAAGACGATCTTCCCAAAATCTTTTCATTCTCACTCATATTCATTTCCATCATTTGTACATATCATTTCATCCACTCATTTCACACCTTCATTCATTTTCCCTATTTAAAGTCTACCTGCGGCTAGCCATCCAGAACCCGAAATTGGTCCAAAATGCACTCAGAAAACACTTGAAAATGAGTTCTAAAGGTCCAATTACAAGTGCAAACTTGTAGTTACCCATTACACATATGAAGTTGCATGTTTGTTTTCCACAATTGCAAGTTAAATGCTCTTGTTTTTCCCACACATGTAATGCAACTTCCAAAACCCGATTTTGCACATCTCTCTCCAAAACCCGATTTTTCTTAGAATTGAAATAAAGTGACATTTTAAACTTGCTATTTTGCCCAAAAAACCTGATTTTCTCCATAAAGTGCAAATTGGGGAATTTTAAACTTGTAATTGCATTTTTAAAACCTGATTTTGTCTTGTTGATGGAAAAACTGAAATTTTAAACTTGCAATTGGATTTTTAAAACTCGATTTTGCCTTGTTGAGAGAAAAGTAACATTTTAAACTTGTTGTTTGCTCTCAAAAACCCGATTTTCCTTATTGCATGCAATTTTAAACTTGTTCTTTTGCAAAAACCCGACCAGCAATATTGGAGGATTTTGTTGAAGATTTCCAACGATTTTTGGGGAGAAAATTAAGGAGGAGAAGGCGTTTTGGATTCCTTGCTGTGTTCATGCATTTTTCAACTCTCTGCATTCCATTTGGAAGACGTTATCGCTGGTTTTATGGGGTTTTAACAACAAAAACGTTTCTTGCCCAAACCACGATTTTGTTTCCCAAGTTGCCACGTTTTCATCTCTCCTTTAGGAGTTTTTGCTTATTATGCTAAGGCGTTGGGGTTTGATGGAGGATTGATCACTTCTCGTGCCATTAAGTTTGCATTTGGTGCCACGTTTTGCTGGCCAAGGCGTTTTGTTAAAAAGTGGCTAGGGTTTTGGAATGCAGTTAATTTCTTTTTAGGAGTTCTCCTTCTTTCAAAGATTGATCATCTTTTTGAAGAGACATTTTTAGTTTGAAGCAAGGTTTGATTTCTTTTCTTTCTTTGTTTCATTTTCTTGTTTTCGTTCTTGTTGTTTTTCCTTTCTAGTTGTAAATTTGTATATGATTATTTTGCCCCAAAAATCGATTTTGTGAGAGATTTTCCCCTTGCAAGGCAATTTGTGGATTGCATTGTTTTTCCCCATTTTCCCTCTTTACTTGTATTCGGGATTTAAAATCCCGATTGCAAGTTGGATGAAAATAATTGTTCTTCCCTTACGGTTAAAATAATTTAACCATATTTGGTTGAAATTCCAAGTTGCAAAGATGAAAAATACCCATTATTTCAAAATCGGGTTTTTAGAACTGGATTACATGTTGAAAGTTCTTCCCATTTTCTTGAAGACGATCTTCCCAAAATCTTTTCATTCTCACTCATATTCATTTCCATCATTTGTACATATCATTTCATCCACTCATTTCACACCTTCATTCATTTTCCCTATTTAAAGTCTACCTGCGGCTAGCCATCCAGAACCCGAAATTGGTCCAAAATGCACTCAGAAAACACTTGAAAATGAGTTCTAAAGGTCCAATTACAAGTGCAAACTTGTAGTTACCCATTACACATATGAAGTTGCATGTTTGTTTTCCACAATTGCAAGTTAAATGCTCTTGTTTTTCCCACACATGTAATGCAACTTCCAAAACCCGATTTTGCACATCTCTCTCCAAAACCCGATTTTTCTTAGAATTGAAATAAAGTGACATTTTAAACTTGCTATTTTGCCCAAAAAACCTGATTTTCTCCATAAAGTGCAAATTGGGGAATTTTAAACTTGTAATTGCATTTTTAAAACCTGATTTTGTCTTGTTGATGGAAAAACTGAAATTTTAAACTTGCAATTGGATTTTTAAAACTCGATTTTGCCTTGTTGAGAGAAAAGTAACATTTTAAACTTGTTGTTTGCTCTCAAAAACCCGATTTTCCTTATTGCATGCAATTTTAAACTTGTTCTTTTGCAAAAACCCGACCAGCAATATTGGAGGATTTTGTTGAAGATTTCCAACGATTTTTGGGGAGAAAATTAAGGAGGAGAAGGCGTTTTGGATTCCTTGCTGTGTTCATGCATTTTTCAACTCTCTGCATTCCATTTGGAAGACGTTATCGCTGGTTTTATGGGGTTTTAACAACAAAAACGTTTCTTGCCCAAACCACGATTTTGTTTCCCAAGTTGCCACGTTTTCATCTCTCCTTTAGGAGTTTTTGCTTATTATGCTAAGGCATTGGGGTTTGATGGAGGATTGATCACTTCTCGTGCCATTAAGTTTGCATTTGGTGCCACGTTTTGCTGGCCAAGGCGTTTTGTTAAAAAGTGGCTAGGGTTTTGGAATGCAGTTAATTTCTTTTTAGGAGTTCTCCTTCTTTCAAAGATTGATCATCTTTTTGAAGATACATTTTTAGTTTGAAGCAAGGTTTGATTTCTTTTCTTTCTTTGTTTCATTTTCTTGTTTTCTTTCTTCTTGTTTTTCCTTTCTGGTTGTAAATTTGTATATGATTATTTTGCCCCAAAAATCGATTTTGTGAGAGATTTTCCCCTTGCAAGGCAATTTGTGGATTGCATTGTTTTTCCCCATTTTCCCTCTTTACTTGTATTCGGGATTTAAAATCCCGATTGCAAGTTGGATGAAAATAATTGTTCTTCCCTTACGGTTAAAATAATTTAACCATATTTGGTTGAAATTCCAAGTTGCAAAGATGAAAAATACCCATTATTTCAAAATCGGGTTTTTAGAACTTGATTACATGTTGAAAGTTCTTCCCGTTTTCTTGAAGACGATCTTCCCAAAATCTTTTCATTTTCACTCATATTCATTTCCATCATCTGTACATATCATTTCATCCACTCATTTCACACCTTCATTCATTTTCCCTATTTAAAGTCTACCTGCGGCCAGCCATCGAGAACCCGAAATTGGTCCAAAATGCACTCAAAAAACACTTGAAAATGAGTTCTAAAGGTCCAATTACAAGTGCAAACTTGTAGTTACCCATTACACATATGAAGTTGCATGTTTGTTTTCCACAATTGCAAGTTAAATGCTCTTGTTTTTCCCACACATGTAATGCAACTTCCAAAACCCGAAATTCACTTTTGAGCCCATTTTTGTATCAATTTATCCCTTCCCTTGTCAGTTCAGTTTGTACACATGATCTACCAAATCAATGGATCAAGGCATGGGCCTTATTTTGCAAGAAGATTTCAAGAATGAAGGATGATACAAAGAAGAGATACAACAACAATTCATGGTTGAAAGCATAGAATGCTTTCAAGACAAAGATGGTCATGACATGAAAAGAGGAAGGCAACCCTTTCCCTCCTGAAAAATAAGTACTACCCCAAGCAAGAAGACAAGGATGCAAGTTCTCGTTCCGGTTCAAGATGTTTTTACCAATCCAGAATACTTCAAGTTCTAGCATCTTGAAGCGACATGAAGATCATCATAGACAAAGGATGATGTAGTTAGAGTCGCGTCTTTGGACACATGGAATAGTTTTAGTTATGCATTTGTAATTTTGTTTTGACAAGTTACATGTAAAAAATAACTTTGTAATTGCGAGTTAACTCATTACTTGCATTTTTGTAATTATATTTAAAGCATCTACAAGTTGTGTTCAATTAGGACTGTAGTTGGAATAAGTCATAGTTAGTTATTGAATAAGTCTTGGTGGTTGAGAAAATCTCTCAGGTTAGTTAGGATCCTCCCACCTTTTTTTCAAGGCTCCTTTTCTATAAGTATAAATACTTGAGGGGTCTATTGCAATCTTTATCTTTTGGAAAACAAGCAAAATCTCTGCCAAATTTACAACAAAGAAGTCTTTGAGCTTTCATGTGTAAATTCAAGAATTGAAAGGAATAGAAGGAAATTGCTCGAGCTTTGAGTCTTTGTGCTACATACTTGAGTTTGTGTTCTATATTATCTTTCTTGCAAGTGTTTCTTAAAGAGCTTAATCACATTTGATTTGTAGTCTTTGTGCTGCAAGTATTTGAGGTTAATATAGATTAAAATAAATATTTTGTTGAGGGAAGATGTAATTCTTTGTGCTTTCACTTGTTCTTAAAAGAATTTAGGAGCAAATTTTGTGAGAAATAGCTGAGTCTTTGAGCTTATACTACTTCCCATTGTTTTAAGTAGAAAAGAATAAGATATTCCTATCTTTGAGCTGGTTATAATTTGTTCTTGATAGAATTAGTATAGAAAAGGGAAGATAGGACTTCATATAATCAAGTCTTTGAGCTTGATATTGCTGTCATGTCCCGAAGGAAGTGACGAAAGTCTTTGAGCTTTCAGGAAACTTCATTTCCTTTGTCTCATTTTATTTCGAAAGTTGTTACTGCTGTTTTATATCAAATTGCTATCACTTTTCTGTGAAGAGAAAAAGATATTGTCTTTCTTGAAAAAACAAGAAAGATTGCTATCCCATCCTATTTTATTTTCAAAGTTGTAGTTAGATAGGGGGAGCCTTCCCTTAATTAGGAGAGTTTTACTCACACGCTGTGGTTGAAACCAGAATTTTGTATATTTCCCCAAGTGTACAAAATTTTCAACCAACAAAGTTAAGTAAAATGATGATGATTTTTGAGTCCAGATGAGGGTTGACTTTCCCCTCAAGGCCAAAATGTGCAAGTTGGAATGAATTTAATGCAAAACATTTATCCATATAGGGATTGATTTTGATGCAGCCATAATTGGTAAAACCCTCAAAGAGAATCAACCGGCTTATGGAGCAAGAGTAACACAACGAAAGCAACAAGAAAACATAGCAAGATTACAAAAACAAATCAAATTATTGCCTTAGAACTTCCGACAACCAATCGGTTATATCATATAATCATCTCGGAACATCCGGTAGTTAACTGGTTACATGCATGCTTCAAGCCAGATACAATCCAACCGGGACTCTAAGATTCAACCGGATCATTATATGCGAATCTCAATCCTTATTCTCAATTCTACTTCCTTCGCCCCTACAAATGATTGCATAATGCCATATTTATACCCACCGGTGTTAGCACAATGGATGAATTAATTATGTGTTGCATTGATGTTTTGTCATTGATGTCAACACTAGCTCTTATGGTTGGTTACCGAAAGACAAGTTTTGGTTACCGATAGAAGATCTAGTGTTACCGACAGAAGAGACTATTTGTTGGACACTTCTGACATGTTTGGATCAGTGAAGTATATTTGATTTCATGTGTTATATGCTCCATGAGCATGTTTTGGTCAGTTGGTATTGGCTTGGTAATCATATGCTATCATAAACTCTGGTAAACCCTTACCGACACTAGTTTAAGGCTTTACCGGCAAAGCTTTCATTAAGGAATCGTGACAGGATGCATAGTTGGTGTTGGTGTAGCTTCTTCATGGATTTCAGGATGCTGAATATATTCTTTGATCGTTCTTCAACTGCTTGAAGACATTGCTTTGGCGTGGTGGACCCAAAATAGGTCCAGTACTTATCTAGGTTATGGATCGGTATCATGCTAATGTGTACTCTACACGTTACCGGGATGTCTCGAGATGATTTATGGATTTGTTATTATTGTTTTGGTCTTAAGCCGACATGGCATATCATTGTAATATATGTAATGATCTTATTGTAATATCTTTAGGTGGTCGACCTAATCGGTTTAGGCCTTAGGGTTTGTATAAATAAGAGGTAGAAACTCTTTGTAAAGTATCATGATTATTGGAAAGGTCATGGTCAAGGAATATAATGTGTGAATATTGTAATATCATTCAGGCAGAGGAGTTGGTCGATCATTGGTGATCGAATTGGATTCAGAAGAGGATTTAGTCCTCCGACACTGAGCTTAACCGGGACTGTAATCAGGCATGGTAGATGCTATTTCTAGCAGTTCACTCTATTGGATTGTTGTCCATTTATCTTGAGATGGTTGTAGCCTCTCTGTAGTCAGTGAGACTCTTTTGTAATGAGTAGTATGCTCTAGGCAGTGTGCCTTCCTGCAAGTGCATGCCCCTTATTGTAAGACATACTTTCTGCAGAAGTATCAACTGACTGTGGGTAGGCTTCCCACTGTGGTTTTTCCCTTTCTAGGTTTTCGATGTACAAATCATGGTGTTATGTGGTATGGTTGCTTTGCATTGATTATTTGGTTAATTGTTAAGTTGTATTGTTTACCGGTATCTGTTCCTACCGGCATCTGTATGTGCTTTACTGGTACTTGATTTGTTTAAGGTTGTATTATGGATTAAAAGTTATAATCCGTTAACAACTGATTCACCCCCCCTCTCAGTTGTTCATCACTTATCCTAACAACCGGAACATATCCGGGTTGGCCTCATAAGATTACATTTACCAATGAAGGAAAATGAAATGTGTAACTAGGTTGGCCCTAAAAATTAAAGAAATCTTTTCAGAAAATAACAACCAAGAAGTGCAGTTCAGCAGGAAGGTCAGCCACATGCCAAAGAACATAGGACAAGACCCAAAATAGATCCACATGCCAATAACAACTCCAGTAATGAAGGAAAGCGATAACTGATCGAAAAAGAATCCAAATGAATTAAAAATATGGAATTAAGCACATGAACTAGCCTGGAAACCGAAAATAGGATTTGCCACGGAAAGCAAACAACTAACGGTACGAATCGGTAAGAACACAAAAAACTGCACAATGAATTAGACAAGAACAAAATTGAAAGGAAATATTTTTGGTTGATGCAAGATTGCTCATCGACCGGGGACGCTCCTGCATCAGATTTTCCCCAAGCAATTGAAATTAAATGCAAGTGAAGGTTTTTAATGACAGGTGTGCTCTAAATGATTATATTTCTTGCCTTGTTACAAATATTTAATGATTAAGTGTAATACATTTAATGTCTAATGTGTTACCCCAACATGAATCTATTTTCCACCAAGTTGATTTAAGAAAAGTTTTAATCACACATTGCTTGTGTGGTGAACTCTCAAGGAAAAATTAAGAATAAATATGCCCATCTAGCATTATAATATTATTATATTTGCCTTGATGTGATAGTCCAAAGGCAAATTGAAAGTAGATTGAAGGCCGATTGTAGGCCATTGTTGGGTGATTTTTTTTCTAAGTGTGTTTGGATGCCATTTGTTTGGAGATCTCCAAACTTATGCAGATTTGAAGAGGGCAATTTTGCCCATTTATGTGTGGCACCACCATTGAAGAAGACAATGATTTTGTGTCGCTAATCGCCCCACAATTGGGTGCAATTTAGAGTTGTTGCATATGATGACATTGCTAATAAGGAGGTGACTTTGTTCATACTTGTGCTTGAGGCCATTGCTAGGCGAATTTGGACATAATTCAAGGGGTGCTATTGTTGGTTCATGCCTGGAACATTGAAATTCCATATCTGAAGGGTTGTTTCTAGCCATCATTGACACTAGGGGACTTTGTTTTGGATATCATTATTGGAGAATTAAGGACATTTTATTGGACACCATTGCTGGTCCAGTCCGAAGCTTTATTTACTAGCATTATTTGCAGATTGAAACAACATTCCAAACCACTTGTTGTCCGGGCTATTGTCATTGATGTCAAATCTGACTATTCGGTTAGGACCAAATGGTGTATGCTGGAAGCAGTTTTGGTATTGTAGTTCTAATATTGCTGGGGGAAAGGTATGAGACATGATACGAGGCATAAATAATCTACTAGAGTTATTTCCAAAAATTCTCTTCGTAATCTTGAGTTGTGCTTATCTTGGTTTGCATTCTGTCTTGGTATTAGTTGTGTTCTAGCATCAGACATATCAGTTGTATCCAATTGTATCTATCATGTTTTATGTTTCGACATCTGTGGTATACGTGTGTAACATCCTAAAATTGCACCCCTTGCAATTTTCAACTGCATTTGGGTCTTCGCCTTAGTGTTTGCGCCCCTCAGCTTGATCAGAGACTTGATTATGCTCACACATATCAAAATCTTCATGCAACTCAATGATGCACCTTGCTTGCACCTTGATCCTGCCCCAAATTAGGGCAGGACCAGGGTGTGGCGCCCTGGTCCCCCTTTAATAAGGACCTATCTTGGACCCCTCTCCTTGACCTATCTCAAATTTGAAGTGAGAATATCTCCCCTATGTCAGCTCAAGTTAGAAAATTAATCAGTTAATCCTATGGGCAAGTATATAAGAGGGATTTCCCCTCTCATTTGACAATCCATCAATCTATCATGCACACAGAAGAGGTCTTCAAGCATTCAAGAACAATTGAGCATTTTCAGTCTTCCTTCAAGCTTTGGAGCAACAATAGAGTCAAGATTTCAAGCATTGAAGAAGAGATCATCATTCTAATTCATGAAATCATAATTTCATGTGGAGGCAAGCAAAACTTCACAAGGAGGTATAAGCATTTCATTTTCAAGCAATTCAACATCTCCTCAAAGAGGAGGATTTCTAGTTTCAGTCATTTCAGTTACATTATTTCAACTACTTGGTTAATTCCAAAACCAAGGTTTGACCTGAAGGCAAACCCCTATTCCCAACGCATTTCCCTTTCCTTCTGTGTCCAGGAAGCAGGTGCACAACTGTACTTTTGGAATTAAGCTTTATTTGTAGAGACAGAAAAACCCTTTTCGACGCGCGAAAAGTTTAGAGGACCGATAGGAAGGTGACCTGGTTTGGACACATGGTCCCTGCAACTTTTGATAAATTTCTCAGAGCAGCTACGAGTCATCTCAAACTTCTCAGATCAGGTGCACGATTGAATCCCAAATCTGTAGTTCGTTGTTTTCTCATACTTTGTCTTCATTTCCAACACTTAATCTTAATTCAATTAATCAACTTACAAAAGAGGGTGAATTATGTTCCAAACACAACCAATCTACTTAGTATTGAGTCCTTGCATCATTTAGGATTGGATCTAGTAGATTCATCCCCTTCTTTTGAATGTAAAGTCTCCTCAAGTGAAAATTGAGCTTAGTGGATCCTCCTTTCCCCATGGTGGACTTGCTAAGCTCCTAATTTTCCACTTTACATTTTAGTGAACCTGACGTGAACACCCTTAATTTTGATTTTTTGTTTTCAGATCTGAGTGTATGCAATTTAAAATTCAAAATTTCAATTACAAGTTTAATTTCCTTGCAATTTTCAAAAATTAAGAGGTTAAATTCACGAAAACCCTAATTTTTAGATTCAAAATTGAGCTTGTGATTTGTTTAAATTGGATTGATTGTTTCAGATCTGAGAACTTTTCAATTTTACAATTCAAGTTTTCATTTACATGTTCAATTTTTAAATTTTTAAAAATTAAGTGGTTAAATAGAAAAAAAAAACCCTAATTTTTAATTTTAAAATTGAACTTGTAGATTGTATAGATCTTGAATATATTTTCAAATCTGAGTCTTTGCTCCAATTTCAAAATTTACTTTCTCTCCTTGCAACATTCAAATTTAAAATTTTAAAATTAAGCAGTTTATGTAACAAACCTTAATTTTTAAAATTAAATTAATCTTGTGCAAATTCAAATTTTCCTTTAAGCATTTAATTGACCCAATTAAATCTAAAGCCTCTTGTCTTACTTCTAAACATCATAAAAGTTGGCCCTTAAGCGTGCCCTTTTTGTTATCCTTTCAATTAATCATTTTATCAAACATCCTAAGTGTGTCCTATTTCAACCATCAAGGCTTATTTTCACATATCTCAACATCTCCAATTCCCATATCCTTCTGGAATTCACATTAAAATAACATTATCTTGCATCCCTGGAAACTTGGAAAAAGCTGGCCTGACCAAGTCGCTACCTACTTGGTCCTGACTTTTTCTCCCCAGATTTCGGGAGTCTGTTTTGACTATATTTTGCTGCGTAATTCCAAAGATTTGTGAAATTTTACTGATTTTAGGTCGCTCTAAGGATGAAAACAAATATGAATTTCAACATCTCAATTTTCAATTTAAATTTTAAAATTAAGTGGTTAATTACATATACCCTAATTTTTAAAATTAAATTGATTCCTTCATTATTTGAACATTTCGAAATTTTAAAATTAAGAGGTTAGATTTGGACAACCCTAATTTTAAATTTAATCTTCCTCCCCTTGGTCAATTTTCAAATTGTTAAAATTAAGAGGTCATTTTTAGCCCTAATTTTAAATTTCTATCTTTTAAGGGATAATTTCAAATTTAAATTAAGAGGTTATTTTAACAAAGCCCTAATTTTAAATTTTAAATTCCTAGAAGATTATAATTATTTTTCATTTCAAAATTCAAAAATCCAATTTCCCTCCCTTAGTGCTTTGTTAAAATAACTTAGAGGTAAATTACAGAGCAATTGTACAAGCTAGACCAAATGGTCCTAATGGTTTATGACAACAAGGTTTGACAATTGAATGTGTGTTGCAAATGCACTGGTACATAGTTTGTTCAAAAACAGGTAAATTCAAAAATGTCAACAAGGGCAAAATAGATAGACTTTTTGTTGTAGGTAGCTAATTTGTCCATTTAAACCAGGTGTATAAAAGCGTGGGAGAAGGTGGCTACTTATAAATATGGTGTGATCGTTTCTATTTATAAGTATGATATTTTCTTAAAAAATAAGGTGGATCTCATCTAGTTAAGTTGTGAGATAAAATAAAGTTATGGTCCTCCACGGTCCTCGACTTTTAAATTTCGGGAAAAAAGCCGAGGACCGTGGAGGGAACGCACATGGTTCGACCAACTTTTTTTGAAATTTTCAGAGATGGATATTATGATGATTTTAAAGCTAACCCCAAAAAATTGGTGAATTTTATTATCTCTAGATGGGCGAAATGAAGGCACAAAGGTGAAAATAGGACCTTATTAGGGTTTTGGAAAAAAAGAAGAATTGAATTGTAATTTTGAAAAGGGTGAAACCTAATGGATAGGGACACCTTTGAAAATGTTTAGGAATCTGAATGTAGATGAAGTTTATTTGAAAATCACACAAAATCCAATTAATTTTAAAAATTAGGGTTTGATGACCTAACCACTTAATTTTGAAATTTGAATTTTGGGAAAAAGGGGGGAAATTAAAAATTTGAATTGTAGGATTGAAGACAAATTTGAGAGTAGTAACCATGAAGGTGCAAACTATAGGGAGAGGAGGCATGGTGCCTCCAATGTGCAGATTTTGCATGTTTTAAGGTTAAATGTCTTCCTTACATTCAAGGACATCATGCCTTTCTTTTACTACATTCTTGATGGTTATATCCATATACTTATCATATGTTACTTATACATTGAGGGTATCATGCATTCCTTTTGTTACTTAGATATGTACTTTAAACCATTGAGGGCCACACCACCATTCTACATTTTCCATGCTAGGATTAATCTTTGCCTCTTTGCCATTCCATAAATCCCTTTTGTTACTTAAATATGTACTTTAAACCATTGAGGGCTACTATGGTCACATCAACATTCTACATTTTTCATGCTAGGAGTAATCTTTGCTTCTTCGTCATTCTACATTTCCTGCATGAGTTTTACTACTATTAGTCCTACCCATAGTATCCCCGTTAGAAGAAATTGTAGAATTAAGGCTGCCCAAGGTTTAATTACCGAGGAGATGGAGCCTAATTTGGCTAGCTTTTTCAATGAGGATATTGGTGGTTCTTCCAATCCTATAGATATTCCCATTTATCCTCTTGATAATTCTCATAATGAGGGTGAGTCACTAACTAGGGTATCCGTTGACCAATTGGCGAAGATGGACAATCAATTTGACAATCTTCAACACTGGATGAGCTAATAATACCCGAAAAGTGAAGCTGTCCTATTGATTAAAGGATTAAAAAGAATGATTCAAAATGATAAACATGGTGTTGATATCTTGTGTGGTATTTCTCATATTTTTAATTCCAATATCAGGCCTATGAAGAGTTGTGTTGAAAACCTAGGTTATACACAACCTCTTAGTAAAGTTAATCATTCTATTCCTTTGACAACTCTTATGACTAGTGTCCCTACCTTCACATCAAACATCATGGCTACCTCTACACAAAATATCATACCTACAAATGTTAGTCATGGGGGCAATACCTCTTCTTTCATTTCTCTAACCATGAGTGCTCCCCTTGTTACCAAATCACACTCACCACCTATAAATGTTAGTCAATGTGGCAACTCGTTCAATCACAATTCCTTCATTCCTCCTATGAGTCTTCCATGTGTTACCCAATCTTCTCCATTACCTACTTATCGTAGTGTCCCACCTCCTTATTCTCAATCTCTTCCTTCATTCAACAATGCTACTCCTCTCAATCCAACATGTCTAATTTTAATCCTTCTATCGAAGCTACAATCAATAGTCTAGCCCAAACATTATCTTCCTTCCAACAACAAATAACTTTTATGAATCAATCCAAGTATAATGTGCCCACATTTGATGTAGTTAGCCCATTATCCAATGACATTGTTAGAGCCGTCCCTCCTAAACATGTAGAAGTCTCAATTGGAACTTTATAATGGAAAAGGTGATCCCTTAACTCATGTTAAAACATTCCAAACTTGTGTAGTGACTTTGCTCATGATCAAAGGTTGTTAGCAAAATTGTTTACTAGAACATTAAGGGATAGAGCTTTGCAATGATATTGTTTTTTGCCTCCTTATTCTATTGCTTCTTTTCAACAATTGGCTAATGCTTGTATTCAACAATTTCACAATAACATTGTTCTTAAAGTTACTTTGATTGGTTTGATGCATTTTAAACAAGGTGTTAAAGAAAAAGCGACTGATTTTATTGGTAGATATAAGCATTTGTATTTTTAGATTTCTTTTCTAGTGTCTGATCAAGATATTCAAAAGATTTTTATTTCTAATTTACAAAAATATACTAGAGATAAACTTCTTTTAACTGAGTTTACTTCCTTTCCGCAGTTGTGTGCAGTACTTCACAATTATCAACTGATTGTGAGTTAGTTGGAACAATAATCTCCTTCCATGGCTTCAAGTGATAAGGGTGATAGTGCTCAACAACCATTTGGGAAGTTCAAACCAAACAAAGGATTCATCAAATTCATTGACAACAACAACAATAGTCAACTGATAAGAGCTACAAGTGTGCCTCCTTTGTCTACATACTTTAAAAGAAAAATAATTTAATCCTTTGAATGAATCTTTGCATAGCATTATGTCTTAGTTAATACAAAGGAATGTGTTAAAACTTCACCAAATCAAACCAATTGATCCATCTAAGGCAACTTCACCTTACTTTAATGCTAAATCTTTTTGTCAATACCATCGTCAGCCTGGTCATGATACTGAAAAATGTTTTTCATTGAGAAGTAGGATTCAAGAATTGATTGATAATAATACCATATTTGTGGCAGGTGTGAACGATAAAGTAAACAAATCCGTAGCTCCTGCTAACCAAAACCTCCAGTCAACAAGAATCTCTTAAGGACTTGTGCATAATATTTGATCCTAGTGAGACCATTAAAGCACCTGAAGGCCCATTATACATAAGTGTGAAAATCAAAGGCACACCTGCTAGAGGAGTGCTTATTGATCCTTCTTGCATGGTTAATGTGATAACTGAAGAGTTTATTTATACTTTGCAATTGCATCAAGTAATATATGATGATATTGATGTGACACTTATGTTTTTGATGGCTTCTCTTGTCTTGCTATTGGTTCTATAACATTTCCTATTGATGTTGGCACTAAAAGCTTAGATGTTCAATTTGCTATCATTCCTACATCCAATCAATTTCATGTGAAGTTGGGACATCCTTGGCTCTCTTCCATGAAATCAATCACTTCTACTGTCCACAAGTGTTTGAAATTTACTGATAATGATAAAATCATAATTGTTAATCATAGCATATTTCAACCTACAATGAGGCGTGGAGATGTTTGTCTTGATTTCTTTTGGTCCAATCATTTCCAGCCTCTTCAACCTAGAAGTGATGCTCTCTTTAGATCATATCAAAACTGGAAAAGTAAAATTTTTTATCCTTGAGTAAACCTAGAAATCCAACACTTAGCATTCCTCTTGATGATCATATACCCCTTCTTGAAGATAAGATTGTTCTTCCTCCTTAGGAAATAAATAATCTTCTTCCCAAGGAGGCACCCATTCCTTCTCCTAAAGAGAAGAATATCCTTTCTCCTAAGAAAAGAGATATTCTTCTTCCTAAAGAAGAATCTATTCCCTCTCCTATGGATGAGTTCACTTCTCCTCCTAAAGGTAGAAAAACTCTTCCTTCTAAACATCAACCCATTCCTCCTAAGGTTAGACCTATCCCTCCTCCTCATGATGGATCCAGTTTCCTTCCTACACCTCCCATTCCTCTTTTATATGGTGTGGTTCCTCCTCCTACATCTTATAGAGAGAAGCAACCAACCTCTCCTATTGTCCAACCTAAAAGACCTCAACCCATTCATCCTTCCCTAAAAGAAGAAATGAAGCCTATACCTAATGAGCGTAACCCTCCTCATTCTTTAGCCAAAACTAGATGAAACTGTTGTGCAAGAGAATGTCGACCGAGATGTCGTGCTAGAGCTCGTGAATCTATTTCCCAAACCATTTCTTCTCCTAAAACACCAACTGTTGACATAATTCCTTTTTCTCCTAAGCAAGATGTTCAACCTAATTCTCCAAGACGCAAAATGCTTAAAACAAATGATGGTTCAAGTTCTATTCCTATTAGAGCTCCTATTCTTATTAATCTTGATGAAGAAATAGGTGAAAATGTTGTTAATGATGAAAATGTTGATCCTAATATTTTTGATGATGAATATGAATATGTTGATGTTGACAATGATTTATTTGCAAAATTTTAAAAAGTATTAATTTTAACTCCTAGTAACAAACAAGGTGACTTATCATTAGAGCATGGTCCTTGTTTGGAACTTTTCATAGATCCATCTAATGTGCTCTATGTGGTTCCTCTTGTGTGTTTTCCACCTTCTCGAAATAATGATCAGCAATATCAGGGGGAGGACGACGTGCTTGATTGGCTTCATTATCATTGTAGATTCTTTCTCTCTTCTCTTGCTTAGTTGTGACATTCTTCTATTTGTTTCCCCTATTCTTCTGTTTGTTGTCCCTAGTGTTGTCTACTTGAGGACGATGCAAAGCGTTGAGATTTCTTTTGGTCTCTCCCATGTTGACTTAGAAGACACATGTGTTGCCTTCTTCCATGGTGGCTTCCTTTCCTTGGGGTATGAGGATGATTCTATGCACACACACACACACACACACACACACACATACATGATATACATGAGTTATCATAAAAAACATACTGACTCCAAAGGTAGGTGAAACCACCTCATTTTTTGTGTTCATTATCCTCTCCCGTGGGCTAAATTATTGCGATAATGTGCTTGTCTTCTTTGGGTGTATCCCACCTTGAAGAAATTGCTCCTAGCAAGGTGTGTGCAATCTCTTTAATGCGGGGGCATACACTCCATTCATGATTCTCTCTCTTGATACTTAAAGTTACTTAGCAAACTTTGTCTTTGCTTTGTGATTTTTAGTATCTTCTTTTCATGACTCATAGTAAGAGAACCTTACTAGTTGTAGTCACGGTTCTCTCTCTCCCACGATATTCCCTTTTACCTCATCATTGAAGTTGTAAGATCCTAAATTCCACTGGGGGCTTGGTGAATCTTGCCTTTTTGATGTGGTGAAAGTCTTTCAATCTGAATTCCTTTTACTTTACCGATAGTATTTGAGTAAGCTCATACTCCTGCTAAATTGGAGGCTAAATGTAACATCTTAAAATTGCACCCCTGGCAATTTTTGACTGCATTTGGTTCTTTGACTTAGTGTTTGAGCCCCTCGGTTTGATGAAAGGCCTAATTATGCTCACACATCAAAATATTCATGCAACTCAATGATGCACCCTGCGTGCACCTTAATCTTGCACCAAATTAGGGCAGGACAAGGGCGTGGCGCCTTGGTCCCCCTTTAATGGGGACCTATCTTGGACTCCTCTCCCTGACCTATCTGAAATTTGAAGTGGGAAAATCCCCCCTATGTCAACTCAAGTTAGAAAATTAATCATTTAATCCTAAGGGCAAGTATATAAGAGGGATTTCCCCTCCCATTTGACAATCCATCAATCTATCATGCACACAGAAGGGGTCTTCAAGCATTCAAGATAAATTGAACATTTTCAGTCTTCCTTCAAGATTTGGAGCAGGAATAGAGTCAAGATTTCAAGCATTGAAGAGGAGATCATTATTCTAATTTATGAAATCATAATTCCATGTGGAGGCGAGCAAAACTTCACAAGGAGGTATAAGCATTTCATTTTCAAGAAATTCAATATCTTCTCAAAGAGGAGGATTTCTACTTTATGTCATTTTTATACATTATTTCAGCCACTTGGTTAATTCAAAACCGAGGTTTGAATTGAAGGCAAACCCCTATTCCCAACACATTTCCCTATCCTTCTGTGTGCAGGAAGTAGGTGCGCAGTTGTACTTCTGGAATTAAGATTTATTTGTAGAGACGGAAAAACACTTTTAGACACGCGAAAAGTTCAGAGGACTGATAGGAGGGTGACCTGGTCCAGCCACATGGTCCCTGCAACTTTTGGCAGATTTCTCAGAGTAGCTTCGAGTCATCTCAAACTTCTCAGATCCAGGTGCATGAATGAATCCCGAATCTGTAGCTCGTTGTTTTCTCATACTTTGACTTCATTTTTAACACTTAATCTTAATTCAATTAATCAACTTTCAAAAGAGGGTCAATTATGTTCCAAACACAACCAATCTACTTAGTATTCAGTCCTTGTGTCATTTAGGATTGGATCTAGTAGATTCATCCCCCTCTTTTGAATGTAAAGTCTCCTCATGCGAAAATTGAGCTTAGTGGATCCTCCTTTCCTCGTGGTGGACTTGCTAAGCCCCCAATTTTCCACTTTACAAAGAGGTATCTATATTTTGGAGATAGGAGTTGTTATGCTTGGAGTTTTGTACTTATGGGTCTGTATCTATGGGTTTAGTAGACCCTTGTAATTTGGCAGTGAGCCATCCGAGAGTGAGCCGCTTTTGTAATTTGGCAGCGAGCCATCCGACAATGAGCTACCCCATTTTGTAAACACCATATAACTAGTTATATTATCTTGAGAACTAACACTCTCCTTGGTTTTTCCCATTTGGATTTTCCATGTATAAATTCCGGTGTTCTATTTGTGGCTTTGTTTCTTGTTTATTTTGCATTTTCTATTTTATGTTGATGAGTTTAATTGATGAAATTGATATATATCAGTAAAATGTTTAGAAATTGTGAGAATGTTTTAAAATCTGTGAGAATATTGATTTACCCCCCCTTTCAGTGTTCTAGTCCTTTCAACCAATCCAACAATTGGTATTAGAGCTTTGGTCCCTTGTGTGAAAGCTTAACTACTTGAAGTATGTTGGTATTATGGATGTGTTGTATTGGTTTTGTCATTGATGTCAACACTTGTCAACACTTATCAACACTTATCTTTCTGGATATCTTTGGATTATGTTCACCGACATGTTCAGTGACTTATGCACAGTCACCGGTATTTGGTTCACCGACAGGTTATATTGTTCACCGGCACTAAAGCTGATCTGTTATCATTTGGAAATTGCTTGGTTATGTCGAAGACATGGTTTGGACACTTGTTTTGGAGATTTGGTCATTGGTCTAATCGAGTTTGCATATTTGCTGTTACCAACAAATTGGTCTAGGTTATGGACCGGCAAGTGTTATCTATTCCAGATCAGCATGACACATTATGAAGATGATTCATTGATTGGTTATTATTATAAATGCTTTGAATCGACATGATGCATCACATATTGATTCATTTGTAATTGATTTAATTGTAATATTTTTAGTGAGCTGACCTACACATTTTGTCTTAGGTTTTGTTATATATGTAAGATCTCATTTGTGAGATTATGTGGTAGAGGAATGTAATAAGGTATTATAAGTGTTGGTGTAAATAATTATTCATCATGGATATTATTACACTTTACTTAAGTTTACTTAGGAAATACATTTCATAGTAGTTTGGGTATGAGACACTTGGGTGTTTGTGCCAACATTGGGATAGTGTGTGTAGGAGAATTTCCACCTTTCATGGTGTTGATCTTGTTGTTACACTCCACATTTAGTGGGTGATCCACCTCATGTGGACTATTATATTGTTTCTCCTACCTACCCACACCTATTTCCTACCTACCCTTGTTTCTTATTGAGCCACATGTCATGTTTGTGTGCTCACATATCTATATAGCCTTGCCTATATAAGCAAACTCATATTCATTGTATGTATCGATTGATGATCCAGTTGATCATATTTTTCATCTTGATAGAATACAGTTTATTCCTATTATATTTTTATCTCTCTTATTTGTGCTTTCCATTGCCTCTTGATCTTGGAAAAATCTCACATGGTATCAGAGCTGGTCTATGTCTCACATGGTATCAGAGCCATTAGAGTGTCATTGGTTTGCTAATTGAGAGAAATTTGATGCTATTTGGGGTTGTGCATTTTGGAGTTTTTTTTATTGTAGGTTATTATTGAAGCTTGATGGGTCAAATCTGAGGTTACCATTGGATCTAGGAGGTCCAAAAAAGTCAAGTTTTCCTTTTGTTTCATCAAAATCAGACTTTGGAAGCCAAATCTAGAGGCATTTGAAGTTTGACGCTGTGTCGGAAGTTTTCTAGAAATTACAATTTTGCAGGCAATTTTCAAATAGCGATATCTCACTCATCCGGACTTGTTTTTTTGAGTAATTGTTTTTGTTTTGGGGTAGCATTTCATGATCTATACAATGGTGCAGAATTTTTCTGATTTCCGAATATAGGTTTTTCGGAAATCATGAAATCCCAATTTTTACAACTTTGGAGGCTTCGTTTGGGCTCATATGGACTCCTTTTCAGGTGCCGTTTTTTTTAAAGTGCATATTTTTTCATCTACTTTCATAATCTTCCATTTGTTTGCAGTGATTTTAAGTAGAAATTGTACTTTCAGTATTTGACCATTTTTGGCATATTTGGTACTTGCATTTTGTTTGGATCTCAGTTTAGATCACTAGCAGTATTTGTTGAAGTCTCTTAGATCTCATTTTTGAGAAGTTGTAAATTGAAATCAAAAGTCCACTTTGCCTTGTTTTGCAAGTGGCCCATTGTATACGCACTAAGTATAAAGTGCCAAAATCATTATTTTGGGGGTATTTCTTGATTGAGTATTTTGGAGGGGTGTCTTGTGTGATTGTGCCTCTCTCTATCTTGTGTTTTTTCATTTTGGTGCTATGGGTTCTCCTAAATTTCCACTTTTAACTCCTCATAATTATGCATCATGGAAAATTAAGGCATGGAGTAAACTAATGGAAAAATGACTCATTCATTATGTAAATGAAACTATTACAGCACCACTTGATCCTAAGGCTGATCCTAATGCTCAAATTGAATGGCTTACTAAGAATGCTATGGCACTTGGAACAATTAGAAAGTATGTATCAGATGACCTCATTTTTCATATTGATAAGTGTACAACAATTAAAGAGGCTTGGGATATTTTTAAGAAATTGTATGGTCAAGTTGATGAGATTAAGGGCTACAAGCTTGATAGTGAACTCACAACTTTGGATCCCAAGGATTTTGATACAATCCAAGATTATGTCACAAAAGCAACTGAGCTAAGAGCAAAGCTAAAGGATTGTGGAATTGACAAAAATGATGCTCAATTGGTTTATAAGTTGTTGGACAATCTTCCTTCAAAGTATGCAGCCTTTGTATCTAGCTTTCACACCCATAGGTTAGCTCAAGGTTCCTCATACACTTCTCCCTCATTTGATTCATTCATAAAGATGTTGATACTTGAGCAATTTAAGTTGACCACGATGGGGATTCTCAAATCTTCAAAGTCACAAGTTTTGGTGGCTAACAAAGGGAATCAAAGTAATCAGGGAAAAGACAAGAATCAAAAGCAACCTAAGTCTAAACCACAACAAGATGGAGCACAATCTTCCGCTCCACAACAAGGTGATTCACCATTCTCACCTAAGAGGAAATCATATAAGGACAATTTGTTTTGTGGATATTGCAAGAAGTCAAGACATGATGAACATCATTGTTATAAGAAGGATATTGATGAGTTGAAGAATCTTCTTGAGAAGAATAGAATCAACCTACCTTCTAGAATTTCTACAGCGGGTTCTTCTTTCAAGGATAAAGGAAAGGATCACTCTTTTGGGATAGATAAAGGAAAGGGACAAGCTCTTTGTGCTACTACAAGTCATGATTCAGGGAGATGGCTTCTAGATTCAGGGTCTTCTCATCATATGACATCTTCATAGTCTATGTTTTCTACATTTGAGCCTTGCCACATGCCGCAGATTTTGATGGGCAATCATACATACATGGATGTGATTGGGAAATGATCTATTGCCATTGGGGATAACTCCTTCAATGATGTGTTGTGTGTACCCCACTTGACAAATAATCTTCTTTCCATCTATCAAATCACACATGGGGCAACTAGGAAAATTGTGGAGTTCACACCTGATTCAGTTATCATTAGAGACTTGGAGAGTGGAGCTATCATTGTGATTGGGGTGGTTGATCATGCATCTCGGTTGTACTCTTTTTCAGATTTTGGGCCTATTGATAAGGTTGGTTCTTCCTATGTTGATGATTCAGGTTTTGAGGAGAACTTTGGGCATTTGAACTTGGGGATTCTCACATGTGACCCTGTTCTTGAGCCTTGCATTTCATCTCCTTCTATTGATATCACACCACCTATTGCACCCGATGATGCAGCTAGTGCGACAGTTTTGCCTTCTTATGATTCAGTGCAGCAGGATATTTCATGTCTTCCAGCTTTAGTTGATTGGGATACCTACTTGACAGACATTGCAGCTTTGTTTGTGGACTCCTACATTGCAGATTTGGGAGACACCATTCATGACATTCATCTTCTCTTTGATAAAGATGATCCTTCTTTGATTGTTGCGAGGGATAACTCTGTCCCTCTTGTGCATTCTCTACATGATCAATCTTTAGAGGTTGACATGATTGTGGATACTTTTGTAAAACACTTGGAGAAGGTCTCTTTATCTTTTGAGGAGACATATGAGTCTTTGGATATTGTTCTACATTCATCTCCAATAGATCTTAGAGTAGCTTTTTCAGCAGTGTGGCACAGTTTACCACCTTTGGAGGAGGTTACTTTCAGCATCGACATGGGGACACTTGAGCAGTTTTCAGAGATTCCTTTCATCATGAGTATTTTTTCTACATCTTCCCTTCATGGTTGGGGAGATTTTTTGGATCCACCTTTGGTTTTTTTTCTTCCCAAGGGGAGGAATGTTGTTCGACGTTGATGGAGCAGTTTCTTCATTCATCTTCGAGCTTCTATCATTGGTGCAAATTCCAAATTGAGGGGGGGCTTCCTAGTCTCTCTTCTTCTTCTCTCATATGGGGGGGACTTTTTCCTGACATGGGGTTTTGTCCTTCACATACTTCTATGAGAGTTCTTTGTATCTAGTTTTCATCTCTCTTTTGGGGGAGGGTTTTGTCCCATTGGATTTTTCTCTCTTTCCCCTCTTTGTGAGAGATTTCCTTGCATTGGTTTTCATGCATTTGCATTTGTACATGGGTACCTAACATGGCCTAGTAGCCGGGACCCATCTTGCATTTCTTAGTTGCATTGTAAAATTTAGTGCATTCCCCTAAGTTGCACTTAAGGGGGGGTGTTGGTGTAAATAATAATTCATCATGGATATTATTACACTTTACTTAAGTTTACTTAGGAAATGCATTTCATAGTAGTTTGGGTATGAGACACTTGGGTGTTTGTGCCAACATTGGGATAGTGTGTGTAGGAGAATTTCCACCTTTCATGGTGTTGATCTTGTTGTTACACTCCACATTTAGTGGGTGATCCACCTCATGTGGACTATTATATTGTTTCTCCTACCTACCCACACCTATTTCCTACCTACCCTTGTTTCTTATTGAGCCACATGTCATGTTTGTGTGCTCACATATCCATATAGCCTTGCCTATATAAGCTGGCTCATATTCATTGTATGTATCGATTGATGATCTAGTTGATCAGTATTTTCATCTTGATAGAATACAGTTTATTCCTATTATATTTTTATCTCTCTTATTTGTGCTTTCCATTGCCTCTTGATCTTGGCAAAATCTCACAATAAGGTTACGATATTCAGTATATGCGAATATAAGTAGAGCTACTCACACAAACATCATTTGAAGATTCAAGGAAGGTTTGAAGAAGACAATTAGAGCTTAACCGGTACTGAATCCAACATATGAAGATGCTACTTTGAGCAGTACATTATCATTGGATTTAACCATCCAATTGTAGTCAGTGTGACTCTCATTTTGTGATTGAGTAGTGAGCTCTAGGCAATTGACCTTTTTGCATATGCAGATCCCATTTGTACACACATACTATCTGTAGTAGTATCATCTGATTGTAGGTAAGGTTTCCCACCATGGTTTTTCCCTTTACAGGGTTTCCATGTACAAATAGCTGTGTTATGTGTTGTGGATGTTATTTGTCTTTCTGTTTCATGCATTAAACTTTACCGGTATTGTTATTAACTATTAAACTGTCAACTGACATTAAGTTTGGTTTACTGGTATTATGCATAAAGTTTGATTAAGTTATATTTGGGTTGAAATTAATAGACAACTGATTCACGCCCCCTCTTAGTGGCCTCCAGGTCCTAACAATTGGTATTAAAGCTAACTCCTCTTTTTGCAGAAGTTTAACAGCTTGAGGAGATTCTATGGCAACTAACTATTTCAGGAAGGACGGTCTGAAACTTGATGGAACTAACTATGGTATATGGAAAATCAGAATGGAGACACATCTGAATTGCATTGGCAGAGACATATGGGATGTTACAAATAATGGCTATGTTGGTCCTACATAGAGTCAACCTAATCCACCAAACCTGGCTAAAGATCAGGAGAATGATTGCAAAGCAAGAGAAGCACTTTTGAACGCATTGTTAGATCAACAAATCATGGGATTATCAGACCGATCTACTGCTAAAGCTATTTGGGATAAATTGGAGACATTGAATGAAGGTGATACCACTGTCAAAATTGCAAAACTGGAATGCTTCCGGGTCAGGTATAAAAATCTGAAAATGGAAGAAGATGAAAGAATTTCTGCTTTTATGGAAAGAGTTAATGAAATTGTTTTTGGTATACAATGTTGTGGAGGATCCTTAAGTGAAGATGAGATTGTTTCTAAAGTTTTAAGAGCATTTCCACCGACATACAAAATGAAAGTAACTGCTCTTAATGAATTGAGAATAATGCCTAATACATCAGTATCTAGAGATACCTTGGTTGGAAAACTTTCATCTTTTGAACTTGAGAAATTTGGTCCTGTTGCTACAATTAAGATAAATTTAGCTTTCAAAGCATCATCATTTGCAACATCATCATCATCATCTGAGAAATCTGATTGGAAAGCACTTTATGCAAGAGAACTTGAAGACATCAGAAGGGAAAAGGAAGAACTGGAAGAGCTTGAAGCACTATTTGCAAGAAAAATGCCTAAAGGTCCAGTTGGAGGTAAGTATGAAGGTAAAGCACCATTTAAATGTTTTAACTGCAATAAAATTGGTCATATGACATCTAGGTGTCCTGATAGACATGCAAGATTGAGAGAAGAAGCTAAAAGAATATATAAGCCTAACCTCGAATATCAGAGATACATATTCAAGAAGAATAAAGACAAATCATGTTACTATGCTGATGAAGGAGTTACTGATGATTCTGATGAGGAACCGACAGACAATGGATGGGCTTTTGTTGCAATAACAAAAGATCAACTGACACCTACTATACAACCGGTAGAGCAGGCCCTGACAACTAAAATTGAAGAAAAGGATGAATGGATCATTGATTCCAGATGTTCACATCACATGACTAGTGATAAAAGTTAATTCTTAGCCTTTTAGGAATACAATGGAGGTCTAGTAAGATTTGGGGATGATAAAGCTTGTTTGATAAGAGGAACATACACTATATCTTTTGATGGTAAGCATAACACTGACAACATTTATTATGTTGAAGGTTTGAAGCATAATCTTTTGAGTGTTGGTCAATTAGTTGAAAAGGGATTTTAGTTACAATTCAAGAATGGTAAATGCAAAATCATGAATATAACTGGTTTGAAAATTGCAACCGGTAATCAGACTAGAGGTAATATCTTTCATTTGAATAACAATGAGAAAACATGCTTGATTGCACATATTGATGAAAGTTGGTTATGGCATAAGAGACTTTGTCATGTAAATTTTGATTGCATTGTGAAGATCAGTACAACTAAGGCAGTAAGGGATTTACCTAAGATTGTAAAACCTCACAATCCGGTATGTAAGAAATGTCAACTTGGAAAGCAAGTTAGAACAACTTTAAGAGTATTCCAGAGAAATCCAATAATGTTCTTCATTTAATTCACACTGATTTATGTGGTCCGGCAAGAACTAGAAGTCTACAAGGAGATAGATATTTTATGCTAATCATTTATGATTATTCTAGAATGTGTTGGGTTGCTTTTCTCAGGGAGAAATCAGAAGCTTTTGGGAAATTCAAACTATTCAAGGTAATGGTAGAAAATGAAACCGGTAAGAAAATCAAATGTTTAAGATCAGATCAAGGAGGTGAATTCACATCTAAGGAGTTTAATACATTCTATGAAGTGAATGGAATTAGAAGACAACTATCAACACCTCGGACACCCCAGTAGAATGGAGTCATGACTAGAGGAAGACTGGAAAATGAAGAGGTATGCTTAATTTCTCAAATTGAACCAACAACTATTTTTGAGGCATGTGAAGATAAACATTGGATTAAAGCTATGGAAGATGAATTGGAACAAATTGAAAAGAATAACACATGGACATTGGTTCCCCAGCCTAAAAATAAAAATGTAATTGGAACTAAATGGGTATTCAGAAATAAACTAAATGAAGATGGGAAGGTAATAAAAAACAAAGCAAGACTAGTGTGTAAGGGATATTCATAGAAAAAAGGAATTGATTACAATGAAACCTTTGTACCGGTAGCTAGAATTGAGGCAGTCAGACTATTTCTAGCATTTGGAGCACACAGGAAGTATAAAGTATATCAAATGGATATTAAATGTGCATTTTTGAATGACGATCTTGAAGAGGAAGTTTACATTGAACAATCTGATGGATTTTCTTTGACAAATGACAAAGATATGGTTTGCAGGTTCAGGAAAGCTTTATATGGATTAAAGCAAGCTCCTAGAGCTTGGTATGCTAGATTGGACAAATATCTTTTGAAGCTTGGTTACACTAAAGGTAATGCTGACAACAACTTATATTTCAAAGTGACTAATGATGACATCTTGGTTATTGAAGTTTTTGTTGATGATATTATTTTTGGATTAGCAGATGGATTGTGTAAAGACTTTTCTAATAAGATACAGGAAGAATTTGAAATGTCTATGATTGGGGAGATAAAATTCTTTTTAGGATTGCAGATTTCATAGATAGATAAAGGTATATTCATATGTCAATCAAAGTACTTGAAAGAACTACTAAAGAAATTTGGTATAGAAAACTCTAAACTGGTAAGTACTCCTATGACTACAACTAATAAACTATCATTGAAGGATGATTTAACACCTGTTAATCCGACAAGATATAAATCTATGATTGGAGGTTTACTGTATTTGACACAAACAAGACCTGGTATTATGAATGCAGTATGTATTGTTTCAAGATTTCAGAGTAATCCTAAGGATAATCATGAATCAACAGTAAAAAGGATTTTCCGGTATTTACAAGGCACAACAAATCTTGGTTTATGGTATCCTAAAGTTGAAAATTTTGATTTATGTGCATACACCAATGCAAATTGGGAAGGAGATGTAGATGACAGAAAGAGCACCACCGGCAGAACATTCTTTCTTGGTAGCAAATTGATTTCATGGTTGAGAAAGAAAAAAAGTTGTACATCATTATCAACAACAGAATCAGAATATGTTGCAGCAAGAACTAATTGTACTCAGGTATTATGGATTAAACAAATGTTGAAGGACATAAAGGTAAAATGCAAAGAACCTATAATAATTTACTGTGATAATATGACAGCAATTGATATATCAAAGAATCCGATATTTTACTCTAAAACTAAACATGTTTCTATCAAATACAATTTTCTGAAAGAAAATGTTGAAGAAAAAGAAGTGAAATTGGTTTATGTGAATACTAAAGAGCAGATTGCAGATATATTTACCAAGCCTTTACCTAATGAAACTTTTGAATATCTCAAAGAGAAGCTTGGGGTGATACCCTCACTAGTAGAGACTTAGACAGTTGGAGATTAGCATCAGACCGACAAGAATTAACAAAGAAACCCTTTTCCGGCTTTGATGAAGGAGAGCTACTTCAAAGGGGGAGTAGTTGGATAAGTTGGTATTTGTAATTAGTTCTGTGAACTGGTTGTATCTAGTTTTTGTATTGTTTTGGCATTTGATGTCAAAGGGGGAGAGATATCTATGGAAAAACACATTATCTTTTCGGGAGAGATTACTCATTGAGGGATATATATTCTATATTTTGATTGATCTCTTCAGGAGATTGTTGGTTTTTGGTTTTTGACATTTCTGCTTTGGCACTTATATGGTTTTTCCATCTTGTGTTTCCATCAATGCCAAAGGGGGAGATTGTTGGTATTATGGATGTGTTGTATTGGTTTTGTCATTGATGTCAACACTTGTCAACACTTATCAACACTTATCTTTCTGGAGATCTTTGATTATGTTCACCGACATGTTCAGTGACTTATGCACAGTCACCGATATTTGGTTCACCAACAGGTTATATTATTCACCGACACTAAGGATGATCTGTTATCATCTGGAGATCGCTTGGTTATGTCAAAGACATGGTTTGGACACTTGTTTTGGAGATTTGGTTATTGGTCTAATCGAGTTTGCATATTTGCTGTTACCGGCAAATTGGTCTAGGTTATGGACCGACAAGCGTTATCTATTCTAGATCAGCACGACATGTTGTGGAGATGATTTATTGATTGGTTATTATTATAAATGCATTGAGCCGACATGATGCATCACATATTGATTCATTTGTAATTTATTTAATTGTAATATTCTTAGTGAGCCGACCTACACATTTCGTCTTAGGTTTTGGTATATATGTAAGATCTCATTTGTGAGATTATGTGGTAGAGGAATGTAATAAGGTATTATAAGGTTGTGTATTTGGTATATGCAAATATAAACAAAGCTACTCACACAAACATCATTTGAAGATTCAAGGAGTTTTGAAGAAGACAATCAGAGCTTAACCGGTACTGAATCTAGCATATGAAGATGCTACTTTGAGCAGTACATTATCATTGGATTTAACCATCCAATTGTAGTCAGTGTGACTCTCATTTTGTGATTGAGCAGTGAGCTCTAGGCAGTTGGCATTTCTGCATGTGCAAACCCCATTTGTACACACATACTATCTACAGTAGTATCATCTGATTGTGTGTAAGGTTTGCCACTGTGGTTTTCCCCCTTATAGGGTTTCCACGTACAAATATCTGTGTTATGTGTTGTGGATGTTATTTGTCTTTCTGTTTCATGCATTAAACTTCACCGGTATTGTTATTAACTATTAAACTGTCAACTGACATTAAGTTTGGTTTACCAGTATTATGCATCAAGTTTGATTAAGTTATATTTGGGTTGAAATTAATTGACAACTGATTCACCCCCTTCTCTGTTGCCTCCGGGTCCTAACAAAGGAGATCCTTGTTGGTTGAATCATGGCACCGATGAGTATGACTTGAGAATTTTGGTTGGATAAGGAATTGCAGACAACCATTAAAGATATGGAAAGTGTTGAATCTAAGAATGAGGAATTGAAAGAGAATGTGAAGGTAGTGAATGAATGTGTGCAAAATCTAAGAGAGCAAATCTAAAAGTTCAAATTGAAGCACAAGGAAGTTAACAATTAGTTGAAGCAGGCAAATGAGACTGTTAAATATCTGATGCAAAAAATTGAGGAAATGAACAAGAAAGAAGAAACCCTGAAAGAATCAATCAAGCTGAAGACTAAAGAATGTGAGAAGCTAGAACAAGAAGTGAATAAGTTGTAGGCAAAAAGTAAGGTTCTTAATAGTAGTAAGCTCTTGGAAGAATTGATCAACATGCATAAAGCTCATTTAGACAGGACCGAACTTGGATTTTAGCTTAGAGAATGTTAAAATCAGAATGAGAAAAACAAAAGCAAAGAAGTTAATGCAGAAGTAGAGAAGAAAATAGAAGATGCAAGCAAAACTTGGAATCAAAGATATAATGCAAAGAGACCACCAGTTGACCAACCTAATGCATAAAGGTACCCATCATATAATGACTATTATTTTCAATGCAATAAATTTGGTCATAAGGCTATATATTGTAGAAGCATTCAATGTAACAATTTCAAAAGGTTTGGTCATAAGGAAAATTACTGTAGAAATCATGCTATGAGTTAGAATCATAATCCAGTTAGAGAAAATAAGGTGAACAATAACTTTCATGGATATTGTCATATATGCAATTCTAATGGTCACAAAGCTAATCAGTGCAGATCTAGAACACATTCAACAAATTCAGTGCAAAAGAACATTAGTTGTTACAATTTCAAGCAATCTAGACATTGCTAATCAGTGCAGAAATCAAAATATGGAGAAGTTTACAAAGAAGATTGTAATTAAGGCTAGGGAATCAAAGAAAAAGGTAGTGATGGTTTGGAGAAAGAAGGAAGTGAATAATAGAAGCGAGCCTGGTGTATCAAAACCCTTCCTCCGATAACTGAGCATATTACTTCGGCTCAAGGGGTCTTTTTGAAGGAATTTTTTTTGCCCCCTTTCTGAGTGGATCATGTTGTCGGTTCGACATGGCTGTGTTAGAGAGGCTATCCAATAATTAGAGGTTTGTGCTGACATCATCGACAAGACACTTTTTGGCGGCAAAACCCTAAAGGAGATTTTTTGGCAAGATAAGTGTTGATGTTTGAAATCATTTTTTTTAATCATGTTAATAGTTCTTGAGGAGGTTGTGAGCACTAGAGCATAAAAATAAAGTGAATAATCATGGAAGCCAAGATGATCGTCGGAGAATCAAGTAGTGGAGACTTTTTGATTGTGGAGAAGGTATTTCTAGATGAATTTGATCTTTAAAAGATCAAAAAAGTGGAAAAGAGCTTGAATGATGCAAATTTGCACAGGATCAAGGAGTTAGAGTAGAAAGGATTGAATTTCCTTGGTTTGATGATGCAGAGGTAATGCAAGTTATTAGTCATGTGTAGGATGATTTCATCATGTTGGATAAACCCTATCCAATCATGAAGGATATCATTTTGGTTGTTACTGGTTTATGTGATAGCAGATCCGTTCCGGTTAAGAAATCAATAAAAAATAAAGTTGTTGAAACCTTAACTGGCGTAACAGGTGATCAACGATTATTGATTATTGACAAAGTTATCAATCTTGTTGTTAGGTATGTTGCATATGGAATTTATTATAAGATCTATTTCAGAAATAGGGAAGGTTCCACTTCAGCTATCGCTGTATACATGACACGTATGCTTGTTTTGGAAGATAGAGTTTTTGATTTGTGTGAATTGCTAAGGGATTTATTATTAGAAAACATCAAGATGTTAAAAGAGAAAGGTTGCCCCTTTCGGTTTCGATCACTACTTGTTTGTTTGGCTATGTATTGTTTGGGATCCCTTCCAGCTAAGGAGAATGTGATATGGGAATATGAAGTCCCAGTTGCAAGGCAAATATTTAGATATCTGAATGGATTGGATAAGAGAGAGGATGCATGCAAGTTTATTTCAAATCTTTCCTAGATATATGGAGTATCAGTCCAGTATCCCCTGCTACTGGTTCAGCTAGAGAAGGTTCTTCCTCTGGAAAGAGGAAAAGGAGAGAGCCTATTCATTCCTGTGCTCTAGAATCTAAGAAGAGTAAGAAGGATCAAAAGGATAAAGACATTGTTTTTATTGAAGATTTGAAGTCTCCTATGGTTAAGGGAGAGTTGGTTATCGTAGAGTAGGAAATAAAAGATTCTGATGATGAGTCTAACTTGATGGAGATCACTAGCTGTGCATTCTTGAGAGGTTCTTCTTCCAGAACTTAAGGAAAAATACAAGAAAATATTTTAGAAGAAGAGCAGTTGAGAATTTCTTTTGGGTTGGTAAACAACTTTGCCATTTTTTTATTGTCTCTAATTGAAGGCACCCTTTGTCATTGTTGCCAAAAGGGGAAGGAAAGAAATGAAGACATATAGATAGATAGAGTATTAGAGATATGGATCATATGAGTAAGAGGGAGTTTTGAGTTTTGAGTTTCATGCATTATTTATTTTTGAGATGTTTTCCATCGAAGACAAAGGGTGAGATTGTTGTCATTGTTCTCATTGATGTCATATCTGGTTATCTAGTTAGGACCAGTTGGTGTATGTTGGAAGTAGTTTTGGTATTGCAGTTCTAGTATTGCTGGAAGAAAGGTATGAGATATGATGAAGGCATAAATAATCTACTGGAGTTATTTTCAGAAGATGCTCATCTGTAGGATCCTGAGTTGTGCTTATCTTGGTTTGCATTTTGTCTTAGTATCAGTTGTGTATTTTGACATCAAACATATTAGTTGTATCTGATTCTACCTATCATGTTTTATGTTTTGGTATCTGTGGTATACATGGTATCTATATTTTGGAGATAGGAGCTGCTGTGCTTGGAGTTTTGTGCATATGGGTCTATATCTATGGGTTCAGTAAACCCATGTTTTGTTCTAGTAATTAAGGTATATGCATTGGTAAATAAAGTGTGTGAAGGAAGTGTGTATAAGATCTTGTGGAGGTGGAATTTGTTATCATGTTTTTGGTTAAGGTTTTATTGGATAACATGTTGTTCCGAGCAACATATTATTTGTGCTTGGCTGACATATTATCCTGGTGTATAATATTTTGTGTGTGTGTGTGTGCATGTGTGTGCATTTAGCAGAAGAAGCGTGTGAAGTCTATGGAAGCGAGATAGAAGAAGAGGAAAGTGTAAATCAAAAGAGTATGTATTGTGTGGTAGAGAAAGAAGTATGTAGATTTGTATTTAGTATTGCATTAATCCTTTACTAGATATACTACAGGTTGATAGTCCTCAAATTGACTATGCAAACAATTTTGGTCATTATCGAATAATTTTGTCCTCTTTCCTAGGTTCATAGATTAGGGTTTTATGCATTTTGCTAAAATTTTATCAAAAGACCCTAAGCTTGTTATATTTCGGTGTTACCTTTTTCCACTTAAAGCCAATGGTCGGTTACTGTTGGCGGGGCCACTCTTTTTCCTAAGCATTAAGTTGCATTCGACCGATCCTTTTATTGTTTTTCCTAAGTTGTACGTAGAACTATCCTAGGCGGATCCCGTTTGATATTTTATGCTAGTGCCTAAATTTTCCTAAGTCTAAAGTATTATGTATTTCATTGGTGACTTTATGTTAAAGCGTAAACAAATCATATAGTTCACACAACCCTGTGATTGAAAGTGCAAGGAAGATAAGGACCGCAACATCACAAGATGATGCCACATGCCCTCAAAAAAGAAGGATGAGCTGGTGGTTTGACTTTTCAAATCTTTCATGTTGCTGGTTCCCAACAGGTAAAATCCAAGCTACTAAAGGTGCATGTTTCTACACATAGTAAAATTGAACGATGATGTTTTAATACCAATCCAAGAAGTGCTCGAGAGTTAGTGGTTATTGTTAAGTGATCACCACAGCCTGCAGGTAAAGTGTGAACATATCCGACGGTCCTCGTAACCCCGTAAAAGAAGATGCAAGAGGGTTAAGGACCGCGACATCACGGGATGATGCCACATGTCCAAAGTGGACCAAGAAAGGCTGATGGTGGGGTCACTGAAAGTGGAGAAGTAAGCGATGATTTGGATATGCCACATCATGCTAAGGGTGGACCCGCTTGCTACATTTGATGATCCATTTTGAAAGATGATCGACTGTTCAATTTTAAACTTATTTCAAATGCAAGTTAGAGCCGTTATTTCACTCTTGTGAGTAGTAATGACAGATGAGACAGTGGCGCTTCATTCTAGATGATAACAAAAAGCACTCTCAAACCTATTTTCGATTCATAAATAGATTCATAGTGATTTAGAGGACATCCCTAGAGCTGAAGAAGATTGAGATGGTTTCTTGCAGCGCATGATTGCTATTCCCTTGGTGTTTACAAAACAACAAGTTGTTAAAATACCCCTTCTTTGTTCCCTAAATAATTGAAGTGTGTATTGTGTGGGTAATTATGGGGAAAATCTCACAAATTATTCTAGGGTTCAGAATTTGATAAGAATTCATATATTACTATGCTGCTCTTGAGGTTTTTGTGTCGAATCCTAGTTTATTTTTCCTTTTATGGTTAAGTGATAGAGACCCTAGTCTAGTAAGACGGCTCCCTCACAAAAACATTCAGGGCAGACTAAATATTTGAAGAGAAATATTTTTGATGATTTTCTTGATCAATTAAAGCCCTCGACAAATGATAAGTATCAAGGGCAGAAATTTGTTCATGGTAAAACCCTAGGAGAAGGGTTGACTGATAAAGCATACCACTTGGTGGATGCTAGGGTACAAATGACCAGAATAGATATGTTCAAATTGTGGTACGGACAGAGGAATTTACAATCCCCATTCTCTAGTGTTTGGTAGTATGAAATGGGTAAATTAGTGGTGCTGAATGTATTCATGAATGTTGACCTGCTCAAGGCTGTTGCAAATAGATATGATCCTGTTTAGAGGGTTATAATGGGAAATGAGGGAGAAATTTGCTGACAATTAGGAGAGAGGAATTCCAGGAGATTTTTGACTTATATGAACCATCTGCCAGCCTGGTACAAATAGATTTAAATGAATTGAAGACAAAGTATTATAGAATGAAAGGCTTCATTAGAACTCGCTTTCTTCCAATTCATTTGGCCAAATCAGCACATACAACATATTTCATTGGCCCTAGTTCAAAGGAGCCTTTTCCCATTGGTGCTTTTGCTCCCATTTTCAGGCTACCTTTTTCTCTTGATGTCAGGTTTTGGGTTTCAGTCAAATAAAAATTATGCCACCTAATTTCATGCATATGGCTATGCAAATTCAACATCCAAATTATGTAGTGATTTTTGATTTTGCCCCCTACCTTGAAGAGAAGATTCATGAGGGGTTGCAGGATGTTAAGAATGCAGTGTCTAGCACTCATTTCTACTGGTATTCCTTGCTCATGCACATGTTCTTATATCAAAATGCAGATTATTTTGAAGGCACTATGAGCCTCATAAGAAAAATTGACAATAATGAGATTCCAGTGCAACTTTGGAGCACGATCATGTCTTGAGATAGGAAGGAGGCTAGTTTTATAAGATACTAACTTTTCTTTTAGGTCAAGGAAAAGATTAATAGTGAACCTGCCAAGGATTCCCATAGGATTGCATGATTTTGTAAGGCCTAAGGAAAGATTGCCACTCCCAAAGATAAAGCACAACTGGGGGGATTGCATCCCTTGTCTTGTTAGCAATGTTATCAGAATTTATGGTTTCTTGGGTCAGCCACATGTATTACCATTTAATGTTCCTTTGAGAATGGGTTTTGCTAAAGTAATGTGGCAGATAAGATGCATCCACGATAAGGAATTAAAGGGAAGAAGCAAATGAGCAATTTTCCCTGATTATATTATCATCCTATATTTTGTGATTTTGAAAGGAGGATATGAGCATTTTGACAAATTCTTAGCACCATATCATTTAGGGGTTAGCACAACTAGACATAGTGACCCGGAGGGGTTTTACAATATTTTCAAGGCAAGAATAAAAGGAGGCCTATTGCCTCATGAGCATAACTTTCCTGAGGATATAATTAGAAATGAGTCTGATTTCATGTCTTAGGATTGGAGGAAAGAGAAATGGATAGCTTTCATGAAATTATGGGCTATAATTCAGAAAATGGATCCAAGCTGCGATCCAACAAAAGATTTCACTCCATTTTGTGCTAAAGTCGATTTTGTTATGAACAATTTTGATGAATTGGTTCTTGCATTGAAGGAGAAGATGGCCAAACTTGAAGAGGTTCATGGGTGACAAGTTTAAAGAAGAGATGTACATCGTCCAACACCCATCATAGTGGAGGAATCAGTTTTGATTCATCAAAAGAGGATGCAACAGTCAGGCTCAAGACCTCCTCTACCTTAAAGAACAAATGGTCTGATAGAAGAGAGACCTGTTTATGAGCCTTCTCAAAAGAGAGAAAGATAAGAAACAAGTGGCGAGGAAGAGAGCAAGAGCTATAGTGGAGAACTGGTGAGGAGAAAAGGTAAAAGGATAATGAAGACATAGCCTTCCCCAAAGGTGCAAGTTAAGCCTTTTAAAGGAATCAAGATTATTGATCTTTAAGATTCAGATAGAAGTTCTTCACCACCACATGTTCCCTATTCACCTTTAAGGAAGGATGAAGAACAAACATAGGAAGATACTTTAATAGTGACAAATGCAGAGATGCAGATCAGTATTCCTCTTGAGCTTCCTAGTTTGCAGCTAGACCTTAACCCTTTGGATATTCAGGGTATAGCTTTCAGGGATGCGAGGAAGGAGACATGTGAAAAATTCCTTGAGGATGATGCTTTTGTGAGAATCCCCTCTTTTCTGCAATTAGTGTAGAAAATGAAAATAAAAAAATTTAAGAAGAGGTGTCGAGAGAAAAGCTCAGAGGCCAGACAAGTCTGAACATGAAAATCAGAAAGAAGTTAAAAATGAGATGATGGAAGAATTCAAAAAAATTATTGTAGAAAAATAGGATGATTGTAAATCAAGTTGGAGTCTTGATTTTACTAGAGTGGGATATAGTCAATGTAGTGGCCTTTGATGCAATTAGGAAATCAAAGGACCAAAAAATAGGTTGATAGGAAGAAGCAAGGCTAGCATTAAAAGGATCAGATTTTGTAGATGATTATGCAACCTTGGCAATATGGGCCTTAGAGGAAGGACCTAGAAAGCCCAATGTTGGTGACATAAATCCCAACTTAAGGGGAGGCCTTATAGTAAAGAGAGCATCTGACACATCAAGTGTGGAGGCTACAAAATTGAATTTTGATGTTGCCAAATTGGCTCATGAAACCTCAAAGAGAGAAGCCTTGGAAAAGGTAAAGCTATGAGAAAATTTGACAACCTTTTCAATGATTACAATATAGTTCGACATAGGTGTGTAGAGTTGCAAACAAGAGTGAAACTCCTTGATCAAGGACATAAGAGTCTCCTCTTCTACATTTATAGGGATATCAATGCCATCAACATCCAGGTCATCACCTGTTACCAATGAAGAAGAAGTAGTTCAACCTGACATCAATGTTGATGTCCCCAATATATCATTGGTGCCATATGATGATGATGAGCCCGAAGCCACTAGATCTACTGATCCAACTCAATCTCAGCTCTTGGAGAAGATTATTGAATTAGAAAATAAGTTGAAGGAATCAGAAGATCAATCAACCTCGCAACAAAAGGAGATAGTTAGCTCAGTGCTAACTCATTTAAATGAAAAGGTTTATAGTATACTTAACACCATTCATGCTTTGTATTCTTTATTATTTAATGCTATTCAAAAATTTGATGATGATAGAGAATGGTGGTTCCCTTGTTCACAAAATGGTTGAAAAGGGGAAAAGAACTTAGAATAATGTCTATGGCTTCCAAGTATCATGCTGAGAGACCACTTGCACTCCAACCAACTTATTTGTTTGTAAAATCAATGCAAGAGGCCCAAATTTTGCCTAAAAATATAGAAAGAAAGATAAGGGAGCTGATGAGAAATTTCAGTGAGTTGGGTGAAAATATTTTGCCAGATATTGAGGATGAAGATAGGGCAGTCAAGCCTCTGCAATTTTGGAAAGAGGAGGCAGAGAGAGTCATCAGTACCCAAGTAGAGTTAATATGTGAAGGGTTGAACATGGATATGCTAGAGGATAGCATGGACAAAATAATTGCCACGGGGTCATTTTTTGAATCTTTTGAAAGAGAGGCAAATCATGTAGCCATTAAATACACTCCATACAGAGCTAAAGTTGATGAAGTCATGAGTTGTGAATGAACATCTGATAAAGAGTACAATGGATGGAGTAGGATGTATCTAAATGATGAATAAGGGTTGTAAACAATTTGTTATACCTATTTTTGTTTTCTAGTGGCAGATATCTTTTTGAACCAGAACAACAATAGTGGTGGTAAAATACATCTTGAATTTTAGAGAAGCAACCACAGATTTTGATATTGGTTATAACTTTCCTAAGGATGAAATATTGTTGTAACAAACTTCAAGTATGTTTAATCATCCTAATGACATGTGTCTATTGGCCTGAATCTTGTTTGCTCCTTTACTTTCTATAAAAGGGAAATCGGGGCCATTAGAAAGGGTTCCAAAATCTTTGAATAGGGTCTCTTTGTGTAGGTCCAATCGACATGATTAGGTTCTAGTTTTGAGAAAGCATGCGAAAATAGCAGAGAATTGTAATGTCATGTTGTAGAGAAAAATAGAAGATAGTGATCAGTTTCAGATTTCAATTGGGTTATCTTGTAAATGAAATATAGTATGTCATTTGATAGAAGGTAGCTTTGGAATTAATACAAATATAATTTCAAATCCTTACTCTCCTATGTATGATTTATTTTCTTTTGGGTAAATGGAATCAAGGGTTTCATTTGTTCATTGAATTGTTATGGTGTATGTAGTCTTTCATTTCATGCTTTAATATAAGGGGTTAATTAAAATGCTTGAATGAGATCACAGAGGGATAAAGTTTGTACTAGGATTTGATAAGTAGTTCGGGTAAGAAATTGCAGATGAAAGGAGATTGTATTGTAGTATGTTTTAAGATCTAATCAGCTATCAGTTAAATTTCTATCAAGTCTCAGTAATATTTTAGAAATTCAGATCCCAATGGAATAAGGCACTGGTATGTGCTAGCAAGTGTCATTAGTTTATCAATTTCTCGTCTATTTCACTTATGGTTTATCATAATCTTTAAAATCAAGATATATTTCCAAGATTTTCATGTATGTTTGAGTTGTCCTACTATCTCATGCTCCAAATAAGGTTGAGGATCACTGAAGAATTCACCATTATTGAGAATTCTCCCTACTATTGAGCCAATATATGAGATAAGCTGCTTTGTTTTAAGCATAATTCATGAATGTGGCACATAGATGAAAAATTTGCTAATGGATTACCCTCTCGGGTCTTGTAGAGCCCAAAGTGTAGAAGGATTTGCAGATCCTTGTTGGAGTTGGTTCAATTCTGAAGAGTATTGATAGTTGGAAGTGGCTTTCCATAGGTATTTTGATGAATCAACTTGGTCTCTACCTTGTTGCAGTGTAAACCCATTTTTGGGCACCAACAAAAATGAGGACTTTGCTGGGGAATAATGCATAGTTGCAGTAAGTATTGTCATCCATTTAGAAAAATTGCATCGAATTTTTATAGTGTTTTTGTGATTCGACGGTTGAGTCCATATTTTGGTGTTTCCAACTCATGATTTTCCTTGAAAAAGGTGTTCTACATTTTTGTGAGAAAAACATTCCTATTTGTGAGCAAGGTTCACAAATTTCTTTTGAAAATTACCAAGTAGTATATTATTTGGTATCCCAAAATGATTTGGGTGGCAACTCTGAGGTCTCTGCACTAGTGCATATATTTTTGAATAATTCTAACAAATTTTTGAAGGATTTTGTTACCGAGTAAAGTGAAAAACACCAGAGGTTACATGAGACTGCATCCTGAAGAGAAGTTGGAAGAGCTTCACGGAGCTCGACAGAGAAATGGGTCAAGAAGGAAGGCATAAACTAGCACCACTCCCTCGTCATGGAAACCTAAGAACAAGAATGCAAGTAAGTAACATTTAAATCCTATTCCTAAAGTTCACACATCATCTTCTAAAAGTTCTAAATCAGATAGTTTAGGATTTTTCAATTCCTTGTTTGATACACCTGCTCAAGAAGAGGTGCAACCACATAGAAAAGAAGTTACTCAAGTTCAGTATTCAGAAAAGAAGAGAGACCAGAGTAGAAGTAGAAGTCACAAAAGTGAAAATTCTATTGGTGTACCTCCTCCTCTGAGTCTTACAACAAATTTTTCTCATGGTTATGAGTCAATTCAGGAACAAGGTAATCTGAACTTAATTGATTTAGATGATACTTCTAGATTTGAGATAAATTTACAAGATCTTGAAGAAGTTTTTGGAGATATAGACACATTGAGAAGGGAAGTCCAAGAACAAATAAATTTGAGAAAGAAGAGAGAAAAAGAAAAGGTTTTTAAAGTCATTAGAGATGTAATAGAAAGAGACGGTCTAATACAACAAGTGGCAACACTGAAAGCATTGAATCAGGAAAATGTTAAGCCTAGTGTTGAGGGTTCTGTTCTAAGAGAGATCTTAGATAGATTTTTTGAAAACATTACAAAAGAAAAGGCTAAGAGTAATGTAGACAACCAAAGGTTAGTAGATTCTAGTCAGCCAAGTGCTCAGATTCCTAAATTAGATCTGGATAAAGAAAATCAAAAAGTATCTGGTATTAAGATAGATGATAAAAGATCTTCAACTATCCCAGATTGGAGTCAAGAATTATCCCTAGTTGACATTGAGCTAGAAAGAGCTAGGACAGAACATGAAACTCTTGCAAAAGAGTTGAAGATAATTGAGATGGAAGCTTTAAGTGCATAAATGAAGAGAAAGATTGATTTTCTTAAGTTGTCAACATTGAATAGTGTTTCATTTTCTGCCAATCCATCTAAAACTCAGGCTATTTCTGGTGTGGTTTCTACAACAACACCAAATGTCAGTAAAAATACTCCTGCCTAGAATGTTCAGAGTACCCAAAATACAGGAGTTGCAATTATTGCGCACGGAAGTCAAGTGGCTACTCAAGGCATTAGTTAGCCCCAACTTTGTAAAGATTTTAATACTACTGCTAGGGTTAGCACTAGAACAAATACTATTGTGACTAATACCACAACAAATGTTGCAGGATAAGCTATTGTTGGGCAGTTTCAAAGAAGACCTATCCATCTAGAAAGATATAGGCAGTTGCATTTTGATGGGATACCAGGGTATCCTAATGCAATCCCAAATGACTTAAGGGATAAATTCAATAAGTTTGCAGGGAATAATGCTATTACTGGTGAGGAACATCTGAGGGCATTCACTAATAAGTTAAATGACTATGAAGTGGAGCATGAGGATGTTGTCATGAAACTATTTGTGCAATCTCTAACAGAGGATGCTAGGGATTGGTACAGAGGGTTGCCAATTGCAAGTATCATCTCCTAGGAAGAATTTGAGAGGTGTTTCAAAGAGAAGTATGGTGATAAAATGAATGCAAGCTTCATGTTAAATGAGTTCAATAACATCAAGAAGTCATTAAATGAGGACGTGGCTGATTTTAATATTAGGTTTCAAAAGGCCATGCATAAGTTGTTTTAGGTTTTAAGGTTGGATGATAATGTTTGTCTGCCCACATATATGAATGCATTTGATGTAAAAATGGTGTACATTCTTAGAGATAAAGATCCTCAAACTCTTAGAGATGCTTTTAGGATAGCTATTAACGTTGAAGGGAATAGAAGAGCTTTAGGTAAGCTTGGAAGAAGAGATGATCCTAGATTTTCTAAGAGTGCAAAGTATAGAGTTGAAAAGTCTTTAGGCTCAAAACTTAAAGAGGAAGACAAATGGGACAAGGTACTTAATACCTTGAAGGATTTAAAATTGACTGTGGTAAAGAATTATAAGGGTACTGTACCAGAAAAGCCACAATTTAATAAATTTAATAGACCCCCAAGATTGCAGGATTATCCTTACAACACAAATTGGAAGGATGGCAAACAAGTTCAGCAGTAGAAGAATAAGCAGGAGCATCAAACTCCTAATCCATTGCAAAAACACACAACAAATGTTGTTAAGGATACATCTTGGTTTGTTGCTTGTCAATCACCCCACTCACCTGAATATTGTGCTATTGCATAGTTTATTTCTGCCAAAGATGAGTTACATGAAGAAGGAGAAGAAACCTTTGAGGATGATAATGTTGATTGTCTCATGACTACTTCTTACCTTAAAGGGACAAAATATTTTTTTGATATTGAGACTCAAGATCTGGATATAGATCGCTAGAGGTAGATAGAAAAATCATACCATCAACAAGTTTTTTTTGATGATGAATTATGTGTTGATGATCAAATGTGTAATGTTGAACAAGGAGAGAATTCTGTATCCTTGAGAAGACCTTCATATAAAGAGATTTCCTAAATAACAACTACCATCATAGCTCAGAATAAAAGCAATTGTCAGTTGAGAAACAAAATATTCAGTGAAGACCAGGGCAAGCCTTCTGGTTTATTTATTAAAGAATTGAAAAATAAAGGCAAGGAGGTCAAGGAGGTCAAGGAGGATAAGCCAAGGAAGGATGCAATCAAGTCAAAGGAGGTCAAGAAGAAAGAATGGGCTAAGAAAGATAAGACTATAAAGACCATTGTAGAAAATGCCTCACCACAGATGAAGATAAAGATGGTTGAAAAATCTGCTTCGCCTGTTAGAGAATACATGAAGAAAAAATAAAATATTGAAAGCAACAAACCAAAGAAACATGAAGAAAAATTAGGTATGCCTCTTGAATTACCAGTTTACACACCTATTGATATGATTCAGTTGCTTTCTCAAATTACAGTTAAGGTTCCTTTACAAGAAATGCTAAGAATTGAAGAGCACAAAGAGAAAGCCATGACCTGGGTCATGGATGTTTCTCCTTCTGTTGAGATTGAACAAAAGAATGTTTCTCATAATGAAAAGGAACGAGTGAGTAAAAATGAGATAAAGGATAAAGAGTTAGAGGGAATGGTTTCTTAGATTCCCCAAATTTATCTTGAAGATACAATAGGTGAGAGCCCTAATAATGTGGACCCTTTCTTTCTGAGTGTTATTATAAATGGAGTTTTCAAGAATTGTATGATTGATTCGGGGGCCTCAAATAATGTTATGCCAGTAAGGATAATGCAACCTATGGGTTTAAATGTAGATACTCCTCATGGAAAATTTTGTGCTATGGATTCAAGAGAAGTACCTGTGATAGGTACCATAAGGGCTTTGCCTTATAAACTTGCTGCTTTCTCTCAGAAGGAACTAACCATGAGTGTCCTAGTTGTAGATATCCCACCTCATTATGGGATGTTGTTGTCAAGAAAGTGGAGTGCCTCTATGGGTGGAAGTTTGCAATGTGATTTATCTTATGCCACTTTTTGTATTGATGGTAAAAATGAAAAGATTCAAAGGGAGTCGAGAGTGCCATATATGACAATACATGAAAAAGACTTTGATCAAGATATGACATGTTTTGTAGACACAAATATTAATGCATTCAGAGTTGAGGATTCTTTGCAAAAGGAAAAAGGACAACCTACACCATTGGATGAGGAAGTAGAGAAAACATCAAGAGATGATGATTTATGGACAATGTATTTTGATGGAGCTAGCTCAAAGGAAGGCTCGGGTGCAGGTGCATTGTTCATTTCACCAAGTGGAGAAACTTTTAAATTTTCTCTTACTCCATCTTTTACATGCACAAATAATGTGGCAGAATATGAAGCATTGCTTCTAGGTTTAAAATTAACTGAAAAACATCGGATAAGGAATCTCAAAGTCATTGGAGATTCCGAATTAGTCATATCCCAAGTCAGGTCTAAGTATGCATGAAAGAACAGAAGGATGAAGTAGTATAGGAATGTTGTATGGGATCAGATTGAGAATTTTGATGCATTTGGCATTGACTGGAAGAAAAGAAGCCATAATAGAATGGCGGACCTGATGGCCAATATAGCCTTAAGGCGAGAAGATATTACTTTTGCCGGAATATCAAAGGTTGAAGTTAAAACCAGGCCTTCAATCCTTGATAACATTGAAACCTGACAGGTTTTTTATGATGATGATGATATTTTAAGGTTCTTGACTTGTATAGAACAATATGAAAATCAGGAGATTGATTTTGGTACCTTTGTAGAAACAGAGGATGAAAAAGAGACAATATTTGGGAAGGAGGTGATTCAATTGAAGACAAACAAAATTCCCAGAGGATTGGTTATTCTAGAAAGGGTGTTTGATAGTCAACATAAGGCCAAGGTTGCCACCACTGCCCCACACCCTGAGGATTTAGAAGAAGTTAACCTTGGGATAGAAGGAGCCCCAAGAAAGGTGTATATTGGGAAGAAAATGTCACCCAAGGTAAGAAAGATGCTGATTGATTTGTTAAGAAAATATAAACATGTCTTTTCTTGGTCATATGATGACTTAAAATCTTATAGGGAGGATTTATTTCAACATAAAATTCATTTTAAGGAAAATGCTAAGCCTTTTAGACAAAAGCAGAGACCTATTAATCCAACATTGGCACCCAAGATGCAAGAATAGTTAGTCAAACTAAGGGATGCTAGAATTATAAAACCAATCATACATTTGTCATGGGTTTCTAACTTGGTACTTGTGAGAAAAAAAACAATGAAGATATCATATTGTGTGTGGATTTTAGGAATTTAAATATATCTTCCTTGAAAGATAACTATCAATTGCCTAATATGGAAGCAATGTTGCAAAGGGTCGCAGGCACATTCTAGGAAAGAAGATAATCATTGTGGTCATCTTGAAATTTTTTTCAACAGGGGTGTCGAATATGGAATATCTTTAAACCCAAAGAAGTGTGCTTTTGGGTAGCTGAAGGTAAGTTGTTGGGTCATATTGTTTCAAGGGACGGTGTAAGAATTGAACCAGAGAGGGTAGCAATAATAAACAAAGTCCTTCAACCCAAGACAATGAAAGGTGTTGGTCCTTACAATAGGAATGACAAATAGGTTATAAAAACTCAATTCAAGGATTGGACATCCTTACTGAACAACTAGATTTCTTGTAGAAAAGGCTCATTTACTTTATCGACCAGGGACGTTAACTTGGAATGAGCCAACACTCTATGTGCACTAAGTTCAAATTGCAACCATTCTATCCTACTGCTGGAAAGAAAATTCTTTGAAATAAATATGCAAAAATATGATGAACTAATACCTTATCATAACTTACAACTGAAAGTAACTTAAGAAATTGCTAATGAAGAACAATGTTCTGGCCAACGGATAGGAGCTACTCTGCCTGTTGTGGCTGTAGGAACAGACACACGAACTTTTTCCAGTGGCTGCAGAAATAGTCGAATGCCAAAATAATAACTATTGCAAGATGGAAATTAACCAAAAAACACAAAGGGACTACTCACCAAGTGGCCCCCCTTGAGTGAGTAGATCCAGAACTCTAGATAACAATTGATAAGCTCAAAATAACATTGTCTTCTTTATTCCAAATTGATTACAAAATACATAAGTCTGAAAAATTGGATACTACAAATTCTATGATTGTTCCATCCCCTTGAGAGGAGATAGAGACCTTTTATTTACAAGGAAATTTTATAACAGATTCTTAACTGATCAACCCACGTCCCAAAGGAATAGGCAAACATGGTTTATTACATTAAAGAAGAAGTCAGTAGAGGAAAACAAAACAACAACAACAGTCCTGGAACTGAGAAGATATAGCTTGACTTCCTTCCTGGATTTAAGCTCCACTAAGAACAATTATGAATGTACCACAAACCAAGGAAGCGATCAAGTGGTTATGATCTTCTTCAATGCTGCTCCACTTTGACTAGGTCTGCATCGTAGCGACATGCTGATGTTCCTCTTAACCGCTAGCTTAATCTTTCTTTCATCTTAGCTGACCCTGCATCATGATGTTAATATGCACAAAAGCATGCATATCTATTGATGTTTACATAACATAAATTAAACCACATTCTAAGATTGATTTAGATAATTTGCATAGATGAACCATTAAAAATCATTAGATAACAACCCTAGGTATATGATGAATCAGTTCCATAAATACTTAAAAAGGCAACAACTAGGAAAGTCTTCTGACCCAAATATTACCCAGACACAAGACCTAAGAAGGAATTCTATGACAAAAATCTATCAAAACAGAGCCATTATTTTAGCTCATCATTTCCCCCCAACCTAGATTCTTGCTGATCCTCTAGCAACGGGAAAATTTCAAATTCTAGCATTGATTCTAAAATTGCCAGGGGTAACCTGCCCAAAACCTACTGTAGAAAAACTCCAATAGAACCCTTTCATCGTTTCCAATCGTGTCCACCTAGAGTGTTCTATTGGTTCATCATATGGTGGGTCATTATTCCCGCATCCCATTAGTGGCCATAGGAGAATTGGTGGTTGGAAGCTAAGGGGCAACCAATGTCTTCCTTTCGTTCTTCCTAAACCTATATATTTGGGTGCCTGCCTCAGCGCTGCATGATAATTTGATAAGGAGTGTGGCTTGGACTATTTCAACTCATCCGGTAGGCTATTCCAGTGCTGGATTAAATGTCGTATTTCTACCTGTCCTTCTCCTGTAGCCATTTGCTCATATTCTTTGTATATTTCTTCTCTCAGGGGCAAAATATTTTTCCCAAAATTTGGCTGTTACATAATTTTCTGCCAGTCGTAATAGAGCCTTCTTGGATTCCTTGACTCATCTCTCAACGGAAGTAAGAGATCAAGTTCTTCCTTCTTATGTATCTTGAATTTTTCTCCCCTTGTAATTTTATTTTGAACCCATGACATGAGAGCTCTCAGCTTGATATATCCAATGTAAAGCAGAGGATTCCAATCAGCGTAATTAGGAACAAGGTAATTATGTAAATAAAATTTATCAAGAAAATTCTTGATGGCTGTAGGAGATGTTTGGTAGACATGATAGATCTCCTCAGGTGTCTTTAAAGAGGGGCTTAAATCCCAAACAATTCTCATCATTTGAAAAAAAAAATGCTATTTCTTCAAATACAAGGAGTAAACTCAAGGCGGTGCTCTGCATTGCATTTGCTGCGGTACCATGGTGGCTACCATTTCCACCTTAATTTTAAGCTGAGCAATCTCATCATCTTTTTGTTCAATAAATTTATTCTGTTGGTCAATAAGCCTCCACATTTCTGCTTTTTCTAATTCCCATTCTGGGTAAAAGGCAAGTGCAACTGCATGACTGGTAAGAGAAGAAGGTGATCTGTGAATTGGTTCTTTAGGCTTCGACTTTCTAGCCCCACTTTCTGTTTGAACAATCTGCTCTACAAGGGAGGCCGAACTTTTAAGTCCATCAAAGCCTACACCTTCCTATAGCTGCTCATGAGGGTTTTGGAGTTCTTCTTCCCCATCCTTATCTTCTTCCTATAAGCTCCTTAGGTGAGGGTGAAGGAATATCATCCTAGTAAGGACTACGTGACTCATTCTCTAGAGAATCAACCCGAATGCTGACATTCGACTCCTCTAATTGCTTTTGATCTTTAGGCTTTTTCTAAAGCCTGCCGCTTCTTCTCCGAGACATTTCTTTGGTGGCTGCAGGATGACTTCCTGTACCCAATTCCTTAGTTGCTTCCTCAGCTACTACAGTGGTTGTAGGAGAAACCTCTTTTGCAACTTTTCTTTTCTTTGCAACAGGAGAGGCTAAATACCCACTTTTTCCTTTCTCTTTCTTCTTTTTTGTGTCAATCTGCTTCTCTTTGCCTTTCTCCCTTTGTGCAAAAACCCTAGTTCTTATTGATATTTGCGAAGGAACCCTTATCGAGGCTTCTTCTACTTTAGACAAGGCTTCTCCTTGTGAGGGTTCCTCTACTGTAGGAACATTTTGATTTGGTGATATCCTAGAGGATGAGGGTTCAATGGCAGGGTTGGGTCTTTCTAAAATTTCCTGCTCTTGAGATGGGAGCGGTTTCGTTGGACCCACATTGTCTACCCTAAATCTTCTAACTTTTACAAATTCATCTCAGGACATTTGGGAAACCTCTCTTAAAGAACTTTCAATTAACAATTTAATCAAACAATGATGAGTAACAAAGTGAGGCCTACCTTTTTGTGTTTCCATTGAGTTAATGGAAAGAAGATTGTACAATATATTCAGAACATTCATTCTTCTTCCATGGCGTAGATGACTTAGACGCTTGAAATTATGGGAATGCAGACATGAGAATCTCCCTTCACAAGTTAAATATTTCATGACATATAACGCTACTACTCTCCATTCAGGAAAAAGGGATTCTCGTCTGGCCCCCTGCTTATCTATTACAAAAGGTGGGTCTTCCTATCATGTAAATTCTTCTCTTGCACTTCGTGTGTCCTTTGATTCAGTGTATTTTTCCCCGTCTGCTGGTAACCTAGTTACTTTTGCAATCCATTCTTCTGTCGCTACAACTCTCAATCCTTTCACCTAAGCTTCTCCATCGGAAAATGTACAGGTGAATTCTCTTGCAACCTCCTCATTGAACTCAATTAGCTTGATAAAATAATCTAACCACCCACTATTGCAGAATTCTGGTTCACAATCCTGGTCTTGTAGAAGGATTTCATAGACTATAGGTTCATGACGAACTGGTGGACCACCCATCGTAACACTGAAACTCTCAACTCACCAATGGAAGAAATATGCCCAACTCTACAAACTTTCAAAAGAAATATGCTCTATTTGCCAAGAACCCTACTACAATTCCAAAATAACTCAAGGTAGACAAAAGGAACAAAGTACATAATATCGCATCAAACTAAAATAATTTAAATATAAACTCAATTTGAGATGACATAAGAATTATCCGTGAGAATAATTCACATCGTACTTCCCCCCAACCCAAGGTTTAACAGGTGTCCACACATGCAGAGGATGACTGAAAAGAACACTATGCAAATATCAATATGATATGAAATATGGTTTAATTACATGTATGTAACAAAAATAAATACACACGAGCGTAGCTGATTTTGTGCCATAATGACTACAATTGGAGAAATTCATTATGTATGAAGTTGATCTGCTATGCACGACAAGTGAGGTGGAGAAATGAATGACATAAGTGGAAGAGAATGAGTGAAGACGGAAATGGAATATTTATTGCACAGAAAAGTACTTTCATCGAATATGGAATTATTTATTATGAGCATGCAACAAAGATTTAGGAAGAAGGAGAAACAACAAGGACGCCCACTGTTGCTGTAGGAATCTCGACATTTTTTGGAGTAGTGAACTGCTATAGGAATTTTCCTTTGGAAAGAGGTTTATGATAGAGGCGCATGTGATGACCATTCACCAACAATTTGAATTTGACATGATCAATTGTGGATAATCATACTGCACCATTAGAGAATGTTTCAATCACCTCATAAGGCCCTAACCAACACGTCTACAGTTTCCCCAAATTGTCCTTATACCTTGAATCATAGAGAAGGGCCCAATCACTTGGCTTGAATGCTTTGTATTTTATATATCTATCATGCCACTTCATGCATTGATTCTGAGTTGTATCTGTTTTCTACAGGGATGACTTTTTGATTTCGTCCAAGGCATCAAGTTGCAGGAGCCTATCCCGTTGTGTTGCAGAGAGAGTCATATCCAATGCAATGGCTGTTCTAAGTGTCTTATGCTCAAATTCCATAGACATCATAGCCTTTGTTCAATACACCATTTCAAAGGGTGTAAACCCTATAGTGGTTTTCCATGTGGTATGATGGTGCAGGAGCACCCTTCCAAGCTCTCCCTCCTTTTTTTGTTGGTGTTATGCTTCTTTTAAAGCCTTTGTATATAAAATAATGAGCCATGTGCTCATAGGTCCTAGTTAGGGTCCTAGTTGAGGTCTTAAGGGTTATAAGTCAAGATTGAGGATTTCTTGAAAATTGAGGGTATGTGTGCCTTGGAGGTGTTTAGGGGTCCTTTATAGCATGGTGGTGTCCTTAGGTTGGTCCAATGTGGGTCTAGGAGTCAAGAAAAACAACATTGGGAAAGTTGCTCAAAAGTTGAAAAAGTTGCATGACAACTTTTAAAAGTTGTCAAGCAACTTTTTCACTAGGAGGCCAAAATCCTTAGGTTGGCATGGACAACCCTAATATGGGCACACAGACCGAGGAGAGGGTAGTATAAGTATTTGCAAGCCCTAATTTAATGGGTTGGATGTCAGACATTGTACGGCCCAAGCAAAGTGACCTGACTGAGACTGAAAATTGGTTACCAGTCAGTTTGAATGAAGCTACCGAGAAAGTTAATGGATTGAATTGCATGCAAAACTATGTGGAGTGACTTCTATGGTATAAATACTTTCATTGTGAGCAACTAGATTAGGTTTTTATTTGCAGGTTGTGTGTGTTTGTAAATACTTTTTAAACTGTCTTTTCTCTGTCCAGTTTTGGACTGGTTTGTGCAAATGGAATCATAACTCCATTTCCCATTGTGGAATCACCATGAAACCATGGAGAATGGAAGTGAAGACCTTGTACCATAGTACAATGCAAGCAGGGCCCTTGAAAATGTAGGGAGGCCATGTAAAGACCCACTCCTAGGCGAGACTGAACAGTGCTCGGCTAGGAGAGGTCAAGTTGCAGAGGTCTTGAAGAGCAAGGTTGGTCAGAGAAGAGTGCATCCTTTGGGGTAGTTGCAGAGGGGTGAGTGAAGCACCATTGGTGTGAAGGAGGAGCCTCCACCAATCCAGACAAGGTGGCAAAAATACAAAACATTCACTGAGACCCTGGCAGACCCTAAAAACCCTCACAAAACCCTTGAAAACCTTAAAATCCACCTAGGGCAGTGTACAAACACTTGGAGGCCTAAAACCTAGAAAATCCTTGAGTCCTTGAAAAATGAATAGCAGGTCTTTTGGGAAGATTCACAAGCAGGTGTATCATTTGTGAGAGGGAGCCCTAAAGGACCGGGTAGGAGGCCTAATTGGTCCTAATCCTTGTAGCCCTATTTTGTAAGCAAAAAGACAAAATTGTGAAATCGGTAACAGGTAGGAAGCTTGTAACCTCTTGGGGGCACCTGAATGGGTGGAAGAACCATCAATAGACCTGACCTAACCTTGCTAAGACCATGGAAGGTATGGAACAAGCCTAGCCCTTATTAGCCATAGTAAGGGGTTTTGAGTCTCATGAGTAGGTGAAACCTTAGGAGCAGCATTGCAACTCATTGGTGGGTGGATTGGGTAAGGTCAGGGGATTCCTCAAGCTAGGGAATTCCTAGAGACCCTAGGGTGTGAAGAGAACACCAGGTGATCCAAGGAAAGGATCCAAGAGCATAGACTAGGCTAGTCTATCCCAAACCCCATCCCATCAGATTGGTATCAGAGCAAGTTAAAGACTTGGAGGACTGTGTATGTCTCTATATACTGGTGAATCAGTAGGGGAGAGAAGAATGGTCACTAATGCAGAGCTGGCTAGAGAGGTAGAAGAGAAGAAGGAGAAGAATAGACTCCTTGAAGAAGCTATGAGTGAGATAAGGGATAAATTGCAGGAAGTGGTGGATCAGAGGACACAAGGACCTTGGGATGAAGATACCAAGGGTAAAGGAAAGAAAAATATAGACATAGATGACATTATCCCTAAACCAGATCCCTTGTTCAATGAAGAACCATTTGCAAAGGCTATTAAGGCTTTGAACACCAAAGCTTTTGAAGGATTGCCACATTTTAGTGGAAGAATGGACATAGACACTATTATGGAATGGATTGAGGGCATGGAAAACCACTTTGAGTGTGAGGGAGTGACAGAGGCTCAAAAGGTTAAAGTTGCCAAATCAAGATTAAGGGGAGAAACTTTGACATGGTGGAAGTACCTGCAAGAAGAGAGAGTTAGCATGGGGAAGCTACCTATTGCAAATTGGAAGGCCATGGTGAGTAAGATTAAAGAGAACTACTTACCAGAGGATTATGAAGTCCAACTTCATAAGAAGAGACAAGGATTGAAGCAGAAGGATCTTGATGTGACCTCCTACACAGAGGAGTTTCAAAAGCTATGTCTTAGATCCAAAGTCCAAGAAGATGAATCTATTAAGGTGGCTAGGTATCTAAGCAGCCTAAAGTGGAACATTCAAGAGGAGATAAGCCTATGGACCCCTACCATTGTCCAGAAGTGTTATCAGCTTGCTGCCAAGGTAGAAGAGAGGAACAAAAGGAAAGGAGACTCTAATAATAGGGGTAGAGGTAGAGGTAGAGAACAAGTGAATCACCGAGGTGGTTACCAAAGCAAGGCAAATGAGCAAAGGAACCAAAGAGAAGCTAAGTTGACTGAGCATGGCAGTGAAACCAATCTCAGAGGAGGACATTCTAGAGGAAGAGGTCCAAGTAGGGGTAGAGGTATCGGCATAGGTAACTCCTACTTTGCAACAATGAAGTGTTACAATTGTGGACAATTAGGACACCCGACATATAGATGCCATGACAAGCCTACATAATCAAACAGTGGAAAGAGGGTTGCTTATGCACATGAAGACTCTTCAAGCAGCAAGACACCTGAGGTGGACCATATTGAATCAGAGATTGGAGAAAATCTGATGTTCAATAGGGTCTTGATAAGACAGCCAGTCAAGAATGAACCTAAGCATAGGAGAGCATTGTTTAGGGTGAGATGCAAGATTCATGGTAAAGTTTGCAAGGTGATAGTTGATTCAGGGTCAACTAATAACATAATATCAGAAGAGGCAGTTAGGAAGTTGAAACTCACAAGGATACCCCACACTAACCCATACAAGGTGACATGGTTGAATCATGAGCAAACTTGGGTAGATTTTTCTATTGGAGGATACAAGGATAAGATCCTTTGTGATGTGTTACCTATGGATGCTTGTCACTTATTTCTAGGAAGACCCTGACAATTTGATGGGAAGGTTATCTATGATGGAGAGGAGAACTCCATTTCCTTTAAGAAGGACAACAAGACCTTCAAGATCCAGTCTTTGACAGAGAATGAAGAGGGAACCTCAAGAACACCTAGTGTTTTATTGGCTACCGGTAAAGAGTTCTTAAACTTGCTACATGAGGAGGAGGTAGTGAAGTGTGCTATCTTTTTGAAGCCAAATGAGGAAGAAGACAAGTTGCAGGAAGAAGTACCCAAGGAGGTGAAGCACATGTTGCAAGAGTATAAGGACATAGTGAGTGATGGAACACCTGCAACACTCCCACCAAGAAGGTCTATAAGCCATCAAATAGACTTTGTTCCTAGTGCATCCTTACCTAACAAGGCTGCATATAAGCTCACACCTGATCAGAATAAGGAGGTGGCAAGGCAAGTGCAGGAGTTAATGGAACAAGGACTGATTAAGAAGAGCATCAACCCATGTGCAGTCCCGATAGTGCTAGCATCAAAGAAGGGAGGTAAGTGGAGACTTTGCATTGATTCAAAGGCAATCAATAGGATCACCATAAGGTATAGGTTTCCTATTCCTAGAATAGAGGATTTAATGGACTTTTGAGGAGGTGCTATGTATTTTACCAAGCTAGACCTTAAAAGTGGTTATCACCATATAAGAATCAAGGAGGGTGATGAGTGGAAGACTGCTTTTAAAACCATAGAGGGATTGTATGAATGGCTTGTGATGCCATTTGGACTCACCATTTCTCCGAGCACCTTCATGAGGTTGATGAATGAAGTGTTGAAGGATTTCACAGGCAGATTTGTGGTGGTGTACCTAGATGACATTCTCATCTATAGCAGAACCAAAGAGGAGCACCTTGAGCATTTGAGGTTAGTCTTAGAGAGGTTGCATGAGGAGAAGTTATCCATCAAGCTAGAGAAGTGTGACTACTTGAAGCAAGAGCTAGTCTACCTAGGATTTGTGGTGTCTAAGGGAACCTTGAAGATGGATCCAAGCAAAGTGGAGGCAATCTTGAATTGGCCTGCACCTAAAACAAGGACTAAAGTTAGGAGTTTCCATGGATTAGCTCAATTCTATAGGAAGTTTGTGAGGAACTTCAGTGGCATATGTGCACCAGTCCTTGACACCATTAAAGGAGGCCTTAAAACTAAGTTTAAATGGACTGAGTAGGCTGACAAAGAATTTCAAATGTTGAAGCAAGAAGTAGCCACAAAACCTATCCTTCTCCTACCTACTTTTGACAAGCCATTCACTTTGGAGTGTGATGCAAGTGGAATTGCAGTAGGGGATGTATTGAGTCAAGAGGGAAGACCTATGGCATTTTTCAGTGAGAAGCTCAATGAAGCAAAGAAGAAGTACTCAGCCTATAACCTAGAGTTGTATGCATTAGTGCAGTCTCTAAAGAAATGGAGGCATTACCTACTTCTAAAGGAATTTGTGGTGTTCACAGACAACTAGGCTTTGAGTTACATTAACACTCAAGAGAAGCTTAGCAATAGACATCTGAAATGGATGGAATACCTCCAATCCTTCACCTTCACCATCAAGCATAAGAAGGGGAAACTTAACAAGGTGGTAGATTCCTTAAGCAGGAAGTTGTTGATAGTTCAAGAGTTACAATTGCAGAGCATAGGAATAGAAGGTTTCAAGGACCTCTATGAAGGAGATGAAGACTTCTCATCAGCTTACAAGGTTTGCAAGGAGTTTGAGAACCATTTTCATGGTGAGTATGCAGATTACACTCTCCAAAATGGTCTCTTGTTCAAGGGTAATCAGTTGTGTGTACCGAGAGGATCCATGAGGGAGAACCTCATCCAAGAGAAACATAATGGCAGCTTAAGTGGACACTTTGGAGTCAACAATACCTTAGACTTAGTACAGAGGTACTACTATTGGCCAAAGTTGCCAAGAGATGTGAAAAGGTATGTAGAGCAATGTGATGTGTGTCAAAGAGCAAAGGGAGGATCAAGAAATGCTGGTCTCTATCAACCATTACTGGTCCCAAATAGACCTTGGGAATGTATAAGCATGGACTTTGTAGTAGGACTTCCCAAGACTAAAACAGGTATGAACAACATCTATGTGGTAGTAGATAGATTTTCCAAAATGAGTCATTTCATTCCATGTAAGACTACACATGATGCTAGCTATGTTGCACATCTCTTCTTTAAGGAGATTGTTAGGATTCATGGACTCCCTTTAAGCATTGTTTCAGACAGGGACAACACGTTCATGGGCCATTTTTAGCAAACATTATGGAGGAGACTAGGATCTAACTTGTCATTTAGCTCAGCTTACCATCCACAAATAGATGGTCAAACTAAAGTCATCAATAGGGTGTTAGGCAATTTGTTGAGGTGTTTAACTAAGGAGTATGGTAAGACATAGGACCTAATCATTCCTCAAGCAGAGTATGCATATAATGACAGTGTGAATAGGACCACTGGTAGAAGTCCCTTTGAGGTTGTGTATGGCAGACATCCAAGGGGAGTATGTGAGTTGAGAGACCTTGGTACTTTGGAGATGAAGAGTGGGCAAGCAGAGGACTTCACTCAAACCATCAAGGAAGGCCAAGAGCAAGTTAAGAAGGCCATCCTTGAATCCACTCAAAAGCTGAAAGCCAAAATGGATGAGAAAAGGAGAGAAGTTCAGTTCAAGGTGGGTGACTATGTGATGGTCCATTTGAGCAAAGCTAGGATGCAAAGTGGTAAGCCTACCAAACTGCAGATGAAGAGGGTAGGACCTTGTAAAATTCTGGCAAAATATGGTGAGAATGCCTATAAGGTTGATTTACCTTCAGACTTAGCCATCTCACCAGTCTTTAATGTAGCTGATCTGATCATGTACAAGGGTGAGATAAGGGCAGACTGAGAGCCAAGCCAATGTATTGCAAGACCTAGATGTTAATATCTTACCACAGGTGAAGAAGCCTATAGTAGAGGAGATCTTGGAATCTAGAGTAAAGAAGTCCACCAGACACTAGGTCTACATGGAGCACTTAGTGAAATGGGCAGATCAACCAATATCTGAAGCTACTTGGGTGGAGGAGAGCAAGTTCAAGACACTTGGCATAGACCCAACTCTCATCTCTTCTTCTATTTCTTAGTTGTGTGTAGAGGGGGAGTATGGTGCAGGAGCACCCTTGCAAGATCTCCATCCTTCTTGTTTTGTTGGTGTTATGCTTCTTTTGATGCCTTTGTATATAAAATAATGAGCCATGTGCTCATAGGTCTTAGTTAGGGTCCTAGTTGAGGTCTTAAGGGTTATAAGTCAAGATTGAGGATTTCTTGAAAATTGAGGGTATGTGTGCCTTGGAGGTTTTTAGGGGTCCTTTATAGCATGGTGGTGTCCTTAGGTTGGCCCAATGTGGGTCTAGGAGTCAAGAAAAGTAACATTGGGAAAGTTGCTCAAAAGTTGAAAAAGTTGCATGACAACTTTTAAAAGTTGTCAAGCAACTTTTCCACCAAGAGGCCAAAATCTTTAGGTTGGCATGGACAACCCTTTATGGGCACATAGACCGAGGAGAGGGTAGTATAAGTATTTGCAAACCCTAAGTTAATGGGTTGGATGTCAGACATTGTACGACATAAGCAAAGTGACCTGACTGAGACTGAAAATTGGTTACCAGTCAGTTTGAATGAAGCTACCGAGAAAGTTAATGGATTGAATTGCGTACAAAACTATGTGGAGTGACTTCTATGGTGTAAATAATTTCATTGTGAGCAACTAGATTAGGTTTTTATTTGCAGGTTGTGTGTGTTTGTAAATACTTTTTAAACTGTCTTTTCTTTGTCTAGTTTTGGACTAGTTTGTGCAAATGGAATCATAACTCCATTTCCCATTGTGGAATCACCATGAAACCATGGGGAATGGAAGTGAAGACCTTGTACCATAGTGAAATGCAAGCAGGGCCCTTGAAAATGCAGGGAGGCCATGTAAAGTCCCACTCCTAGGTGAGACTGAATAGTGCCCGGCTAGGAGAGGTCAAGTTGCAGAGGTCTTGAAGAGCAAGGTTGGTCAGAGAAGAGTGCACCCTTTGGGGTAGTTGCAGAGGGGTGAGTGAAGCACAATTGGTGTGAAGAAGGAGCCTCCACCAATCCAGACAAGGTGGAAAAAATACAAAACATTCACTGAGACCCTGGCAAACCCTAAAAACCCTCACAAAAACCCTTGAAAACCTTAAAATCCACCTAGGGAAGTGTACAGACACTTGGAGGCCTAAAACCTAGAAAATCCTTGAGTCCTTGCCAAATGAATAGCAGGTATTTTGGGAAGATTCACAAGCAAGTGTATCGTTTGTGAGAGGGAGCCCTAAAGGACCGGGTAGGAGGCCTAATTGGTCCTAATCCTTGTAGCCCTATTTTGTAAGCAAAAAGACAAAATTGTGAAATTGGTAAGAGGTAGGAAGCTTGTAACCTCTTGGGGGCACTTGAATGGGTGGAAGAACCATGAATAGACCTGACCTAACCTTGCTAAGACCTTGGAAGGTGTGGAATAAGCCTAGCCCTTATTAGCCATAGTAAGGGGTTTTGAGTCTCATGAGTAGGTGAGACCTTAGGAGCAGCATTGCAACTCATTGGTGGGTGGATTGGGCAAGGTCAGGGGATTCCTCAAGCTAGGGAATTCCTAGAGACCCTAGAGTGTGAAGAGAACACCAGGTGATCCAAGGAAAGGATCCAAGAGCATAGACTAGGCTAGTCTATCCCAAACCCCATCCCATCATTTGATAGGCCCATACTACTTCAAACAACCTACTAGACCAATCCTTATGATGAAGAGATACTATTTGGTTAATATAGATTCAATTTCCCTATTGGTGATTTCAGCTTGCCCATTTGCCTGAGGATGGTAGGGAGTGGATTTCCTATGCCTTATATTATATTCATTGACCAGGGCGGTGATCAAAGTGGAAGTGAATTGTGCCCCTTGATATGTCACAATCTCTCTAGGAACTCCATATCATGTAAATATATCCTCATATAAATTTTTTGCTACCTTGTTATCCTTGACATGTTTGAATGCTTTGAACTTAACCCATTTTGTAACATAGTCAGTACACACAAGAATGTATCACCTACTGTTTGAGGATGGATCAATTAGCCGAACAAAGTCTAGCCCCAATTTGTCAAATGGTGTAACAACCACTTGTGGATGCAAAGGAATCTCATCAGACTGAGTTGGTCTACCCATTCACTGATATCTATCACATTTCCTGGTATACTTGACTGCATCTTTGTGCAAAGTCGACCAATAATATCATGTAGTCAATATCTTTAAAGTTGTTCTCTTGGTAGCAAAGTGACCTCCACAAGGCTCATCATGGAAGGCATGAAGGATATCATAAGTTTAATCTTCTCTAACACATCACCTCATAACTTGATCTGGCCTTGTATAGAATAAGCAATTTGCTATCCATATAAAATTGAAACGCTTTTCTACCAGTAACCTTCTTTCTTTTGGTAAGAAATAAGGAGGGATTTTGTTAGCTGCTAAGTAGTTAGCTATGTCAGCATACCATGGAATATTCACATTAATTGAAAACAAATTCTCATTTGGAAAGGAATCATCAATGGATTTAGGACCATCCTGTGTTTGAAGTCTCGAAATAAAGTGTGCCACTACATTTTCCTTACCTGGCTTGTTGATGGTAGTGATGTCAAATTCCTGCATTAACATCAACCTTCTTTCTTTTGGTGAGAAATAAGGAGGGATTTTGTTAGCTGCTAAGTAGTTAGCTATGTTAGCATACCATGGAATGTTCACATTAATTGAAAACAAATGCTCATGTGGAAAGGAATCATCAATGGCTTCAGGACCATCCCATGTTTGAAGTCTGGAAAGAAAGTTTGCCACTACATTTGCCTTACCTGCTTGTCGATGATAGTGATGTCAAATTCCTGCATTAACTATAACCATAGTGCCAACCTACCTGAAATGGAACTTTTATTCATAAGGTACCTGATGGCTGCATGATCAGTATGCACAAAAATTTGATAGCCAGTGATATAGTGTCTGAATTTGTTGAGGGCATAGATAACAACTAACATTTCTTTTTCTGTGACAGTATAATTTAGCTCAGGTCCCTGCAAATTTTTGCTGATATAATAAATTACATTCTCCAAAACTCCTTATTTTTGCCCCAAGACTGCTCCAATTGCAAAATATGATGCATCTATGTAAATGTGAAAAGGAAGAGACCAGTTAGGTCCTTTGAGTACATGAGCCTGGGTTAAGGCTCCCTTAAGTTTAGAAAATGCCTCTTCACATGATGGCATCCATTCAAACTCAACATTCTGTGTTAAGAGAGAATATAGAGGTCCTGCCATCTTACAAAAGTCCTTTATAAATCTCCTATAGTACCCTGCATGGCCTAAAAAACTTCTTACTTTTTGTTTTGTTTTGCAGGAGCAGGAAGGTTAAGTATTACCTCAATTTTGGCTGGATCAACGTGAATGCCTGACTGAGAAATACGATGCCCCAATACTATCCCTTCTTGTATCATCATGAAGCATTTTTTACTATTTAGGGACAAATTATGATCCTCACACCGTTGCAACACTTTGGCAAGATTTTGCAATGCTTCGTCAAAGGTGGCCCCATAAGCAGTGAAATCATCCATGCAAATTTCCATACAATCATGGGAAATATTTGAAAATATATCGAGGAAAACCCTTTGAAAGGTTGTAGGAGCATTGCACAGACCAAAAGGAAGAACTGAAAAGGCATACATTCCCCAAGGGCAAGTGAAGGTTGTCTTTTCCTGGTCTTCTAGAGCTATTCTGATTTGATTGTAACCGCTAAACCCATCCAAAAATGAAAAGTATTATTTGCCTGCTAGAGAATCCAATACTTGATCGATGAATGGAAGTGGGAAATGATCTTTTTTAGTAGTAGTGTTGAGCTCCCTATAGTCAACACAAACTCTCCATTTACCTCCTTTTTTAGGGACTATAACCAGAGGAGATACCCATTGACTGTCTGAAATAGGGTAAATGAACCCTACATTAAGTAACTTTTGTAATTCCTCCTTGACTATTTCCCTTAATGCAAGATTAATCCTTCGTTGAGGCTGTCTAACTAGTTTAGATTCTTCTCTAATATAAATCCTGTGAGTACACAATATAGGATCTAGTCTCTTCATGTCATGATAATCCCATGCAAATACTTGTTTATGGGTCTTGAGTAGTTCTATTAAGGACAACCTTTGGTCTGTTGTACGTTGACTGTTGATATTCAGGTTCTTTCCTGAAGCAACCTCAACTTGAGTGATTGACTCAATGTTAGATATTACAGATAAACAAGAGGTTTGGATATCCTGCGACAGTAAGGTATGAAATATATCTGTGGCTACATGAGAATCCAAAGAACTTGTAGATGAGAGGAGTGTATGCAAAGGACATGTTGGAATACCAAGCAACTGTTGAGCTACTCTCCTATGATGTTAGTACCTTATCATCCTCTTGGAGTTCTATGAACGGTTCCCTAGTCAACATCATAAGTTGCTGAACAAAATTAAATTCCTCTGCTTCTTCTCTTACATCTGGCCATACTACTTTCTCTTGATCAAGTTGTGGTTGTGTTGGAGAATAAAGTGAAAGAGTTATATTGGTGATACCATCTAAAATGGTCATGTCCCCTGATCTACAACCTATTTATGCATCGACTGTAGCAAGCCAATGTCTTCCCAAAATGATTGGATATCCCCCCAATGTTTCTTTAGGAGAGAGTATCATAAAATCAATTGGATTTTCCCGAGAATCTAGTGTGACAACAATATCCTCAACCATCCCATCCAGTTTGACAATGGAGCTATCTGCAAGCTGCAGGACTATTGGGGTAGACCTAACTAGTAATACTGAGTTGTTGCATGACATTCTTGGTCATCACATTTATGGCTGCTCCCAAATCTATCAGGGCATTTTTAATTTGAGTTCCATTGATGAGTACCTTCACAACAAGACTTCCTGGGTCAGAATATTTAGGGATAACAACTTTTCCTAACATAATATCAGCCAGTTTCCCTACTACATGTACTGTTTGTGGGTCCTTTTTCTTTTGTCCAGGTTTTTTTAAACATGCTTCCTTAATAAATTTTCCATATATGGGAATATCCTTAATAGCTTGAAACAGTGGAATCTTTACATATCTATATTTTAATTGATCAATTAGATCAAAAGCTGTGTCATCCTGTTGCCTAGACACTTCTACCTACAATCTGTGAGGAAATGGAGGTGTTCTAATAGGTGTGCCTGAAGTCTCAGATTGAGGTACTCGCTTAGGGTTTTCAGGTTGATCAAGTGTGATATCTTGATCTATCTCCTCAGATGATAATTTTGTTATAAATGGAGGAGATGGGGCAGGCAAAGTTGTTCCTGACCATAAGTGAATATCACTTATATTAAGAGAATATGAAGGATATTGATTAGGATCAACTGAATAAACTTGTTGTTGTTGTTGAGGTTTGTTATTGGGATTTGGTACAGGTTGTGTTGGCAGTTGAGTTGGCTTGGGTGGAGTAGCATTAGGAGTTGGTGGCATTAAAGCCGATTGTTGGGACTATTGTGGTGGCTGCAGGAAACTTGATGATTGGTTTGACCATTGCTGCCCTCCCCTCCATCGCGGTATCTATTGCCAGTTACCTTGAGGTGGTGACCAATTCCCTTGTGGCTGCTACCACTAAAAGGAAGGGCTAATATTATTGGGACAATGGTTTTAAGAGCTATTCCAAGACTAAGGAGTATAATTCCCAAAATTTTGGGAATATGGAGGTTGCCACTGGTTATTTTGTGCATTAAAGTTCATATAAGGACTAGAAAAAGACAATGGATCTTGTGGCATACCTTGTCTTGGAGGCCAAGGCCTTCATTGTGCAACATAAAAGAGCTATTCATCATCTCCATAGATTGGCTTGTAATCTAGATGAGCCTGATGGTTATCAATTTTAGTGAGGAGTTTATACTTGTAGTCCTTTTTCTTTTGTCGACAATGAGGACAAAACTCAGCGAGCATGGCCTCTGCTTCTTCATGCTTCTTCCTTGCTTGAAGTGTATCCAACTGAGTAGCCATATTCTTAATAATATCCTCTTTAAAGTCATTTAACAGATGAGTTGTCTCCATCCTTGAGACTGTTGTAGATGGTTTTTCTATTGTAGAGCCAGGCCTATAATGTCTTCCTTTCTTGGCTGAAGCTCTGGAATATTTTTGATAGATATTCCTGATGTCATCCCGTTGAACTTGAGTAATGTCTCCTCCTCCCATAAGGTCCAATGAGTCAATACAGTCCTCATTGATTCCTGTTAGAAAAATCAATTTCAAAGATTCTTCCAGACTCTCATCTTCTTTTTGTGTCATCTGAAATATATCATGACCATGTCGATCCATTCCCCAGCAATAATCTTTATACTTCTCCAAGACATTGTCCTTCATTTCATCCCAGGTGGTGATTACATCTCTACCTAAACATAAACCACCTAAGAGCAACTTCTTTTAGAGTAGTAGGGAATAACTTGAGTTTATGGGCATCAGTGGTATAGTCATAAATTTTACAGTTGATGTCAAATTTGAACAGAAAGGTATCTAGATCTTCTGTGACCAAGCCATAAAACTTTGGAAGAGAGGAGGTTGGTATATTCTTCAAGTTTGCATTATCATGCTAGTCAGGAATAGGAAACCCAAATGTTGGGTTTGTAGGTGGAGGATTTGCTGCCATTGGTCCTTGATAAAGAACTAAAGGTAAAATGTTCTGCTCAGGGGGTTTGTTTAAGAAGTCAAGGTCTCCCTCGGATAAATAAAAAACACCTTGGTTTCTGGCTCGTACCAAAGTTTCAATAAAAGGATTTATTTCTGGGGCTTGATTAGATCTTATTCCACGAGTGGAATGCGAGGGAATAAATCTTTCTAATGCATCTCTTCTTCTTCTTCTATGCATGCAAATTTTATGAAGAAATTCTAAGAGCTAATTATTAAAGCAAACTAGGAAAGGTTAAAACTAATGGTTACAACAGGTTCTTAGTTTGGTACTATCTCTGACAACGACGCCAAAAATGTTGGTCCTTACAGCTGAAATGACAACTAGGTTATAAAAAATCAATTCAAGGATTGGACATCCTTACTGAACAACTAGCTTTCCTATAGCAAAGGCTCATTTACTTTATCGACTAGGGACGTAAACTTGAAACGGGCCAGCACTGTATGTGCGCTAAGTTCAAATTGCAACCATATCCTACTGCTAGAAAGGAAATTCTTTGAAATAAAAATGAAAAAATATGATGAACTAATACCTTATCAGAACTTACAACTGAAAGTAACTTAAGAAATTGCTAATGAAGAACAATGTTCTGGCTAGTGGATAGGAGCTACTCTGCCTACTGTGGCTGCAGGAACAAACACAAGAACTATTTCCAGTGGCTACAGGAATAGTCGAATGCCAAAACAACAACTATTGCAAGATGGAAAATAACTGAAAAACACAAAGGGACTACTCACCAAGTGGCCCCCCTTGAGTGAGTATATCCAAAACTCTAGATAACAACTGATAAGCTCAAAATAACATTGTCTTCTTTATTCCGAATTGATTGCAAAATACATAAGTCTGAAAACTAGATACTACAAATTCTATGGTCGTTCCATCCCCTTGAGAGGAGATAGGGACCTTTTATTTATAAGGAAACTTTATAACATATTCCTAACTGATCAACCCACGTCCCAAAGGAATAGGTGAATAGGGTTTATTGCATTAAAGAAGAAGTCAGCACAAGAAAACATAACAACAACTGTCCTACAACTGAGAAGATATAGCCAGACTTCCTTCCTGGATTTAAGCTCCACTAAGAACAATTATGAATGTTGCACAAACCACTCTGCTGAGGAAGCGATCAAGTGGTTATGATTTTCCGCTGCTCCACTTTGACTGGGTCTACATCGTAGCAGCATGTCGATGTTCCTCTTAACTGCTAGCTTAGTCTTTCTTTCATCTTAGCTGACCCTGCATCATGACGTTAATGTGCACAAAAGTATCTGTATCTATTGATGTTAACGTAACATAAATTAAATGACATTCTAAGATTGATTTAGATAATTTGCATAGATGAACCATTAAAAATCATTAGATAACAACCCTAGGTATATGATGAATCAGTTCCATAAATACTTAAAAAGGCATCAACTAGGAAAGTCTTCTGACCCAAATATTACCCAGACACAAGACCTAAGTAGGAATTCTATGACAAAAATATATATAAAAAAGAGCCATTATTTTGGCTCATCAAAAGGTATTCAATCATTCTTTGGGCAAATCAATTTTGTCAGAATGTTTGTCACTAACTTTGCTGAAATCAGTAGACCCATTTCAAAGATGTTGAAAAAGGGTGCAAAGTTAGAATGGGAAGGAGAGCCAACCAAGGCCTTTCAGGAAATTAAACAAGCTATTAAAAATACACCTATTTTGAAAACACCTGATTATGTAAAACCTATGCAAATATTCTCATTGCATCTTTTCATACTGTTGTTGCTTCCCTGTTGCAAAATAATTTAGAGGGTTTTGAACAACCCATAACATTTTTTAGTAAGTCCTTGCAGGTTACAGAGTTGAAGTATGATTTAAATGAGAAACAAGCTTATGCACTAGTAAAGGCAGTAAAATATTTTAGGAGTTACCTGATGGGAGCAACATTGGTTGCATATGTACCTAGTGTTTCAGTCAAAGACATTTTCACTCAACAGGAAGTGTCTGGAAGGAGATGCAAATGGATCAACAAGATCCAAGAATTCAACATTGACATTCAAATCACTAAATTAGTGAGAGGACTAGGATTGGCCAAATTAATAGATGGTTGTGAGTGGTATGATGTGTTGACATTTCATGAAGATGGCATTTATGAACAATTGTATTGTTATTGATGTCAATTGTAACCGGTATTGGAGTTGTAATGCAACTAGTAGTTGAGAAGTGAAGGAAATCAATATTACTATTGAAGCAGTGAGATCAACCGGTAACCCTACCTATTGATATGCCGAACCCTAACCGATGGAGCTTGGTAAATCAGTTATGTTGATCTATGATCGAACGGTGATCAGAGATGATTATGCCATGTATGCATGGTGCACATGATGAGTTTCAAAGTGGTTTTGGCACGTAAAGATAACTATTTTATCTTGGGAATGAGCGAGTGCATAACATGAAGTGGAAAATGTGTGATGAGTTACAGGATCCTATGTGCGGTGATTCAGGAGGGGTCGAGGTTGTCTTGGACAATGTACAGTGATTGCTATGTAATCTAACGGTCATGTTTGAACCGATTTATTTGTAATCTCTACGAGATCTTAGGTTTTGTGATGTGTCACCAACCTATTGTTTTGCTTATAAGGTCGATGAGTTGTTTTTTTGTAGTGTTGGCAATTTTGGTTAAGTGTCAGTGTGATTGATTGTTGAACCAGAAGGAGTATCTACAGAATGTTTGAAGGTAGATAAGAGCATGAAAAGGATTTGATCAAGAAGAGTAGTGCTATTACGAGATCAACAAGGCCATGTTGTTCTCTAATAATTACGACAGTTAAATCCCTTAATCGGGTAAGCATTAACAGGCTTGGTGTTTTCTAAATCCTCTAACTAGGTGATCCATTAGCTTGGATTTGAAATCCTCTATCGAGGTTACTCCTAACAGGGTATTTCCTTTAACAAGGTATTGTAGTCAACCCCTTAACTGGGTGGTCCTTAACTGGATTTGTTCCTAACAGGACATTTTTGTAAAGCTTCTAACAAGACTTGGCTCCTAACAAGGAGAACTTCAGAAGAGATTTGGAAATGACTCACCTTGCATGGTAAAAGGAAAGGGGACCATTTCTCTTAATTGAAAGAGCAGTGCAGATGCTGTCTACTTGGTTGAAGGATTGAAACACAATCTTTTGATTGCTGCTCAACTCAATGACAAAGGTTATCCATTGGAATTTAAGAATGGAATGTGCAAAATCTATGGGAGCAAAGGTGAACTGATTGCAACTGGCAAATAGACAAAAGGTAACTTGTTTCATCTAAATCCTAAAGTCAACAACTGTTTAATTGCAAAAGTAGATGATTGTTGGATTTGGCATTGGAGATTTTGTCATGTAAATTTTGATAACATTGTCAAAGTCACTAAGTCCAAGTTGGTAAGAGGTTTTCCTTAGTTGGACAAATCGGTGAATGCTCTATGTAAGGAATGTCAGTTATGGAAGATGACATCCTCAACTTTTAAGAACAAATTTTTCTCAGTAGAACATTTGCTAGATTTGTTTCATATAGACCTTTGTGGACCAATAAGGACTAGAAATATTCAAGGTGATCAGTATTTTATGATCTTCACTGATGATTTCTCAAGAATGATGTGGGTCACATTCTTGAAGGACAAAAAAAAATCCTTTAGCAAGTTTAAGGCATTCCTGGCCTTAGCTGAAAAGGAAAGTAGAAAGAAGATAAAGTGCTTAAGAGTTGATCAAAGTGGTGAATTTAATTTAGAGGAATTTACTAGATATTGTGAAGACAATGGAATTAAGAGGCAGTTTGCTGCACCTAGGACACCACAACAAAATGGTATTGTAGAGAGGAATAATTGGTCAATTGTTGAAGTTGCTAGAACTATGCTAATACAAGGAGGTGTAGCAAAGAATTTCTAGAGAGAAGTTGTCAACACAACTGTCTACACTATGAACCAGATATTGATTAAAAGAGGTAAGGATAAAACTCCTTATGAATACTGGTATGGTAGATCACCCAATGTCAACTATTTTAAGGTTTTTGGAAGTAAATGATTTATCAAGAGAGGTGACTATGTTGGTAAGTTTGATGCTAAGAGTGATGAAGGCATATTTCTTGGTTACTCCACCAAGAGAGAAGCCTACAAATGTTACAACAATTGGACACAAAAGATCATTGAAAGTGCTAATGTTCGAGTGGATGAGTTTCCTAAAGATTCAGGAGAAACTAGTGAGGAGAAGAAGGAAGATGAACCTTACATTCTGATTTTGGAGCCAGAATCGGTGAAGCCAGAAGTTGGTGGAATGAATGCTGCTGCAACACTAGTTCAGCCAGAATAGGTAGATTCTGCAGAAGATGAAGATAGTGAGGAAGAAGAACCCGAGGATCATGATCATGTTATTCCAAGCTATGTTAGACTTAATCATAATCGTGATAAGATTATTGGAGATAAAGATTCTGGTGTGTTGACTAGAAGAAGAATTAGAGAGAATTCTTGTATGATCTACACTATTGAGCCTAGAACTGCAAAGGAAGCCTGTGGAGATGATCACTGGATTAAGGCTATGGAAGAGGAGCTTGACCAGATTGAGAAGAACAATACATGGACCCTAGTACCCAGACCGGTGAACAAAAATGTAATAGGTACTAAATGGGTATTCAAGAATTAACAGAATGAAGATGGAGTAGTAGTCAGAAACAAAGCCAGATTGGTATGCAAAGGTTATGCACATGAAGAAGGAGAAGACTATGGAAAGAAATTTGCACTAGTTGCTAGATTGGAAGGTGTTAGGACTCTACTTGCATTTGTAGCATATAGGGGATTCAAAGTATATCAGATGGATGTAAAGTCAGCATTTCTAAATGGAATACTGGAAGAGGAAGTCTACATTGAACATGCAGATGGTTATACTTTGACTGATGCAAAGGATATGGTGTGCAAACTACACAAGGCACTATATAGTTTGAAGCAAGCACCTAGAGAATGGTATGAAAGACTACATTCACACTTGATGAAGATAGGTTTTCAGAGAACTAGTGAAGACAACAATATATATCTCAAGATTGAAGGAGATAAGATACTAGATAGTGAGGTGTTTGTGGATGATATTATTTTTTTAGGCAATGATGAAATGAGTGATGACTTTGCAAATGAGATGAAAATTGAATTTGAGATGCCTCTGCTAGGAGAGATAAAATTATTCATAGGTTTGCAAAATCAACAGTTGAAGAATGATATATTTATCACACAGTCCAAATATGTGAAAGAGGTATTGAAGACATTTGGAATGGGAGACTGTAAACCAGTTGGGACACCAATGGTTACAGGTTGTAAACTGTCTAAGGATGATGATGATGCATCCATTGATGAAAAGGAGTATAGGTCTATGATAGGGAAATTACATTATGTTGTTCACAACAGACCAGATATTGCTCATGCAGTTGGATTAGTTGCCATATTTCAGAAGAACCCAAAGGAGACACACATGGTAGCTACTAAAAGGATATTTAGATATGTGAAAGGTACTATTGATTATGGATTATGGTATCCATATGCATGTAACTTTGATTTGAAAGTCTATACAGATACAGACTGGGCAAGAAATGTTGATAATAGGAAGAGCACAACTAGAGGTGTATTCTTTCTTGAAGGAAGGCTTGTATCTTGGAGCATCAAGAAGCAAAGCTGTATATCACAGTCAACTATTGAAGCTGAATATGTTGCAACATATATGTATTGTACCCAGGCTATCTGGATGAAACACATTCTAGAAAGATTCAAGTTGAAGATCATAGAATTGGTAAGGGTTTTCTGTGATAACACCAGTGCAATAAATATTTCAAAGAACCCAGTGTTGCATGCTAGAACAAAGCATATAGAGATGAAATATCATTTCTTGAGAGAGAAAGTACAAAGTAAAGATGTGTTATTGGAGTGTGTATCTACAAAGGAACAACTAGCGGATATATTTACCAAACTTCTGCCTAAGGATACTTTTGAGTATCTTAGAAGTCAGCCAGGGGTTGTGCCCCTATATGAAGTCAGTTGAACAGATGTGGAAGACATCAGTCCCAAAGCTTATTGAAGATCTTGAAGCAGGATTGGTGTAGAGTGGAGCTATTCCACAAGGGGAGCAACAAGCTGCAGATTGTTGTTGCAAAATAGTGAAGTATGACACTGAATGTTTTACTTTCACTTTGGCATTGTTGTCCAAGGGGGAGAAGAACTATATGATTGATAGGGACATGAACTATAGACAGTTACCAACTCAAGACATGGAGACTCAGTTGAAGGAGAGTACATGGAAAAATGTAAAGCAGAATTCCTATACATGTGTATGTGCATTACTCTCAATCATCACAATCAAGGGGTATTGATATTTGTATTGCCATCAATGCCAAAGGGGGAGATTGTTGGCATTTCATTATGATTGCATTGATGAACTATTATATTATCATTGATGTCAATTGTAACCGGTATTGGAGTTGTAATGCAATCGGTAGTTGAGTAGTGAAGGAAACCGATATTACTATTGAAGCAGTGAGATCAACCAGTAACCCAACTTGTTGATATGCCAAACCCTAACTGATGGAGCTTGGTGATATGGTTGTGATGATCTATGATCAAACGATGATTAGAGATGATTATTCCACGTATGCATGATGCACATGATGAGTTTCAAAGTTGTTTTGGTGCGTAGAGATAACTTTTTTATCTTGGGAATGAGCGAGTGCATAGAATGAAGTGGAAACCACGTGATGAGTTACATGATCCTATGTGCGGTGATCCAGGAGCGGTCGAGGTTGTCTTGGACAATGTATAATGATTTCTATGTAATCTAATGATCATGTTTGAACCGATTTGTTTGTAATCTCTATAAGATCTTAGGTTTTGTGATGTCTTACCGACCTATTGTTTTGCTTAAAAGGTCGATGAGTTGTTTAGTTGTGGTGTTGGAAATTTTGGTTAAGTATCAGTGTGATTGATTTCTGAACCAAAAGGAGTATCTACAGAATGTTTGAAGGTAGATAGGAGCATGAAAAGGATCTGATCAAGAAGAGTAGTGCTATTACCAGATCAACAAGACTCTGTTGTTCTCTAACAATTAAAATAGTTAAATCCCTTAACCGAGTAAGCTTTAATAGGCTTGGTGTTTTTTAAATCCTCTAACCAAGTGATCCATTAGATTGGATTTGAAATACTCTATCGAGGTTACTCGTAACAGGGTATTGCCTTTAACAGGGTATTGTAGTCAATCCCTTAACTGGGTGGTCCATAACTGGATCTGTTCCTAACAGGACATTTTCGTAAAGCTTCTAACAAGGCTTGGCTCCTAACATGGTGAACTTCAGAAGAGTTAAAAATACTTGTGGGTATTCATCCCCACCGTGGTTTTTCCCATTTGGGTTTCCACGTCAAAAATCACTGTGTCAAGTGGTGAATGGTTTTTGTGGTTATGTTTTGATATGGTTAATTTGTTTAACTGGTAAAGTCTCTTAGATGTGTTAAGATGCATGAAAGTGATCTGAAATGTGCTTTTACTAATGTTAGTAAAGTGTTTTGATATTTTGGTTAAATGGTTTGAGAGTTTCAGATATGTTACACTGTTATATTCGTATTTACGTCAACCGGTAAACTGGATAGTACAGTTGTAGTTTCTAGTTCATTGTTTGAACTAGTTAGTTCAATGATTGATTTATGAGTTGGGTTTTGAGTTTGGTGAAAGTTTAGTTTGTTTTATATCTACTGATTCAAACCCCCTCTCAGTAGTTCTCCGAATCATTATTGATTCATCATATCATCATGATGATATCATATACTACTTGCAGAAAATGAAATGTCCAGAAGATATGGCTGAAAATAAAAAGAGGACATTGAAATTGCATGCTATAAAATATTCCATTGTCAATGGAAAACTTTGGTGGAGGAATAGTGATGGTGTCATGCTAAAATATGTTGACCAGGACCAATCTCAGAAGTTATTGTTAGAATTTCATGGTGGAGTTTGCGGAGGACATTATATGGCCAAGACAATTGCATACAAGATATTAAGGGCTGGGTTTTGGTGGTGAACAATATTTAAGGATGCACATCAGTTAGTCAGAAGATGTGATCCATGCCAATGGTTGCAGGAAAATTAAATTTTTTAGGAAATCTGCCACTGAAACCTGTAAATGTGCAGGCTCCTTTCCAGCAATGGGGTATAGATTTCATTGGAGAAATAGCATGTAAATCTAGTGGTGGTCACTCTTGGATTTTGGTGGCTACTGAATACTTCACTAAGTGGGTTGAAACTATACCCACTAGGAAGGCAACAAGTAAGGTGGTGATTGATTTTCTCATAAATAATGTATTGACTAGCAGAGAGTTTTTTAGTGGCGAATCTTTGCCAATTGGCGAATTCTGTGATTTTATTTTTCAGGAAATAGCGAATAGTCTGGGGAAACCCAGTGGTCAAATCACCAAGAATTTCGGGGTTAATGGTCCACTATATTATGGCTTCGCCATTGACCACACACTGTTTGACGTGAATGCCCGTAATATTCGCCTGGAATCACTCAGACGTGGGTATTAGATCACCTCCGTTATTAGCTAGAAATAGTAAAACGACCCTGTACCCATGACCTATTTCGCCAACGGTAAATTAAATCTTCATTGCATGCGTCGGCCAATTTTGCGTATTGTTAAATTTCACGTTAAGCATAATGAGGCCCAATTCGCCAATATCAATTAAAACATTATAAACATTTGAGGACCCATTTCACCCCGCTTAAATCAAGATGCATTTTGAAATGCCCCCAAAATTCACAAAAAATGCAATCATGGATTGATATAAATACAATTGAAAGTTTGAAACACTCTTTCTTCCAATCTGTTCATGTATGATTAGTAAATTTGGGAGCTCTCAATTCACATTCCACAATTTGTGTTGGAACGTGGAAGTTGATTGTAGGGCAAAGGGCTAGAGTTACAATCCTACAACATAGGCCTAGACATTTTTGATTCCTGATTCAGAGAATTGAGAAGGCATAAAGGTGAGTAATCATTTCTTCATACTTGATAGTATTAGTTTTAATTCATGGTGAGAGGTCAAGACTCAAGATGTCAGACACAGGTGAGACTCCTCAGGGTGGTGAAGTGATTGAAATGTGAGACAAGGGTGAGACTGAGACTCCTCAGGGTGGTGAAGGGATTGGGATGTCAAAAAAGAGTAAGAATCCTTAGGGCAGTGAAACTGAAGGGATTGGGAGGCCATCAAAATACCTAAAACTTAAAGATACTACCATAAAGTCTTACTTTGGAATTGGCAAAGTGTCTGGTCCATCAACTTCTGCAGTTGCAGAAGCCATTCACAGTAGCTCACCGCCACCACAAGGTGAGATTGTCATTGAGTTAAATGCATCAAATGAGGATGACAATACTAACATGATAGAAGATGTTCTAAGGGATATACACAATGAGATAATTCACTCAGATGCAAATGCTAGTACTGAAGATGATGTTGGTAGGAAGAAAAGAAAAAGGAAAGTAAAACTGGGACGGGAGTGGGAAATGACAAAGATTTTTAAGATTGATTGGGTAGCAAAGTACTCATTCATTGAACTAGACCCAAACAATGATGAACAATCAACAAAATGCACGTGTAAGATTTGTAGCTGGAAAACTAAAAGAGAGAAGAAGATGCAGCTAAAGCTTGACACCATAGAAAAGCATATTGGTAAGGTTTATGAAAAACCAATCATAGATGGAAAGGAAACACCAGTAGTAAGATGGAAATTAAAGGAAGAATGTCTTCATGTTAAGTATGTTGTGGAATATGAAGAGCATAACCATAAAATAACATTGATTGGTATTAGTGGAAATACAATCAACGCTGGGCTTGAACATGTAGCGAAAGATGCAAACTTGGCAAAGACTGTTCAGATGAGTGTTATTTTTTATATTATGTTGAGAGGGCGTCTTATGAAAGATTTCCCAGAATATAGTAATTTATTATCTTTTTTAAATGTTCCTCACTATCCTATGTCACATTGGTCAATAAACGCTGGATGGGAAATGACAAACTGTTTTGCTGAGGTGGAAAAGCAAAATTTACAGGAGAGTGTAAAATAGTCAAAATTCATTTCATTATTCATAGATGAAGTTACTGCGGTAGATAACACTTCTTGGGTCTGTATGCATGTGTATACCGTAAAAGAACACATCCGCTGAGCTCATCTACTATGTGTTCGTAAAATGAGGGGAAATTCAACAACAGAAAATTTATGTTTGGAAGTTAATAAAGATCTGAATGAAATTGTTGGTATGGATGAATTGACAATTGCCAAGAAGTTGGTGTGTGTTGGAGCTGCAGTAATGCAAGGTCAAAGGACCGGTCTTTGTGCAAGATTACAAACTAGTATTGCACCATACATGCTTGGAATTCACTGCATGGCCCATCAAATGAATTTAGCATATAGAATTGTAAGAAATTTCCCTACAGTGTCAAAAGTTGAAGATTTGGTCCACGAGCTCCACTCATACTTCTGCCGAAGTCCTAAACATTTTGCATAATTTTAGATTTTTGCTGAGAATAACAACAAGAAACAAGCTTCTTAGGGATGTTGAGACCAGATGGATCTCCTTGCATGGACCAACGGAATGAGTTCTAACATAATATCAATCCTTGATTGGACTAATGTATGAGCAATGCCTCACAACAGACAAATCTCTTGATCTCTTACATAAGTTAAGTGATATAGAGACTCTGTTAACTTTAGCTAGTCTTCTCCCCATGTTGAATTCAATGAACAAACTTGTTAAGAAAGCCCAAGACAAAACTATGTATATCAATGAGTATAGCACTCTATGTAAAATGACATGCTTGGGCCTGGATGGTCTATATTCAGCTCTAATCATGCTGAAATTTTTTTAGGTGGCAGATAATTACAAATTTGAATCATGCTAAATTTTTTTTACATTTCAATGCAAAAAATGAGTTATGTGTCTTTGTAAAAGGATTTTAGATACCAATACACCAATCTAATATGGGCAAGCGAGGCAGAGCACTACTAGTTAAAAAGGAAGATTTTGACAAGATTGTTAAATATGTTACTGATAATTTGAAGTCTATTGCATACAAAATTTCAACTAAGATTCATGAAATATTCCCTTGAGAAGAAATACTTGAAGCCATGGGTTGTGTGTATCCTCAATTTTGGCATTGAATTGGAGATAATCCAAATGACGCAAAGGTGTTTCATAAAAAACTAGAGGAATTGATATTGACATTTTCAAAAGATGCATATTGCAATGGACAACCAATAGAAGGAATTTTAAATTTAGATAATCTTAAAAAACAATGTGAATGCTTTGCATTGTGTATGAAACAATAGTTGGATAACTTGGAGAATCCATTTGAACCTGGATCAATCACAAGGCTTTGGAAAATGATAGATCAGAGTGAAGTATTGCATATTGCAATACCATAATATTTCAAACTTGCTGATTTATGTCAAACAATGATATTGGGGTCGGTGGAAGATGAGAGAGTTTTCAGTGCATTAGGGCTTTTGAAATCAAAGATCATAAACAAATTAGACAAAAATTTGGGAACTTGCTTGAGGTTGTTTGTAACTTAGTATAATGTTAAATATTTTCCATATGATAGGGCACTAGCAATCAGGAATTCCATGCGTGAAAGACGAGGGCTGTGCAACACTTTAAAAGCTGGTGGTGCTACTGCTAGTACTGAGACAAATGATGGATCACAGACTCAGAGTTAGCATGAAGACAAATAAATTTTAGAATAACCGACTCAAAATGAAGACAAACCTGTTAGTACCAATCAGTTTTCGGATCTTGAGTCCATTTGGGATATAAAAGCCTCAGACTGATTCACTGAAGTGAATTAGTAGTTAGTTTATAGGTATTTATACTACAGTTCTTGAGTCATATTACAATTTGCAATTCTATAGTTGTCATTGATGATTTTTGATATTGTATTCCTTGAATTTGTCAATTAGAATGGATACTTATATCATATTTTTAATTGTGAATTTGAATTATTAGTAAACAATTAGAATTTAGTTTCTGAATTATTAGTAAACAATTGAATTATAAGTAAATTGGTTCCACATTATGTTAAACATGAAATGCAATAATTTGTGTCACAAGATCCATAAAATTATTTATATTGCATAACTGTTAGAACCTTTCTACTGTTCTACATTAAATGCTTAACATGATGTTAGAACAACATTTTTCCATTTTTCCAAAATTTCAACTCCTTTAGGACTCCAAATATTTTGGCTAAGTCATGTCGAGCTTCGATTCATGTCGTGGGTTTATCCTCTGGTTCTATGGAAGTATCTTTTCGAAATTTATGGTCATGTTCATGGTGATTAGGGTTTTGTGTTTGTTTTTTTGTCTTAGTTGGCTAGTAAACCAAAGATGTCGTGCATTGAAAATATGAGTTGCCCTCTCTTTATTTGTCCATGTCAACGTCAAGTGTGGTCAAACAGTTGGTCATACAATGAGACATGTTTAATGTTTCATCTCTTACTTGCAGATAAATTTCATGTTTAACAATTTTAGAGGCGAGTTAGCGAGTGTTGGTTTGGGTTTAAATCGCGAGGTCTCTAGCTTTTTGGGTGTTAGCATTTTATGTTAGCAAGCTGGAGATTGTTAATGAAATTTCTTTAGTCGTGAGGTCTCGAGTTGGTCTGATGTCATACATTATAGCCGTGAGAGTTAGTGAGTAAGTCATTAATGGACATGTTGTGCCACTGCTCACGCCTATTTATGAAGGTAACATAAAACATTGGAGAGTGAGCGACTATCAATTTTTGTTGGTACTTGCTGGGTCGCTGTGGTTAAGAGATAAATAGTATGAGATTTTATGGTTATCACTAGCTCGCAGGTCCTTTGTCATCAAGTCAGTTTAAGTCATGAGCTTGTGAGTACTGAGAGATTTTAGTTGTTGCTACCTCGCAAGATGTTTTTCACTTGACCATTTTATGTTGTGAGGTTGCGACTAGGTGTGATTTTATGTTATCGCAAGGTCACGAGGTGTTCACAGTTAATTCATTTTAATTTGAGATCATGCGATGTGGTTGGTATCGTAGCTTAGTTGGTATGGTCGCTTGCTCGCAGGTTTTGAAGTTGTTTAGCATTTTATGTTGCGATTTGGCGACAAGTAAGTTTTAGTCTGATTTTGTGGTCATCACATGCTCGCAGGTTTGTAAGTCTTAAGTCAAAAATTGTTTTGAGCATGTGATGGCGGTTAAGTGTCTTGTTATCACGGGTTCGCAAGGGTTTAAGTCAAGTTGAGTTTTGAGTTGCGAGCTTGCGATGAAATAAGATGTTTTGTTAGATTTGCAGTGGTCGCCAGCTTGCAAGTAAAGAAAGAATATTATAAATGCTGTTGCGAGGTTCTGACTGAAGGGCTTGATGAAGATCAACGGCTATCGCTCACTTGCAAGATTATTTGAGGATTTGTAAAAGGGGTTGCGAGCTTGCGATTAAGAGGATTTGGTAGCATTGTCGCTAACTCGCCGGTTAATTCCCAAATCATTATAACCGGTTGCGAGTGTGCGATTAAAGATGGGGAATGGCTTGTTTGCTAGCTCATGAAGAAGATTGAAGGAAGTGCAGTTCATCATGCGAGATTACGAGCTATTGCCACGTGCCTGAGTGACACTCCAAAAATCAACTGAGATAGAAAAGAGAAAAAAGGGGTCCTAAGCAATCAGGGATTGACACGTGGACTTGTTTGCCGAGTTTTGTAAAAGTTTTGAATGGCAAATGCCAATTAAATAGAAGGGCATGAATTCAAATTTTGCTCTAGTACTTCAGCTTTGAATTAATGCCACAATAGCTATTTCATGCAAGTGTGCCAATTAATGAGAGAAGTGACGACTCCCAAATACCATAAATTGCATGATCGAGGTGAGATTTTGTATAATTGTATTCTATCTTTGAGGTAATCTAGTGAATTGAGCTTTGCAACAAAGTAGGAGAATTCAGAGTGTTGGGTGTGGGAAAATTTTAGAAAATTGGTTAAGTTTTTCTCTTGCAGCTAAAATGAGCAAGGCGATGACAAGTGGAGGCTCCAAGCCCAAGGCCACTGAGGAAAAGAAGAATAAGAAATACAAAGAAGAATTTGTAGATTTGCTACCAGGGAATTCCATTGCTTTGAATACAAATGAAATGGCATGGAAAGATTTATGGAGTCAATGCAGAAACCCAACAACACTTTATATGTCTTGTACTGCTCTGTTTCATTATTTATGGAATAATAGGGTTAAGGGTGTGTCGATGTCAAACCCTTGGGATTTAAATATGGAAAAGTTAATTGTGCCAAATGTGTATGTTGATGTGGATTTGATCAAAGAGTTGGCCAAATGCTATTGCTCAGTATCTAGGGTAATCAGAAGAAATAACTAGTCTGCCCTAGTTTCAATTAACAGAGCTAGCTTCGTTGAAGCTTTCCAGATTACTGGTGCTGCATGTACACATATAGATTTGGAGCAGATTGTAGAGGATTATGACAAATACAAAGGTGTTATCAAGAAGCATGCAATGCCTAGATACATGCCTAGGGTGGATGGGAAACCAGTTAGAATTCTAGATATTATCGAGCCACCATTTGACATCATACCTTTCCACCATTATATGCATTGTATAATATATGGATTATGCAAAGTGTTGGGTTTTGATGGAGATTCAATAGTGTCAGTTGAATTACTGATGATGGCTATGGACATTCAACACCCAGATGTTAACAAAGATTAAGATTATGTGGGCTATGTGGTTGAACACATTTGTAATTCTCTAGTTGAAATTTAGAGTGGTGCACCCAGCCCTACATTTAAGCATTATTCATTGTTGATGCATTTAATCTTGTTCTATAATGTTGAGTTCATGAATAAAGGATTGGAGCTGTTTAAAGAAGAATTTGGTGTCTTAATGCCAATATAAAGATAGATTGAGGTTTGGGACAGTAGTTCTCCCCATTCTTCTTTCCTTTACTTTGAAAATTGGATTGTTTTTCCAATTATGGAAATGCTAAGAATACATAGGGAAAGATTGTCAATTAATGTTAGGAGAGTTTTGAGACCTTACTAGTATGTTCCAAACTGGTCTATTTCACATAACCGGGGGGACTTTTTCTTTTTTGATAACTTTACTGTGATCAGAGTCTATGGGTGTCCTCAACCTCCCCATATTTTACCAAAAATTGTTACAATTAGGATTGCTTTTATGGAGTTTATTTGGCAATTGACCCTAGTTGAAAAAGAATACCTTGAGAAACACAGGAAGGGTTCTTTACTTCCTAGGCTTTGGGTTGTGTCTGATTTTACCATTGGTAGGAATTCCTTTGATGAATTAAACAATTTCCTTAAACAGTTAGGTTGGTTAATGCCGTATTTAGATTCTGTGATCCTGAACAATTTATTAAACGTGCATTGCCAAAAAAGACACCTTGGGCCACAATAAAGGACCATGAACCATTGGATGATGAAGATGTGGTTAGAAATTCACTGAGAAAAGAGGAAGTACAAGAAAGGATAAGAAAATGGAAAAAAATGATGAGAGTTGAAGTAGAATTGAAGGATGCTGACCCTAGTTTCTCAAGTTTTTGCCTTGATAACCCGTACCTGGAGAGGATTAACAGAATGCTGAGTTTATATGAAACTCTGATGGAACAAATGCCTCAAATTTCAGAAGTGGCTTCTTAGCAGCAAGACCCCCGAGATGGACAATCTTCATATGGCAAGAGGCCACTTATTGTGTCTGCTGATGATGTAGAGAGTGGGGATGAAGTTCAATCTGCCCAAGTGCCACCTGCAAAGAAACAAAAAACCAAAGAGGTGGGTGCAATTGTGAGGAGAGACCCTTCTAGAGCAATTGTTATTGAACAAGGACACTACTTTCATCAAATAAGGACACATCTCAGAGAAGTAGGGCAGAATGAAGAACAGAGAGAAACAAATGAAGCCCCTTGCTCAAGGCTTTGATGACCATGTGATTTTGTCAAACGAGTTCATGAAAGATGATGACTTTATTAAGTCAGATGAATTTAAAAGTTTTCGGAAAAGGTTGAAACAAAATCAATTAAGATAAAATTTGATCACAGAGGAAGGAAATCTAGAAAAGAATGAGGAGATTGTCAAGGCACTGCAGGAATATGATCCTACCAAGAAGAAAATAACTATGGATCAAGCAAGACAATTGATTAAGAGTAATGGTATGATTGTGATGCCTGACTAGGATATCTTGTCTATTTTTATTATTGATTAGATTAGGAAGCAAGAGGACCCATTGTTTAAAACTGAATTTGAAATTGGAGATGTAATAAGAGGATCGGGATTTAATCCTAAGTGAAAGACACTTGCTTCTTGGTCTTTGGCCCCTTCCATTCAAAAGCCCCACCTTCTAAATATCCAAGTAGAAAAGAAAACTGACAAAATGATCTAGAATTTGTAGAACACAAGTGACACCGAGATTGCCTCATTTTTGGCTCAAGTTTCTTTCATGAATTTATAAAAAACAAAGGATTTGTCAAGAAGATACACAAAAGCAAATAACCAATTGATTGCATTAGGTAAAAAATATGAAGAGATATTGATGAAGAAGGCCGCTTTGGAGAAAGAGATAGTGGAGTTGAAATAAAAAATTGTTAATGAGTCCCCTCCAATATAGATTACAGAACAAGTACAACAAATACCAGCTGACGTGACATCAAAAATGGAGGAATACACAGAGAAAATTGAAAATCTTGAAAAGGAATAAAATGTCAAGGCTATCTCTGTTGTGTCAGAAATTCTGAAACATAGGATTACTGTATTGAAAGGAAAATTGATGGTAGTGCATGATTTGGACATTTCTTTGAAAGAGACAAGTAATAAATCCTCTGAGGCTGTCGCTTTTCTTGGACCTTTGTTTAATGTTTGGTCAAGAAGAAGAAAATTAATGGATAAGCTAGATATTGCAATGTTGTATAGTGATGAGTTCCCTCCCAAGATCAGTGACACTAAAGACATGGTGGAGGTAATCAATGCAACTTATGCATTTTTCACAGGGAAGGATGTTCTTATAAATGAAAAATTGCAGACATTTGGGGAAGGTTACAGTACATTGGTGCCTTCAATTTATGGTAGTAATGGAGAATTGAAATTAGTTTATGATTGGACTAGCGAATTTGATTTGATTCCGGAGGGAGAAGAAATAATCAAGCATATAGATGATCAAGTTGATGTTGATTTCCTTAATGGTATGCTTGATTCACTATTCAAGGTTGAGGTTGCCATACAAAGTGTATTGTTGAGGCCAGGGCAATTACAAATGCCAAATGGATAGAGTCAGTTGCAAAGTTGGAAGAGGTAAATGTTGGGATAGAATGAATCCAAGAATACTGAGAGGGGGGGGGGGGGGGTGAATCAGTGTTCTACCGGTAACACAAGATTTTAACTTTTTATAACATACACATAAACCGGTAAATGAGGAAACATATAACATGAAGTAAATAAACCAGCCACATGAATTAACACCATAACACACTAAATTTATATGTGGAAAACCTCAAAGAGGAAAAACCATGGTGGGATTTGTGTCCCACAATATCAATTCACTGGCCATATGAAAGATATTACATAGCATGGGGGCTTGCACATGTAGGAAGGCACACTTCCTAGAGCATACTTCTCAACACAAAAGAGTCTCATTGACTACAAGCTTCTACTAAGATAAAACAGTAATGGTGAACTCACAAAATGCATCTGCAATGCCAAAAAGAGTTCCGGTTATAGTTCTGTTTTGTATCGGTTCATAAACCTTGAACCCTTCTACTGGTATCTCCTTTCCTCCAAGAATGATTTACAAGACATCTACTAATCATTTCATGATGCAACATTCACATACAAATGACCTACATACATATCCTTCACATTACATAGTTCTACTTCCTTGTCATATATCAAAATGACCTAATAGACTGACTTATATACCATTTACAAACAATATGCCTTATGTCAAATTACAATATAAAAGATATTCAATGTTTGCCCTATACAATAATTACAAAATAATTTTACAAATAAAACCTTTTGGATCCCATATTGATGTCGGCTTCACTAAAGTGCTGGATGTTGGTGCCAGTGCCGGTGATGACCCTAATTACTCTAATTTCGGTATCTGCTAGTGTATGCCTCCAAATGCTGATATCTGCTGGTATATGCCTTCAATAGTTTTTTGTTGCCATCAATAACAACATATGAATCCAATGAGTGTCAATTGCCAACAATCTCCTCCTTTGGCATTGATGACAACACTCATGTGAAAAATGGATTCCCTGTCAGTTCAACTGAAACATGAAACATAAAACATAATCCCCCTGAGCTGATTGACTCTGTCGTAATATAATCCATCTGATATCCTCCCCCTAGGATTATATTTTTATACATATTTTTCACATAATATACACTCCCCTTTTGGTATCAATGCCAAAGATCAGTGAAAGAATTGAAAGAATAATTACAGTTTACTTTATCGGAGCTTGACCAATTTCAAGATTTCTGGGTAAGCTTTCTCTAGTAACTGTATATAGGTATCCCAACCGGTTTTGAGTGTTTCAGATATGGATACAAGTCCACTTAGTAAATGTGCAAGCATTTTTTTCTTAGTGACTTTTGCTGGTTTGGGCTTCACAAGCATATTGATACATTCCCTCTTATGTACACCAAGTGAATCCAATCTTGGACTCACCAAACCTCCGAGACTCCTTGTTCTCTGAATAATCTTGTCTCTTTCTTTTTCAAAAGAAAAAAATTGGTTCTCCAAAGTCAAAATTTGTCCATCAATGGATGTTGTAAGTGAAGTTAGTCCATCAAAGGAATTAGCAATATTAGCAATATGTTCATGTAACTCCTTTATCCTCTTATCTACATTTACTGTAAGAATTTCTATATTACAACAGACCCTGTAGATAATAGTACACTATTTCAAAGAATTTTCAGTAAGTATAAGTTTCTCTTCAACCTTCCTCTTCTCTGTCTCAATAATCTGGTCAAAAGCGACTTTCTTGGCTAGAGTAAATCTTTCAAGTGCTTTCTTGTCAAAAATCTGCTGTAATGATTGAAAGTGTTTAGATATGTGCTATGTCAATGCCTTAAGCTTTCCAGAAGGGCTTGCTTCATTTTCAATCATACAATTAGGAATCAATCTGTGCAAAACTGTTATTGACTGATCTATTATTCCTTTGTCTAAAAATCCTTCCTTCATTAGCTTTTGAGTAGCCATCATCATTAAATCTATGGGACTGATCTCTGTGATTGATTTTTTCTCAACTTGAGAAGTGTAAATTGCCAAAAGTTTTGTTGGAGAATCAACTTCTGGTATGGTACTGAGTGTCTTATCAGTCTCATTTTCCTTATCCTCTCCCGATGTATCCCTTTTCTCATCCTCTTTTGCAATGGTGGCTTCGCCACTTGGTGCAGTATATGTTACTATCAGTGGAGTATTATCCACAATGTTATCAGTATCCTGTACATTATCTATTTTACCTTGCTCAGACTATACAAATGTTTCTTTGCCGGTTTAGTCTATACACTCTCATCAGTTTTAGGTTTAACTTCCAGTTCATTCAAAATTTGATCCGAACTTCCCAAAATTCCTTTCCCTTTAGATCTGTCGAGAATGGTGGGAGCTGTTGCCTTAGCAAATTCTTCTTGAGAAGTGAGAAAATCAGGATTCTTTTGGAAGAATTTAGCCCAACCATATCTGGTCTCATTTATTATCTCATTGACTCTACCCATCATTAAGCTTATTTGCTGCAGTTTGCTGCTAAATATTGTTCTATTTGAAACTTCTATACATCTTTTCATTTCCTCATTATTTATAGAACCACACATACTCAAAAGTTCAACTTCTTTAATCTCTCTGTCCCTCCTAATTGCATCTAATCTCCTTGCATCTTACTTATTATACAATGATAAAGGGATTTCCTTCAAAATCTCTACCAAAGCCTTCTTATATATGTCTAAATGTAACAAAATTGCTTCTTCCATTTTATTTTGTTCATTATCATCTAAATCTTCATAGAAATTTGACATATTCTTCAAAATTCCATCTTTAGTTACCTCATCTATCAATTCTGCACAAGTCATTGGGGGGATGATGGTAACATTACCAGATTCAATTGCTTCATCTATCACACTCTTTTTCTTCTTGCTGGGGGTTGCAGGAGCGGATGTAGTAGGCTACCTCTTCTGAGTAGGTTTCCTTGCCAAAGGTCTGGATGCCGTTGTTACTTTTCTTACTAGCTTCCTCCTTGGTTCCACCTTCTTCTTTTCTACCAGAGGTTTGTCAGCTTTCTTCCTCTATACCCTTCTAAATGCAAGAGGTTGATTATCCTCTGGATCAGAGTCAGAAGTGATAGAAGAAATGAAAGTCTTAGGCCTCTTTACCTCATGAGCACTAGTCGCTGCTGATTGATCTACCAGTTTATATCCTGAACCTAGTTCTGTATCTATCATGTGAATTAAATTTTGAACAAATGCAGACATTTGTCTATCTTCTTTTCCCTCCTTTTATTGTTGAAACCAATTTTAACCTCAAGAGCCTTCTCCTTTGTAGTGCTAAAGTGTTCAACCTTATCATCCAAAGGAGCATCAATCAACATTTTAGCATATAGCTCCAAGACACTGTCATCAACTTCATACCCCAATTCAGTGACCCATATAGTTCTAGGTTCCACTGCTTCCATCAGTGTCTCATCCATTTTTACCATGAGGAAAATATCAGTGGAGTATTTCTCCACAATGTGTTTGGAGATTATCCCCCTCAATCTCATGTTCTCTTGAAAAGTTTTAAAGTAGCCCCAAAGCTTCTCATCCCTATTAGTGCCAAGACCAGTGATTGCATCTTTGATTTGCATACCTTATGGTATGTCATGAGCCCAACGTTTCTTTCCCAAAACCTGGTAGCTCATTCATGAAGTACAACATTAAGTAGACAACAAGATTGCCAAATCGGAATGTTCCTTTCTTAACACCTTTGATCTTGCCAAGATTTAACATTAATTCACTCTTTAACCATTCACACAAGTCATACTTTTCATTATTCTTTATCATTTGATATGCAACATGGATACAGGAACTGGCAATTGAGTTCAATCAACTTGATTCAGTTACCTTGTAGTCGATGATCATGTTGGCAAATTTCACATCTGTATCTTTGATGGTGCTAACCCTCATCAATCTTCCATCATGAGTTGCACTGGTGAGCTTCTCAACCACAGTGTTGGAGATCTTCTTTCCTGGTTCCTGTCCAACTTTGGGTAAGCCGGTGACCGCCTGAATTGCTTCTTAGGTGATCATGTGGGGTCGGTCTAGCCAAATGAATTCATTATAGACCCTTGTTAGAACATATGTGATCACTTCATCCTTGAATTTTGGTCTATAATGAATTCATTTGGCTAGACCGACCCCACATGATCATATTTCTTGCAATTTGTGCATTGACCGGGAACTGAATTATAGTTTTGATTTGCTATATTTTTACATTGTCTAGCCATATGCCCAAATTTATTACAAACAAAACATCTACCATTTAATTTCTAAGCATTAGATTGCTTGACCGATTTCCTTTGGTCTGATGAGTTCTGCATACCTATTGTTTGATCTTCATTTGTAATACCAAAGCTTTCACCTTGTACAAATCCAAGTCCTTTAGAATCTTCTCTTCACTCTGCCTTTTTCTTTTCAATAAATCATCCAATTGTGCAACACTAATCCTAAATTTTTCTTTATACTCACTTGCAGTAGTTAGATCATCTCTCAGAGTCGTTATTTGTCTCTCTAGCTCTTGTTCATTATTCTGGGATTGTACCAAATCAGTTCTCAACAGATTATTCTCATGAGTTAATCTACCACATTCTTCAAATTTGTTCTTCAAAGATACATAAATATTTTCTTCTTCTTTTGGTCCTTAATATCTTTTGACATCCTCATAGTCAGGTCTTGCATTTCATTCTTCATGAGCATGTTTACTTGACTTAGTTTCTGACATTTTTCCTTAAGTGCATTTTTCTCTTCATCATCCTGATTTTGCATAAGTTCGTTTCTCTTAGCTTGAGCAGATGATAACCTTTCTTGCAGAACAAGAATTAATTTATTAGCAGAATTCAATTCATCTTGCAATTTTAAGTTCTTCATCCTTTCAACATCATAATCCTCAAGTGCCATCTGAAGTTGATTTTCCATAGCCATGTTCAATGATTCCATTTTCAGGATCTTCCTCAAGCTGTTAAACTGTGTTTTGCCAGTAACACAAGATTTTAACTTTTTATAACATACACATATAAACCGGTAAATGAGGAAACATATAACATGAAGTAGATAAACCAACCACATGAATGAACACCATAATACACTGAATTTATACATGGAAAACCTCAAAGAGGAAAAACCACGGTGGGATTTGTGACCCACGATATAAATTCACTGGCCATATGAAGGATATTACATAGCATGGGGGCTTGCACATGCAGGAAGACACATTACCTAGAGCACACTGCTCAACACAAAAGAGTCTCATTGACTACAAGATTCTGCTGAGATAAAACAATAATAGTGAACTTACAAAATGCATCTACAATGCCAAAAAGAGTTCCGGTTATAGCTCTGTTCTGTACCGGTTCATAAACCCTGAACCCTTCTACTGGTATCTCCTTTCCTCCAAGAATACTTTACAAACCATCTACTGATCATTACATGATCCAACATTCGCATACAAATGAACTACATACATATCCTTCGCATTACACAGTTCTACTTGCTTGTCATATATCAAAATGACCTAACAGATTGACTTATATACCCTTTATAAACAATATACCTTATGTCGGCTTACAATACAAAATATATTCAATGTCGGCCCTATACAAGAATTACAAAATGATTTTACAAATAAAACCTTTCGGATCCCAGACTGATGTTGGCTTCACTGAAGTGCTGGATGTCAGTGCTGGTGCCGGTGATGACCTTGATTACTCCAATGTCGGTATCTGCCGGTGTATGCCTCCAAATGCCGGTATCTGCTGGTATATGCCTTCAATAGAATCTTGTTTCCATCAATGACAACATATGAATCCAATGAGTGTCAATTGCTAACAGTAAAGGCATTCAGTTGGCCAATAGACAAAGATGTGGACAGGTGACAAGCCATGCTAAAGCAAAAGAAGACATGTCAGATTGCTAGTGCTACCCAAGATTCTTCAAAGTAATCTTAAGCTTGTTGCATCCTCATCTTATAAAAGGATTCCAAGATTATTTTGAGAGGGATGGCCACTTTTTTTTTTGATCGGTAGAGAGGGATGCCCAGTTGGGCACTTTTATTGATGCTGAAAACTCTAATAAAGTTATAATAGTTCAAGTGTTCAAGAATTTGATAAGTGCATAGTCAAATCACATTTTGAATTTACTTTCTGATATCATTATGAATATAATATCAATATCATTTGCAGTTTGAGATCTTGACATAACTGTCTTTGTGTTGAATTTATGTTTTCACTGTGAATTGAATGGTCAAGGGTTTTTCAATTTACGTATCTGCAAGGTAGATTATGGAATTTCTCTAGGATTTCTTTCAATGAAAGAATTAAAGTTCTTGGGGCTGTTTCAGTGTAATCATTTTTTTAATACAAATCTGATGATTATATCATTTGTCTGAATCTGGGTTGTGTATGTAATGGCATATTCATTCCTTTTTATTTGCAAATGAATCTTTTTGAAGTTTATTACCAGGTTGTCTTTGAATTGTAAGTGACTCTATACCCTAGGATAAGATACTAGTCTATTGTCTTGATGTTGTCTTGATGAAGTGACCTTCCAATGATAATAGTTGATTCATTGTGGGTGAATATGTTTTCTTGTTTGCCTTTAATTATGAAAGTGTGATTTTTTTGAGATTTGATTTAGTGATTGCATTCTTTTTATATTAGATTTGATTATATTTTGGATCTACCCTCATTTGTGTTTCATTTTTACATCTTGTTTAGTGTTTGGGTTTTCATTGTGTTGTATATATTTGATCTCACCTACCAAACCTTAGACTATGTTCTTACTTATTTGTCTATAACATCTATCATGGAATTGGATCCTGAAAATATATTCCCTTTAATTGAGTTGCATGCATGTTTTACTAATTATTTTGTATTCCTATCTATTGTGGTGTTTGATCTAGATCCTTTCATTCTTAATACTCTTATGATTTTATATGCTATGTATGTTAATGTAATATATATGGAGGTGTTCTATCATGTACATGTTTTCCCTCCTCCATAAAGTTGGCATTTCCTCATACCTATAATCAACATGTATCTCGACCTTTGTATCCTTGCCATTATATATATATATATATATATATATATATATATATTCCTCTGTGAACATTCAATAATTTCTGTATCTTATCCATTGGTATGTTCGACAAGTTTTTTGGGACCTCAAAACCCTCTTCCCTTAAGTAATCCACCCACCAATTACAATGAGGCACATCCTTAATATGATTCCAGACTATAAAAATTCCGCATTCCTGGGCATAATAGGAAGCGTTAAATGAAAAATTACATACACCATAACAATGCAATAAATGAAAAACTCTTGATTCTATTCATTTGAAAGATGATAGAATTATACACCGAAGAGAAATAGATCAGAATTTCATTTCTATTGAATAAAATTACTACTTCTGTCACAAAATAAATTTACATCTAACTCCTTCAAGAACTTGCACAAAGCTTGACACTAAATGCTTTTCATTTGTTTAGTAAATGACTATACAACTTACTCTCTTTACCTAGACTCACTACTAGAACCAAAAAAGGAATGACAAAGGCACCAGAATTTTGGAACCCTCAAGAGACCCCCCAAAAGGAACCCTTCTAATGGCCCTGATTTCCCTTTTATAGAAGAAAAGGGAGCAACAAGCTTCAGGCTAAGAGACACATGTCAACAAAACATTTACTCTTAGTAATTAGGCCTAAAAGGCCATAAGAAAATCTATTACAAAAATATTCTTTATCCATGCACTGGTCGTGAATCAAAATTTTCAACTGAAAATTGGTAGAAGAAAAACTGCTTGAGCCATGCGATTATCACCCTGATGCCTTCAGATGGAGTGTGAGATGTTACATTCTGTCCAACAGATCATTTCCCTTCTCGGAAGGGATACTAGGACCTGACAAGAAGTAAAGTCACCCCTAAAATAGAGGAGGAGCTTCAACCTTCATGCCCAAGAACAAAGAAAATGGAAAGAGGAGCTCGAGCCTTCATGCCCAGGATCAGAGAAAGTGGAAAGTGTTGGCAAATGCACACTCCAATGAGAAATTATAGGTGATTAAAGGTTTTGTCATTGATGGCAACCTTGCAATCATATGATACTGACAAGACAATTATACCGGCACCGACAACAACAAACTCTACACCGGCACACAGAACACCGGCAGTGAAAGAAAGGATACCGACACCCAAGCCGATAGGAATTTTATTTGTAATATATTTTGTAATTAATTGTAAAATCATTGTAAGCCAACATGGCGAGTTGTAAGATGACTCATATATGTATGAGATCATTATAGAATATTTAGTAATGAAGGATAGGCGAAATAATGCAGACCTAATATGCGAATTTTAGGTTAAGGGTTTATGTATGCAGCAGAGATAAAACCGGTACTGGATCTGGCATAGAAGATGCTATTTTGATGTAGTACAAGACATTGGATTATTATAATCCATTTTTGTAAGTCAGTGTGACTTCCTTTTGTAATTGAGCAGTGACCTCTAGGCACTTGGCCTTCCTGCATGTGCAGGCCCCTATTGTAGCAGTAATATTCCCTTATTGGCTAGTAAGTGAATATTGTGGGTCACAAATCCCATCGAGGTTTTTCCCACACCGGTTTTCCTCGTTAAACTACTGTGTTATGGTGTGCTCTTCATGTGGTTATTGTTTTTCTTGTTTACTGCATTACTTGTGATTTACCAGTACACTGTATTGATATGCTTTACATGTTTTAATTCAAGTAAATTCATAAACTGGTTAGATACTGATTCACCCCCCCCGCTTAGTATCTTTGGGAATCCTAACAATTGGTATCAGAGCATGGTCCTCTATTTTCAAAAGTCTAACAGCTTGAGGAAGATCTTGACACCAGTAGAGATGGAAAACTTGAGAGAACAATTGAAAACCACTCTTTCAGACTATGATGCAGAAAAGTTGAAGAATATCAAACTTGAAGATGATCTGAAGGCTGCTCAGGACATTATTCAAGCGCTTCAAGAAAATATTATCATTGCAAGAAATAAGAGAAGAGAATTTTGTGAAAATATGCAGAATGAGAATGATGAAAAGGAAACTCTTAATGATCTGGTAAGCAAGATAAGACAAGAAAATAGTACAACACAGAATGAGATGCAGGATATGACTATGAGATTTTGTAAAGAAATTGAAGAAAGGAAGAAGAATGAAGAAGACTTGGCCAGAAGACTAAATGATGCTAGAAATGAGAACACAAGACTTAGTCATGAAAATGATATGTTGAAGATAGATTTAATGCACACACAAAATGACAGAACTGAACTCATAAAACAGAAAGGAATCTTGGAAAGTGAACTAACTGTTGCAAATCATCACAGAGAAAAATTCAAGAAAGGTTCAGAAGAACTTGGTGACATGCTGAAGAATCAGAAACCTAATGGTGATACAAATGGGCTTGGCTTTGAAGTTGGTGAAAGCTCTGGTACTGCAAACAATCATGATCATAGCAAACCAATAAGACAACCTACTGCTTACAAATTTAATGGCAAATGATTTAACTGTAACAAGTATGGTCATAGAGAAAATCAGTGTAGATCTAAAAATTTTCAGAACACTAATACACCCACCGGTCAATGTTCTAAATGCAACAAAGTTTGTCATAATTTAGAAAATTGCATAATGAATGTAAGATGTTATGTTTGTGGAAGATTTGGACATTTATCTAATCAATGTAGAACACATACCGGCATAGGATATGGGAAAGCTATTCAGAAAAACAATGTGACTTGTTATGCTTGTAACAAGATTGGACACATTGCTAAATTTTGTAGAAGCAAGACCTCACCAGCAAATAACAAAGGTCCTAGTTTGAAAGGTAAAGAAGAGGTTGAAGAGGTAAAGAAAGAATTATCAAAACAATGGATTAGAAAGTCAGATCAGAATGTTGATATGAATACTCCTCCACCGGCAGAATAGAGTAACACTCCACCGACAGGAGACTCTTCATCTAACTGAAGGAAAATCCTTTGAGGGTTTAGCAACTAAATGAGAAACATGCTATTATTTCCTCAGTTGATGGTAAGAAGTTGAAATTACTTCTATACCGGAAGATAAGTAAGTAATTACTTAAATGGCAATCATTAAATGTGGTAGTTGGAGATAATGACATTATAAAGAAAGTGTTTTGGCTCCATTTTCATTCACCGAGCATTCAAACTTTCGAGAGCGCAAAATTTTTTGAGCGAAGGCACCCTTAGCAAAGCAATTCATCAAGCGATCATTCCTTAAGGTAGATAAAGGTATTTATAACCATGACTTCTTCATCTACTCCTGAATTCATTGCAAACCCTACTGTTATTGAGGTAGTTAAGCGCTCTAGACCCGTCTTCAAATTGGTTCCCAAAATTGCTAAGAAAGATGATGACATAGGTGCATTCTCCCAAATCCCTAAAGAAGTAGTTTATGCTGAAGACCCTAGAATGTATATGCATTGTCATATAGAGGAATTGGGTGATGATGAAATCAATAACATGTATAAATCTGTAATTTGTGATGAATCCGGAAATGTCAAAACTGAACACAAGATAATAGAAACCCTAGGTTTTACAGAAATTCTTAGTATCCCAGATTTTATGGGTTACCATCCACCAGTAACAAACCTGACAACCAAGAGAGTCTCAAATGACACAGTGATAGACCTAACTGGTGCAACATTTGACAAGAGATCACTAAGGATAAATGATGTAATAGATATAAATGTCAAATTTATCAGTATGATCTTAGGCTACAAAACTACACATGCAAATAGGTTAAACTCAGTCTCTAGCCTATGCATTAAAAGTGCCTATGATATGGTAAAAGATAATGCAAGAATAGATGTGTGCGAATGGCTTAAAGATGAACTGATTGATAATTTGGGAAAGATAAAGAAAGACAAAAAGGGAACATTCAAATTTGGAAACCTATTTGTTTGTCTGATGCTATACATAACCAAACAAGTACCCAGTATTGGTATTAGAAATTTTGGTTTTGATATACCGATAGGCAAACAATTGTTGGATTTACTGAACAACATGGGAGAGAACAAGGAAAAGAACATAAATGAGTATTTTCAGGCATTGAAGGCCCGAATGAAAACTAGAGTTAGATTGTCACAAGCAAGTGTGGACAAATATAAGGATGAAATATGTTTTGTAATAAAGAAGGATGAAATTTGGATAGAGGCAGTTATTCCTAGAACCATCTAGGTAACTGAAATGGGGTATGAAACTGATGACAACATAATAAAAACTTATGCAAAAGCCCTCCTAGAAGCTCCAAAGGAACCTGAAGAAAAAGTTTTTGGCATTGTTGAAACAATAGAAAGCTGAATTCAATAAAGAAAAAGGGTTAAGAAGGTTGAGGCAACTATTAGAAAAGGAACCGGGTAGGCAAAAGCTATCAAGGAAGATGTATTAAGACAAACCGGTATTAAGGAGAGTGAACTGGAAGAACTTCAACTGGAAGTTCATCTGTCACCGATTGCAACTTCCTCTGAGAGTGACATACCGGCTAAATTCAAAAGAGTTGAAAGGAAGAGAAAAACTTCACCGGTACCCTCACCTTCTCCTAGAAAAACAAGACAGAAGCAACAAGCAGTGAGGCCCCTAGCAAAAAAACTGACTCCAAAGAAAAAGAAGATGACCCCTAAGAAGAAGACTCAACCAACTATTGCTCCCATTGATAAACTTCTCAATGAAATAACAAAGTATGGAAAGCTGAAAAAAATTAACAAATTATATGACACACAATCAGCTGATGACAAGGAGAAAGTAGAGAACAGTGTAATCTTACACTTAGATATTTACAAGAAATTTTTGATGCAAGTTGTTGATGAAATACTGACAGATCTGTATAATAGATTAGAAGCTAGAAGGCTAGCTATTGTTGAGCTTGATAAGAAAATAAAGATTGAAAAACTACTTGTTGTACATCTTGTCAACTCACCTGATGAGATAGATCAATTGATCTCTGAGGCTAACCGGTCAGTATTTTCAACTGCTCACCGACATGTAGCACTGATGGGAGGTAGAGTGAATGAGGTAACAGAAGAAACACCTGATGCATGGGACATATTCCTGGTAGAGAAGGAGAAACAGGAAGAGTATCAAAGCCCTAAACCCATTAAGGTATATCAAAAGGATAAGGGAAAAGGTAAGGTTGGTGGACCACCCAGTATAAAAATAACAGACAACTTATCCCCACCGCCTCTAGATACTCCACTGGTATTTAATACTGACAATCAACCAACTACTGAGAGTATAGACACAGCACATGAGGATACAAATCCTGATTCTGAGGTGTTATATATAATGAACATTGACACTCAGAAAATCAATATTATGGTGGATAAAGAATCAACTGGGAAATCAGATGTGGCAACAGAGCCACCGACAAAAAACATTATAGTGACCCCAGACACTGGAAATGAAAAGACCACATATGTACATAATGATTCATCTACTGAGCCACCAGCAATAGGCAGCACAAAAGAAAAACCGACAGTGGACAACACTAAGAAATAGGCAGAGCAACAGGCTCCCTCATAGGAACAGGTTCATGCAGAGATAGTGCCATCGGCAACAGCTGAGAAACCCAAACCTTTGCCTAGAGAAATGCAAACACAAACTGACCTACCAGAGGTCACTACAATCAAAGAAGTTACTCACACCGACAAAATACAGATTATTGGTTCTTCCATGGCAGAATTCAGACCAACAAATGTGACAAAATTTCTATTGGATTCAATCAAGAAAATAACAGAGTGCAGTGCACAAGCATACAAAGCTATTGATGATACAATCCCAATTTTGAAAATGGTAGCACCCAAGTGTAATGTGGATAATAAAGATTCTTTAAATCAAATTGACACATTGTCCAAGTATATTACTGACAACATTGTGACAGTTGAACAAATAAATGAGGAAGCATTCAAAGAGAAAATTGAGAAAGAAAAACATAAATTCTTTGAAGAGGAAATAAAGAAGTGCATGAGACAATTTGACACTCTTTTACCGGCACTATGTAAAACACTAAAAGAGTTTAAAAAGTTGTACAAAGATACATGTAAAACAAACTTTTTGACAGTAGATATAGACAACAAGATCAGTATGGTACAGGAAGAAATAAATAAATTAGCTGACAATTTCATTAATTCATCTGAACCATTATCAGTTTTTGAGCATAAAATAACAGGTTTTGAGGAGGAACTTCAGAAATTTGAAAAAGAGAAGGAAAGAATAAAAGGAAAGGCAAAAGATCTGAAATGGAGACTTAGTCCAAAATTGGACTACCTCGCCTCCTTGAGAAAAGAGATATCTGAGGCATTGGTTCAAAGACAGAAGACACCGGAACAACAAATGCAAAACCTCACTGATATAATTCAGAGGACAGAGGTTGCATTAAAGGACAGTGAACGGTTCACTGAGAGCTTGAATCTGGTATTGGCAAACCATATTCAGATTGTAACCAACCAGTTACAGGGATGAAGCTGGAAACCACACTCAGTTGACACTTTGACAACCTTTGTCATTGATTCCAAAGGGGGAGTAGTGGTAACGAGAAAAATGATTAGCAGAAGACACCATCAGCTCAGGGGGAGCACATATGTTTGGCATACAGTTTTTGGTAAGACAATTTTGGCATATTCTTTTTGGACGACACTTTTTGGATTTTTCTCATGAGTGTTGCCATCAATACCAAAGGGGGAGATTGTTGGAAAATGCACACTCCAATGAGAAATTGTTGGTGATTGAAGGTTTTGTCATTGATGGCAACCTTGCAATCATATGATACCGGCAAGACAATTATACCGGCACCGGAAATGACAAACTCTACATTGGCACATAGAACACCAACAGTGAAAGAAAGGATACCGACACCCAGGCTGACATGAATTTTATTTGTAATATATTTTGTAATTAATTGTAAAATCATTGTAAGCCGACTTGGCAAGTTGTAAGATGACTCATATTTGTATGAGATCATTATAGAACATTTGGTAATGAAGGATAGGCGAAATAATGCAGACCTAATATGCAAATTTTAGGTTAAGGGTTTATGTATGCAATAGAGCTAAAACCGGTACTGGATCTGGCATAGCAGATGCTATTTTGAAGCAATACAAGACATTGGATTATTATAATCCATTTTTGTAAGTCAGTGTGACTTCCTTTTGTAATTGAGCAGTGAGCTCTAGGCACTTGGCCTTCTTGCATGTGTAGGCCCCTATTGTAGTAGTAATATTTCCTTATTGGCTAGTAAGTGAATATTGTGGGTCACAAATCCCACCGAGGTTTTTCCAACACCGGGTTTCCTCATTAAACTACTGTGTTATGGTGTTCTCTTCATGTGGTTATTGTTTTTCTTATTTACTACATTACTTGTGATTTACCAGTACACTGTATTGATATGCTTTACATGTTTTAATTCAAGTAAATTCATACACCGGTTAGATACTGATTCACCCCCATCTCAGTATCTTTGGGAATCCTAATAGAAAGAGGAGATTTAGGGTAAACATAATATGCTCGGGAGGGGTCGCAACTTCCATGTTGTCACAAAGATGACTGACTGCCACTCCCCACCCAAACATATCCTTCTTTCATTCTCCTGCGGGCTTCTTCTTCAAAACCCCTGCCATCTTGTGGCAGAGTAGAAGCAGAGGATGTGCCGCACGTGGCATTTCTTGATAAGAAAAGGATTTCGCGCCCCCTCTGGAAATCTTTCCCACTTTCACAACCCCTCTGACAATAAACAAACTTATACAGGAGAAAAAAAAAACACCCATCTGGTATCACAGAGCACACAACAACTCCACGCATGATCCTGCTCAAACATCATCTTCCTTTCTGAGGAAAAAACCACTCTTAGAAAATTAAAAAAAAGTTTCTTTTATCTTCTACCAATTAAGTCACCACTCCACTGGATTTATGAATTTTTAACACTTCATCTAGTGATGCTCATTCACATGAAAAATCATCATTTTGGTGCTTTTGAACGTGATTCTAGACTCTAGAAGTCATGCCTAACAAATCCATTGCATCCTGCTAAGGCTCATCTTATGTGAACGATTTTGTTCTGCTTTTATTCCTCCTTGATTGTACAAATTCTGCTTCAGAATCCCTGACAACAAGCAACCTCTGATTTCTTAGAGAAATCCATGATCTCCCATCTCTAACTCAGAAGCTATTCAATCCTTTTATGCCTCTAAAACCATCGTCCTCGTTTGTCAAATCAACCTTGACTCAGGAGAAACCTTCAAAATAGTCCCTCAGGAATGAGTCGACATCCAAGCCTTAAAAATTCCTTGTACCTATTAGCTTGCCACCACAGTTGTCGCTAGCTCTCATGTTTGTTTAATGTTATCATTTTTAGGTCGCGAGCTAGCGACTAGATAGTTTGTGGTTAATTTTTAAGGTTATCGCCAACTCGTTAGGTTAAATGTCTAAAGATGTGATCAAGCTGCGAGATGGCAACAAGTTGGTTTGGGTTTACATCACGAGGTCTCTATCTTTTTGGGTGTTAGTATTTTATGTTAGCGAGATGGAGATTGTTAATGAAATTTCTTTGGTCGTGAGGTCTCGAGTTGGTCTGATGTCATACATTATAGCCGCGAGTAACTCATTTCATACAGTTGTCGCTAGCTCTCATGTTTGTTTAATGTTAGTATTTTTAGGTCGTGAGCTAGCGACTGGATAGTTTGCGGTTAAGTTTTATGGTTATCGCCAACTCGTGAAGTTAAATGTTTGAAGACCTGATCAAGCTGCGAGCTTGAGAGTGAAGTGCTAGTGGTTAAGAGATAAACAGTTTTATGTTGGCAAGTATGCGACAAGGGTTAAAGTTACCACTATCTCCAAGTTGCTGCAGTGACGAGGACTTAACATTTTGTGGTTGAGAATTGGCGAGTGGCGGTTCAGTTGCCCTCAGTTGCTAGATCTCGAGGTTATGAAGGCTTAGCATTTTCAGCTTGTGAGCTGGAGATAAAGTCATAAGGGCTTGTCGCTAGGTCGTGAGATTTTCTAATGGGCAATCTTTCAGGCAGAGGGTTGACGACTGTGTGCCACGTGTTTTAATTACTTGACGGGGACTCCTGAGGTGCCAATATATTTTTTTTACGTTTTGGAAAAAGGTTGGAATCACCAATAATTTTTTTTATGGTTTGAAAATAGGTTGAAACCGCCATTTTTTTTTTATGGTTTGAAAATAGGTTGAAATTGCCAATATGTTTTTTTAATGGTTACAAAATAGGTTGAAATCACCAATATTTTTTTTAATGGTTTGAAATAAGTTTAAATCGCCAATGCAAATATGTTTTCTAGTTTTAAAAATATTACAATTTGCCCATGCAAATATTTTTTTTGGTTTTAAAAACATTACAATTCGCCAGGATTTTTCACAAACTTTGAGCGATCACGAATGATTCACCAATGGAGATTATTATTTTATCTCCGTAAACTGCAAAATTTTGCCAGTAAAATTAAAATTTTCCTTGACAATTATACACCTTTCACTAGGTTTTTACACCTTGTCCGAGGGGGGGGGGTTCTTAAAGTTTTCCCTGTTGACTAGATTTGGATGTCTTGAAAGAATAGTCTCTGATAATGTTATGAGCTTTAGGTAAGAGGAATATGAAGATTTTTGCAACAAGTATGGTATCCAGATTTCATACTCATCACCTTACCACCCACAAGGAAATGGAAAAGCTGAATCAAGCAATAAAATATTGATGAAAATTATTAAAAGAATCTTGGAGAAAAATAAAAAAGGCCTAGGATTCAAAGTTAAAATTGGCAGTTTGGGAAGACCGAGTGATAGTCAAGAAAGCAATAGGGTGTGCACCTTTTGACTTAGTGTATGGTATGCGTGCAAGGCTACCTCAAAATAATTTAATGAAAATGTATAAGTTTGTCCAAAGTTATGACAATGATATAGATGACGATATGCAGTTAAGGGTTCAATCTTTGATGGAATTGGATGAAATTAGAAGAGAGGCTAACACCACAAATGCGAAGTTACAGATGCAAGTAAAAAGCTTGTATGAAAAAGAACAATTGTAAGAACTTTTCAAGTTGATGATTTGGTTCTGATGTGGAATGCAAGATTAGAAGATAAAGGAAAACATGACAAGTTTGATGCCATTTGGCTTGGCCCATATCTTATCCGGAGCAAGTGGGGAGAAGATTGTTATTTTCTCCAGGATATAAATGGTGATGCTCTTGAATTTTCTGTTCATGAACATTTCTTAAGCTCTACTTTTCTTAAAGTAGTTATTTTCCATGAGCATTAGTTAGGTTTTGTGTATAAGTAGTGTAGTTTCCTTTCTGTTGAAGCTACCCTATCCAGGTGATTTCTTTTTGGTCTGCTCTAAACATGTTCCACTTCACCAAAGATTCTGGATACTCACTCCATTCCTGTGAAATGAACATCCCCAACTAGAGCCACTGATAGTCCTAAAAATGATTGTACAAACAATTTTCATGCCTTAGCCAAAATTTTGGTCATTATGGAGTAATTTTGTCCTCTTTCCTAGGTTCAAAGTTTAGGGTTTTAGGGTTTTATGCATTTTGATAAAATTTTATCAAAAGACCCTAAGCTTGTTATATTTCTGTGTTACCTTTTTCCACTTAAAGCCAAGGGTCGGTTACTATTGGTGGGGCCATTCTTTTTCCTAAGCGTTAAGTTGCGTTTGGTTGGTCCTTTTATTATTTTTCCTAAGTTGCACACAAAACTACCCTAGGCAGATCCCGTTTGATATTTATGCTTGTGCCTAAATTTTCCTCTCTAAAGTCTTATGTATTTTGCCGGTGACTTTATGTTAAAGCATAAACAGATCCTACGGTTCACGTAGCCTTGTGATTGAAAGTGCAAGGAAGATAAGGACTATGACATCATGAGGTGATGCCATGTGCCCTTGGCGGAGAAGGGTGAGCCAGTGGTTTGACTTTTCAAATCTCTCATGTTGCTAGTTCCAGCAGGTAAAATCCAAGCTACTAAAGGTGCATGTTTCTACACATGGTAAAATTGAATGATGATGTTTTAATACCTAATCCAAGAAGTGCTTGAGAGTTAGCGGTCATTGTTAAGTGATCATCGCAGCCTGCAGGTAAAGTGTGAATAGATCCGATGACCCTTGTAACCCCGTGAAAGAATATGGAAGAGGGTTAAGGACCACGACATCACGAGATGATGCCATGTGTCCAAAGAAGACCAAGAAAGGCCGATGGTGGGGTCATTGAAAGTGGAGAAGTAAGCGGTGAGTTGGATAGGACACACCATGCTAAGGGTGGACCCACTTGCCACATGTGATGATCAATTTCAGATTGACTAAAGATGATCGTGCGATGTGCCATTTTCAAAGATGATTGACAGTTTAGTTTAAAAATTATTTAAAATGCAAGTTAGAGCCATTATTTCACTCTCGTGAGCAACAATGGAAGATGAGACAGTGGTGCTTCATTCTAGATGATAATAAAAGCACTCTCAAAGCTATTTTCGATTTATAAAGAGGTTCATAGCGATTTAGAGGACATCTCGGGAGATGAAGAAGATTGAGACGGTTTCTTGTAGTGCAATATTGCTATTCCCTTGGTGTTTACAAAGTAGTAAGTTGTTAAAATACCCCTTCTTTATTCCCTAGATAATTGAAGTGTGAATTATGTGGGTATTCATAGGGAAAATCTCACAAATTGTTCTAGGATTCAGAATTTAATAAGAATTTGCATATTTCTGTGCTACTCTTGAGGTTTTTGTGTTGAATCCTAGTTTCTTTTTCCTTTTGTGATTAAGTGATAGAAACCCTAGTTTGGTAAAATGGCTCCCTCACGAAAACATTCAAGGTAGACTGAATATTTGAAGAGAAATCTTTTTGATGATTTTCTCGATCAATTAAAGCCCTTGACAAATGATAAGTACCAAGGGCAGAAATTTGTTCATGGTAAAACCCTAGGAGAAGGGTTGACTGATAAAACATACCACTTGGCAGATGCTAGGGTATAAATGACTGGAATAGATATGTTCAAATTGTGGTATGGACAGAGGAATTTACAATCCCCATTCTCTAGTGTCTAGCTGTATGACTTGGGTAAATTAGTGGTGCCAAATGTATTCATGGATGTCGACCTGCTCAAGGCTGTTGCAATTAGATATGACCCTGTTTCGAGGGTTATATGGGGAAATGAGGGAGAAATTTTGCTGACAATCAGAAGAGAGGAATTCCAGGAGATTTTTGACTTATATGAACCATCTGCCAACTTGGTACAAATAGATTGAAATGAACTGAAGGCATAGTATTATAGAATGAAAGTCTTCATTAGAACTTGATTTATTCCAATTCATTTGGCAAAAGCAGGACATACAACATATTCCATTGGCCCTAGTTCAGAGGAGACTTTTCCCATTGGTGCTTTTGCTCCCTATTTTTCAGGCTACCTTTTTTTTTCTTTCTCTATGTCAGGTTTTGGGTTTCAATCCAATATAATTTATGCTAGCTAATTTCATGAATATGGCTATGCAAATTCAACATCAGATTATAAAGTGATTTTTGACTTCACCCCTACCTTGAAGAGAAGATTCATGTGTGGTTGCAAGATGTTAAGAATGAAGTGTCTAGCACTCATTTCTACTAGTATTCCTTGCTCATGCACATGTTCTTGTATTGAAATATAGATAATTTTGAAGGCACTATGAGTCTCAGAAGAACAATTGACAATAATGAGATTCTAGTTCAGATTGGGAGTACATGTCTTGAGACATGTAGGAGGCTAGTTTTATAAGGTTTGATAATAACTTTGCTTCTAGGTTAAGGCAAAGATTGATAGTGAACCTACCAAGGATTCCAATTAAATTGCATGATTTTGTAAGGCCTAAGGAAAGATTGCCACTTCTGAAGATTGAGCACAACCTGGGGGATTTCATCCCTTATCCTATTAGCAATGTTATCAGAATTTATGGTTTCTCGGGTTAGCCACATGTATTTGCATTTAATGTTCCTCTAAGAATGGGTTTTGCTGAAGTAATGTGGCTGATAGGATGCATTAAGGATAAGGAATTAAAGGGAAGAATAAAAGGAGCAATTTTCCCTAATTATACTATCATCCCATATTTTGTGATTTTGAAAGGAGGATATGAGCATTTTGACAAATTTTTTGCACCATATCATTTAGGGGTTAGCACATCTAGACACAGTGACTCGGAGGGGTTTTAAAACATTTTTAGGGAAAGAATAAAAGGAGGCCTATTTCCTCATGAGCACAACTCTCTTGAGAATATAATTAGAAATGAGTTTGTTTTCATGATTCAGGATTGGAGGAAAGAGAAATGGATAGCTTTCAGGAAGTTAGGGGCTATAATTTAGAAAATGGATCCAAGCTGCGATCCAACAAAATATTTCACTCCCTTTATGGTAAAGTCAATTTTGTTATGAATAATTTTGATAAATTGATTCTTGCATTGAAGGAGAAGAAGGACAAACTTGAAGAGGTTCATGGCCGACAAGTTGAAAGAAGAGATCTATAACATCCAACACCCATCACAGTGGAGGAATCAATTTTGATTCATCAAAAGAGGATGCAACAGTCAGGCTCATGAACTCCTCAACCTCAAATAATAGATGGCCTAATAGAAGAGAGACCTATTTATGAGCCTTCTCAAAAGAGAGAAAGAGAAGAAACAAGTGGCAAGGAAGAGAGGAGCAACACCAATGGAGAATTGGTGAGGAGAAAAAGAAAAAGGATAATAAAGACATAGGATTCCCCAAAGGTGCAAGTTAAGATTTTTAAAGGAATCAAGATTATTGATCTTGAAGGTTCAAATAGAAGTCCTTCACCACCATATGTGCCCTATTCACCTTTAAGGCATGATGAGGAACAAATGGAGGAAGTTACTTTAATAGTGACAACTGTAGAGATGTAAATTCGTATTCCTCTTGTGCCTCCTAGTTTGGAGCTAGACCTTACCCCTTTGGATATTTAGGGTATAGCTTTCAGGGATGCAAGGAAGGAGGCATGTGACAAATTCCTTGAGGACTAACTTTTCTGCAATTAGTGTGGAAAGTGAAAATAGAAGAACTTAAGAAGATAAGTTGCCAAGAGAAAATCTCAGAGGCCAAACATGTTTGGACATGAAAATCAGAAAGAAATTAAAAATGAGATGATGGAAGAATTCAGAAAAATTACTGTAGAAGAGGGCAGGATGATTGTAAATCAAGCTGGAGTCCTGATTTTACCAGAGTGGGATATAGTCGGTTCAATGACCTTTGTTGCAATTAGGAAATCAAATGACCAAAAATTAGGTTCAAAGGAAGAAGCAATACTAGTATTAAAAGAATCAGATTTTGTAGATGATTATGCAACGTTGGTAATATGGGCCTTAGAGGAAGGACCTAGAAAGCCCAATGTTGGTGACATAAATCCCAACTTAAGGGGAGGCCTTATTGTAAATAGAGAATCTAACACATCAAGTGTGGAGGATACAAAGTTGAATATTGATGTTGCCAAATTGGCTCATGAAAATTCAAAGAGAGAAGCCTTGGAAAAGGCAGAGTTAATAAGAAAATTTGCAAATCTTTTCAATGATTACAATGTAGTTCAACAGAGGGGTGTAGAGTTGCAAACGAGAGTGAAATCCCTTAAGAAAAGATAGATAAGATTCTCCTCTTCTACATTTATAGGGACATCAACACCATCAACATCCAGGTCATCACTTTTTACCCATGAAGAAGAGGCAGTTAAACCTGACATCAATGTTGATGTCCCCAATATCATTGATGCCATATGATGATGATGAGCTTGAAGCCACTAGATCTACTGATCCAACTCAATCTTAGCTCCTAGAGAAGATTATTGAATTAGAAAATAAGTTGAAGGAATCAAAAGATCAATCGGCCTGGCAACAAAAGGAGATAGTTAGCTCAGTACTAACTCATTTAAATGAAAAAGGTTGATAGTAGACTTAACACCATTCATGCCTTGTATTTTTTATTATTTAATGCTATTCAAAAATTTGATGATGATAGAGAGATGACGGTTCCCATGTTCACAAAATGGTTGTAAAGGGGAAACAAAGTTAGAATAATGTCTATGGCTTCCAAGTATCATGCTGAGAGGCCACCTGTACTCCAACCAACTTATTTGTTGGTAATATCAATGCAGGAGGCCCAAATTTTGCCAGAAAAATATAAAAAAGAAAGATAAGGGAGCTAATGAGAAATTTCAGCGAGTTGAGTGAAACTCTTTTGCTAGATATTGAGGATGAAGATAGGGAAGTCAAGCCTTTACAATTTTGGAAAGAGGAGGTAGAGAGAGTCATTAGTACCTAGGCAGAGTTAATATGTGAAGGGATAAACATGGATATGTTGGAGGATAGATTGGAGAAAATAATTTCCACAGGGTCATTTTTTGAATCTTTTGAAAGAGAGGCAAATCAAGTAGCTGTTAAATACACTCCATACAGAGGTAAAGCTGATCAAGTTATGAATTGTCATCTGATGAAGAGTACAATGGATGGAGTAGGATGCATCTGGATGATGAATAAGGGTTGTAAATAGTTTGATATAACTTTTTTTCTCTTCTAGTAGTAGATATCTTTTTGAACCAGAACAACAACAATGGTGGTAAAAAAGATGATGAATTTTAGATAAGCGGCTGCAGATTTTGATATTTGTTATAACTTTCCTAAGGATGGAATATTATTGTAACAAACTTTGGGTATGTTTAATCATCCTGATGACATGTGTCTATTGGTCTGAATCTTGTTTGCTCCCTTGTTTTCTATAAAAGAGAAATCGGGGCCATTAGAAAGGGTTCTGAAATCTTTGAACAGGGTCTCTTTGTGTAGGTCAAGTCGACATGATTAGGTTCCAGTTTTGAGATATCATGAGAAAATAGTAGAGAATTGTAATATCATTTTGCAGAGAAAAATAAAAGATAGTGATCAGTTTCAGATTTCAATTGGGTTATCTTGTAAATGAAATATAGTCTTGTCATTTGATAGAAGGTAGCTTTGGAATTAATACAAATATAATTGTTGGCATTGTGTTGTCATTGGTGTCAACCAGTATAGAAGGACAACCCGTATGGGAGTATAGTTGATGTGCAGTCATTGATGTCAACCTGTCTCGTAGGTCACCGGTAAGGGAGTAAATGCCATTCAATACAATGACCATTGGAGTCACAGCTGAGTCACCGATACACAAGTTAGTGTCTAACTTGTGTGGAAGATATGGACAAGAGACCAGTATGATATAAAAACCGGTACATGATGACATCTGTCAGTGGGCAAGATGCTGAGCTTTTGATTGTGATGAAGAGGCAAAATGTTACCTAAATCACATCAATATAGGAGGAGAAGAATGTATAGGTCACCAATATGCTATGTGGATGCAGAACAACAAGACTTCCACCGGATGAAGATGTAGTCACCATGTGAAAAGATGACTGACAGTGAATGTACTCACTCCAGATCACATGTGCTTATTTGAAGGTATGCTGCACAAACATGGAAGCCACATGAGTACATTGCAGGATGCAGATGACAAGGATCCACTAGCACCAGTAAGTGGAGATTATCTCCTATTATGCATAGTGTGTATCATAGTTTTTTGAGATAAGGAAGAAGAGATAAAGGCAGGTGTTTGAATGCTAGCACTAGTTCTATTGGTGAATCAAAGGAATTCCTCAAGTGCATGAAATTAGGGATATGCACTGGACGAACAAAGAAGGCATGATTGAGTTGCCAAAACAAATGAAGAGTGATAGTTTTGTCACCTTGACAAACTAACTGATAATGATGAAAGGCATAACAACTACAGAGAGAGAGTGCAACTGGTATGCAGATGCCTTAGATGGAATTAGTTGAAGGTTGATGACATGGTGTCATCAGAATGGCTATCGGTAAGCATGAGAACTGGTAAGGAAGCAAAGAGGTTGAGTGATGTGCTCCTATCTAATGAGAATTTGCATGCTATGGATAGGCATGTCTGGCGACTGGTTAAGGTGCTCCACTGATAGATCAACAAAGTGCAGATATGATGGTTAACCGGTAAAGTGTGAGATACAGACAAGGTTAGAGAACCAACATAAAAGAAGGATCGGTTGTGTGTTGATTGTCGGTGACCAAGTGTAGCTGACACAAAGATCTTTGCTAAGGTGGATATCGATAAGGATGCAACATGGAGTTGAAGTGGAAAGCTCACAGAGGTCAGTGATGTGCCATGTTGGTGAGGCAGTTGATGGTTGGTCAACATTTATGATGACTGCGAGGATCGAGGAAGAAAAGAAGAGGATTGCGGCTCGAGATGAAGGAAACAATAGATATCCAAAGAAGACTAATCTTGCAAATTGAAGTGGGTGAAGGAAACCAAATCAATCATGTGATTGATCAGACAAAAGGCCGAAAAACACGCTACAAATGGTTAAATTAGGAAGACGTGTTTCACAGGGTAGATAGATGGGTGATTATCATTGATTGAATGTTGAACATTGATCAAGGACACGATATTAGATTGGATTTGATATGTCACAATGATCAGAGATTAGATTAGATGCATATTCAGTGCATGGTGGAAGCCCTAACCATGTCAATGTTCAAACTCACGTCTTGGTGGGAAAATTTGGTTATAAGTATGCGAGCCAAGGATATTGTTCGTGCTACTGAAGGAGAGATTGTTGCTACTGCATGTGAGAAAAATTAGTCAAGTAATCAACAAGTATCTAAAAAGAGACTCAGTGTGTGCAAGTGAGAATCAAGTTGAAAGAATCAACCAACAACAGTAAGGAACCGGTAGTCTGCAAGTGAGTCTATGAGAGAAGTATACCAGTGGTGACCAAACTGGTAAAAAAGAGTTGCAGAAGAGTGCAGAGTAGGCAAGAAGGAACCAACAGAGCAGTTGAGAGAAGAGATAACCAGGAAAGAGAACTGACAGAGGGAGAGAACCGGTAGAAAAGGAGAAAAGGCTGAACCAATAAGGTTGCAACAGTGAGAGGGTGAGAGAGAGACCTGACAGTGAACTGGATAGAAGATCCAGTAGAGAGATTTGAAGAAGAGTTAAAAAATAGATTTGTAACAAGGCTATTAACTTTTAAATGATTATGTTTTTGTATTCACTGAGTTGGAGCTTGGTCTAGGGGTTGTAGCTCCTTGGGTTGGTGCCCTAAATCAGGGATTGTCTCTCCTTGGGTTGGTGCCCTGAATCAGGGATTGTAGCTCCTTGGGTTTGTACCCTAAAATCAAGGGTTGGTGGGCTAAACATTGTAATCAGAGATTGATTGTGAGGTTGGATTGGAGCAGTAGCCTCCAACAACATTTCTCATAGATGTTTTTCCCATCTTGGGTTTTCCTCATATATGCTGGTGTTATGTGATACCCTTTTATGTGTGAATGCATTTGTAATTAGTCTCCCCAGTAACCGGTAATATTGCATTGAGTTAGACCTAATAAATGGTATACACACAAAGGGTAGATAAACGGAAAATATTGAGAACCATTGATTCACCCCCCTCTCAGTGGTGCATTGTGTCTAACAATTGGTATCAGAGTCTAGGTTCCCAGTCAAACGAGCTTTCTCCAACTTGGGTAGATTATAGCTTAAGGACACAATGGTTTGTTTAGTGTCAATCCCTACTCCAGTTTTTGATGGTTGAAACTATTCCATTTGGAGTTGTAGAATGGAAGTCTACTTATCCTCTCTAGCGTTTGATGTGTGGATGTCTGTTGTTAATGACTTCCCTAGCAAAGTCAATCCTCCCATCAATTCAGATGCAGAAAGAAGAAACCATTGCAATGATATAGCAATGAAGGAAGGCTATACTTTGTGGTTTATCTGATGGTGTTTCCTTACAGGTGGATAGATGCAAATCAGGAAAAATCTTATGGGAGAGATTGGAGAAGCTCTATGGAAATGAGCTCACTACTACAAAACTAGCTTGTGATTATAGAATGCAAAATGCATCTCATGCATTTGTAGATGATGAAGGTAGATATGCCAATAGTTGTAGCAATGATGATGAAGGAATCCACCTCTTCATGGCTCATGAATAATGAGGATGAGAGTCACACATCTGAAAATGATCATGCAGATCACTCCTACCGGCAAGATGTGTTTGGCAGTAATAGTGAAGGTGAAGTAGAAGAGGAAGCATAAGTTGATCTTGAAGGAGAGCTTGTAAATGCACTTGAAGAACTCAACAGAGTGAGAAATGAATACAAGCTATTAAAGAATGCTACTATAGTGGAGTAGAACCGGTTGATGAAATGCCTTGAATAATCTGAGAAATGTATCTTAGAGTTGAAGCCTCAATAAGGAGACACCAAGGAGTGCCTATGCAATGATCTAGCCTCTGAGCTAGAAGTAAAGGATAAAGAAAATCAACAACCTCTTGGAGAAATGGAGGTTCTCCAAAATAACCTTGAGAAGTGTCAGGATGAGCTCAAGGTAAGAATCCGGTTTGATGGCTGTAGTGATGCCTTGGACAAAATGTTGAAAAATCAAAAACATGCCAAGGACACTGAAGGTTTAGGAAGTGGTGCTGGAGAATGCTCCACCTGTAAGAATGTCCTCCATAATGACATTTTGTTTGTCTCCTCAAATGGAGAAAACAAGGGATAAACCTTCATAGTTAGAAATGCTCCCCGGAAGAAGGTTGATCTAACTACAACCGGTGAAGACTTGAAGACAAAAATGAAGATCAATGCTGCAAGAAGTATGAACAATGCAGATGCCAAAGGAAAAGGGAAGATGGGAGAATACTGCTTCACCAGAAGCAAGAACATGAGAAGACAACAAAGAAAACCTCCTACCGGTATAGGACAAAGAAATGCTACCACCCACATGTCAAGACAAGTGTGGAAAAAGAAGAGATCAGATGGAAGAAATGCAAAGAATGGACAACCCAGGATCCATCCTCAGAGAAGGAGAAATGGAGATGCCAGACCAGTAAGATCTCCCCATGCATGGCAGAATAATTTTGTAAGTCATATTCCATCCTTCTCCGGTTATTGATTTGCATGTAATGGTCATGGCCTTAGGGAAGAAGAATTTAGAAAGGGCTCGAGAAGGAATAATCGAGGATCTCACAAATATCATGCAAATAAGAAAAATGTATCAAAGTAGATACATGCATATCCCCTCTCCCGATTATGAAAATAATGTTTATTAAAATTGCAATGGAATTGGCCATAGAAGTTTTGAATGTAGGAAGAGGAACTTGCAGTCATATGGAGGCCGGTATAGCAACTATGCTCTACGTAGAAGTGGATACAAAGCATATGAAAGTCAGAGGCCTGCATGGAACCAAAGGAGAAATGTCCCTGCAGGATCAAGAGGTCCACCGGTTTCGGTTCCCAGTCACAACAACATGACCAGAAGAAGATGGTCAAAGTGGTATGTTAAGAGGTTCCCTAATCATGAAGTTGGGATGGATGTTGTGTGCTATTATAGCACTAATTCTGGTTGTGATGCAGAGTCCAGAAATTAAAGGACCCATTAACAGAAGAAGGTAAGACCTGCTCCCATGACTGAAAATGGGAAGAAGAATGAGACCAAGTAGGTGTGGAGGAAGAAGACCATGGACTAGCTATGTGCATTCAATGCACATGTGATATCTCCTAAGGCTTGAAGGAGATGCAGGACCTTAGGGGGAGTAGTATACTGAACTTATCATTCACCCCCTCAGTGAAGAAGGACACATGGAAGAACAAGATGTTGCTAGTTCAAAGGATGAAAATGAGAAGATAAGTGTGTGTAGTGGCTTCCTTGGCTACACACCTACATATCAGAGTTGGATCACTACTGCATGTGTCAATAAATAGAGATTAACAATTGAAATCAGATACATTGTGACATAAAATGTCAGGAGTTACAGGAAGGTGCTCTGGTAGTGATGATGGATCGATACAGGAAACCAGTATATGCAGGATGTTGCCGACATGAATGTTAAATAGGTACTTGCAGGTTATGTAAGACAATGAGGTTGGAGATCATTGCATTAGCCCTGCTAACATGGAATGGGAGGTCATGTCTCAGGTGGTGTTGATGAAGACCTGCATGATATATGTTGGCCCAGTTGTTAATTATGTATGCATACATCCCTCGAGGGCTAACCAGTTTTACTCTTGGAATGATGATGACATTGTATGGCATTGTGTACATCCATGATCATGTCATTTCCTATGGTAGTTATAATGGAGCTGATAAATCATTATATTGATCACATATGCACAACTCAACTGATATATAGTGAAGTTTGGAGCTCCGGTTTTGAACCTGACCGACAATGTGGACCTAATATGTATGACTTAGGGGGAGTTGACAGCAATGGTTTCTGATGTATCAAACTTGCTAGACACAAAGGGTGCGCAAGTGTCTATGGTTGTATTGGTATGTTTGTATTTTGGAGGTATCTAGTTTTGTGAGATGTTTCAATGCCTATTCAATTGAAATCAACTAGACCACCAAGAGTGTTGCTTACTAAGAGAGAAAGTTACCTGCATAAGAGAACATGTATTTGGTATCAAAAGAGAAACAATTGGTATCAACATTTTGGGGTCATAATGGATTTTGCATATCAAGGGGAGATTATGCAGTTTGACCGACAGGTAAGTTTTGTTCACTGACACATGTGCCTTCAATTGGTCTCAGACTTGTATATGCAAAGGCTTCTGGTTTGTATATACACTTTGTAGTTGAGCAATTCATGTCAGTTGATGGTTGAGTCCTCCATCTCAAGAGCTGTAACTTGAGAAATTATAACAAGTGGTATCAAAAGAGGAGATGCATTCGATAAAGATAAAGGAGGAGAAAGATTTTTGTCAGTATTAGGTAGATACAAGGAGGAATGATATCTTGATAGTGCCCTTGGCCATTGTTGTCAAAGAGGGAGAAATATTCTATAGTATGCTGGATACTACATGTGTTGACATCAATAATAAAGGGGGAGATTGTTGGCATTCTGTTGTCATTGATGTCAACCGGTATAGAAGTAAAACTGGTATGGGAGTATAGTTGATGTGCAATCATTGATGTCAATGTAATGCCCCGCCAGGAAACCCCGAAGGGATTAAGCCATAACACAAGAATAGAGTGCAAATTTTTTTTTTTTTAAAGTTACACCACATTAAGATACAGCAAGATATCAAAGATTTAGATTACATAGCAGAAGACATCAACTAACACCTAAAGAGTTTCCCAACGAGATTACTTAAATTTCACAATTCACTTAACTCGCACAATTAATCAAATAAGCTGATTATCTTAACAATGAGATAATTCTTAATCAGGACAATTTCTTTCAAGGACGGAAATATAAATCACAAGCAAAGATTCATCCATTAAGATCTATTCATAATCTTCATTCAAGCTTTTCATATAAAGTTACAAGCCATACATCTAATATTCTAACACACTAGAATTTCATCATAAACATATGAGATCTTTTCAAGCATACTTAATTTCCTTACAACAACTGAATATATCCATTACTCTAAGTTACATTCTTTCATATTCCAACTTATTGCATTTAAAAGATGATTACATACATGCATCTACGATAAATCTCATCTAAACTACTTATGCATTCGATCAACATGGCATTCAAGAAAGGACTGAATATAAGCATTAAAAGTTAATTCCATTTATTCACTTAACCATTCTAACATAAGCTAATCATACATGATAAAGCTGAATAAAGGAAACATAAGAGAATACATCACATAACACCATAATGATCTCGGAGTTCACCCCTAAAGGGCTACATCTCCGGGTCTGCTCAACTGCAAGACCCCTCTGATAATTAATAAAGTTAAGAATACAAGAGGTTACACCATTACAATCCGGCCATCAAGGCGAAACATAAACAATATGCAAACGACCATATCGGTCAATAAATACATAAACGATCCCTGAAAAGAACAGGATCTAGCTGAACATAATCGAAGCTAATACAAAGGTCCAGAAGAGCATCCACAAAACTGAGCCATCACCACCCAAGGTCTACATGAAACCGATACTCACAAGGGCATAAACAAAAGGACGACCCACGAAGGTACTCTTAACAGGACGAAACGACAACACACTAGCGAACGTAGGGACAAGTGTCATCACACAACTTGGTATGGTTACCATGGCAAGTCTTCATAGGTCCCGACCCCATACACTGGGTTACCCTGGCAACCTAATCCGAGCTTCCGGCCCATCCAAGCCTCATGTGGACCCACACATCCTCTCGTGAAGACAAGGATGATGGTTTGCCATTTCAGGCCTTCTCACAGCATGTCGAGTCTATATTAGCACTCGTCCCATGTGTGTGGCACAATTATCTTACTTAGAGATTACATTCTAATCTACTTAAAGGTTATCACTTATTAGACTCACTTTCGATGGGTTACCCAGCAGCCACTTTGGGCGTGGCCCCCAATCGAAAGCCACTTTCCCATACGACACTAGACTAAACTCAGACGAACTCAAAACCAGGGAATACACATGGTCAGACGAACGGAGTTCAAGAAGAAGAGGACAACCATTTGGTCAAACAGGACTCAAAGATGAACACTTACTGACGGTACTCTAACTAGAGACCTGACAAACTAAGGTCAACCATGAATCATCATTTGACTCACACAAGGAGGATATGACCAACTACGACGACACCACAAAACAACAGTCAACTCAAAACAGAGGACTGAAACAGGTACCCCAAATCATTCCATACGACAGGGTCCTATCATACAAGCACGACTTGCCATTACATGAATAAAAGTGAATACAAAAATTAAACTCGCAAAGGCAATAAACAGAAAAGGCAATATTCAACAGATGCAATCTTTCCGAATTGATCTAAACATTAAACGTCGATCAAGTTTTCTACGAGATCTAAATCAGATTACTGCTATCTATCTCATCTAGGGATAAGTTGTTCTTGGTTTTCTAACTCTCTAAGGTTCAAAGCATCGAACAGACATATAAAGCCATAAAGAGTTTTTAAACCAATTCATATTAATTAAACTCAGACAACCATTAATCAAATAAATAAGATATTTAATCTGCAATCAAAACGTCATTAACATACTGGTCTAAAACCGACCTCTACAGTTTCGTATTATTTCTCAAGCCCCGATGCATTATACGGATTACGGAAATAAAAATGTAGAAAGAGAATCTAAATGGAGATAATCATTTCCAAAGCATATCGTTAAAATTCAAACACCCAACGATAAATATTTCACTTACTTCTAAATTACTCAAATGATATGTTCTACGATAATATTTAACATCATCAATTAGTAACTACATCGTATTTCAACGATTTTCCAATAACATATTATTCGCTATTGTGCTTTTAAACAATACTACCTTAATTAGCCAAATGCTCTAATTAGCTAGAAGGTAAGATCTAGATTCATTAATCCAAGATCAATCAGAATATAATCAATGATATTTAGTTGCAAAGTTAACAGTTTTAGAACTTAATTAGGAAATGAGCATAAGTCATGAAATGAAATGGAATATTTAATTCACCTACAAACTCCATTATGAAATTAATCAATATCCCATTTAACATTATCAAAATTAACGCCACCTTAATCATGATTAAGAAACTAAATTCCACTTAACAATAAAATAATATTTAAAATATTATAAGCATTTTTTTTTTTGAATAATAAAAAAATGCATTAAAAAAAAACCATTTTATAACTATGTTTAAAAAAACACATTAAAAGGAAGAGACGAGGGTGGGGCCCACCTCCCAACTGGGAAGGCTGGGCGCCCAAGCCCTATCCGCAGGCGGTGAAGGCTCGCGGGCGGCGCTCACGGTGGTGCCCGCAGGTGCTGCGGCGCCCTGCGGCCACCGCGGCCCCTACGGCCACCACCGTGAGCCGTAGTCACTGCGTAGGCGAGCGGAGGTAAGGGGGCGAGCGGGGGAAAAGGGGAACGCGTGGGGGAGTGGAGGAGGAGCGGGTGGAGCTCCGCTCCCCGCCCTCCAAACCCCAACCTCGGTTTAAAAACATACGCCCAGGCTGAACAAAAACAAACGCCCATGCCGAAACAGAAGCAAACGCCTAGCTCGCATAAAGATATATATATATTTTTTCTTTTAAAAAAAACACACAGTTCGGAAATGGTCACAAACGCCCAGTTCGGTTCATATATATAAAAAAAAATGCCCACTACTAAAATCTGATAATAAATTTTGAATAAAAATGCACAGGCTCAAATAATAAGTTCGTTTTAGACGGACTGTGTTTTGGTATCCATTTCTTTGGTGATTTCATTCTCTCCAAACACAAAGGGGTTTTCAAACACCCAAACAACAATGAGGAATAACACACCTCCATTAAAATTTCCAGCCAACTCATATTGGACAATCAAATCGTTTTCTCAATAACAAAATCATTTCTTTCAACCAGAACAGTAAATTCTTTTGGCAACAAGAAAAACAATTCAGAATCCTACCTTCATATGCAATCCTGGAATAGATGAAGGAGAGCCCACCTGTCAGATCCAGTAAAATTCCTTCCCAAAACCCCCAAAATTTCTTTCCAACCAAAAATTCTCCAAAAAAAGTCCATCCCCACAATTTTCCCCAAATTTTGGGTTATATGGAAGAGTTGACCAAAAATTCCATTTTTGGAATTAAAATTTTTATTTACAAATAATTCTCAAAAATTAATTCTTTTCTAACTATCACAACAAATCGACTTGCCTTTTCAATTAAAAAATCGATTTTCTCATTTAATCAAATTTAATCTTTCTAATCTCAAAAGCCAACAGAATACGATCAATCTATTGCGATAAAATACAAAACTTTCTTTTTTTCAACAGCATATATAAAATGCATTTAATATTCAAAATCAGTCATTTAATCGAACTTACTCCCAATCTAAAATAAGCAATTCATATCAATGAAAATCGCATAACGAAATCCCGATTACTTTAGTCCATTAATCTCTAATGCACAAATACATATTTAATCAAAATAATTACTAAGGACTAATTAATCAATTTAACCATGCACACCAAGCACGCAAACCGAGAAGGTCAACCAAACAGACGACTCGCAAACCCAAACAAGAAGGGGATACCGACGACGACTGGCGATGCTCACTTGAGCATGACTAAGGTCGACTAGGGTCTTACGACCACCTAATCCAACTCTAAGGATTAAAAAGGTACACTCAAACCTGCAATCCAGGTGATGAAGGACCTCGCACTCATACGACGTTGTACCTGAAATCTCCTGCAACCAAGAGTCATACATGCATACATATATAAACTTAATGAAAACGTTAGCTCAATATTAATACCACGAAATAGGTAAACTAACAACTTGCATACAACTAGTGAGAAAACCACATCAATAGCTATGCGTAAAATCAACGTCTGACTATAACATAATATTACGATAAACTAATCAAGATTAAACCAAGGTTAGAAATAGATTAGGGCAGGGGTACTACAGTCAACCTATCTTGTAGGTCACTGGTAAGGGAGTGAATGTCATTCAATACAATGACCATTGGAGTCACAATTGAGTCACCGATACACATGTTAGTGTTTGACTTGTGTGGAAGATATGGAAAAGAGACCGGTATTATATAACAACCGATACATGATGACATCTGTGAGTGGGCAAGATGTTGAGCTATTGATTGTGATGAAGAGGTAGAGTGTTACCTAAATCACATCAACATAGGAGGAGAAGAATGTATAGGTCACCGGTATGTTGTGTGGATGAAAAACAACAGGACTCCCACCGGATGAAGATGTAGTCACCATGTGAAGAGATGACTGACAGTGAATGTACTCACACCAGATCACATGTGCCTATTTGAAGGTATGATGCACAAATAGGGAAGCCACATGAGGGGAAGCCACATGAGTACATTGTAGGATGCAAATGATAGGGATCCACTACCACCGATAAGTGGAAATTATCTCCTATTATGCAAAGTGTGTATTATAGTTCTATGAGATAAGGAAGAAGAGGTAAAGACACGTGTTTGAAGGTTGACACCAGATCTATCGGTGAATCAAAGGAATGCCTCAAGTGAATGAAATCAGGGATATGTACTGGACCAACAGAGAAGGCATGATTGAGTTGCCAGAATAGATGAAGAGTGATGGTTTTGTCACTTTGACAAACCGATTGATGATGATGAAAGGCATAACAACAATTGCAGAGAGAGAAAGAGAGTGCAACCAGTATGTAAATGCCTTAGATGGAATCAGTTGAAGGTTGATGGCATGGTGTCATCAGAATGGCTACCGGTAAGCATGATAACTGGTAAGGAAGCAAAGAGGATGAGTGATGTGCTCATATCTAATGAGAATGTGCATGCTATGGATAGGCATATCTGGTGACTGGTTAAGGTGTTCCATCGACAGATCAACAAAGTGCAGATATGGTGGTTAACTGGTAAAGTGTGAGATACCGACAAGGTTAGAGAACCAACATAAAATAAGGACCGATTGTGTGTTGATTGTCGGTGACTGAGTCTAGCTGACACAAAGATATTTGATAAGGTGGATATCGACAAGGATGCCACATGGAGTTGAAGTGGCAAGCTCACAGAGGTCAGTGATGTGCCGTGTTAGTGAGGCAGCTAGCGGTTGGTCGATATTTATGATGACTGCGAGGCTTGAGGAAGAAAAGCAGAGGATTGCAGCTTGATATGAAGGAAACAAAAGAGATCAAGAGAAGACTGATCTTGTAGATCTAAGTGGGTGGAGGAAAGCACATCAATCACATGATTGATCAGACAAAAGGCCGAAAAACATGCTACAAATGGTTAAAGAGGGAAGACATGTTTTACAGGATAGACAGATGTGTGATGCTCATTGATTGAGTGCTGAACATCGATCAAGGACATGATATCAGATTGGATTTGATATGTCACGATGATCAGAGATCAGATCGGATGTAGATTCAGTGCATGGCAAAAACCCTAACCATGCCAATGTTCAAACTCACATCTTGGTGGGAAAATCTAGTTATAAGTATGCAGGCCAAAGATATTGTTCATGCTCCTGAAGGAGAGAGTGTTGCGATTACATGTGAGAGGAAATCAGTCAAGTACTCAACGTGTATTTGAAAAGAGACTGAGTGTGTGCGAGTGAGAATTAGGTTGAAAGAATCAACCGGCAACAGTAAGGAACTGATAGTTTGCAAGTGAGTCTGTGAGAGAAGTATACCAGTGGTGACCAAACTGGTAAAGAAGAGTTGCAAAAGAGTGCAGAGTAGGCAAGAAGGAACCAACAAAAGATAGAACCATTGGAAAACAACAGAGCTATTGAGAGAAGAGACAACCAATAGAGAGAATTGGTAGAAGGAGAGAACCGATAGAAAAGGAGAAAAGGCTGAACCAATAAGGTTGCAACAGGAGAAGATTGCAATAGTGAGAGGGTGACAGAGAGACCTAAGAGTGAACTGGATAGAAGATCCAGTAAATAGATTTAAAGAAGAGTTGCAAAATCCATATGTAACAAGGCTATTAACTTGTAAATGATTATGTTTTGTATTCACTGAGTTGGAGCTTGGTGCAGGGGTTGTGGCTCCTTGGGTTGGTGCCTTGAATTAGGGATTGTAGCTCCTTGGGTTGGTGCCCTAAAATCAGGGGTTGGTGCTCCTTGGGTTGGTGCCCTAAACATTTTAATTAGAGATTGATTGTGAGGTTGGATTGGAGCAGTAGTCTCCAACAACATTTCTCACTGAGGTTTTTCCCATCTTGGGTTTTCCTTGTATATGTTGGTGTTATGGGATTCCCTTTTATGTATGAATGCATTTGTGATTAGTCTCCCCACTAACCCATAAGCCTGTATTGAGTTATACCTGATAACCAGTATACACACATAGGATAACTAAAGTGGAAAAGATTGAGAACCATTGATTCACCCCCCTCTCAGTGGGGTATTGTGTCTAACAATAATTTCAAATCCATACTCTAATGTGTATGGTTTTATTTTATTTTAGGTAAATGGAATCAAGGGTTTCATTTGTTCGTTGTATTGTTATGGTTTATGTAGTATTTCATTTCATGCTTGAATCCAAGGGGTTAATTAAAATGCTTGAATAAGATAATAGAGGGATAACATTTGTACTAGGATTTCATAAGTAGTTCAGCTAAGAAATTGTAGTTGAAAGGATATTGTAATGCAATATGTTTTAAGATCTAATCAGCTATCAGATAAATTTCTATCAAGTCTCAATAATATTTTATAAATTCAGATCCCAATGGAATAAGGCACTGGTATGCTGTAGCAAGTGTCATTAGTTTATCATTTTCTACTCTGTTTCACTTATGGTTTATCGTAAATCGTTAAAATCAAGACATATTTCCAAGATTTTCATGTATGTTTGAGTTGTCCTACTATCTCATGCTCCAAATAAGGTTGAGGATCACTGCAGACAATATATAAGATTATCTACTTTGTTTTTATAATAATTCATGAATGTGGTGCAGAGATCACAAATTTTCTAAGGGATTACCCTCTTGGGTCTTGCAAAGCCCAAAGTGTAGAAGGATTTGCAGATCCTTGTCGCAATTGGTCCAAGTCTAAAGAGTATTGATAGTTTGAAGTGGCTTTCCATGGGTATTTTGATGAATCAACTTTGCCTCTGCCTTGTTGCAGTGTAAATCCATTTTCAGGCACCAACACAGGTATTTGTGGATAGTGGTACAGTAATCATTTACTAGATTTACTATAAATTTTGTGAGTTGTGATTTGAGCTTAATCTGGAACATGCATTTGGAGATGAAACTTTCCTCAGTTCATTTATGTCTATTGCTGTGAACATTCCGATAGTGATGCTTTTGTAATTTGGTAGTGAGCCATATGACAATGACACACCCCATTTTGTAAACACTATATAACTAGTTATGCTATCTTGAGAGCTAACACTCTATGGTTTTTCCCATTTGGGGTTTCCAGGTATAAAATCCAATGTTCCATTTGTGGTTGTGTTTCTTTTTTATTCTGCATTTGCTATTTCATATTGATGAGTTTAATTGATGAAATTGATATATCAATAAAAAGGTTCAAAAATTGTGAGAATACTGATTTACCCTCCCCCCTCAGTATTCTGGTCCTTTCAACCAATCCAACATAGGTGTGGCCATTTTTGAGATGTAGAAGACAAAACCATTTAAATATGAAGGTGTGCCATTGTTGTGACTATTTTCAGCCACTCATGTGAAACATTTTTGAGTATATTCATACTTGTGGAGGGCATTTTTAGACTCTTGGAGGACACTTTCAGACCCAGTCCTTAGAAAATCAGACTTTGTTACAACTTTGCCATAAAAATCGGTCACTTTCTAATCGTACTTAGACCTCCAAATAACATTTTCAGAATTGGGTATACAATTTTGAGCTTCAAATGAGTCATTTTTTTGAGTAAACCAAGGTATCTTCAGACTTACATTTCATGATCTGCCCTTAAATAAGTTTCAAAATTAGGGTTTTAGAAAGGTTTTTGTACCCCATTTTTATCTAAATCATGTATTTTTCAGAATTTATGTTACTAATGTGTGGAATTTATAATTTTAGACCTTGAATGTGGTAAAATCATTAAAAATCAGAACTTAAGGAATTCTAAAAATTAGTTGTTTGAATTACTTTTCCAAGTTATTAACTTCAAGCTTCATGTAGGTATTGTGTCTAAGGTGGGGATAGCGACAAGAAAGGAACAACTTAATATTGTACAACAGGGTTTCTATCCAAAGTCATTGCTATCACCTCAATGGAAGAAGATCACAGACATGAACATGGTTTTGGAGTACCTGGACATGAAGCAAATGAGACAAAGAATGTTTGAAGTGAAGAATCATTTTCCTTCAACCCTATCGACTAATATCATGAAAAGAGAAATCTACAATGCGATTGAATTTCCACCATCCATCTAATGCAGTGAGCTTGTTGTCAAGTGTGACAAGAACTATTATCCAAGAACCATAATGATCAGATCACCTAAGGGGGCAATTCTTGTGTACCTGGTTGATGATGTAATTGCAGAAGTGTTTGGAATTCCCAAGAGTGTGAACATACAAGAGATGACTAAGTATGATGCCTTAGAAAAATTTGTGAAGAGTGGATGCATGCATGATGGTTGTCAATAGATAGTGGGTCATTGAGCCAGGGCATCACCACTCTAGATTTCCCAAGATACTTCTATGTTCATACTTGAAAGATAAGTACAACGACTTAGTATTTTTACTCAACTGAGTGATGGGAGTACCTAAAGGGACATTGTATGAAAATTGGATGTACTATTTTATTGAAGAAATATCAAAGGGAACAATGATCAAATGGGATAAAATAATAAGTGATCCTCTCGACTTCTAGTTGAGAGGTTTGGAGAAAACATAGATATTCAACATGACCTCCTACCTTGTGTACGCACTATAGAATAACCAAGAGTTACATGCTACAACATAATCGACACCAAATGATGATGATGAAGAACAATAGAGATCTCCTACAATCTAATTGGAGGTTAAATTAGGCAACAATGTGGTAGACTTAACCAAAGACAAGGATACACATGATGATGTAATTTCAACCTTGAGAGGACTTGATCAGGACATGAGCCTCAAGGATGGGATGGAGATTTATACTATTCCCAATTGGTTGTTGCAGAGCATGGAGAAGAAGTAAATGATAGAGGTACAACCTATAGAGGACATTAATGATTTATTATCTAAGACAAACAAAGGAAAAGAATAGAAGAAGGCTAAGGTGTTCTCCAATACTGCTAGAGATGATACATATGTGTGTATTGCACAAGTGGCTGTCCTAATGGGTGAAAAGACCAAATATTTGGTCACTCCTATGGATTATTTGATCACCATGATTGACCTTAGACCAACTATAAACAAAAAACAATTCAAGGAACTTGATGATAAGGTCAAGGAAATCAAGGTGTGATTGAATAGGATTATTGAGAAGAAAGATATACTTGAAAATGAGAATAGGAGGCTCAAGGAATGCATTGAAGGGATGAACTCCAAAGGCGTGAGGATCCTACTTTTGTCTCACCTATCACTATTGATTGCAGGTTTCCTTTCGACTATGAGGTAGCAAGGAATACACATTTAGAAGTTGGAATATGGATTGAAGATGTATTGAAATAGATGGATGGTTTCCTAGCTCAGTTAGTCCAGGCATTTGACAAGACGTCAATGCTCATATTCAGGATATAGTATCTAGAGGGAGTTTGGTATGATTTCCAACTTGTACAAGAGAAAAATATTCCTCGCCTTAGGGTTTTGAAGTGAATCCTGATGCCTATGTTGATCTGAGAGGAAGTTGTGCATGCAGGTGATATTTATGATTTTCAAGGATGGTATTGTTATCTGGCAATGTGGAAGTCTGCTTGTGATCATGCAAGGCAAGAGTGCATTGAGACGGAAGGATCAATCCAAGGGATTCAATCCAAGATCCTTACATCAATTGATGAATTGTTGGGAATGGATGTTCATACACCCAACAATTTACACCTAGAATAATTGAAAGAAAAGATGATATTTGTTTAGTTCAATCAGTTAGAGTTTTTAAAGAAGAGTCAAATAATGATTTGATTTCTCTCGTGGTTCACATCCACAATTTACAGAGGCTTATGCTAGATTGAAAAAGTATTTTTGATGCTTGCTCAAATGCCTTGGATGTGATTGATGTGCAATAAGAATCTTTACACAATGTCACCATGGAGGAGCTCAACTCAGTCTTAGATAGATTTTTGGAGTATGCAACTAGAGAGAGGGATGTAGGACACAATCTTCTAGAAGATTCCTTGCTTAATGATTAGGCATCATCCTATTGGACCTCTTATTTTTTGTTGCAAACCTTGATTAGGGTTATATTAGATTAGTGTTGGAAAGATCATGGCCCTTGGTTCTAAAATAATCTTGGCCATTCATTTCATTTGAGACTATATAAACCCATTTGCCTCTCATTTATAAGAGAGAGATTTTGAGGATTGTCATCTATATGCTACGAGTTTGAATATAAATCATTGAAGCGTAGTGGTTTGTTTAGATTTTGTATGAATTTGTGGTTCTCATTGCCTCCAAAATTTAGATTAGAATTTATTTCAAGTATTTTAGATTGTATGAAAGAAGTGTTTAATGCATTCGAATGAGATTCATATAATCCATACCACTAACTTCTTGCTGATTTGATTGTGAGTTTTCTTTGTGTGGTAAACTAAAATTGAATTGAACTTCAATTATTGCACATCCATTGGTATGCATTTACTTGATGGTATTTATGTTTATGGTGATAATTTGAACATCTATCACTTTACCTTATAAGTTGCACTAAGCATGTGCTGAATTGTTCTTTGATGGTAAGACCTTGCCTAGTTGAATTTCATTATATTGTTCACTACATCTTGCATTCTAGGTTTTAGAATTGCTAAACCCTTATCCATTTTGCATTTTATTTGAAGATTATTTGTTAGATTAGATTAAGAGCTCAAATTGAAAAATCATTCGAAATCATTGGCAAAACATATCCTCATTCATGATAAGCTTAACAAATCCGAATAATTACATAAGTCCCCAAGTGAAAACAATATATCACATCAGCCATTGAGTTACCCACATGTCAAGAAGTAACCGTAGAAACCTTGAAATAATATTCGTTGACTAGATATTTAGCATCTAAGGCGATTTTTTTCAAGAGGGTAAAATACTTTGGTATTTTATTATGTGTTTTATTGTGCCTAAAACACACATGAACAAAATTGGCGCTAGAAGGAGGGCGTTTTGTTAGGCACGAAGGAGGACTTTTTTCAAATTGCCTTTTGAACATCATGATATAGAATGATTTTTCCTGAAGAAGAACTCATCCTACATGAACAAAAAGATATCATCTCACGGTTGAACACTCTTGCTTAGAGAAATAAAAGAAGTGCAGCTAGATTCAGACAAGTAAGAGCAGTGATTGATAAAGAAGAAGAGTTGGGAATTTTTCCTCCTGTTGCTATTGTTCCTTGAGCAATCAATTGTGAGACTCCATCTCCTACAAGATAAAGAAGAAATTGAACAAGTTGAAGAATTTTCCTATTTGTGCAAGAATCATGATGGTGCTAATTGCTAGAAACTAACTGCGAGTGCATCAACTGAACTTGGAAGACAACACTGATCAAGGAGACATTATTTTTGGATTGAATTTTTTTTTGGGAAGTGAAGATGAGTTCACCTCAATACATTGGTATTGCCTTTGTGTTGGACCAAGAGGATGTGAAGGATGAGTGAATTGAAGCCGTAGTTGAAAGAGATTTACTTGCTCAAAGACAAAGGCAGTTCAAATTGATTCTCAATAAGTTAGAAGCAAGTCATGCTGGATCACATTAATTCATTTTTGCCTAAAATGTTCTAGAGAATTCTAAGATTTTCTCTAGGAGAATGAAGATATTATGAGCTAAGGTTCACTCTTAGAGGCTTCATCAAGCTAAGAGGTGAATAGAGACAAACTATTTGATTGGAAAAACATGGTAAGAGGAGAAGATATCTTCCGAACTCCTCCACATTAGTGTTGAGAATGGGTGTCTCAAACTTACTAGTTGAAATCTCGAGTAGATGACATTTGGTCTCTGAAATGAGTAGTTCGGTGTTGATAATGTTCGTGTTATTGATCATCTTCAAATGAAACTGAATAAACTCCGTGTTATATACATGCTTGAAGAAGGAGTGTGCAGAGCGCTGCGGGATGGCGGGGAAAGGAAACTAAGTCCTTTCTATTTAACCCAGTAGTGTGACAAAAGTGTGACAAATAGGGCCACCGGATAGTGGGATGAAGGAGACTTGATCTTCATCCTGCCACCCCGTGGGACTCTAAGGGTCTAGTAAGAGGACTTGTGGGTAGTAGAAGACAGTTTGATTTGTCTTCCCCACAACCCCGTGAGGGTTTTCTAGTGATTGTCAATGTAGTGCAAGGTAAAGACAGAGGGAAAAGAGACAGTTCCTCCCACCACCTTGCATGACACTAAGGACCCAATAAGAAGACATGCAGGGTAGTGGAAGATGGATGACTTGTCTTCCCTGCCATCTCGTAAGGGGTGTTTAGAGAGGACAACAATAGTGTGAGATAAAGGTGAAGGGTGAAGGGATGGTCTCCTTGCCACCTGGCGTGGTGAATAGCGGTCAAAAGGTGGTGCTATAGGCTAATAGGGAAACAAGGAGGTTTACTTAGCTTGCCAACCTGCAGGTAATCTAAGGGTTCTTGAGGAGCTGTGCTAGATAACTAGGGGAGCATGAGACATTCTCTTCCCGCCATCCTGCACCGATGTCAAAAGTGAATTCGATGATAAGTTGTGCCGAAATAAACAGAGGTGGGGACCATGGTCGAATGTCAAGCGACTTGCTGAGCTGTGTATAAACAATTGGTAGAAATTGGAATGACTTAGAGGAAGCGATGGAGATAACATGGTGTTTTATTGACAATCTGAGGAAGTTGGATAGTTGGAGGTGTGGTAAATAAATTGAATCATATTTTGACAAAGACATATAAATGTTTGGAAAACAGCTGAAGATGAAGTTGACGATGAGAAGGTTGCAGAGTGGGTAAGAAGTCTGTTGTGACTGGAAACAATTACTGGTGCAGGGGCACAAGCCTCAATTTCATAATTTATTGATTGAAAAATTCATGTTTTGGATAGAAAGGTGTTGGGATGGATCAAGGAATCTTTTTTTTATGTTTTGTTTTGTAATAAGGTCCTAATTGTCTATTTTGTAAGGCCTAGTGGCCTAGGGTGCATTATAAACCCTATGGTCAACTATGGTCAAAGGGACTTAGGATGAGTAGAACTAGGGATTCAAAGATTTTTTGGTCTATTTAGATCCATTTCAATGTGTTTAGGTCCCTAGGTTGATAATAAAATTAGTTTGAATGGCAAAATGCAAAAATTGTCAAAAATTGACAAAGTTGTCAATTTGTAAAGCAACTTTTCAAAAAGTTGTTGTAATTGGTTTCCCCATGTTCATAACCATATAAAATAAGTTTTAACATGTTGGGAAAACTATAAAATTTCTCAACAAACTTGTGTGGGGGTTGTTGTGGGTGGAATTTGTAAACTTGATATTTGAAATCAATAAAAAAACTGCATTTTTCGAGAAAATTTGCTGTTCTTTCGGTTGGTACGGAATTTCACGACCTCCAAACTGAAAAATTATTTCATGGGGAGTTTTAAGGGTGAAATAAATTTCTTTATAATCCAACTAGAGGTCTGGAGGTGGAGTATTGAGGGAGAAAAGTTGTAACAGATCCAAACAGCTCGTGAAAGTGCCCTTTCCCAGGGTTTCGACTTCAATTTCCCATTTCTTCCAAATTCACCATGGGAAAATTCTAAAACTTGGTGAAATGGAGGATTTGGGAGTATATTTTAATATCCAAAAGGTTTCAAATCAAAAGGATGCATTTTGGGTGATATTTTGTTAAATTTGACCAGGCATCTCTATGTGACTAGTTGTGGGAATTGAATAAAATTCATGAACAATCCCCATAACTTTAGTTTTAATGTAAACCAGAATCTATAACTTTGTATTTGGTGATTTTTTGGATACACAAAGGTTCTCAAATAATTTATTTTTTGGAGTTTCAAGTTTGGAGGGTAGTTCCTTTATTACGTGCTAAAATTAGCTCTTATTAGCCTAGATGAGGGTTTAATAGAAATTGTACTTGCAAAAGGTTCCAGAACTTGTCATTTGGTAGAAAGTGCTGCCCTAGGTTGGTGTTCAATAAAATCAAACAATATTGGCCTATCCTTTTGAGTTTTTGGGTGGGAATCCAAAAAGTGAGTTTTGAAGGCAAATAGGTTTAAGGAGCCAATTTGCACTTTGTGACTTTTGGGACTTGAACAACCAAATCAGAGGGTTGTTTGGCATCATTTGAGTTTTTAGGAACCTATCAAACCTGTCTTGAGCCTTTGTTGGCCTTTAAATCCATTTGGAGGGGTTGTGAGCAATTTGAGCACTTTTGCCAGTGAGGTTTGAAACCAAATATTGATAACCTTGCACACTGTCTCATTGTGGGGTTATGGGGATGGAAATAGGTGATATGTGATGTTGAATTGATACTCTTAAAGGTGTGGGCTTGGTTGGAGTGAATCCGTAAAAGGAGGTTTTGTTGTTTGGTTGAGCAAGTGAGTAACTTGGAGCACTTGACAAAGCAATATGGAGAGAAGTGGGATGTTGTACTTCCACAAGCTAAATTTGCATTCAATGATTCTGTGAATAAGAGTACATGAAGGAGTCCATTTCAGATTGTGTATGGGTAGAATCCAAGAGGCATCTTGGAGTTGAGAGACCTTCCACATGATGGGCAAACACGTGCTGATGGTGAACATTTTGTTGATAGCATGAAGGAAGTGCATGATCAAGTAAGGCTAGCCCTCCAAAAGAGTTCACAAAAGTACAAGGAACTTGATGATAAGAAGATGACAAATGTACAATTTCAGATTGGTGATATGGTGTGGGTGTACCAGAGAAAAGAAAGATTACCAAAGGGGAAGCATACAAAGTTACTCATGAAGAAAGTGGGTCCTTGTAGGGTTTTGAGAAAAATGGGTTGAATGCCTATGATATATCCCTTCCCTATAACCTTGGTATTTCTCCTATCTTTAATGTTTGTGATCTAACACCCTATAAAGGGCATGTTGCTGCATGTATAGACTTTCATGTGGAGAAGATTCAAGAGGACATTGCTGATATACCTCCTCATGCACCAAAGAAGCCTAAAAAAGATCATTGATGAAAGGGTCATTAAGAAGACTAGAAATAAAGAGTACAAACAACACCTTGTGAAATGGGTAGAACAACCTATTGAAGAGGCAGTATGGATGGATGAGGCATAAATTTTGAAGCATGGCACTTCATTGGACCAACTTATCTCATGTGGAAATGAGATTAGCCCACCTTGGGAGTATGGTGCAGGGGCACAAGCCTCAATTTCATAATTTATTTTTTTAACACTTCATGTTTTTGATAGAAAGGTGTTGGGAAGGATCAAAGAATCTTTTGTTTATGTTTTTTTTGTAATAAGATCCTAAATGTCCATTTTGTAAGGCCTAGTGGCCTAGGGTGTATTATAAACCCTATGGTCAACTATGGTCAAAGGGACTTAGGATGAGTAAAATTAGGGAGTCAAGGTTGTTTTGGTCTATTTAGATCCAGTTCAATGTGTTTAGGTCCCTAGGTTGATGATAAAATTAGTTTGAATGACAAAATGCAAAAATTGTCAAAAATTGACAAAAGTTGTCAATTTGTAAAGCAACTTTTCAAAAAGTTGTTGTAATTGGTTGCCCAATGTTCATAACCACCTCCAATCGGTTTTAATATTTTGGGAAAACTGTAAAATGCCTCAACAAACTCGTGTGGGGGTTGTTGTGGGTGGAATTTGTAAACTTGATATTCAAAATCAATAAAATTCTGCATTTTTTCCTGAAAATTTGTTGTTCTTTTAGTTGGTATGGAATTTCACGACCTCCAAACTGAAAAATTATTTCATGGGGAGTTAGAGGGGTGTTATACCTTTCTTTTCAATCCAACCAGAGGTCTGGAGGTGGAGTATTGAGGGAGAAAAGTTGTAACAGATCCAAACAGCCCGTGAAAGTGCCCTTTCCTAGGGTTTCAACTTCAATTTCCCATTTCTTCCAAATTCGCCATGGGAAAATTCTAAAACTTGTTGAAATGGAAGATTTTGGAGTTTTTTTTAATATCCAAAAGTCTTTAGACCAAAAGGATGCAGTTTTGGTGAGATTTTGTTAAATTTGGCCAGGCATCTCTATGTGACTGGTTGTGGGAATTGAATAAAATTCATGAACAATCCCCATAACTTTAGTTTTAATGCAAACCAGAAGCTATAACTTGGTATTTGGTGATTATTTGGATACCTTAAGGTTCTCCAATAGTTAATTTGGTGGAGTTTTAGGTTTGGAGGGTAGTTCCTTTGTTAAGTGCTTAAATTAGCCCTTATTAGCCTAGATGAGGGTTTGATAGAAATGGCACTTACAAGAGGTTCTAGAACTTGTCCTTTAGTAGAAAGTTCTGCCCTAGGTTTTTGTTAAATAAAATCAAACAATATTGGCCCATCCTTTGGAGTTTTTGGGTGGGAAGCCAAAAAGTGAGTTTTGAAGGCTAATAGGTCTAAGGAGCCAATTTGCACTTTGTGACTTTTGGGACTTGAACAATCAAATCAAAGGGTTGTTTGGCATAATTTGAGTTTGTAGGAACCTATCAAACCTGTCTTGAGCCTTTGTTGGCCTATAAAACCATTTGGAGGGGTTGTGAGCAATTTGAGCCATTTTGAGCATTTTTCCCTGTGGGGTTTGAAACCAAATATTGATAACCTTGCACACTGTCCCATTGTGGGGTTATGGGGATGAAAATAGGTAAATTGGGATGTTGAATTTATTCTCATAAAGGTGTGAGGCTTGGTTGGAGTGAATCCTTGAATGGAGGGTTTTGTTGCTTGGTTGAGCAAGTGAGCAACTTGGAGCATTTTCAAGTTGTTTGAACCATACCTCTACATCACAAGGTTGGCACTAAAAGGGTCAGAATTTGTAGATGATCATGCAACCTTGACAATATGAGCACTAGAACAGCGGCCTAGGAGGCCTAATATCAGTGATATAAATCCAAACTTTAGGGGAAGCCTTATTGTAAAAAGAGCCTCTGATACATCAAATTTTGAGGCCTCAAAGTTAGTTGTTGATGTATCCAAATTGGCCCATGAAACTTCAAAGAGGGAGGCTAAAGAAAAATAGGAGCTAATGAAGAAGTTTGAAAATATTTTCAATGATTATAATGTAGTTTAATAGAGGTGTGTGGAGCTGCAAACTAAGGTTCAACTTCTTGAGCAGAGATAGATAGGAGCATCTTCTTCAGCTCCTACAATTGCATCAGTCCCATCAACGTCTAGGTCTCCACCTATCTCACATGTAGGTGTAGCAGTTCAATTTGGTAGTGAGATTGATTTTCCAATTGCACCATTAGTGCCATATGTGGATGAAAAGCCTTAACCCACTAGATCAATTGACCCAACAAGAATTCAAATTTTGGATAAAGTAAATGAGTTGGAAAATAAGCTAAAGGAGTTAGATGTTCAGTCTGCCATTAAGAAAAAGGAGATAGTTAGCTCAGTGCTAACTCATTTGAATGAGAAGGTAGATAGTAGACTAAATATCATTCATTCTTTATATTCTTTATTGTTAAATGCTATTCAAATTTTTGATAGAGATAAGTAGCAATCCCTTTGTTTACAAAATAGTTACAAAGGGGAAATGAACTCAGAGTAATGCCAATGGCTTCCAAATACCATGTTGAGAGGCCACCCACACTTTAGCCAACCTATTTGCTGGTAAAATCAATGCAGGAAGCTCAGATGCTGCCAGAAAATTTAGAAAGAAAAATATGGGAGTTGATGAGAAGCTTTAGTGAGTTGAATGAAACACTTCTGCCAAGTATTGAAGATGAGAGTGGGGCAATCAAGCCTTTACAATTTTGGAAAGAAGAGGTAGAAAGAGTCATCAACACTCAAGTGGTAGTTAAGTATACTCCATATAGAGAAAGAGATAATTAAATCATGAATTTCAAATAGTTCTCAGGTGAGGAATATGGCGAATGGAGTAATACTTACTCAAAGAAAGAGTAAGGACTGAAAACAATTAGCTAGTTACAGTCTGGCAGACGGTCTTGTCTCTTTGCAACCATTACTTTTTGGATGTGAGTAACAACAGGATGGACCTGTCATAGAACTTCATCGATAACAACAAAAAGGGAAAAGGTGAATAAAATGCTATGATGAATTAGTTGCAGATATTTGGTCTTTGTTGTGACATTCCTTAAATGGAATATTTTGTAACTCAATTATGAGTAATCGATCATTTTTGAATGACAGGTGTCTCCTCTGGCCCGTAGATTATTTGCTCCCTTATTTTTTATAAAAGAGAATTCAAGGCCAAGAAACGAGGTTCTGAATTTGATCTCTATACTTAATGTTTCTAAAATTTAGAGTCATAGGTTCCTGTAGCAAGTTTTAGGTGGAAATGAGCAATTATAAATATTTTACAGAGCAATAGAAGAGAGTCTTGTGTCTAGTTTTTATTAGACACAATGCACCACTGAGAGGAGGAGGGGGTGAATCAGTGGTTCTCAACTTTTCCCTTTAGCTATCCTATGTGAGCATGCCGGTTAATAAATCTAACACAATACAAAATTACCAGTTAGTGGGGAGGCCAATAAAAATGCAATCACACACAAGGGGACATCACATGACACCAGCATATACGAGGAAAACCCAAGATGGGAAAAACCTCATTGAGCAATGCTGCTGGAGTCTACTGCTCCAATCCAACCTCATAATGAAAATCATTACAATGTTTAGGGCACCAACCCAAGGAGCAGCAACCCCTAACTTATTTATGGGCTACAACACAAAGGAAAAACCACCCTTGCACCGAGCTACAACTCAATGATCACAATGTAAACTTCAAATACAAAAGTAGTTATCTTGTTACAAGTTAATCTTGCAACCATTACATATACCTTACTTTGTCAGCGAGATACCTTCTCTGCAACATCGACTTACTTCTCTTGCTGCTCTCACCTGCTACTTCTCTGTTGGTAAGCCCTATCGATACACCTCTTATACTCTTCTTCTTTGTTGGATCTCCACCTTACTCTTTGCTCTTCACCGGTATAACACTTTGTTGGTTCTTTGTCTGCCTTCTCTGAAGCCTCCTTCACTTCTTCTCTGTCGGTATGGTCACTACTGGTTCTGCTCTGCTAATAGTTGAACACTTCAACCTAATTCTTACTCACTCTCACTCTCTTCTGAGATACTTGTTGAGCACTTGGCTGATTTTATTTTACATGCAGAAGTAACACACTTCACAGTAGCACAATATTCTTCTATTCAGCAGCACTTAACAATGTCTTTGGCTTGCATATTTATAGCCAGGTTTTCCCGCCAAAAGCCAATTCAAAATCATGGACGGTTAGGGTTTTTTCATCATCCTCGAGGCAAACCAAATCTAATAAGATATTCCCCAATCCGATCTTCCTAACAACCAACAATACACCTCCGCCATTATCGCACCTTCTTGATCACGCCTTCTATCTCTAGCGATCTGCTTTTTCCTTATCGACTGATCTCTTAGTCAAATACCAAGATCTGTCTTGCTATTTCCTTTAACCACCTCGATCTTCTCATTCACTCTTAGCTGGCTCATACTTGTCCTCCAGACCTCAAGCCGCAAACCTCTGCAAGGACACTGCAACACATCCCATGAATTGTGGGATCTTCCATCAATGTCGACCAACTCTGTAACTACCCCGTCAGTGTACATTCCATCTTCATCCAAATGTAGGTATGCCACCTTGACTCCATGTGGCATCGATGTCGACCATTTGCTAGCTTGACTCTTCATGTCGGTCTAGATAGGATCACCGACCAAACACTTCTAAATAATAAACCATAACAAAATGACTAATTGCCTGCTAAAAGATGTGAGTATAAGATTGCTCTCAGATTTTTATAAGCAATACTAGTGACTAGACTACACCAAGACGAAGGATTTAATCTATATGATATTAAACTATATGGATGCAAGATGGAAGATTCAAGCAATAGTGATTCAAGAAGTAATGAGATAAACTAAATATGAAAAAAAGCTAAACTAAGATGCAAAAAATCTCAAAAAGCAAGCACAATATCTTCAATGACTCCAGAGCAAAAACTGTTTAATAACAATAAATCTCTGGGGTGTTTCTCAAATATCTTTGGGGTGATTTGAATGAGAGCTGAAGGCTGAATTTATAGAGAATTACAAGAGAGATCAAGAAAAAGCACAATTTAGAATTAATTGAAATAATTGAGAAATTAGGTTCAATTAACTTTGAGATAGATTCCAATTATAGTTTAATTGAAATGCATTCAGATAAGAAGTTCAAGTTGCATTAGAAATGAGAATTAATTAATTCCATGCATTTGTGATAAAAATAGATAATTCTTTGATTTATTCAAGAAAAGAATCTTTTAATGCAACTGAACTTCTTTTTCTCAAAAGCTTTGAGTTCCAATTTTAGAGAATGATTAAATTCCTTTTAATTGTTTTTCTGATTTCAAGTTCTCAATTTAGAAGAAAGAAATAATATCTCAAGTTTGATTTCTCTTTCAATTTAATTCATTTATTTTATTTTCAATTTAACTCTTGCTTTGTGATTAATTCCTCTTTTGTAATAAATTAATTCCTTTTTTGCATGATTACATGGCAAATCTATTAATTAATTAAATATGCTAGGATATTTAATAAAGTAAACAAGATAATTGATGAAAATGGTATTCTTGGAATGATTTAATTAATTAAATAAATATTTAATTAATATTGAGTATTTGATTTGCCATGTGACATTTGATGATCAAAGAATTAATTAATGTGCTCAAGATTGATTTAATTACCTTTGGTTAGGACCTTGGTGATGTTGTCGAGATTAGGGGCCCATGGTTTAGATGACCAATTTTAGGGTATTACATTTTCCCCTCTTTGAATTAATGTGCGAGCAGTGCGTTGGTTCAAAGAATAGTTGATGTCTAGGAGATGTCAGTTTTGAACTTGATTGATCACGAACCAGATGAAGAGTGAGGTGTTTAGCTTGATTTGAAGCAAAGAAGCTGAACAAAGTTGATTAAAGCGAAAATCAATCTCGAACTCGATTGAACTAGGAATGATAGAGAGAAAAGATACCGAACTTGAACTTGATTGATCAAGAAGCGTATCTTACTGATCTAGAACTTGATTGATCTAGACACAGTGAGCGAAGATAAAATTGATCTTGAACTTGATGGATCAAGACACGATCAACAAAGATAAACTGTCTAGCTTGATTTGATGCAATGAAACTGAATACCTGCTTAGATTGAGCATGTGATTGAAGATACTCTTTAAACCCTAGATTGAGTTTAAATGAATAATCAACTTGATGTAAAGCGATGAAACTGATTAATGTTAAGAGATTGATTTAGATGAAGACAAGTATCAGCTTGATTTGAAGCGATGAAACTGATATGCCCCTAGCGATTGATTCGATTTGGATGATCGAGAGATCTCAACTTGATGTGAAGCGATGAAGCTAAGATGCCCCTTAGCAATAAGAAATTGATTTTCTTTAGTTGAAAAAGATTTTTTCTTGAATTTTGGTAAAGATTTAAAATTTTTCTCGACTTTGAAGATGTGAGGTCATGAGGTCATGATTATGCCCCTTCGGGAGCGAAATCGAAAGATAGTGAGGGTACATGATTTTAGGCAATTTTTGGCTATGATTTCGATTTGAGCATAAACTGATTCTGAGGAATTTTTGAAAATTTGGCGTTGATTGATGAGAAATTGAGATTCAGCGTTGATTGATGAGAAATTGGGTGCAATTTGAAGAAAGAATGAGCTTTTGATGAAAAAGCGCTAAGTGGTCAACATTTTGGAAATTGAATAGCAGAATGATCTCTAATTTTGATTTCGATCTTGAAAATGGAATCAGAATGGGAAAATTAGATAAGGGTACAATTTTCATGTCCATCGGAGCAAGTTGAAAAATTAGGGTTTTGGATATATATGGGGTAAAAGTATCATTTTCAATTCATTTTAACCCTCCAAGTTTGAAAATTCAAAAAGCCTCTTGTGAAAAAAATGGTGCTTCCCACTCATATGCATCGATTTGAGTGCCATAGAAGACATAATCAACCTCAGAACTATAAGCCAGCGGTAAGTGATCTATCTTAAGCTTGTTATTCATTTCAATTTTGAATTTTTTTGTTGAATTTTTCAATTTTTGGCACATTGAAGTCGGGTTTTCTCGTTTTGTCGTGCGAGATAGGATCCTGTCTCGTACAACAAACTAATTAAGCGTCTTTTATCATTTAAGTCCATTAGTTTTGTCGTTGTAAGCCTACTCTTATATCATACGAGAACATTCAAAAGAGTCCCTTTTGTCGTCCTAGGGCTAGTCTTGTGTCGTATGGAAGTCTTTTGTCCTACTAGACCTATTCCTGACTTGTACGAATTTATGCCCCTGTGATGTTTTGTGGTTTGGAAAATAGTGAGTATTTTTGAATGTGCAAACTTGAAATTTTGATTTTGCAGTTGACGTAGTTGGATTTGCGTAATGTTTTGCTTCTCTTATAAGCTAATTTGAAATAGTTTCTGATGCTCTGTTGTTTGATTTTTGCAGGTTCAATTGCCTCACGTTCTTTTCAGATGTGTCTATCCACCTATGATGACATTAGTGCATCAGTTGTGAGAGGTTGACCGGGCTCATATTGATTTGTGTGGATTGACCCACCTTCTTGATTTACCTAATATCCGTGTGAATCACAGAATGCTGACTGCGCTTGTAGAGAGATTCCATTCTGAGCATAACACATTCCACTTGCCAGTTGGGGAGATGACCATCACTCTTGAGGACGTATACAGGTTTCTCCGTATCCCTTTTGCTAGGGGTAAGGTTGATTATGATGTAGCACAGCTTCTTGGGTTAGTAACTGTTAGACATGTTTTCAGGGATCCAGATATTCTGACACGTTCTATCAGTTGGGATGTGATGTTGACCAGGTATAGTGAGGACTTCCCACTTGCTTGCATCTTGACAGGTTTTATCGGCTGTTTTCTGATGCTAGACAGGGGACAATAGGGATTTTTGTGTGGATGGGGCAGGATGTTAAAGAGGCTTATTAAGACCCCTCAGAGATTAGGCTGGGGCTCTTGTTTATTAGCACACATGTATCATGAGATGCATGAGATTGTATATAGAGAGGGGAAGAGTATGGCTGCAGGAGTTTTGATTTTATGGGTATGGGCCTGGGAGGACCTCCTAGTTTGCAGGCCGATTGTAAATGATGACAGAGATCCTGGTCAGCTCATTGTATATAGATATTCAGGATATGTTACTCAACCCCATCTAGGCCAGACAAATTTTTGAAGATGGCAGCTGGATGATTTGATAGCCGTGACATGGAGACCGTATAGGGGTCTAGAGCCGTGGGATGATTGGAGGGTTGTTTGCAGGGATTTGTTCATGACTCATCCACTCATTGGTAGATCACAGACAATAGTCAAGTGATTCATTGTTTCCTGAGTGATGAGGTAGTATGGTAGACCTCAAGGGATCTCACAGGAGTACACTGCATTCACGTGTTATGCAGACGAGGAGAGGCAGGGATGGGCACTGAGACTATCTTATGCCTTGAGTATGCAGGAGCTGACTAGATTACAATGTCTCAGATGGGACTATATGGATGATATTACAAATGCGGGGGTCTTGCCCTAGTATAGAGATTGGTTCCAGCAACATCCATTCCCGAGATTTATGGATCTAGCTAAGCAGGTACCTTACATAAAGGAGATAGAGGATGATGCCCTATGTAGGGATAGAGAGCCGAGGCTCCGAGGTAGACAGGTGGTGATTCTGGTGCTAGCAGCAGTGGGGTACCAGCTGGTGTTAGACAACAGAGAGGAGAGGGCGGATCCCTAGGTACAGTTGGAGTGAGACTTGGTGGAGTGAGAGTGCCGAAGGGTGGAGGAGAGGAGGAGAGAGCAACGTCGAGACAAGTTTGACAGAGGAGATAGGAGCAGGGGGAGCTGGAGGCGAAGGATTAGGGGGTTGACACAGTGCGGTCGATGAGAGTACGCCTAGCGGGTTTGGAGTCACAGTTGACAGTGGCACAAACTCAGCTGGCGGAGCGAGACTGACAGCTAGTGGATCTTAGAGTGGAGAGAGATCATCAGCTAGTGGATCTTAGAGCGGAGAGAGATCGTCAGATAGCTGAGCTCAAAGAAGAGCACGATAGTCAGGTTGTAGCGATGAGGGTAGAGTGAGACACTCTTCAGTAGGAGGTTCTTCATCAAATGAGTTGAGCAACCTATTATGTTGCGGCTTATAGCGTAGCTGTTCCAGTAGCACAACAGGTTGTACCATATTCATAGTATATGGCTTGATCTGAGGGAGCTTGAGCACCTCGTCAGGATCCCAGTCAGCAGGCTCTGCTTTCTCCACCAGGCAATGAGGGAGAGTCCGAGAGCTAGATATTCTTTTTGGAGCTTTGAGATTTTTTGTGTACACACCCATTTTTTGTAGCCCTTATGCTTCTTGCTCCAATGGGAGTTTGTACATGTCAGTTGACATTATTTTGTACCCTGAGACTTGATGATTATATATATATATATATATATATATATACGAGATTTGATTGGACTTCATAGTACTTGTGTTGATCGATCATGAGATGTCTTCTATATGATTTATTCTATATGTATGCATATTTTTTTTTATGGATGTATGTAATGCAGATGAATATGAATGTTTGTTTTTGTTTCTTTTCATATGCAAATAAATGATGAAAATGAGTAATGAGTAATGCAAATTTTTATATTTTCTTTATGCAATAAGATGAATGCGAATGAGTGATAATGAAATGTATGAATCTATATAAGATGCTTATGTATGTAGCTTAACATCTCAATACACAAGTACTCGATCGGAGAAATGATGAAAAAGAGATCGCTTAGCTAAGAAATGATGATACTTCCAACTTTCATTCAGAAGATAAAGAGATTATTACCATACCGAAATCACTCTAAATTCACAAAATATAGAATGAAATGCAAAATGAGATGCAAAATGAAATGCAACCTAAACCTAGTCACTGGATTTAAAATGCTTAAGTTTCATCACTGAGCATAACAAACATAACAAACATATTAGAGTTCCTTTCTTTTCATATGCAATATTAATTATCTTGTCCGCAATGACTCTTTTTTTGTTCATATCCTTGGACAAATTTCGTAGGGACCCAGATTGTATGATAAAGAAATTCCCTCAAAACAGACAAAGAAATGATGGGAACCTCCCTATAGCTTTCAAGTAAGTAGAGTCAAGGTATGTGTGGTGATTTCACCTTGATGTGAAGGCTCTTATCACAGACACCCAACTTATTAGATTTTTCTAGATCATTGGAATCATTCCTACAAGCATAAAACAAAGAAAATATTATGCCCCCAATCCTTGCTTCTCTTAGTCAAGATAGACTTCCTCGAGTTACTCAGAGGGATAATAATAAAAAACCAATATAAAAGACAACATACAAAGAAAATTTTTCATGCATAGCTCAAACTGATTAGTGATTGTTTTCAATAATGTTGTTTTTCTTGTGTACCCAGTGATAAAACTCTTCGGTAGTTAAGAGATAGGTGACTGACTTAGAGTGGACGACCAAAACTGACAGAAAGAAGACTTGGTTGATACTTCTTAGGACATGTAATGTACTCTGTCGATTAACCTAAGACTAGGACATTGATTAGTTTCAAGCCATGAGGGTTCCAAAGAACCAGGATGTCACAAATGTGACTGAAATATGTACAAGCAATAATAAAGATATATGAAAGTGGGAATGCCAACGTTGCATTGATAGATGGAGCGTTGAGTACAAGAGGTGCCTGTTTGCCAAGTTTTCACCTACTTGACAAAGATTCCTTTTTTTTTTTACCAAGGTGCCTGTTTACCAGGTTTTCACTAGGGCATTTTTTTTCAGGACTTTTTATGATTTTTTTTTTCAGGACTTTTTCAGCTGTATAGGTTGCTGGAGCAGAGAATGCTAAGTGAAGAATTTCTTCAAATGGATGGTGTTAATTGGTTAATGGATCTGTTCTCCTTTCGATGTTGAGAATTGATAGGCACCAGAGCCAAATATTACAGTAACGATGTAGGGACCCAGCCAGTTGGGTTCAAACTTCCCTTTGTTGTCTCAAAACTGTTGATTTTTAGGATTTTCTCTCAGAACTAGGTCACCAACCTAAAATTCTCTTTGTCAAACCTTCTTGTTATATCCTTTGAACATTCTCTTTTGATACACTTTGAGATGATCAAACACCACTTACCGACATTTATCCAACAATTTGAGTTCTTGCAATCTAGATATCCTATAGTCTTCATCAATAACAAGACCTTGCAAAGAAACTCTTAGAGATGGTATTTCTACTTTAATAGGTAATAATGATTCAGACCCATACACCAAAGAGAAAGGTGTAGTCCTAGTAGGTGTTCTGATACTTGTTCTGTAAGCCCATAATGCAGGATTGAGATGCAGATGCCAATCCTTCCCAAATTTGTTCACTGTTTTGTGTAAGATAGTCAGTAGGTTTTTGTTAGATGCCTCAGCTTGTCCATTACCTTGAGGGTAATATACAAATGACCACTATTGTTTAATTTTGAATTTCTCACAGAGCTCGTCTAGATCTTTATTCTTGAATTGTCCTCCATTGTCAGTCACGATGGACAAAGGTATCCCATACCTGCAAATGATATGGTTTAGGATGAACAAAGCTACTTGTTTATCGGTTGCTTTGATGAGCGGAAGAACTTCTACCTAATTAGTGAAGTACTCAGTGGTAGTTATGATAAACTTGTGTCCGTTGGATGATGTAGGATAGATCTGACCAATGAGATCAAAGGCCCATTGCTGGAAAGGCCAATGTGTGATGAAGGGTATGAGATCCCTTGCTGGAGCATGTATGAGATTTCCATGTAGCTGACATTTTTCACAAGTTTTAGAAAACTTTATAGCATCCTTCTCCATGTCTAGCCAGTAGTAGCCAACCCTTAGTAGTTTCCGAGCTAAAGTAAGACCATTTGAATGAGATCCACAAATACCTTCATGGACTTCCGATAATGCACGTTTAGACTCTTCAGTTTCTAGACACCATCCAAACTTCACCTAAACAAATCATTAGCAATGATGACATACTGTGAAGTGTTTTGGGTTAAGTTCCTTTTCTCATTACGGGTAAGATTTTTTGGAATAATTTGGTCAGGTAGATAAGAGTAAATGTGGTTATATCGAGATGAGTCATGTCTAATATGATGAATACTAAGAGGGGGGGGTGAATTAGTATGCCAAAAACCTTTGTACTTAAACACTTAAACAATTTGAAGATAAACCGGTAAAACAGTTTAACAGACAGATTGGTTATCACACGTGTAAACCAAAATGCAAGTAAAGCATTCACCCACAAAAGCAATACAACCATAACACAAAATATTTGATGTGGAAACCCAAATGGGAAAATAATGGTGAGATGGAACTCACAAGTCACTATCTGCAGAATAGAAACCAAACCGGTTAAGGTCTTATAATGTTCTTCACCAGAACAGACCCTGTTAGGAATCTCAATCTCTGTTAGGAGATAAGTCTGATTAAAGACTACCTTGTTAGAGGATTTTAGATTCACAGAAGTGAACCACCTTGTTAGAGGATTTTACAAAAGGCTTTTGGGCCTACCCTATTAAGGGCTACAGACTTGTCAAAGATGTGAGTAATCAACAAGTGTTTGATCTATCTAATAGCACAAACTACTTGGTTAGATCCAGTATAGCTCACTGCTAATGCATTCCAGCATTACTTCAGTCTTCTCTATCTCTCTCTTAGTTACAACTTGATCTTCTTAGATAAGATTGCTCTTACAACAACTCAGCAACCACCTTAAACCCTAGCACAACATAAATCCTTTTGACAACAACTTAAAACCCTAGACATGATGTCCTTTTAAAGGAATCTGATTTCATGTCGGTCCAATAGGATTACATTACAATTTCCTAGGTTCAATGAATCTAGACATACTCAGTAACACGACACAAAAAGCATTGTCAGTGTGTCGGCATTGTCAATCAATCGGTGGATTGGTAACTCATCACAGTATTTTCAGTTCATACAAAATACCGGTTGCCGGTTTGACAAAAATGAAGACTAGTAAGAATGTGTTATGTCGCTTTGCTTCCTTGTACTGCTTGAGTTCTACAAATCGCTTGGGGTTGACATGCCGCTTCAGACCGGGAAACACATTCTACAAAATCACCAATAGTCTAAAGACTAGAATACAACATACCGGTTGGAACAAATACCGATTGAGCTCTAGCTCATACATAAAAAGGGGATCTCAATACAAGTGTGTGTCCGTTAATGACAATCACAACATAAACATAAAAAATGCCAACATAATAATAAAATAGACTATCTGGGACTAATGAGAATCATAGGTAGGGTAATGTAACTCTTCCACTAGGAATTCAAAGCAAAAATTAGATTCATGTAACTCAGGTATAGATGCCAAGGTGGCCATAGCATCTGCTGCTCTGTTCGCTAATCTGGGAATCTGCTAGAATGATATAAAAGTAAAATACTTCTTGAGATCATTAACCATCCTCTTATAAGGCATTAGTTTCTCATCTCGAGTCTGATATGTATCATTGATTTGATTGATAATTAGTTGAGAATCTCCATAGATATGTAATTCAACAACCTTCAATTCAATAGCTAGCTTGATCCCGTTTACCAAAGCTTCACACTCTGCAATATTGTTTGTGCAAGGGAATAGAATCTTGTAAGCCTTTGGGATTGAGTATTTCTGAGGAGTGATAAATAGTCTTCCAGCATCAGAACCATTTTGGGTGAAAGATCCATCAAAGAAAATATTCTAGGATTGTTGACTAAGGTGCATTATTGATTCATCTGGGAACTCTATATGCAGCAGTTGAGTGTCATCAAGTGGAGCTTCAACGAGTTGATCTGCAATTACTTGTCCTTTGATGGCTTTGCATTCCACATATTCAATATCAAATTCTGTAAGTACCATGACCCATTTTGCCAATCTTTCGGTGAGTGTTGCATTGTTGAGAAGATACTTGAGCGGATCAATCTTGGCTACTAGCTTGATGGAATGTGCCAACATATAATGTCTCAATTTTTGTGATGCAAAGACTAATGCCAAGAATGATTTTTCTATTATAGTGTAGTTCATTTCATAAGACACCAATGTTCTACTGATGTAATATATAGCTCTCTCTTTTTTATTTTCATCTTGTTGTGCGAGAAGTGCCCCCAATGATGAATCAGTGGCTGATATGTATAAGATCAATGGTTTTCCTTGAATTGGTGGCATCAGTATTGGTGGATTGGACAAATACTCTTTGATCTGCTGAAGGTGTTGTTCACATTCTCAATCACAGTTGTATATTACTCCTTTCCTCAATACTTTTGTGAAAGGTTGATATTTGTCTACCAGTTGAGAAATGAAGCGTCTGATTGATTGGAGACGTCCCTATAAACTTATCATTTGACTAATGTTCTTCGGAGGCAGAATTTCCATTATAGCTTGGACCTTCTCAGGATCAACCTCGATTCCCTTATTTGAAATGATGTAGCCAAGTAGTTTACCAGATGTCACTCCAAATGCACACTTTTTTGGATTTAGCCGGAGTTTGAATTTTTCCATTCTATCTAGTATAGGGCCTAGCTCTTGAATATGCATGGATATCTTCATAGTCTTTACTAAAGTGTCATCAACATAATCTTCCATATTCTTATGCATCATGTCATGAAAGATAGTGGTTACCGCTCTTTGGTAAGTTGCTCTTGCGTTCTTCAGCCCAAATGGCATGACATTCCAGCAAAAGGTTCCCCATGCACAGGTGAAAGCTATCTTTTCTTGATCTCCATGAGAAATTTTGATCTAATTATAACTGGAGAATCCGTCCATCAGTGAGTACATCTCATACCTAATAGTCATATCAACTATCATATCAATGTTTGGCAATGGAAATTCATCCTTCAGACAAGCTTTGTTGAGATCTATGAAGTCTGTGCAAACCCTGATAGATTTGTCTGCCTTTGACACAGGTACTATGTTTGAAATCCATTCCGCATAGTCTATAGCTCTGATAAATCCAGCTTTTAGCAGTTTTTCTAGCTCAACTTTGACTAGTAGTGCCACGTGAGGGTGCATCTTACAGAGTTTTTTCTTGACTAGTTTAACTCCCAGTGTGGTAGAAAGATGATGCATGATAAGATCAAGATCCAGGCCTGGCATATCAGAGTACATCCATGCAAAATTGATCTTCTTTATTGAAAAGAGATGAGTGAAATATTTCAATTCTTCTGTTGATAGTGATTGAGCTACATGAATGATGTGTGGTGTTTCTTGACTCCCAATGTTTACTGGCTGAGTTGGCTCGATCAATATAGAAGACCTCTCCTGGAAGTGACTTGGTAGTATATCAAGTATCTCACCTTCAAGCACCTCAAAGAGGTTTTCACCTTTAGGTATGTCCTTTATTTTCTCTTTTTTAGATTCTGACACCGACACAATGTGGTTTTTGCCATCAGATCTTTTATTTTTATTTTTCTGATTTTTGTGACTAAGATACTTGATATCTGTTTTAGTCATTTTTTCACTCTATTCGCTGGCGGAAGAGTACATGGGTTCAATTGCATTTAGGTAATAGGCTAGTGTGTAGTCATTGGCAAAAGTAGGTACATTCATGGGTTGGTCTTGTAGACTACAGTCAATTAATTCAGGATGTACCAAGGATAGAGTGTAGACAGGTTTGAGGGAGTTCACAATATTGTCATCACAACTGCGGATCAAAAAGTTGAGTTCCAGAAGGATACCTTGCGTAAATGTCTCGAGACCAGGAAAAGTCAGAACATGATTATTAAAGTGCACATTAATATTTAGTTGATCTAATCCAATAGACCTACTACTTGTAGCATTGTTCTCTACACTAGGCTGAACTTCATATCAAGGTTTGACAGTAACAAGATCAGTAGACAAATTTTTTGCCATTTATATCAGAGGATTCAGATCTTGATGCTGAGTAGATATTGTCATAAACCAGACTATTGTCAGAGTCCTCAGAGTCATTGGATGAAGTTTCAGAGTCTTCTTCAAGTGATTGAGTGAATGTATGTATGGTATCAATACCAACATCCTTAATGCTGCAAGTTCCTTCAAGATTTGTCTCATTTAGCATTTGTATTTGACAGACATGTGGACATGAGCTTGATGGTTCTGTGACTTCCTGTCATCTACTCCATTCAACTTCCTCTGGACTGATGATCGGTTCTGCTTCTGTAGCTTCAAATTGTTCTTGTGTAAACCCATACTTGATTTGTTCTATTTTATTAGAGGGGTATATAATAGATGAAAAAATTTCTGGTATTCTTCCTTCCTTCGGCCCTTGTTCATAGTATGCTTGTCTTTTTAGTTTGATTTCCTGTATCTCCTTTTCTAGCTTTAAGCGCATCAACTCTTGAGTATCATTTGTGATACTGTTAGACTCTTCTGGAGTTTTTGTACTAGATGTATTTGAGAGGTGGTCTGGACCCCATTCATACTTGTTTGAGTCAGTATCTGAATTGTCTACTTGCTGCCTACTAGTGTATGTGACTGGAACTTTTAGTGGTGCAAACAATTCTCTAATTCTTTCTACTTCATCTCTCATATCTTCTGGAACTTCAACTCCTTGTATTGTTGTAGCTGACACCATCGGAGCTTGAGTGCTCACTGTTTCTTCTTTCTTGATTGCTGATTCCTCTTTTTCTTTTACACACTTTGCTTGAGTTTGTTGAGTGTTTGTTTCCTGTAATGTTGAAGGCGATATCCTTTTCTGCCACTTAGACTTAGAAGCATGTTTTTGGTCTGATGTCTTTTCTGGATTGTATCCCAGTCCAACCTTATCATTTGTTGATTTTGTTTGTACTTGAATCAGTTCAATAATACCCTCTTGATGTTTCGCCAGGAGACAAGTACCTGAATATCCCATGCGTTGAATAATTTTGTTGCCTAGACCATATTGTGTTGAGGAAATCTCACAATGCCGTACTTCTTTGTTTTCACTATCTTCCTTAAAAAGCCATTTTAGAACATCATCCTCTTCTATTTCATCTGCCAGGGAAGTAGAAGATTGTACAAAAAGACAATCATATATGATATTTGGAGTTGAAGTCTATGTTTTCATAGCCTCTGATGGTTTTCCCAACTGTTTCCCCAATGGAGGAAGAGAGACTAATGAAAGTACTGGTTCTATCTTGTATCCATCCATGCTAGTATTGGTAATTTTCAATTTCTTTAACCAAGTCTTTCATTAGGTCTTCTGAACTTTCATTTGTAGAGGCTACTCTATTATGAGGTACAAAGGTATCAACACCTTTTGTCAACGCATTAGAGGGGACATTTGTATCAGTAGGAATACTGACCTCAACCCCGTTATAAGGAAATTTTAAGCATTGATGGTATGTAGATGGAACTGCCTTCATTTCATGAATCCATGGCCTGCCCAGTAAGATATTGTAGGATAGAGGAAGATCAAGTACTTGGAAAATGATCTCTTTCTACAGGTCCCACCCTGATTGGTAATGATACCAGACCTTTAGAGGTCCTTTCCTCTTCATCATAGACTTTAATTGTTATTTTCTTTCCTGGATCAATGAGATTTTTAGAAAATCCTAGTTTTGTAAGCAGACTGTAAGTACAGATATTCAACCTCGTGCATCCATCTATCAAAACATGTTTGACTCCATGTTTATGGATCATGACTTCAATATGCAATGGCTGGTTATGTGGATGATTTAGCAAGTTGTCATCTTCTTCAGAGAAGGTCAGATAGTGAGGTGAAGTCAGATGACCCACTATGGACTGAAACCGATCAATGTCTAAATCTTCTGGAACATTAGTGGTGAGCAAGGCATTGTCCAAGATCTCTTTGTGAGCAGAAGAGATTTTTAGTAATTCAAAGATGGAAATCTGAGCATTTGTCTTTTTCAACTGTTCAACAATGCTATATCTAGAGGATGATGATGAAGTTAGCCTTTTAAATTTATCAAATGTTGATTCTTTTTGCTTGTTTGACGAGGCTGGTAGGTTTGACGTTGTTGGAGCAGAAGTTGAAGAATTAGCTCCTTGGAGAGTTACTTTCTTTTGAGAATGGGTCATAGCCTTTGCATATCGTGATTCATTTTGTTTATCTTGGATTATGATCACATTGCAATATTCAGATTGGGAAGGCTCAATCATGTTGATGATGTTGTCATTGCTGGTATAAGTATAATTTACTTTGGCACCTCCTTTGGTCTTTGAGGAATTACCTTGTTTGTAAACAGGTAAGGTGTCCTTTAAAGCTTTATGATCAGCATTTGTCGGGTGATTCTCGACAATAATTTTACCAGCATCTATGAGATCTTAGATCTCATGCTTGAGCTTCATGCAGTTGTTTGTGTTATGACCTTTATTCCTATGGTAGTCACAGTATTCATTTTTCCTCCACCATTTTGGTTTGACTGCAAGATCATATGGCCTAGAATTATCTGGTAACGTTATTAGGTTGTTTGCCAATAGATTTTTGAAAGCAGATTCTTATGATTCTTCTAGAGGAGTGAATTCGCGTCTAGGTTTCGAAAGCCAAGGTTTCTCTTTGAACCACTCTGTTGTTTTCTTCGAAGGATTTTCTGCTGCGGTTTCAGCTGCTTTGAGTGCTTGTGTGCCACTAGCCAAGTTGAATATCGTGGGCTTTGAGTTGGTTTTAACAGTGTCTACTACTCCATCATTAACAACGTTCTTATTGTTGTCTTTTCCATACTTCCAATACTTGTTCTTCTCTTTAGAGCTAGATCCTGGTTGTATTTTTTTCCAAGGCGTGATATCTCCTTTCTTTATAAGCACCGCTTCCATTCGGATAGCATTATCTACCATTTTGTTAAATGATGGGTGTACTTGCATTTGGATACTATATTTCAATTCAGGGACCAGATTATTGATGAATATATCTATTTTTTCAGCATCTGGGATAGGCCGCGAATACCTAGAGAACATCTTTCTCCAACGTTGGAGGAAAGTGCAAAAAGGCTCCCCTGTTTTCTGTTTGGTATTGCAAAGTTCAATCATAGTAATAGGATGTCGAATGTTGTAGGAGTATTGTTGTAAAAATAGTTGGATTAGTTCTTCAAAAGTTTTAATCCCTTTAGGTAGACTTGAGAACCATTCCATAGCTTGTCCTCCCAAACTCCTTGGAAAAAGGTGCATGGGATATGTTTGATCATGCATGAACTTTATTCAAGCAGCGCAAAATTCTCTGACATGATATTGAGGATCTGAAGTACCATCATATTTGTCAAATTTTAGAATCTCAACTCTTGAAGGGAATGGAGGCATGTATAGGTTTTTGTCAAATGGAAATGAGCATATTGTCTCCAGAGAATATTGTTTTGGGGACTTATCCTTGTTTTTGAGTTCTGCGAGCTTAGTCCGTAAAGCTAGCAATTGTCCATGGACCATTATTATAGGTGATCCTTCCTTTTTAGTGACAAGAGTCTAAACGTCATATCCAGTGGGAAGTTTGGCGCCTTGTTTTGTTAGTTCTAGAAAATAGTCTTCTTTTTCTCTAGCCATGATAACCTTCATCATTTTTCAGAAATCTTTATCCTTTTGACATTTATGAATATTTTTTTCTGGAGGTTTTGAATCTTCAGCTTCACTTGATGAGGAATCATTATCGGTTTCATGAATACTGAGGTTGTCTTTGTCATTTTGTTTTGTTCTAGGTATAGTGGGAGATAAAGGTTGATCGTAAACTGGTATCTCTGATGATGAAGGTTTATCAGTCAGAGGATCCTCTTCGTAAAATGGATTTTTATATGAAAAGGGTTGCCCTTTGCCTTTGGTATCTTTCTTACGAGAACTCCTGGTTTGAATAGGCATTTTTATTGATTGGTGTTACCTAAAGTTGTTTGTAATGCAGAAGTCAAGATCAAATTCAAAGCTAGTTGTTCAGTTAATGTATTGTTTGAGAGGAGCAACTAAGATTTAGTCTAGTTTCAGGAACGATCTATCCTGTATAAGATGTTTATCTAAGTGATCCGAGAGAAGTGACTAAGACTTAGTTTGGTTTTAGAAAAGATCTATCCTGTATAAGACGTTTTATCTAAGTGACTTAGGTTTGAAATGTAGTTGATTGAACTAGCTGAAAGATGATCAACAAATCGTGCAACACAAATGGCAAAGGTACATTGTTTTGATCTGTTTATGCTCAGGATGATGATAACCAATTTTATGCTCACTATAGACTGTTTTAGGCAAGTTTGATTGTTCTCGACTGATAAAATCAGAGATTCACACGACAGGTTTCTCAGGACCAGATGAAAATTCAATAACTTCAGGATGACAACAACAGTGTTTCGTATGAGTTGCTGCCTTGTACCTTACGACAGATGGGTATGTCTAGAATGATAGACTGATGAATGCAGTTTTATCGTATGACACATGATTTAGGATGAAACGATAATTCTCAGAACCAGATGACAGACAATCATGATTCATACGACACAAGATGTAGGCTCAAATGACAGACTATTAGGACTGATGGAATTTTGTACGATATAGGATATGAAACCAGATGATAAATCAGAGGAATCGTATGACAGTTTGCTGGACAGAGGCAAAAATTCTGAGTTTTCAATGACTGAGTATAATCAAATTCTAGATAGACTGGGTTTTGATCGCTGATTGATGATGAGCCGTTTAAAGGTGGACTAAGTTTTTTATCACTGAGGTATACTAGTTTGTGACACGGACAAAGTTTTGACTAGGATAGACTAGTTTTGGACAAAGTTTCAACTGGGATAGACTAGTTTTGGATAGAGTTTTGACTTAAGATAGATTAGTTTTGGACATAGACATAGTTTTTGACTAGGATAGACTAGTTTTGGACATAAGAGAGAGTTTTTGATCACTGAGTTGTTTCTTGTTTTCTCCAGTTTTGGTATTTCAGTTTCAGTTTTAGGGATGAAAACACAGAAAACACAGTATGAATAATAACTCCAATCACAACATGAAAACCCTATAGAAATTGGTGAGAGAAGAAAACCTTTGCTTGTAGACTCAGGTACACAACCAATAGCTAATCAGAATACAACCGTTGAGTCTCACGCAATGGATTCTCAATGCCGTATTAGCCAACTCCAAACACTAATGGGGGCACGAAATGACAAGTATCTTGGGAGGGTTACTATCTCTCTTGCACAAAGATTATCCCCCCTTTCAGAGGTGAACTAGGTAGCTTCTAATTTGAATTGGAACTAGTAAGGGGTTCATTCGACACGTCGAGGTATAAACTCAATTAAGAGGTCTCCCAGTCTTGAAAACCAAGGTTTAATATACCCGAAGGTACTGAGGAGAGCTATTCCCGAGCACTGCCGTTGACTTGATTTTCATCAAATCATGTTTATTTTATAGTGGGTTGGAGTACTTGGCGTTTAGCCATTCCCACTTGGGTCGTTCCCCTCACATTGGCCGTAACGGCTTTAAGAGTTATTAGTTCCTCGGGAGGGTAGGCCTGCCAAAGGTGTACAAATCTCAAACTTAAAGAAAATACCTCAAGGGTCTGGATTTTTGATTGTCTATGCAGACAAGAGCATACTCTCCTACCTCTCAGAATTTACTTAAAACATGAAATACAGATTTGTTCTTTAACCAGATAGCAAGTTAGGTGCCTAAAAATAAATTTAAAGAATATACGATGTTTGCTTGAATCTCCTTAGGCAACCTGCAAAGACAACGAATAAGTAGTCATATTGTCTTTGTGCGACAAGCATATTCTTTGACAAGTGTTCTGTTAAAAATAGATTAGGTTGTGAAAAATTCTTAGATAGATAGATAAACAACCAGGGTTAGTCATCAATATAATCAAATCTGAATGAGAAAATTAAAGAATGAAATCTGCTTTTTAACTAGGAAAATGCAGAATCGTACGACAATTTTTACCAGACCTTACGATAAATTGTACCAGATCGTACGACACCTGCAGTTTGTCATTTGGGCATATGGGAATTATCATATGACAAAACACGGAACCTGCACAGAAAAAAATCTGAAAAGTCAAAAAAAATCCGAAAAAAATGAAAATAAGCAGTCAGTCTTGGAGGCCGAAAAATATAGTCTTTTGCCCCACGGTGGGCACCATAAATGTGTGTGTGAAAAAGTGAAATAAGTCTGATAACTGCAGGCACAACACTTCAATTAAGTCATTACATGTATGGTAAGTAAATCAATAATCAATAAATAATAAACCATAACAAAGTGACTAATTGCCTTCTAAAAGATGCGAGTATAAGATTGCTCTCAGATTTTTATAAGCAATACCAGTGACTAGACTACACCAAGATGAAGGATTTAATCTATATGATATTAAACTATATGGATGCAAGATGAAAGATTCAAGCAATAGTGATTCAAGCTATTGTTCACCAAATCTGGTTAACCCAAGTACGTCTGCAATTGATCTATGAGAAAGCCAATCTCAATCAATGAAAATACTCCAGGGCTTGGACAACATAACATAAGATCCTAATGATCCTCCTGCACTTCAGGTTCTGCTAGACCTAGGGGGGACACCCTTTTTGATGCATGGAATTAACTCATTTACTCACCATGACAACATCAATGAAGCAGATAAACCATTCCACAAGCTCAACAAATTAGATAACACATATAGATTGGCTTTATCTTGTACAAATAATGGGTGAAACAAAGCTTTGGAAGGATAGAACACAAACCCCTAAACATAAAGGGAAATAGATTTTCTTTTAAAATATATATCTGAAACCATTCCCAAATCTGTCAAAGACCAGTGCCTTGTTCATTGGGCAACATAGTCACACACACAGAACTACAAAATGTCAATCACAACTGCAAATTTGTTTTCCTTACAAAATATCCCTGCATTAATACCTTATACTAATGCATTACTCAATCCATTCATAAAATTATCAGATCTGGGACACATTCCATTGTTTATGACTGACTATAGAATTTAAACTCTTCATTGAAGAATGCCTACAAACAATCATACAATCTCCTTGAGATGACAAATTATAAGCCTCCTTGAGGATTCAATTCATAACAATGAAATACATGCACAGAGACAATATCATGGGAAATTTACTGATGCCTGACACAAGTAAGACCTGCAACTAGAAAACAATCTGCCATTCTGCAATGTAGCCTCTATACCTTGAACAGATCCATAGAACTTTACAAGTTTGGGTGAAGAAATTCAGAAAATGGAAGCCATGAAAACTGGAGCACTTCTCATAGAATTCTGGAACCCTTACAATGAGAAGAAAATTGGAATAAGAAGGAAGAGGGAGAAGATTAGGTTTCATCAAAATTGCTAAGTGTCTCTTTTTCCAACTGAATTTCAATTCCTTCATATTTCCCATGGAAAGTGCTCTCAAAATATCTGATCTTTGTTAAAACAAACTTCATAACTGCATTTCTCATCTCGAGAGCTTTCCGGTGATATATAATACCTAGTATTTTGGCCAAAAATAAGCCTCTGGGGGAATTAATCTCTTATGTGCCTCCAATCATTTAAATTTTTGAATTTTTAATATAGTTGAAACTATTTATTAAATCTAATTTTAACTTCGATTTTTTGGCTCTGATTTTGGCCTGACGCCCTGCCATGTGGCGGTCTCTAATTTGTCAATGGGATCCACTGGGCGCCATATTGGATGACACCTCATCCATCTGTCATGTGTCTGCTTGCTTTTCGGCCACATCACCTTTCACCATTTCGCGAAGGGTAACGAGCGAGAAACTTCGGCTTGCAAATCAATGCCAACTGTCAGATATTCTCCAAGATGCATGGTCTTTAACTCCTCATTTTCGCTGCGTTTTCGGCCTGAGCTTTTTGCCATTTCCCAGCCCTTAACCGGCGAGCATCTTCGGCCTACAAAATCGCGTGCACTGTCGGATCAGCTTGAACCTACATGATCTTTACCCTACTCAATTTTCGCGAATGCTTTTCGCCATTTCGCCATTTTGCCTTTCACCATTTTGTAGCCCTTAACCTGTGAGCATCTCCACCCCGCGAAATCGCTATTTTGCCATTTCGTAGCCCTTAACTGGTGAGCATCTCCACCCTACGAAATTGCGCCAACCATTGGATCTCCTGAAGCTACATGGTCTTTAACTCGCTCCTTCTCTGCAAAATTCGCCCACCTCGGGATCCATGCCTACGTGGGGTCCACCTGTCGCCATCGCTCAACCTTCTCAATCACCTTGGGATCTGCGCCCATGCGCGTGGGGTCCACCTGGTCGCCCAACTGGCTTGTGTCAAAAGCTTTTTGTGGATTTGACATATTAGATGAGTGGAGCCTTATACTTAAATACCAAAAAACATGCCCGCCCAGCCAATGTGGGATTAAGGCTTATGCTTGAAAATACATTTTGCTTGAAATTTTCACATGGAGGAAGGATTTACTCTCTTCTTTGGCTCCTTGCTTCGGGGTTTTAATGGAGATCGCCTTACCCATACCACATAAGGGAAGAAATTACGCTTTATACCTTCCAATTTGCATCTGCTGGAAGTTTCGATGCTTCTGGATTAGCTTCACACCTGCGAATTGCACTTACTGGAGTTCTTTGATGCCTTTTCAAATATGCACATGTAGGATGTTGGCAACGTTGTGGAGTTTGGGCATACACCATTGCATAACACACTGCCAATCTGCATTTGGTCTGAGGCTTGAAATGCCTTTGCTTGCCACTCTGAATGGGAGTCTCATCTCTAGCAATACACCTGCCAAAATTGCAATTGCTTGAGAGCTTCCATGCTCTATCCAACCACGTAGCCTATCAATTTTATTTTGCTTGGGTTTAACAATGCCTCACTGAACACTATGCAGGGGGAGGAGGACATAGCGTTGATTTGCATTTGCTGAAAACATCAACGCCCTCTACCAGTCATCACGTGCCATTGGAGATGGACATTCAACCTGCCAATATGCATTTGCTTGAATGTTTTTACTGTTGCCAAAGCCACGTAAAGGGGAAGATTCTACCATTTCTGTCATCCATTGTAGAAAGGGAGGGTTATGGCTTTATATCAGCCAATAGCATTTGACTTGTGTTTTCACTGCTCTTTTTTACATGCCACGTGAGCTTGGCAACCTTCTTCATTACCACGTGATCTGCCATAGCATCTTTCTGCTATGCTTCAAACACCATGCTGCATGCTGTTTGTCCCATCTTCTTCATTAAGTCTTCAAAACTAGGCAATGATTCCATAGATGCTTTTGCTTGAAATATATGTTGAACCTCTGGCAGAAGATCATACATTGCGTCATACATGTCAAGAATTACAAATAACTTCTCTGATGTATTCCGATTTTAAGCATAACTTCCCAGAAGTTCGAAAGTTGTTTCATGCTTGGCTCAGTAACTTCTGCAAAACAACATTCTCTATGAGGATCGAGCTCATAAAGCATTTGATTGTACATTCTCCATTCGACTGTATATAATATTTTAACTACAATTTGCAAACATTAGATTCAAGTTCCAATATTTGCCTCAAATGATTCCCATGACAGTTTCTGCACATCATCTTTCAAAAACTTGTCTCATAATCAAAACCCAAATTTAGTTATTCTAAAATTCTCGCAGTGAGCCAAGTCGCCAATAAAATTAAGTCACGAGCATAAGCCAGGTCGGGCCCCAAAGTGGGTCCGACTAATTTTTTTTTCATTTTTATGTAACTGACCTTTGAAATGCTTCAGGAACCTTACCCATACCTCTGGAATCGATCAGCATCGCTTTCGGATCACAAAATTGAAATTTGCAACTTTTAGGCACTTACGACACATTTTCGCGTTTAATCACGAAGACGTAATTTTCAAACCTGTCAAAACACCTTTCTGGACTTCGCCATCTGACAAACGTGTACTCTGATATACAAGCATGAACTCTACCAAACGGTTTCTCAAGATGAGTCCTGAGGGAAGAGATATTAATTGGTGAAAATGACCAACTGGCTTTGTCGACACTGCGGACCTCATGAAGTCAATGTTCTGGCAACACATGATGCCTTTCTCAAAAATATCAAACGACCTCCGTAGACCCTCAAATTTGAAACATAGGTACCTTGAAGTACATATTAAATCTTTGGATTCTCATTTTGACCAAAAGTCTGACTGGGTGCAAATGGTGCACTCATTAAAATGGCTACATTAACTGATATAACACTGAAAGTACGGATAACTGAAAAAGATAGCTCAATGAACCCTTTTGCAAACCGACTAAACAGATTGGTAGGAGCCTGAAACTGGAAACATAGCTTTTTATTCATACCAACAATAGCCTGGAATAAACATTATGTCATAACACTTACTGAGGCAACTTTTACACTTATGCGAAACAGGGCTCCGACTAGGCGCTAAAATAGGGACTTGTCAAAACATTCAAACTGCAAACGGATTGATCTTCGAAAACTGAGCAGATGGATTCATTAGGACTTGAAATTTTGCAAGCTAACTCACATTTATGCATACAATTGAATCCATTTTGAATTTATTCATGAAAATCAACAGGGCAAAAGATGTAAACACTCAAAATAGGCTACTCAATAAAATATGCATTTGTGCCTAAAATGCACTTTCAGCTCACCCCTCGAAATGGGTACCTGATAAACTTATCCAAATTGAATTTTGAAAGTTGCACATCACTAAATAGGCCAAATGAAAGGTGTGGGACACATTTCTCGAGCCTTACCCTTTGAAAATCAACCGGCTCCATTTTACCCTCTCTCTAACTAGGCCATTCAAACTGACTCATTTAGGTACCTTTCTGACATGCAGAGAAAAAAATTGAAATGGGCCTCTCAAATTTGACTCAAATTTAATGAGCCCCAACACAAGAAATAACGAGGTAAACTAAATATGGAAAAAAAGCTAAACTAAGATGCAAATAATCTCAAAAGGCAAGCACACTATCTTCAATGACTCCAGAGCAAAAACTGTATAATAACAATAAATCTCTAGGGTGTTTCTCAAATATCTCTGGGGTGATTTGAACGAGAGCTGAAGGCTGAATTTATAGATAATTACAAGAGAGATCAAGCAAAAGCACAATTTAGAATTAATTGAAATAATTGAAAAATCAAATTCAGTTAACTTTGAGATAGATTTCAATTATAGTTTAATTGAAATGCATTCATATAAGAAGTTCAAGTTGCATTAGAAATAAGAATTAATTAATTCCATGCATTTGTGATAAAAATAGATAATTCTTTGATTTATTCAAAAAAAGAGACTTTTAATGCAACTGAACTTCTTTTTCTCAAAAGCTTTGAGTTCCAATTTTAGAGAATGATTAAATTCCTTTTAATTGTTTTTTTGATTTCAAGTTCTCAATTTAGAAGAAAGAAATAATATCTCAAGTTTGGTTTCTCTTTCAATTCAATTCTTTTATTTTATTTTCAATTCAACTCTTGTTTTGTGATTAATTCCTCTTTTGTAATAAATTAATTCCTTTTTTGCATGATTAAATGACAAATTTATTAATTAATTAAATATGCTAGGATATTTAATAAATTAAACAGGATAATTGATCAAAATGGTATTCTTGGAATGATTTAATTAATTAAATAACTATTTAATTAATATTGAGTATTTGATTTTCCATGTGACATTTGATGATTAAAGAATTAATTAATGTGCTCAAGATTGATTTAATTGTCTTTGGTTAGGACCTTGGTGATGTTGTCGAGATTAGGGGCCCATGGTTTAGATGACCAATTTTAGGGTATTACATCCGTATCTCTCATTCTACTGGTTAACACCTCATGTCTGCACTTGTTGAACTGTCGGTAGAACACCTAAACTAGTGTTCAGACATGTCTATCCCAAGCATGCACATTCCCACGAAGTGGGAGGACATCTGCATCTGCACCTTTCTCATATTATCAGTAGACTTACATGCTAGTAAGCACTCTTGATGACACTCTATCATCAACTATCAGCAGACTTCATCTTCATTTCGACTATTCTCTTCTGACTAGATCTGCTTAGCCTTGCCCTCTCTTTGATCAGCTCGGACCATATCAGAATCGGTTTGTCAAGATGACAAATACATCACTCTTCTTCTGTACTGACATCTCAACATGCCTTTTCTATCGGTCCAGTGCATAACCCTGATCTCATGCACTTAAGGGATTTCCTCAACTTCCTTATCTCACAAAACTATGATGCACATAATGTATGATACGAGATAAGTTCTATTTACCGATGGAGTGGCACCTTGTCTTCTGCATCCTACAGTGTACTCATGTGACTTCCTTGTTTGTGCATCATATCTTCAAACATGCACATGTGATCCGGTAATGGCACTTTCACTGTCAATCATTGCTTCTCATGATGACTGCATCTTCATTCGGTGGGAGTCCCACTATTCTGCAGCCTCACAGCATACCGGTGACTTGTTCATTCTTCTCTTCCGGCGTTGATGTGATTCAAGTAACATTCTGCCTCTTCATCACAAACAACCGCTCAAACACCTTGCCCATCTTGCTTGTACACTGGCCATGACCTTTGTAGGCTGACAACCACTCACTTGGTTGATCTGACTTCCCCATGTCAACACATCACTTACTAGTTGACATCCTTTCCTTATCGGTGATACATTGTATCGGTACCGATCACCTTACCATTCCATCCACACAAGTCAGACACCAACTTGTGTACCGGTGACTTTCGGGGTCATCTTCCTTACCTTACCGGTGTTCTGCAACATAGGGTGATATCAAAGATATCTCAACCTATACTCCTCCTTGAAAATGTTGCACATACATATCTCATACCAGTAGATATCAATGACAACCCAATGGCAACAATCTCCCCCTTGGCATTGATGTCAACTCATGTAGTATCTAACATACTACATAATCATTCTCTCCCTTTCTTTTCTCTAATTCATGGATTCTCAACACATGTAGTATGTTATATACTATAGAATCCTTCTCCCCCTTTGACAACAATGGCAAAGAGAACTATTAGGATATCATTCCTCCTTGTATTTACCAGGTACTGACATAATTATTTCTCCCCCTTTATCTTTACCAAATGTCTCTCCTTCTTTGATACCAATTGTTACAAATTGTTACATTTTCTCAAGTCACAACTCTTGAGATGGGGGACTCAACCATCAAATGACACTAATTGTGTAGGTCTCGGGGACAACTGAGAGGGGGGGGGGAGGGGGTGAATCAGTTGTCTAATAAATTCAAACCAAAATCTTATTAACCAACTTAATGCTTAATACGGGTAAGACAATTAAATGTGCCGGTAAACAGTGTTAATAGGAAATGCTGTATCAGTAAGAATTAATGAATGAAACATAAGCACAAAGTCAACCACAACACATGATACAAATATTTGTACGTGGAAACCCTGTAAGGGGAAAAACCACGGTGGGAAAACTTACCCACAATCAGATGATACTACTGCAGATAGTAAGTGTACAAGAGGGGTCTGCACATGCCAAAAGGCCAACAACCTAGAGCTCACTGCTCAAACACAAATGAGAGTCACACTGACTACAGTTGGATGGTTAAATCCAATGAGAATGTACTGCACAAAATAGCATCTTCATATGCTGGATTCAGTACTGGTGTAATGTTGATATGCTTCTACAAAAACCTAACTTCACCTTCAAATGACGTCTTCGTGTATATCTCTGCTTGATCTCACATATATCCTTCTTTAAATCTTTTTTCGCATTCCACATTTGATCTTACAAATAAGATCTTACATTTATACCATACCCTAAGACCAATTTTAGTAGGTCGGCTCTACAAGATATTACAATAAAACATTTTACAAATAATACAATATCCGATGCAATAACCGATTGAACATGTCAGCTTAATGCTTTTATAACAATAATAAATCATCTCCATAGCGTGCCATGCTGAACTGGAAAAGATAAACCTACCGGTGTAACCTTAGATAACCTGGACCTATTTGCCGGTAAAAGCAAATATGCAAATAAGAATATACCAATGATATTACTTCAAGGAAAAGTGTCCACATGATGTCTTCGACATTACCAAGTGTCTTCCATGTCATTGCAGGTACCGTTGAACATTATATCCTGCCGGTTAACCATATACTAGTGATTGTTTGAACAATTTACTGATTGCCGGTGAATGTTGCTGGATCTCCAAAGTAGGTGTATTTAATAGGTGTTGACATCAATGACAAAACAATACCAAAATACCAACAATCTCCCCCTTTGGCATTGATGGCAACACAAGATGGAAAAACCATCAAAGTGCCAAAATAGAAATGCCAAGTACAAAAACCAATTCTCTGCCTCGGAGTAATATGTGTTTATACAAAGATTTATTTACAATACCAATCTCTCCTCAAAAAGATAATACATTTTTCCATATATTTTTTCCTTAATTTTTTTCCATATATCTCTCCCCCTTTGACATCAAATGCCAAAGTCACAAAAAGGTCAAGTTCATACAAAATACCAATCAATTCAATATACCAACTACTCCCTCTGAGAAGTAGCGTCCTCATCAAATACCGGAATAAAAGATTTGTCTATTTAATTCTGTCGGTTGATGACAATCATCAACTATCTAAGTCTCTACTGATGGAGGTAAGACTCCGAGCTAATCTCTGAGATACTCAAAAGTTTCCTTAGGCAAAGGTTTTGTAAAAATATCTACAAGCTGTTCTTTAGTATTCACATAAACCAGTTTTATTTCCTTTTCTTCAACTTTTTCCCTTAGAAAATTTAGTTTGATAGAAACATGTTTTGTTTTAGAATGTAATATTGGATTCTTAGATATATCAATTGCTGCAGTGTTATCACAATATATAGTAATAGGTTCCTTGCATTTTACCTTTATGTCTTTCAACATTTGCTTAAGCCAAAGTACCTGTGTACAGTTTGTTGTTGTTGCAACATATTCTGATTCTGCTGTTGATAAAGATGTACAACTCTATTTCTTACTTAACCAAGAAACTAATCTCTTTCCAAGAAAGAATGCTCCTCCAGTGGTGCTCTTTCTATCATCCACATCTCTTGCCCAATTTGCATCTGTGTATGCATATAGATCAAAATTTTCATCTTTAGGATACCATAATCCAAGATTTGCTGTGCCTTGTAAGTACCGAAAAATCCTTTTTACTGCTGATTCATGATTTTCCTTGGGATTACTCTAAAATCTAGAAACTATACATACTGCATTCATAATATCAAGTCTGGTTTGTGTCAAATATAGTAAACCTCCTATCATAGATTTGTATCTAGTTGGATTAACAGGTGTAGATTCATCCCTTTGAGATAATTTGTCATTTGTAATCATAGGTGTGCTTACCGGTTTAGAGTTCTGCATCCCAAATTTGTTGAGTAGTTCTTTCAAGTACTTAGATTGACTCAAAAATATGCCTTTATCAGTCTGTAAAATCTGCAATCCTAAAAAGAATTTTATTTCTCCAATCATAGACATTTCAAATTCATGCTGCATTTTAAGAGAAAATTCTTTGCATAATCCATCTTCTCCTCCAAAGATTATATCATCAACAAATACTTCCATAATCAAAATGTCATCATTAGTTACTTTGTAATATAAATTGCTATCTGCATTTCCTTTAGTAAAACCAATTTTTAAAAGATACTTATCCAATCTTGAATACTAGGCTCTTGGAGCTTGTTTTAGTCCATACAGAGATTTTCTTAATCTGCAAACCATATCATTGTTATCTGTCAAAGAAAATCCACCAGGTTGTTCAATATAGACTTCCTCTTCAAGATCTCCATTAAAAAATGCACATTTAATATCCATTTGATAAACTTTGTAATCCTTGTGAGCTGCAAAGGCCAAGAATAATCTAACTGCCTCAATTCTGGCTACCAGTGCAATGGTTTCATTGTAATCAACTCCTTCTTAATGAGAATATCTCTTACACACTAGTCTTGCTTTATTCTTGACAACCTTACCATCTTCATTGAGTTTGTTTCTAAATACCCATTTGGTTCCAATTACATTTTTATTTTCAGGCTGGGGAACTAATGTCCAAGTATTATTTTTCTCAATTTGTCCTAATTCTTCTTCCATAGCTTTAATCCAAAATTTATCTTCACATACCTCATTGATAGGTAATGGTTCAATTTGAGAAATAAGACATACTTCTTCATTTGCCAATCTTCCTCTTGTCATGACTCCTTTAAATTTGCTTCCAATTATCTGATCTTTAGAATGATTCAGTCTTACATACCGGGGTGTCTTAGTCTGTTGTTGTTCTTCAATTACTATGGTATCCTCTGATGATATCGAAGTAACTGGATCATCATTCTGTACCGGTGGATTTACTGTTGGTTCATTTGTCATAATTTCTGTTACCGGTTCAGAGTCTATATACCTTGAAGTTCCTCTGAATTGTTCATCAATGTTTACATTTGTACTCTCAACAATTTTCTGTAATCTTTTATTAAAGCATCTATAAGCTTTACTCTTAGATGAATAACCAAGAAATATTCCTTCATCACTTCTAAGATCAAACTTGCCAATATACTCATCTCTTCTAATATAACGTTTACTTCCAAAAATTCTGAAATACTTAAGAGTAGGAGTATTATCAAACCATAGTTCATGAGGGGTCTTACTGGTTTCACCTTTGATGTGAACTTTGTTGAATGTATAGACAACAGTGCTTACTGCCTCTCTCCAGTACACGTGGTAGATTTGCTTCTGATAACATACTTCTTGCTGCATCCAAAATAGTTCTATTTTTTCTTTCAACAACTCCATTCTGTTGTGGTGTCCGAGGTGCTGATAACTATCTTTTGATTCCATTTACTTCACAAAATGTATTAAAATCTCTAGATGTGAATTCTCCTCCTTGATCTGATCTTAAACATTTAATTTTCTTACCAGTTTCATTTTCAACCATTGCTTTGAATAGTTTGAACTTCCCAAGTGCTTCTGATTTTTCCCTGAGAAAAGTAACCCAACACATTCTAGAATAATCATCAATAATTAGCATGAAATATCTATCACCTTGTAAGCTTTTAGTTCTAGCCGGACCACATAAATCAGTGTGAATTAAATCAAGAGTATTATTGGATTTTTCTGGAATACTTTTGAAACTAGTTCTAACTTATTTTCCAAATTGATATTCCTTGCAAATTGTATTATGAGGTTTCATAATTTTAGGTAGATCTCTAACTACCTTAGAAGTACTGATTTTTACCATGCAATCAAAATTTACATGACATAGTCTTTTATGCCATAGCCAACTTTCATCTATATGTGCAATTAAGCATGCCTTTTCACTGTTATTCAAATGAAAGATATTACCTCTAGTCTGATTACCGGTTGCAATTTCCAAACCAGTTCTATTCATGATTTTACATTTTCCATTTTTAAATTGTAACTGAAAACCTTTCTCAACTAATTGACCAACACTTAAAAGATTATGTTTTAATCCTTCAACATAGTAAACATTGTCAGTGTTATGTTTACCATCAAGAGATATTGAACCCTTACCTTTGATTGAATAGGCTTTGTCATCTTTGAATCTTACTAAACCTCGATTGTATTCTTGAAAGTTCAAGAATTTGTCTTTGTCTCCAGTCATGTGATGTGAGCATCCTGAGTCAATAATCCATTCATCCTTTGATTCAACTTTAGCTGCTAGGGCTTGTTCTACTAGTTGAGCAATAGGTACCGGTTGATCTTCTGTTATAGCAACAAAGACCCATCCGTTGTCTGCTGGATCCGCATCAGAATCATCAGTCAGACCTTCATCAGCAATGTAACAAGATTTATCTTTGTTTTTCTTAAATCTGTATCTCTGATATTTAGGATTAGGTTTGTATGTCCTTCTAGCTTCTTCTCTTAGTCTAGCATGTCTATCAGGGCATCTTGAAGCCATATGACCAATCTTATTGTAGTTGAAACATTTGAAGGGTGCTTTACCTTCATACTTACTTCCAATTGGACCTTTTGACATTTTTCTTGCAAATAGTGCTTCAAGTTCTTCAAGCTCTTCATTCTCCTTCCTGGTTTCTTCAGGTTCTCTTGCATAAAAGGTTCTCTAGTCTGATTTGTCAAAAGATGGAGTAGATGATGTTGATGCTTTGAAGGCCAAATCAGTTTTTATAGTAGCAACAGGACCAAATTCCTCAATTTCAAAAGCTAAAAGTTTTCCAATCAATGTATCCTTAGTTACTGATGTATGAGGCATTGTTCTCAACTCATTAATAGCAGTAACCTTCATTTTATATGCCGGTGGCAAACCTCTTAAGATTTTTGAAACAATCTCATCTTCACTCAAGGTTCCTCCACAATATTTGATACCTAAAACAATTTCATTTACTCTTTCCATAAAAGCAGAAATTCTTTCATCTTCTTCCATTTTCAGATGTTCATACCTGACTCGGAAGCTTTCAAGTTTTACAATTTTGACTATGGAATCCCCTTCATTCAGTGTTTCCAAATGATCCCAAATAGCTTTTGTAGTAGATCTATCTGATAATCCCATAATTTGTTGATCTGATAATGCGCTCAAAAGTGCTTCTCTTGCTTTGCAATCATTTTCTTCATCTTTAGCTAAAGTAATAGGAGCAGGCTGACCAACTACATCAATAGTATAACCATTCTTAGTAACTTCCCAGATGTCTTTACCAATTCAATTCAAATGTGTCTCCATTCTAATTTTCCATATTCCATAGTTGGTTCCATCAAGTTTAGGACTATCCTTTCTGAAATAATTAGTAGACATTGGATCTCCTCAAGTTGTTAAACTTCTGCAAAAAAAGAGGACTAGGCTCTGATACCAATTGTAGGTCCCGGGGACAACTGAGAGGGGGGGGGGGGGGGTGAATCAGTTGTCTAATAAATTCAAACCAAAATCATATTAACCAACTTAATGCTTAATACCGGTAAGACGGTTAAATGTGCCGGTAAACGGTGTTAACAGGAAATGCTGTATCGATAGGAATTAATGCATGAAACATAAGCACAATGTCAACCACAACACATGACACAAATATTTGTATGTGGAAACCCTGTAAGGGTAAAAACCACGGTGGGAAACCTTACCCACAATCAGATGATACTACTGCAGATAGTAAGTGTACAAGAGGGGTCTAGACATGCAGAAAGGCCAACAGCCTAGAGCTCACTGCTCAAACACAAATGGGAGTCACATTGACTACAGTTGGATGGTTAAATCCAATGAGAATGTACTGCACAAAATAGCATCTTCATATGCTGGATTCAGTACCGGTGTAATGCTGATATGCTTCTACAAAAACCTAACTTCACCTTCAAATGATGTCTTCGTGTATATCTCTGCTTGATCTCACATATATCCTTCCTTAAATCTTTTTTCGCATTCCACATTTGATCTTACAAATAAGATCTTACATTTATACCATACCCTAAGACCAATTTTAGTAGGTCAGCTCTATAAGATATTACAATAAAACATTTTACAAATAATACAATATCTGATGCAATAACCGATTGAACATGTCGGCTTAATGCTTTTATAACAATAATAAATCATCTCCATAGCATGCCATGCTGATCTGGAAAAGATAAACCTGACGGTGTAACCCTAGATAACCTGGACCTATTTGCTGGTAAAAGCAAATATGCAAATAAGAATATACCAATGATATTACTTCAAGGAAAAGTGTCCACATGATGTCTTGGACATTACCAAGTGTCTTCCATGTCATTGCAGGTACCGGTGAACATTATATCCTACTAGTTAACCATATACCGGTGATTGTTTGAACAGTTTACTGATTGCTGGTGAATGTTGCTGGATCTCCAAAGGAGGTGTATTTAGCAGGTGTTGACATCAATGACAAAACCATACCAAAATACCAACAAATTGAGCATGCAAATCTGAAACCATTTGTTAAAACACTCAAATGTAGAGGGATGTGTCAGTGAACACTACTCATCTGCCGATCAACCTGCATCACCTCCTGTTTGACACAAATTTCTTTAGGAACCAAATGTGATTGTATTACCAATACAACCAACCAGAGGATAGGTAGATACCCCTTACAATGAAATTCTTCTGGGTATTCCTACTGTAATTTTCATCCCCTGTAGATTCAGCAGTCAGTGTCTTTATCAGTTCAAGTATGTCGGCTTTGCATCATGAGCACTTGAACTCCCCCCGAGTCATACATCTTAGGTTCTCATCACCGGTTAGGTCCAATACCTGGACTCCAATCTTCAACACATACTGGTTGAGTTGTGAATATGTGATCATCTGATGATCCTTCAACTCCATTGTATCCTCCACAACCTATGACATGATCCCGGATCTACACAATGCCAAACTATATTATCATCATGCCAAGAATCAAACTGGTTAGCCTAAAGATATGCATGCTTGCATGATCAACCACAGGGCCAACATATGTCATTCAGGTCTTCATCAACACCACCTGAGACATAACTTCACTCCATGCTACCCGAGCTATTGTAATGATCTTCTGCTTCATTGTCTTATATAACCTACAAGTACCTGTTAGCTTTTATGTCGGTAATCATCCTACACATACCGGTTAACATCTGATACCAATTGTTAACCTCCACTTATTGACACATGCATCAGTGATCCATCACTGATCTATAGGTGTGTAGTCAAGGTGACTTCTATACACACTTATCTTCTCTCTTCACACCGGCAACAACAAGTTCTTCCATGTTGCCACCTTTACAAAGGGGGTGAATGATAAATTCAATGTGATACTCCCCCTAAGATCTTGCATCTCCTTTAGTTCTTAGGAGTTATCACCTATGCAGTGAGTGCACAACACCGGTCCATGGTCTTCTTCCTCCATATTTGCTTGGTCTCATCCTTCTTCCCATTTTTAGGCTTGGGAGCAAGTCTTTCCTTCTTCTGCTGATGGGTCTTTCCATTTCCTGATTCTCCATTACAGCCGGAATTAGTGCTATAGTAGCACACAACATCCATCCCAACTTCATTTTTGGGGAATTTCTTGACAGACTAGTTTGACCATCTCCTTCTGGTCATGTTGTCGTGACTGGCAACCATAATCGATGGACCTCTTGCTCCTAAAGGGACATTTCTCCTTTGGTTATATGCAGGTCTCTGACTTCCAAATGCTCCATATCCACTTTTTTGTAGAGAATAGTTGTTATATCGACCTCCATGTGGCTGCAGGTTCCTCTTTCTATACTTAGACTCTCTATGGCAAAAAAAAATGCAGTTATGACAAATAACATTGCATAACCAGGAGAGGGGACATGCATGTATCTACTCCTGGATACATTTTTCTCATATGCATGATTTATATGAGATCCTACATTATCCTTTCTAGATCTCTTTCTACATTCCCCTACCCTATGGTCATAAGCATTACATGCAAAGCAGTAACCGGTAAAGGATGGCATATGACTTACAAATTTATTTTGCCATGCATGAGGATATCTTACCCGGTTTGCATCTCCATTTCTTCTTCTTTGAGAATGGATCCTTGGTTGTCCTTCTGTGTAACTCTTCCATTTGATCTCTTCTTTTCCCACACTTGCTTTGCCCTGTGGGTGGTAGCATTTCTTTGTCCTTTGTCGGTAGAGGTTCTTCTTTGCTGCTTCCTCATCTTCCTACTTTCGATGAAGCTGTCTTCTCCCATTTCCCCTTACCTTTGGGATCTGCATGATTCTTCCTTTTTGCAGCACTGGTCTTCACTCTTGTCTGCAAGTCCTCATCAATTATGGTCAGGTCAACCTTCTTTCGAGGAGCGTTTCTAACTGGGAAGTTCTGGCCTTTGGTTTCTCTATTTGAGGAGATAAATAGAATGTCATTGTGGAGGACATTCTTGCTGGTGGAGCATTCACCTGCACCACTTCCTGGTCCTTTAGTATCCTTGGCATTCTTTTGATTCTTCAACATTTTGTCCAAGGCATCACTACTACCATCAACCTTGATTCTCACCTTGAGCTCATCTTTACATTTTTTAAGGTCATTTTGGAGGACCTTCATTTCTCCGAGAAGCTTCTGATGTTCTTTGTTTTTTATTTCTAACTGAGAGGCTAGATCTTCACATCGACACTCCTTGGTGTTCTCTACCTAAGACTTCAACTCTGAGAAACATTTCTCAGTTTCTTCAAGGCATTTTGTCAATCGATTCTACTCTACTCTAGCATCATTCTTGAATAGATTGTATACCCTTCTAACTCTACTGAGTTCTTCAAGTGCATTTACAAGCTCTCCTTCAAGATCAACTTCTGCTTCATCCTCTTCTTCCCCTTCCTCATCACTACCAAACACATCTTGTCGGTGGGAACTATTTTCCCTGACACTTTCAGATGTGTGCTCCTCTTCTTCAGATTCTTGAGCCATGAAGAGGTGGGTTCCTTCTTCATCACTGCTATTGCTGCTAGCAGATCTATCTTCATCATCCTTATAAATATGAGATATATTTCTCATTTTTCCTTCACATGTTGGTTCTGTAGTGGTGGGCTCATTTCCATAGAGCTTCTTCAATCTTTCCTATAAGCTCTTTGTTGTTTTACATCTGTCCACCTATGAGGAGACATCACTGGTGAGTCCACTGAAAATAGCCTTCATATCTTCTTCATTGTACTGGTTTCTTCTTTCTTCTACAGATCTAGTAGGAAGATTGACATTTCTAGGCAGATCATCAACTACTAACATCCATACATCAAACCCTAAAGAGGATAGGAAGACTTCCGTTCTGCTACTCTAAATAGAAAAAATTGAACCATCAAATATAGGAGTAGGGATTGACACTAAACAAACCATTGTGTCCTTAAGCCAAAATCTACCCAAGCTGGAGAAAGCTCGTCTAGCTAGGAACCTAGGCTCTGATACCATTTGTTAGACACAATGCACCACTGAGAGGGGGAGGGGGTGAATCAGTGGTTCTCACCTTTTCCCTTTAGCTATCCTATGTGAGCATGCTGGTTAATAAATCTAACTCAATATAGACTTACGGGTTAGTGGGGAGACCAACACAAATATAATCACATAAGGGTACATCACATGACACCAACATATACAAGGAAAACCCAAGATGGGAAAAACCTCAGTGAGAAATGCTGCTGGAGTCTACTGCTCCAATCCAGCCTCACAATGAAAATTGTTACAATGTTTAGGGCACCAACCCAAAGAGCACCAACCCCTAACTTTTTTATGGGCTACAACCCCTGCACCGAGCTACAACTCAGTGATCACAATGTAAAATTCAAATACAAAAGTAGTTATCTTGTTACATGTGAATCTTGCAACCATTACATATACCTTACTTTGTCGGTGAGATACCTTCTCTACAACACCGACTTACTTCTCTTGCTACTCTCACCTGTTGCTTCTTTGCCGATAAGCCCTACCGGTACACCTATTCTACTCTTCTTCTCTATTGGATCTCCACCTTACTCTCTGCTCTTCACCGATATAACGCTTTTCTAGTTCTATGCCTGCCTTGTCTACATCCTCCTTCACTTATGCTTTGTCAGTATGGTCACTACCAGTTCTTGTAGTACCCCTGCCCTAATCTATTTCTAACCTTGGTTTAATCTTGATTAGTTTATCGTAATATTATGTTATAGTCAGATGATTGATTTTAATGCATAGCTATTGATGTGGTTTTTCTCACTAGTTGTATGCAAGTTATTTAGTGTACCTATTTCGTGGTATCAATATTGAGCTAACGCTTTCATTAAATTTTATATATGTATACATGTATGACTCTTGGTTGCAGGAAATTTCAGGTACAACGCCGCATGAGTGCGAGGTTCGTCTTCACCTGGATGTGCAGGTTTGAGTGTACCTCTTTTATCCTTAGAGTTGGATTAGGTGGTCGTAAGACCCTAGTTGACCTTAGTCATGCTCAAGTGAGCATCGCCAGTCATCGTCGGTTATCCCTTTTTGTTTGGGTTTGCGGGTCGTCTGTTTGGTTGACCTTCTCGGTTTGCGTGCTTGGGGTGCATGGTTAAATTGATTAATTAGTCCTTAGTAATTATTTTGATTAAATATGTATTTGTGCATTAGAGATTAATGGATTAAATTAATCGGATATGTCGTTATGCGATTTTCCTGATTATGAATTATCTCGTTATTAAGATATTCAGCTATTTGGATTAATTGTGTGAGTTAGGTGAATTGTGAAATTTAAGTAATCTCGTTGGGAAACTCTTTAGGTGTTAGTTGATGTCTTCCGCTATGTAATCTGAATCTTTGATATCTTGTTGCATCTTATGTGTTGTAGCTTTAAAAAAAAAAAAATTGCACTCTATTCTTGTGTTATGGCTTAATCCCTTCGGGGTTTCCTGGCGGGGCATTACATTTGGTATCAGAGCGCATGTTGCAAACATTGGGATCTCTGGTGTCGCGTGTGCCCTCCATTTGTGTGAGGTGTATCGACCTTATGTATATGCTTGTCCTCCTTTTGCATGTGAGTGATTGAGCAGACCTTAGCTGGTGTGTAACGTGTGTGTTCACACCTGGTTTTCGCCTTCTTGATGTTGGTGTTTGAGTGCTTATTTGTGCATCGTGTGCTTATTGATGTTTTGGTCTACGATTACTCTTATTTGAAAGAAAGTCGTATGTACCTTCCCTTATTGAGTGTTGTGCTCTTTAGACTAATCCATTTGGGTTGGTCCGTGCTTGTCTTGAATATGAAAGTGCGAATTGTGTTTGTTTAAGATTATGATTTAGCTTAATGTTGTCCACTTGAAGGACTAGTATGGCAATTATTGTATGCTTATTTCGTAGAAAATTAAATGATCATCACCATTTCTCTCTCTCTTTCTGGAAATTAAAATGATTAGGATATGTGTAATCATCTTTGATTCGAGTTTTCTTGTTTGCAAGAGGGAAAAAAAAAAAGGGGGTGTGACTTCTTGAACCCTTGTGTGAGCCTTATGATGCTTATGTTTTTAGATTATTAAAGGGCTATGGGTTTAAAAATTTATTTTGGGTGATTGGGAGAAAACTGTATGTGTGCGTTTAAAAGAATTCTCCATGTGTATGTTGTAGGAGTAGCATGATTAAATTCTACCTTGGTAAGGTGCATTACTATGCGAATAGTTGAATTATGTGAAACTGCTTAGTTTGTAGAAGAAGTATTAAAAAGAGCATGTTATTGTAGCTTCGAGAGAGTATTAATGTGTTCTTCGAAAGATTGTTTTCTGTGTTTCATTAAACCAGTTTGATTGAAGATTTGTTTTAGCAAATGCTCCATTGAACTCGCCTTTGGGTATATGTAATTACCTTAATGTGTTTAGAAAGTGCGAATGAAAAGCTTGTTGATGTGCATGCATTAATATGTTTTAATTGGGTAATAGCTCTTTGCTTACCTTTGATCGTAATGTGATCTTTTCTAATAGGTTGCAAATTATGACAGATGTCTGAATTGTATTATTATAAGTGAGTGTTCTTAAAAGGTCTTGCATTATCGAAAAGATTGCTTCTCTTGATCTCTGTTTTGTTTGTAAAACTAGAACCTCCTGTTGCAACCATAATTATTGGAAATGTTTTGTTAGGCTGATTGTCATCCTTCTTAACGGTAGCGAAATGAAAACCGTGTAATTAAATGATAGGCTTATAGTGAGAAAATGTATAATGTAGCGTGATCTTGTTTGACCTTGCATTTTTGTAGGAAATAGTTTGGTTATCAAACTCTCTTTCCCTTCTCTTTGCCTAATCATAAGATTTTTTTAGAAATGATATTAAAGAGTGCATTGATTTAAATAGAATGCTTATAAAACATGTGAAATTGTATGTTTGCTTTTGGCTTCATAGTGATAGATGAAAGTCTTAAGCTTTAGAAATGAATTTGCTTAGCTAGTAATTTAATTATGAATGCTTAGTGAGATTCGAGAAAGATATAGGAATGATGTTATTTCCTTATGTAATTGTGAATTGTTAATAATTTCAGTACTTGAATCTAGAGTAAACTTGATTCAGTTATTTATATAGAAAGCATAATTGAAATCTTCCTTGTATAGATGTTAGCGTACTGAAAAGTATTCCCCGTAAATGTGACTAAACCAGTACTGGTGTATTTGTGTGTGTTGTAAGAAACTAGTGCTCATTATGTGTGACCATGGATTGGTGAAGTAATCAACCATGGAGGATATCCTGCTTATGAGTATGGGAAACCATACTGTTTATGTGTTGTTGCTTATTTGTTTCCCTGCTGAGTACCAAACCTCGGGTTGTGGGTAACTCAGTATGTTAAGGGGTAGTATTCGTAGTAACCGTTCCTTGAATAGTATGGATTGGCGTACGAGTAATATCGACGCGAAGCGACCTTAGCTTCTCTACTTCGAGGAATGATATAGTTGTACTACTAAACTGTATCAAAGGTGTACTCAATACTTTCCCTTGTGATGAACCTATTTACGAGGTTCATGAGTGCCAGCCTTATTCCTATCCTTTATTTTGAGCATTTAGATGACAGTTTTTGAGCATATTGATGGAATTCTATTGGAGCATCTGTTGCCTTGTCTTCATGAGAGGCGTGTTATTGTTCTTACATAAGTTGCCAACTGACCAG